>NC_084465.1:21338333-22014166 GCF_027409185.1 Cynocephalus volans | reverse complement strand
CAACTCCGTGAACACACTAAAAATGATTGGATTGTACACTTTGATGGGTGAATTGTAGGATATGTGAATTATATCTCAATAAATGTTTTAAAAAAATAAATGAGGAATCTCAATCTCTACCCCAGGCTACTGAATGGGCATCTGAACTTTAAGAGGCTCGCCAAGTGGTTAAATCCGCAATGCACAGGCAAAACGTGGAGCTGGGGCTGGGAATCGGAAGCTCGGGGGATGCCGGGGCAGAGTTAGACACATCCTAGTGCTCAGAGCGGCAGATTCCAGAAAGCCCCCTATGATAAGTTTACACTATTCCATCATCTTCTAAGCCTAGAATTTTCAGGAGATTAAAAAAATATATGTTTGTGTACATGTGTACACATACATACTCACAGGAGTGTTCGTCCAAAAGTTCATGGAAAAACAGAATTGAAAAATAATACTAATTTTCCATGAACTGTTGGAAGTACCCTTCTATACATTTGCAGAAAAAAGGCTAGGGGAAAAGAGCACTCTTCCAATGATGTCCTGAGTGGTGGCAAGAAAAAATGATTTATATTTCCTTATTTATAATCTATATTTTCACATTTTTATAGTGAGTATATACCGTTTTATAATCATAATGTTTCTTATATAAGGAAGGCACAGGATCATAAAAGTTGACTATATACACAACTGGTCAAAACCCCAATCTCTAAATAATATTAGCATGAAAAGATCCTGTCCAACCAGTTAACAGGTAATTTTCATGTTCTAGGGGAAAAATTTTACATCTTAGAGCAATTAGATAGGTAAACATTAAAATACATGCACTTTTATTCTTCATTTATTAACGTAACAAAGGCAAAAAATTGGTAAAGCCCCTAAATATCAATCATAAAGTAATTCATGCATTTTGTACCAGGGAGACTTTGCATAAGGTTACCAGGTTTAAAATCCATTCACACTAATCATTAATCTTACAAAAGGCTGGAATACACTTTCTGTTCTAGCCAGGGCAGGAAATGACCCCAAGCCAGAGCTCCAGCTCCTCCCCCTGCACCAGTGCCAGCTCCCTTAATAAAAACACAAGACACCTGTCTCCTCTTTCAGAACCATTTCTGCACCAACCATGGCCACCTTCGTGGAGCTCCGTACCAAGGCCAAGATGCCCATTGTGGGCCTGGGCACTGCAATGGTAAATATGCAAACTTTGGGATGCCTCTTTTCTTCCAGGGGTCTTTGGCCATTTTCTCTTCTCTGTTTTCAGCCTGGAGAACCCTGAGATCAGGCAGGGGATTAGAGAAGTGAGATCCAGCCCTGGAGCGGGGACCCAGATTGCTTTCATTTGTTAGGGATGATTCAGACTGCAATGCTCCAAGACAGGCTTTTTCCAGCAGTAATGAGACCTTCCCTAGCAAGTATCCAGTTTCTAGCAGGGGTTACACTTCAAAGAACACTGTTGTTTTCCAGGGCAGTTTCTCTCTTAGCAGCCATTTCTCTAAGACACTCCCTGGCTCTAGAACACTTAAAGGGGCTCAACATTTCCGGGGTCCTGGTCAAGGGTTTGCTGCTGGCTAGAAGGTGGAGAGGAGAGGGTGCAGAGTTCTGAAAATGCTGGCACCCCTTGCTACTCGTGGTGTGGGACTTGGAGCGGTATCAAGTGGCCTGGGAGCTTGTTAGAAATACAGACTCTCAGGCCCCAGCACAGGCTGCTGAATGGGCATCTGCACTTTAACAGGATCCCCAGGTAATTCCCGTGCACATGCAGGTCTGAAAAATGCTGCCCCCACACACAGCCTGGGCTGAAAGTCAGGAGCTCAGGTTCCACCCAGGCTGTGTGGATGGCAGGTGGCAAAACGCTATAAGGCACATCCCCCTGAGCAGTAAGTGCTCAGTGCCGCAGATTCCAGAGACTCTTAATGTAAGAGTGACATTGGCCATCATTTTCTCATTCTGCTTCTTGGCCATTGCCATCGATGATGTCACCACCCTAACTAGTTAGCAGGAGCAATCTTTGGATTCCTTCTCTCTCTTGTCCCTCAGGGATGCTCTCCCTGTGGAGTCTTCCTCGTTGGTCTCTCCTTCTTTGCACGTGTCTTTCCCATCACTTCTCCCAGGCTAGAGAGCAGGATCCCTCTTTGATTCAGCACTGGGTGGTTTTCAGGATGCATTCTTGCTCGATGTGGGTGAGCAGATCAATTCCAGCTTGATTCATTCTCAGCCTTTCTTGCTCAAACAGCACGATCGGCCCCAAATGAGAGCTTCAGATACATAAAATATGACAAATAATCACATCCAGATCTCAAGGGAATCTGCTCAGCCTGTACATATTTACCAGAAATGTTCAGAATATCAGAATTATGTGTAGGAATTATAAGGAGAGCCATGTTCAAGGCCTGGGATGATATAATTTTGAAGGATTGTGTACTAATAAGTGGAGTGGGGGTAGCGGCCGGAGAGGACTAGGGGAGCTTCTGAGCTGCATGCGGGGGTCCTTTCCTGTCCCAGTGGTGCAGCTGGTCATCTCCCTTTTCCACACTTTTCAATATGTTAGTTATTCCACAGTAGAAGAGGTTTAAAAAAGATTTCATGAAAGATCAGTTTTAAGTGCCATTTTTTTCATCATTGTTTGGTTTGGCCAGGTTAAATCAGAATGGGGTATTACTAATGCTGTTTAGTTATTTGTCTTGTCTTGAAAGTAGAAAAGAAATTTCTTATACAGTTTTCTGCCTTTTTTCTGAAAAACAATTACATAATGGATCACATCTGCTGAACCTTAACATGTGTCAGGTGATGTGCTAAAAAAACAGAAGGACCTCATGACGCAGGTGCTATTATTTTTCCCATTTTGCAGGCAAGGTTTAGAGAGACTGAGTAATCTGCTTCAGCCCACACACCTAGTATGTGCTGGAGGCCAGACTTATGCTGTAATGTGTCTGAAACTTGCTCTGGGTTATTTGAGTCCGGTTTTCATTCTGATCTTCAGAAAGTTGCAGTGGGAGCACCTGTCACTTCCACTCAACTGAACCCATTTAAGATTAACCTGGATGAGAAAACTGTTAGCCTGGATAGGACACGAGGCCACACTCATGAAATTAGTTCACTTTGCCCCCTTTCCTTTATTTTTTGGAAAAGTTTCTAAAGTGTCTTTTCCTCCCAGTGTCCCTTGGAAAATGGGATGTCAACAAGGCCGGGTTAGGAGAAGCTGGGCCATGTAGGAGAAGAGCCTGTTGGGAGTGGTCTTGGGGGAAAGAGTCTATGATGGTCTTTCTGTTGCCTTCTAGTCTCCCCCAAGCAGCGTCAAAGAAGCTGTGAAGGTGGCCATTGATGCAGGATATCGCCACATTGACTGTGCCTATGTCTATAAGAACGAGAGTGAGGTGGGGGAGGCCATCCAGGAGAAGATCCAAGAGAAGGTCGTGAAGAGGGAGGAGCTGTTCATCGTCAGCAAGGTATCTGTGGCTCCTTTGGTGTGAGGACTTACCCTCCAGACATGTGCAAGGATCTGGACTTGGTCAGCACCAAGAATTCCGTCTGCCTTTCCTCCATATACTTACTTCCCCCAGCCCTCTCCATCTCTGCCTTCAGATACCCCTGGATGCAGATGTATCCACACGCCAGTCCAGTACTGGTACATGGACATGCTGCCACCACCCTACCCACCGTTGAGTTGCTTTTCCCACACTGAGGATGGCTCACTGTGTCCTGCGATGCCCGTGGCCTCTGTTCTCTGTCAGTGGGATCCACCTGCCAGTGGCAGTCAGAGGCTAAGGGTGCAGGCACGGATTCATCCTGAAGACAGCCTTTCAGCGCTGGGATCTCAGTGGGTATAGCCCTGAGTGTTTCAACCAGGGGAAAATGGGGAGGAACATTCTTTAATTTCACATATGAATTTCTTTTTCTTTCAGTCTAGTGAAAAATGAGCTACGAAATGTTATATAAAGAAGAGGGGTGTTGTGTGTGAGTGGGTTGAGAATCACTGGATCTGTATTATACACAACTGGCTATAAAACACTAGCTACAGGTGCTTGGCAAGTGCATCTGGAGGGACAAGTAGACCCCACTGTCTGTAGTGAATAAGTCTGGATAAAGACCTTGAAGAGTCATCCCTTTTAAGCCTGATAGGCTTGGAGCTAGAAAGTGCAGAAAAAGGACCACCTGCTCCTAAAGCCCTAAGACTGCTTGAAATTTACAAGCTAGACACGATCACTCCCTCAGAGGCTAACAGCCAAGGAAGGGAGTAACACAGCTGAAGAAAGACCAAAGCAGTGGCCAACTTTGCTAGATAATGCGAGAGACACAAAGATTACTAGGGGAGTTGACAAAACAAAGTGCTCTCAACAGTTACAGGATGCCATCGAATTGCTGAGCCCTGGTGACCTTGCACTCTGGATCATGTGTCTTAACCAATTCTGCTATAAATGGCCTGTCCCCGGGTTAGGTCAGGGTGCACCTGAAGAGGTGGGGAAATGAATCTGAGGTGGCCTGCTCTTTCCCCACTACTAACGCCTCCTCATTACACTCTTGGCAGCTGTGGCCCACCTTCTTTGAGAAGACCCTGGTGAAGAAAGCCTTTCAGAAGACCCTCCAGGATCTGAAACTGGACTATCTGGACATCTATCTTGTTCACTGGCCAATAGGATTTCAGGTTTGAGTGACTCCCTGCCCCAGTCTCTAGTTCCTGAGCCGATGCCAGAAAATAGCAGTTGTGTCATGGCTGGGGGTGGCGTGGGCTCACCTAAGAGGTCTGGCATGACAGGAAACCGCAGGTGGCGAGGAGGAGATGAAGGAGCAGAAAGTCACTGGCCGAGAAGGGAGGTTGAGGCTGTGTGTGGCTGCTGCAGTGGCCATGCCTGGGTTTTCTTGCAGTTCTGGATGAGAGAAACCAGGGTTTCTGGCACCCAGACAGCTGCAATGCCACATGCCTTTGTCTTCTTTCCATGGGCAGGGTTCTCTCCCAGGACATCACTTGAGAGTCTCTTGCATAAAAACATTTCTGGGCTCCACCCTTTTCCTAAACCAAGCACACCCTGGGAGTGGTCTCCTGAATAAAAGCCCAAGTATGGTGGTGGTGGAAGGTGGCCAGTGCTCAGCGAAGAAGCAGCACTCACTGCCAGGCTCTGCACCTGCCTGCAGCTGAGAGGTGGGGGGCACAAATTCCCAGCTCTCTCCCCTCCTGACCAGCTCCAGGCTTCCAGAGGCTGCAAGCATAGATGTTGGCCAATATCTTCCCCAGGAAACCACACTCTTCAGATCCACTTTATGTCTATTGATCTGGAGATTAAATTTCTCCCAAATTGTGTGTGGGGTCTGGGTATATGAGGTAAATGTTCATGATGATAATGATGGCTGCGTTTTAAAATAATTTGGCATTTCCTAAATTATAAGGGCTTACATACTACAGTAGATCAGTACAGAGATTTTATTTCACCTTCCAATCTTCAAGTGTGTCCTCAGGAGCTTGAAAAAATGGTATGAAAATATGGGTATGGCATGAGTTAGGCTCCTGAAACCTTGTTTAGCAGGACCAGGTGTCCAGATGCAGATTCCTGGAAGCTTTTTGTTCTTTCTTTACAGCCTGGGACTGACTTGTTCCCCACACACGCTGAAGGCAAGAACATTCCCAGCAAAGCAACATTCTTGGATGCATGGGAGGTAGGTTGTTTTCTCAGCGTCTGTGTGGGGCACATGTAGTTGTGATTTTGTGCTATGTTTTACAGCTTGAAAATGTATTGTCTAACCTTTCTGAAGAGCGTAGCATTGCTATGAATAAATTAAGTATTACTTTTCTGGTGATTGTTGGTTCAAAAGTATTTATCCACGAGCACAGATTTCTTGCTGCTTTGAACTTTAACAAACTAGCAGTAGGAAAATTTACATAGCAAAACTGAAGTGATACTGAGGGAAAGAATAATGAAGCAGAAAGTGATCATCTCACAATAGCTTGCTAGCGACATGGTAAATGTGTCTGAAAGGAATTGTCTTTGGCAAGGAAATCTTTTAATTTGCCCACTAAGAGCAGAAAGCCTGTTAAAAGGAAGCACGTAAGAACTATGTGGATTTCTATGGATGGGTTATAAAGACTGTTCTGGGGCTCTCTGTATGTAAAAGGACAAACAAACATACAAAAAGAAAGAAAAAACTATCAGCAATAAAAAGAGCTGTCTGTAGTGTTACCCTTGAATTTTCTTAGCAAGTTTATATCATTTTCCTTTAGGTTCTGCAAGTCAAAATTAGCAAAAAAAAAAAAAAAAAAAAAAAAAAAAAAAAAAAGATTCATGTAATTAAGATCAAAAAGGAAATTATTGGAAATATTGTATCTCATAACCAAATTCTATATGTAGAAGTAATTGAATACACTTGGTAAAATCTATGAAGGCATCAATTTGTTATACATATCTGCTACCTTCCTCTTATAATTAAATATAAATCCATGATGAAATGTCACAGAACATCAGTTCCGTGTGAGCTGTGAGATGGTTGAACCCACATATTAGAAACAGGGTTCAAACTACAAGTTGAAAAAATGATTTTATATATATATATATATATATATATATATTTCTTTTCCTGTAATGACCACACAAGTCATTATGCAACTGCATAATCTTAAATAATTGTTTGATACAACCAATAAAAGAAATTCATTTAGCCTGAGCCTTCAAGAAAAGATGTTACCTTCTCTCTGTTAGTGACAAAATTGCATTCAACAAAAGAAACTTGAATTCTGGCACTTAACTGATGAAAAAGAGATCAACATATTTATTAACCTGGCATGAACAACTTCTTGTTAGAGCAAAATTTTCCAATTGATGGTTTATATAATGGTATATGTGCATGAACTCAAATCAAGAAATATTTTATTACGAGAATAAAATTTGAGGGAATACTAAGAAGATAGCTTTAGATTTCTGCACTCAGCTTAACAGGAAATTCAATAGGAGGGCTCTGTCATGTATATCACCCAGGTAAACCAAGACCTCTTAAATATGTTAGGGATTACTCATTGTGAGATATGGAGACTAGCATTTATCTAACGTGGACTCCACAAGATTTCATGCGCTAGCTCTTACGATGATATTAAGAATGGCAGTTATGTCATTGTCCTCTGCAAAACGTACCCTTATTTCCACAGATGAGAGTGGAAAGCACATAAAACCTTGACCTTTAACTCCTTTTTCATTAGGGCTATGGATGGGCATAGGGCTAGAAACAATCCTTGTTGACACCCATGGCCTGGATGGAAACTTCCTTTTAATACTTCAGTGAACCCTGATGCAGGGATCCTGTCTCAACCTCTCCTGCCCCAGAGAGGACTAAACTAAGCTACGGTCCATGGAGTCCCTCTAGGACTGCCCAATGGTATTCCTCTCTATGACAGGTCATGGAGGAGCTGGTGGATGAGGGGCTGGTGAAAGCCCTTGGCGTCTCCAACTTCAACCACTTCCAGATCGAAAGGCTCTTGAACAAACCTGGCCTGAAACATAGACCAGTGACTAACCAGGTAAAGTCTGCTTAGTGAAAGGTGAAGGGTCTTGTCCTGTTACTTCTTAAACATTTAGAAGCAGGTTCAATGCCATGTACTGAGTCTCATGTCAGGGGTCAGTGATGAGGACAGTTTGGGGAGGTGTGAGGAAGATCTTGGGTTCTGGTGTAACAGGTCTATCAGAGGCCAGGTGTTTGGTCTCAGCTTGGTGGTGTTTTTTTTGTGTAGAAGTCCACATGAGCAGCTGAAAAAGCAGTTCAGCTTCCCTAGTGATGGGGATTGTTTGCTTTTGCAGATCGAGTGTCACCCATACCTCACGCAGGAGAAACTGATCCAGTTTTGCCACTCCAAGGGCATCACAGTCACGGCCTATAGCCCCCTGGGCTCCCCGGGTAGATCTTGGTGAGGCTTCCCAGTGGTGGGTCTTTCTCTTGACACTCTGAAAAATATTATTTCATAATTCATTAATGTAGATATGAGAGTATAAGTCTCAGGGAAGAAAAATGAGTCTAAGATAATTTGTTTCTCACACTCAAATGGGATCACCATGATAAAAAATGGGAATTAAAAAAAAAACTTGCAACAATGCCAAACCCTCTGTGACTTCTCCAGTTCAGTCTCCCAAGGCTGGAACAGACTTTGCAAACTGCTGAGGCTTCAGAGCCCATGGGTGGGCCCATGGGAAAGACTCAAAGCTTTCAGTTCCTCCTGACTGGCAGATGGAGAGGGCTTTGATGACCAGCCCAGAGACCACCCCTGGAGAGATGTTCATCTGCTTGTGATAACCTTGGTGATCAGTCACACCAGCTATCTTTTTGCCTCTAGGGCCAAGCCAGAGGACCCTTCCATACTGGAGGATCCCAAGATTAAAGAAATAGCTGCAAAACACAAAAAATCTACAGCCCAGGTACAATGTGATTTTTTTCTTTTTAATCCAGCAATCCATTCTTCTGGTCTTGCATTTTATTCCTTGTGTTGTCTTTATTTAACTTCGTGAAAAAAAAAAAGAAAAGAAAAAAGAAAACTGAAAATGAAACCCAGTAACTGCTTCCTCGAAAGTCCATTGAGATCACCAGGAAATACAACAAACATCACTGAAACAAGGAAAGCCTCTCTCCAGCACCTTCCTGTTGAGTCCAATAGCAGAGGGAGAGCATGGCTTTGGAGTCTAGAGATCTGGGTTCAGATCCACACTCTATCACTTGTCAGACTTATGACCCCCAGCCAAAAGAGGAAGGAATAAAGGAAAATTAGAGAGTTGTTGCTAGAATTCAGGGAATCAACCAAAGGACTGGCAAGTGTTTCATTAGCTATTAAGGGGCTCAGTCAATGATCGTTGTAATGAACCCACAGTGAGCTACAGAGATATCTGATTTTTCCTTTTAGTGGCAGGGTGGTCCTTGTAGACAGTGGAAACATCATGTCCTCTTTCTACACAGGTTCTGATCCGGTTTCAGGTTCAGAGGAATGTGGCTGTGATCCCCAAGTCTGTGACACGGACACGCATTGTTGAGAACTTTCAGGTAAGGCCTGGCTGGTCAGACCTGGTATTTCTCAGTGGGGTAGGGGACAGGGGAGACCCTCTCACTGGGCTTCTCATTCTATCCCTGCACTGTCTGTGGGCACTTCCCCCTTCCCACCACCCTATCATCTCTCAAGCTGGAAAGCTGACCTTAGTAGAGGTGAGATGAATGGCCCCTAGGCCAAGGACAAGCTGGGGGCAGTCATCAGTGAAGCCCTGTCAGGTCTGAGCACAGCTGTGCCTCACACCACTGAGAAACCCTTGGTTGCCCCTGAGCAGTGAGGTCTTAGGACACCACCCAGGAGCTACTGTCCTGCATGTCTGCCTCCCAGCAGCAGAGGAGGTATGCACTGTGGCTGTGAGCTCACTCCCTGCTAGGGTGGATGAAGATCTCAAATCTTACCAGTAATTACCTTACCAGTGACTGTGTGGAACTCTCACCTTTTCAGGTCTTTGACTTTAAACTGAATGATGAGGAGATGGCCACCATACTCAGCTTCAACAGAAACTGGAGAGCCTGTGCCTTGGAGCAGTAAGTGGCAAGGGCTTAAGTTCACTAGGACAATCGTCAGGAGAGTTTCTAAATTGGTAGAGGGTTAGCTGGAAGGATTGGAAGGCAGCTAGGACTACTTTTGTCTTCAAATACTATTTTCTGGAAGCTTTGATTGGAGTACCTGGGAATTGTTGTGAGGAAAGACACAGCCTTCATTCTGCTCATTGTCTGAGCTTCTGCACATAGAGCTAGTATTCTAAGAAAGAACATGCATTACTAGGTAGGAGGCAGACATATTCATTCATTCATTCGTTCACTCAGTAAATACTTATTGGTCTTCTACTATGTGCCAGGCATTTTCTAGATGCTTGGAGGTCACACTGTGCAGCATTCCTGTGTCTATGGGCTTACATTCTATGGAGGGAGAACAGAGAAAAATGAACTCAAAATATGTATGTCAGATAGTAACTAATGCTATACAGAAAAACCAAGTAGGGGAAAGCAGATAGCAATTGGTGGGTGGTAGTGGGATTGCTGTTTTCTATGGTGTGGGTCAGGCGAGGCTTTGTTGATAAGGTGATAGCTGAGCAGACACCTGAAGGAAGTGAGGTTAGAATCATGTAGATGTTTGGGGGAGAAACGTACTTGGCAGTGATAACAGCAGGTGCCAAGGCCCTGAGGTGGGATTGTGTTCAGAGCACTTGAGTAAGGAGGCAAGTGAGGCCAGAGCAGAATGAGTCAGGGGAGGAGTGGGAGGAGATGAGGTCAGAGAGAGTTTTCAGGGGCTCAGAGTAATCACAGTGTTGTAGACCTTGGCAAGGACTTTGATTTTAGCTTTGAATGAGCTGAGAAGCCATTGGAGGGCTTTGATCAGAGGAGTGGCATCATCTGGCATATTTCATAAAAGAATCACCTTGACTTCTGTGCTGAGAGACAACAGGAATTCTCATAATATTCTAGGGGAGAGATGACAATGATATTACCTAGGTAATGCTGGCAGAGGAGAGAAGATAATTCTGAATATTTCTGGAAAATAGTGTCCATTGAATTTAGGAGTGAAAGATGTCTCCAATTTTTTGTTTGCTTTTGTGCTTGTCTGAGCAACAAAAGGTGAAATTGCCATTTGGGGGAAGATATTGGGAGCCTTGTTTGGGACATGTTTGTAACTCCTATTAGACTTCTGTGAGAGGATATGAAATAGACCATTGGACGTATCAGTGTGGAGTTGGGAGGAAATGTCTGGGCTGCAGGTAAATATTTTGTAGTCCATAGCACATGGGTAGTATTTGAAGCTACAAGATGTTATACAAACAGGCTTCCAGGAGAGTTTCCAAAGAATAGAAATGTCAGACAATTCCTTCCTGGAATTTACTCTGTCCATTGTATGAGTCTATATAGTTCCAAGCAGTTTTAATCTAATGCCTTTTAAAGGAGATGGAGTAACCTTACTTTAAATTACTTAAATCTTTTATGAGTATCTGAGAAAAAATTTTGACTCTCCCTAGGTGAGTATTCTAATGGATACTTTTTCATCAATACTTTCCGATTAATGTATAGAGCTAAGATATCTGTTTTTCCCTCATTGCGTTGAGGGAAGGTCAAGGCGAGCCCCTGTCTTGTGTTCTGACAAAAGAACAGAAGGAGGCTGAGAGAGCAGAAAGACAATAGAATACACCAGGAAGATGCCTTTTAACCCTGAGCTGTTGCTTTCGTGTAACATTTTTTATATTTGTTTTTTCTGCAGAAGTTCTCATTTGGAGGATTATCCCTTCCATGCAGAATATTGAAGATGAATCTCCCGATGAGATTACCTGGTGGATTTTCTCTCTTCACCGACATGTAACTCTTTCCACCCAAGTGTGACTTTAGGCAAGCTCATGTGAAATCATACTGAGCCTGGCCCTGTTGTAGGCCAGAATTAGACAGTGTTGTTTCTAGATTCTTATATTTGAGCAGGAGCAGATTATCAGAGGGAAGGAAGAGTGATAAGCAAATGATAATTTGTTTTAATATTTGATATGATGAAATGTTAAACACTGGGAACTCTGCTAATACTGAGGATACGAATATAAAAAGAATAAAAAATCATAATTGAAACCAACCTGTATTGAGAGTTCACTATGCACTAACACATTTGAAGTGCTTTTCATATGGGTGAAGTCAGTCATTGAATCATCACAGCAACCCCTTTGACCAAGGTAGCCTTGTCATTCACATTTTACGGGAGAGGAAACAGAGTCATGGGGACCCCAAGAAACTTGGTCAGTGCCGCTGTATTAATTTTCTCTTGCTTATAACAGAATAACTGAAACTGGGTAGTTTATAAAGAAATGCAGTTGATTTCTTATCCATTTGGAGGCTGAGAATTCCAAGGTCCAGTGGGCATATCTGTGGAGGGCCTTCCTCTTGATGGGGACTCTCTAAGAGTCCCATGGCAGTGCAGGTGTCACATGGTGAGGGCTGAGCAAGAGTGAGCTCATGTGCTCTCTTTATAAAGGCACCAGTCCACACCTATGATAACCTGTTACTCTATTAACCCATTAATAGATTAATTCATTCACAATCCAATCACCTCCTAAAGGCTCCACTGTCCTATAGTGCCACACTGAGGATCTAGCTTTCTCATGAGCTTTGGAGGGGACAAACATTCAGATGATAGCCACTCCGGTAGACAGTGGCTAAACCAAGCTCCAAGGCAGGCAGTATCTAAAAGAGCTCATAGTGATTTGTTCTCTTCGTCTCGTATTTTCTCCTGGCACCTCCCCTCCTTGCCTTTCCCTACCTTTACCCTTTCTTGGTCTCCCACCTTACCTTTAATATGCCATCATGCCAAAGAGTCAATGCTCATAGTGGCACAGCCTGTGGAATGCACAAAGGAGCCACTGTTCATTGAGAAAGAGCTAAGGTATATCCCTGGAAAAGGGGTGGGAAATGGGGGTGAGTCTGAACAAGAAAAACGCTTACTATTGCTATTAATCTGGAACATTTTTTTTTCTGCAATAATTTTTTCTTATGAAATGTTAACCTTGTATAGAAATGTACAGAGAATAACATAGAACACCTGGCCACCCATTTTACAGATTTGATAAATGCTCATAATTTGCCATATTTGTTCCAAACCTGTTTCTAATAAGTGGTGACCAATGTAGTTGAAGAGCACTAAGTACCTCCCCAATTGCATTCCCCTGAATTGCTCCCCAGAGGTCAATGCCCATCCTCTAACTGATGAGTCCCTGCCTCCTCCTCTGCTACTTATTTGCCTACTTGCTCTCAGACCTGTTTCCAGCACTTTCCTTCCTCTATTCTTCATGGCAGCTGTCTATACCTACATTTCTCAGTCTTCTGAGCCAGAAGGATTCCACTGGGTTTGCTTAGTGGAAGGTACTGTTAGGAGATCAAGGGCTGGAGGAAGGGGAAAACCAAGTGTTTCTCCCACTCTGTCCACCTTGAGTGGTGTCTCCAGTACAAGTCACATCTCCTCTGTGGTCCCAACTCTTGCCACACAGCCTCCACATTGCTACTATATCCTACCTGGTGACATGGCTTCTAAGATTATGCAATATTGGGTTCTCCTGTGTCCTTCATTCATAGGAGTGGTAGTTTCTTCCTCTTGTTGCCTTGTCTTTGTGGACCCGAACCCCGTCCCCCACCCTTGAATATTAACTGACTAGCTTTTCTGCTTCTGTAATTAGCTTGCACAAGGTTTTACAAGCCCCTGCGGGTGGGACTTTCCAGTAAGGGCAGATAAAGGACTTCCCAAACCGCCCAAAGTACCCCCAGTTCCAGGAAGGACTGACCAGTTCCTTATCTAGGGGCCACTGGGTCTGACCCAGAGGGGAAGACAATTAAGCAATACCCTGTTCCTTGTTAGCGTGCGAACCCACCAAAAGCTACCAATGAATTTAAAGGTCACGTCAGATGACCAATAAGCTATGTACAAATTATCCTGTTGCCAAAGTCTGTCTAAAAACTGTATAAAAAGTGCCTGTGTTAAGGGCTTGGGGCCGCTTCTGTCCTGAAGACGGAGCGACCCCAGCATGCTGGAATAAAAAACCTCTTGCTTGATTGCAGCGATCTCTGTCTCCTGGTCTTTGTGAGATGAGCCTTCCCAACAAGTAAGATTCATGCTTTCGAGCCAGTCTTACATTTTGGTGCGTTGGCCAGGAAGCGGCTCTCTCTCTGGGACCAGAGACTAGAGAATGGAGGATCGCTCGAGCAGGTACCGCGGTTGTCTGTCTGTCTGCTGTGTCTGTCTTTGTTGTCTACTGTAATCTGGTTTCGGCTTTTCGGTGGCTCTGGGATGGAATCATCGGTCTGGTTTCGGCTTTTTGGTGGCTCCGGGATGGAGTCATCGGTCTGGTTTGGGTTTTTCGGAGGCTCCAAGACGGAGTCACCGGTCTGTGGTGGTCCATAGTGGTGGGTAGACGTACCGGTACGCCGCGGCCACAGGAATCCTTGAGGACGCTTCAGATTCCTATGTTGGAGAGGAACGGGTTAGGCTCCATGGGAGATCTCTAGGAAGGAGACCCCTCCCGAGTTCTCTGATAATCAGGTTGTGGCGCCTGTGGCAGGGGCACATCAGTGTTTTGGTTTTTGTTTGTTTGGTTGCGTGAGTGTTGGGACTGATGACTTTCTGGGGCGACATGGGGCAGACTGTCTTGACCCCTTTAAATCTGACTCTGAAATACTGGACTGACGTGAAGGCCAGGGCTCATAATCTTTCTGTACAGGTTAAAAAGGATAAATGGGCAACTCTTTGTTCTTCGGAGTAGCCAACTTTCCAACTTGGGTGGCCCGCTGAAGGCTCCTTCTCTCCGCCGCTGATCATGGCAGTAAAGAGAAAAAGTTTTGGTTTCAATTCTAAGAGTCACCCAGACCAGGTCCCTTATATCATTGTCTGGGAAGATCTGGTCACGGACCCTCCTCCGTGGGTCCGTCCCTTTGTTCCCCTAACAGGTCCATTGGCCGTGTTTGCTCTTAAAGAGATGGGAAAGAAACCAGAGGTCCTACCTCCCACCAAATCGGACTTGCTTCTCCTAGACCCTCCTCCTCCTTATCCTCCCTCCCTCCGCCCTCAGGCAGCCGCCTGTCAGCTCCGCTGGAGGACCCACAAGGGACAAGGGAGGGACCTGCGCAGGGGACGCGTAGTAAGTGAGCAGCCCCTCTGGAAGCTGTTCCCACCCTCCCTCTGCGGGCTTATGGCCCCCCTGATGAAGAGGGCAACCAGCCCTTACAGTACTGGCCTTTCTCCTCTTTCAGTCTTTACAACTGGAAATCTCAGAATCCCCCTTTCTCTGGAAATCCCCAGGGTCTCACTAACCTTGTAGAATCCCTCCTCTTTACTCATCAGCCCACCTGGGATGACTACCAGCAGCTCCTCCAGGTCCTGTTCACCACAGAGGAGAAACAATGAATCCTCCTGGAGGCTCGAAAGAACGTTCCAGGAGACGATGGGTGACCTACCCTCCCTGATGTCATAGATGCAGGATTCTCGTTGACCAGACCAAACTGGGATTTCAACTCGGCAGAAGGTAGGGAGCACTTGAAGGTCTATCGCCAGGCTCTAATGGCAGGTCTCCGAGGGGCAGCAAAATGCCCCACCAATTTGACTAAGGTAAGAGAGGTAATCCAGGGGCCCAATGAGTCTCTGTCAGCATTTCTGGAGAGATTCATGGAGGCATTCCATCAGTTTACCCCATATGATCCTAGTAGTGAGGAGCACAAGGCTACAGTGACAGTTGCTTTTATTGACCAGTCTAGCAGGGACATCAGGAAGAAACTGCAGAAGCTTGAAGGGTTACAGGATAAGTCATTAAGGGAATTAGTGCAGGTGGCTGAAAAGGTTTATCATAATAGAGAGTCAGAGGAAGAAAAAGAAGAGAGAAAGCAGAAGGAGCAGGAGGCAAAAGAAATAAAGAGAGAAAAGCACCAAGAAAGAAATTTTCACAAAATTCTGGCCACTGTAGTCAGGGAAACTAGGGAACCTAATAAGACTGTACCGGGCAACAGGAAGGAACCCCTAGCAAAGGATCAATGTGCATATTGCAAGGAGAAAGGACACTGGGCTAGAAAATGCCCCAAGAAAAAGAAAAAGCCTCAGGCCCCCAAGGTCTTGGCCCTGCAGGAAGACAGTGATTAGAGGGGACGGGGTTCGGACCCCCTCCCCGAACTCAGGGTAACCCTAACAGTGGAGGGGAAGCCTACTCAGTTCATGGTAGATACTGGAGCCGAAAATTCAGTGTTGCAACAGGCAGATGGACCCCTTCTCAAAAAAATGTCGTGGGTACAAGGGGCTACAGGGAACAGACAGTACTCATGGACTACCCGAAGAGCAGTGGACCTAGGCGTGGGCCGGGTATCCCACTCATTCATTGTCTTTCCTGAGTGCCCCTACCCACTACTGGGAAGAGACCTCCTCGCCAAAATGGGTGCTCAAATTCATTTTGACCCCGAGGGACCTCGGGTGTTAAACCAACAAGGAAAGCCTCTTCAGGTACTAACTCTCAGGTTGGAAACTGAATACCAGTTGTTTGAAAAACAAGGGTGGGAGACCGGCCTATCTTGCCACAAGAACAAGCATGCACCATGATCAAACAAATGCACCAATGGACTCATCTGGGAATTAACAAACTGGTCCAGACTGCCCTAAGGACAAAATATCACATCATAGGGCTAAAACAATTAGCAGAACAGATAGTTTATAAGTGTGTGCCATGTCAAAAAGTAAATGCTTGTAAGAATACCACGGGACCTGGCAAAAGACCCAGGGGAAACAGACCTGGGGTATATTGGGAAGTAGACTTTACAGAGATCAAGCCAGGTAAATGTGGTTACAAGTATCTCCTAGTTTTTGTAGACACCTTCTCTGGATGGGTAGAAGCATTCCCAATGAAACAGGAGACTGCCACTGTCGTGGTCAAGAAAATCCTGGAAGAAATCTTCCCACGCTTCGGGGTGCCCAAGGTAATAGGGTCCGACAATGGACCCGCCTTCGTTGCCAAAGTAAGCCAGGGAGTGGCCAGACACCTAGTGGTCAATTCGAAATTACATTGTATCTACAGACCCCAGAGTTCAGGACAGGTAGAAAGGATGAAGAGAACTCTAAAAGAGACCCTGACTAAATTAACCATGGAGACTGGTGTGGACTGGGTAGTGCTCCTTCCCTTGGCCCTGTTTAGAGCTAGGAACACCCCCTCCCGGTTCCACCTGACCCCCTTTGAAATTCTCTATGGTACCCCTGCCCCCTTGACTTTACTGGGGGACACCTTTGAACCCACTTGCCACAGTAACATTGACTTATATGCCAGGTTAAAAGGACTGCAAGTGGTTCAGAAGGAAGTCTGGATGCAGCTAGTGGCCGCCTATGAACCTGGGACCCCCGAAGTTTCTCACCAGTTCCAGGTCGGGGACACAGTCTACATAAGATGACATTGCTCCCAGACTCTGGAGCCCTGCTGGAAGGGACATTACCTGGTGCTCCTGACAACACCAATGGCCATAAAAAGTAGACAGGATCACTGCCTGGATCCTCGCCTCGCACGTAAAGCCTGCACCACCAGAGGACCAAGGATCAAAAGATGCTGCCTGGAGAGCCCAAAGTTCCAAGGAACACCCCTTGAAGCTCAAAATCGTTCCGACTGGGGGTTCAAACACCTTAAATATTGTAAGATGAAAATTTTATTTTTTCCCTTTCTGTACCTGACAGTCTTTCCTGGGAGCCTGAGAGCTTTCAGCCCACATATCCCCCAAAAGTTAACTTGGTATGTTCTAAATGGTGGCCTGACCTGTTTCCCGATGTGTGCAAATTAGCCATGGGAGCCCCAGCCAACTGGGATTTAGAAGGATACTTTGATGCTCACAAACCCCCTTCTACCCCCTCCCCACTGGGGCGCTTTGGGCTCGAACCGTGGGGGGGCTGCTCTACTAAAGATCAGAGAAGTATGCTGAGTGCCCTCACCTTCTATGTGTGCCCTGGGTTCCACCGTGACAGAGCACTAAACTATCAGTGTGGAGGCAAAGCAGATTATTTCTGTAAATGCTGGGGCTGTGAGACCACAGGAGACACATATTGGAATCCCTCGTCCTCCTGGGACTATATAAAGGTAACTGCTAATTATACCCACCCCTCTCCCCCTGCTGCAGGGTGGGCAGGCCGATTGGGAAGCAGCCACTCTAAGTGGAAAGATAACCCTGCCTGCACGGGATGGTGCCACCCCTTCCGAGTATCCTTCACAGATGCAGGAAAAAAGGCCACTGGGTGGGAAAAAGGATTTATGTGGGGGTTAAGATTTTATAAAGAGAGGTATGATGATGGGCTGTTGTTCACCATCAAGCTCAAAATAGAAACCCAGTATACTGCCATAGGCCCAAATAAATACCTAGTTCCAGGGGTCAAACCAAAGACTTCCTCAGCACCCCCGGGTACCCAACCAGAGTCCTCAGTCCCCACTGTAGGGTCAGAGGCTGCAGCACCAAAGGAAATAACTCAGCCCCCTGAGCCTAGGCCTCAAAAACAACCTGGGTTATTCCGCTTAATTTCTGAAACCTTCAAGGTCTTAAATAGTACCAATCCCAATGCTACCTGCTCCTGCTGGCTTTGTTATAATGTTGCTCCCCCATATTATGAAGGAATAGCCTTCAGAAATAACATTAATACTACAACTGATGTCTCCAACTGTCGTTGGCAGCAACCAAAGGTCAAACTCACTCTGTCAGCTGTTACGGGGCAAGGAACATGTGTGGGAAGAATCCCTTCCTCACACAGTCAGCTGTGCAACCAGACTCTTAACATGACCAAGTGCTCTGGTGACACATATCTGTTGCCCCCTCCAGAAGGATGGTGGGCCTGCGCTACTGGGGTCACACCCTATGCTAGTTTACAGGCCCCTAGACGAGACCTAGGATTTCTGTGTCTTGGTTCGGTTGTTGCCTCGGCTTGTTTACCATTCCTATGAAGAACTATTATCATACTGGGATGAAAATAACAGGAACTGCCGAACCAGAAGGGAGCTCCTAAGTATCACACTCTCTATCCTTTTGGGCTTAGGATTGGGAACAGCTGGGGCAGCTACAGGAGCTTCAGCTCTGGCTATTCAACATCAAAATTACCAAAGTTTACAGGCAGCCATAGATGCTGATATTAAAGAAATAAAAAAATTCAATTACTAAATTACAAGAGTCCCTCACCTCTCTTTCTGAGGTGGTCCTACAAAATAGAAGGGGACTAGACCTCTTGTTCCTTCAGCAGTGGGGGCTCTGCACTGCACTAAAAGAAGAATGTTGTTTTTACATTGATCACTCAGGGGTAATTAAAGACTCCATGGCCAAAATCAGGGAAGGCCTAGCCAAAAGAAAAAAAAAGAAAGAGAACAAAATCAGGGATGGTTTGAGTCATGGTTCAACTCCTCTCCATGGCTCATGACCCTCGTGTCTACCCTATTAGGACCACTAGTCATTTTGGTGTTGCTTCTGACCTTCGGTCCCTGCATTTTAAATTGCTTGCTAGCTTTTGTTAGAGAACGTGTTAGTACTGTTAAAATTATGATGTTAAGGCAACAATATCAGGAATTAAACCAACAGGAATCAGTATTTCATGATTGAAATACCCACAAGAAAAAGGTGGGAATGTGGACCTGAACCTCTTCCCCCACCCTTGAATATTAACTGACTAGCTTTTCTGCTTCTGTAATTAGCTTGCACAAGGTTTTACAAGCCCCTGCGGGTGGGACTTTCTGATAAGGGCAGATAAAGGACTTCCCAAACCACCCAAAGTACACCCAGTTCCAGGAAGGACTGGCAAGTTCCTTATCTAGGGGCCACCGGGTCTGACCCAGAGGGGAAGACGATTAAGCAATACACTGTTCCTTGTTAGTGTGCCAACCCACCAAAAGCTACCAATGAATTTAAAGGTCACCTCAGATGACCAATAAGCTATGTACAACTTATCCTGTTGCCAAAGTCTGTCTAAAAACTGTATAAAAAGGACCTGTGTTAAGGGCTCGAGGCCACTTCTATCCTGAAGACAGAGTGACCCCAGCATGTTGGAATAAAAAGCCTCTTGCTTGATTGCAGCGATCTCTGTCTCCTGGTCTTTGTGAGATGAGACTTCCCAACAAGTAAGATTTGCACTTTCGGGCCAGTCTTACATCTTCTCCCTCTTGGTCTCCCAGCTCTTCCACTACCTGTGTGACCAGTTATTGAAATTTTAAAATTCAAATGGTTTCTGTTCTCTTGGCTGGACCATTGACTGATATACTCCCCATTCATGTTTTCAATTTTTACTATTTATGTACAAATTCATTAATAACTTATGGAGTTGTTTGGGGTGCTTTTAAAATGTATACAAAATGTATGAAAATATACAGGAAGTAATTTCAAGCCAGGGCCCAGTAATATTTCTTTTTAAATTTTATTTTATTTTATTTTATTTTATTTTATTTTATTATTTTCCTGAAGAAAATAATTTTCAGTAAAATTTGAAAGGACCCTCAACAGAGAACACTGTTGAAAATAAGAATTTTGGGGCTTTAATAATGAGGACACGCAACTATAAGAATGTAAACTCTGAACATAAAACATATGCAAAAATAATAGGCAGTAAGCAAACTTGGAAAAAACCATTTGCCATGAATGTGACAGAAAACAAATTAGTAATTATTTCAGCATGAAAAGAACTTATTCAAAACAGTAAGAAAAATATGAGATGCCAAAAGGAAAGTTGATAAATGAAAATTGACCAATAAACTATATGAAAAGCTATGTGTACTATTAATCAAAAATGCAAATTGAAACAAGCTGTTTTTACTATCAAAACAACACAATAAGAGGAAAAATTATCTAGAAAGATACGTATGTTAAAAAAAACGTAGGTTTTCTTTTCTGTTTGTAGGAGCAAGCTGATTTTTTCTTTTTATATAATTTTCAAATTGTTTACAATAGAAAATCCACTTTGACAATCATAGAAGTATTAAGTATTTTAAAAATAATAAGGATTCAATTCAATCAGTTATTTCACACATCCACTGGGAAAGCCAAATCAAAGAAACACTTTTACTTGAAATTATTCTCATTCCATTGGCCTTTCAACTTAAGAAAACAAATATTCTGAATGGACAATGCAGTGGAATTTGATTATGTTGTATTTTAAATTCTACCCAGTTTGTTTGTTTTTCCTCATTTGTTGTCAGGAGGATCCTTGTTTTCCCAGAAATTCCATGGAAGTTTTTAGCCCTGAAAACCTTAAAAGTTTGCCTTTCAGCACTTTCGTTGGTTCAAAAAGGTCAGTCCCCAGAAAAGTTAGGGAGAGTTGGTGGGGACTAAGAAGACCTTGACCTTGTGATTAAAACATCACATAGGATAGGTGGTTTGTCTTCACCACTGTGCCGTGCCCCAGGGCTTTTGCTCTTGCTCTTCCTGCTGGTAGGGATGCTCTGCCCTCAGATACCAGAATGATTCATTCACTTATAGTCTTCTTTGCTCAATTGTCACCCTCTCAGTGAGGCCTTCCTTCACCACCCTATTTAAAATCAATCCATCTCTGCTGAAACTCCCTCTTGCCCTTCTCTGCTTCCCTTTCCTCCACAGCATTGTTTATCTAACACATTACATACACCTTAGGTATTTGTTGTTGGTTTGCTTACTTCTTCTGTTTCCACCCACTAGAATGTGAGATCTGTGCAAGAAGGAATTTTCATCTGTTCTATTAGTCGTTGTACACCCTGTGCCTAAATAATATCTGTTCAATAAATGGGTGGGTGGATGGGTGAAGAAACCATTTTTATTTCAATTTTATAGATGAGAAAACTGAAACTACATCTCTTAATTGTTACACCAGTGATGCCTACTCACATTTTCTGAAGTAAGTCTATGAATGATTCTACAACTAGTCATAAATTTCAAAAACAGTACAACATTCCGAAATTGGAACTGAAATGATCATTTTGGAGGCAGGAATGCTATGTGGAAAATGTCAGTCTTTAATTCATGATCAAATTTTTACTTCTGTCCTTACTCAAGTCTAATAATGAGGGATAAAACAGGAATTAA
This sequence comes from Cynocephalus volans, assembly GCF_027409185.1. Taxonomy (NCBI): domain Eukaryota; kingdom Metazoa; phylum Chordata; class Mammalia; order Dermoptera; family Cynocephalidae; genus Cynocephalus; species Cynocephalus volans. The sequence continues at coordinate 21,992,644 of NC_084465.1, read as the reverse complement.
AGAACCACTAATATTCTCTCCCTTCAGTTCTGTTTGTTCTACTCCAGGCTAGAAGCAGGCACATTCCCCTTATTAGCAATTCTTTCCTAAGTGTAAATTGAACAGGGATGGGTTATAGGCCATGTCCCCAGGATCTGTTTTCTACCAGGACACAGCTTTCAGAAGGCTAGAGAAGCAGTGAGCAGAGGCAAAGGGCCACAGTACTTCTGTCAAGGAGCCAAGAGATGCTAATAGCTCAGATGAGGAGCATGGACAAAGACAGCCTATCAGCCTCCCATGGGCCGTTAGCTGTGCTAACTGAAAACAAGTATCCCCAGTACTTCCACGTTGGAATAATCCTAAAATTAAAGAAAGATAATAGCTCCTCTATATTTATTAATAAGCATTATTCATAATCTGGCTCTCTTCCTATGATCAGCAATAATTTGATTATTTTACTTTTTATTTTTTCCTTAATGTCTGTATTAGTTCTGCTAGGGCTGCTGTAGCAAATTACGATAAGCTGGGTGACTTAAAACACCAGAAATATATTCCTGCACAGTTCTGGAGGCCAAAAGTCCAAAATCAAGGTGTCGGTGGGGCCCCGGTCCCTCTGACGGCTCTGGGAAAGGATTCATCCTCACCTCTTTCTAGCTTCTGGTGGTTGCCAGGAAACCTTGCCTTATAGCTGCTTCATTCCCATCTCTGCCTCTGCCTTCACATGACCTTCTTATAAGCACATGAGTCATTGAATTTATGACACACCCTAACCCAGTATGCCCTCATCTTAATTTAACTAACTACATCTGCAAGTATCCTGTTTTCAAATAAGTTCATGTTCTGCGGTTCTGCATGAACATGGAATTTGGGATACACTATTTAATCCAATATAGTGTCAGACAGTATACCATACCCATAATTAAATGCTCAATATTTATGAGAATATATTTATGGGCATTTTGGATCAGAGCTTACTTTTGTATTTATTTGTTACCCAAGAAGCTAAAATAGCATCTCTTGACGTCATCTGGATCGTATTTAGTCCTGCATTTCTCAGTAGCCTGTTTGTTTCTGTATGTATTAATTCTCTTGGCTCCCTGGCCTCTGCATTATTTTATCCAAGGGGAAGCATTTTTAGTTGTGCTTGTCAATGTTGGCAGCTTCCCCAGCACCATGACTTTGCATTTTCATGCTCTGTACTTTGACATGGAATTTATACTTCAAATTGCCTGATATGACTAGAGGAGTTTACTGGACCTTTATCCAGCTGGCATAGGGGCTTTTACCTCTTCAGAGCCAGGCTCAGTAGAGGCCATACTAGCCAGTTTCTGATGGTCCCTAGCAATCCTCTCTTCCAAGGCAGATGTAGTAGGCAGAATTCTAAGGTAACTACCAATGACACTCACCCTTGAATAATATTCCCTTGACTGTAGGCAGAACCTGTGAATATGATAATAGCACTTTCATGATTACATTATATTGCTGGTGAAAGAAATTTTGCAGAGGTAATTAATGTCCCAAATCAGTTGACTTTAAGATAGGAAGATCACTGGTGTGGGCCCTACCTAATCACATGAGGCCTTACTGGCATTACTTCTGTTTATTAGACAACTACTTGTGCTGAAAATGACATAGAAGAAAGAAAAAGACAGGGTAAACCACAGTTCTGTTTCCTTTCAGTACATCCTTATTCATTGGTCAGCCAAAAGTAGATCACGCTAGCAGACTATGTGCATATCAAGAAGCAAAATAAAAACATTTGAGTTAGTTTTGTGCCATGTTTTCACTGTTCTGGTAAGAGCAATATGCATATGCATGTATGAGCTCCAAAATATGAGTTGTGTAAAGCTGGTGATTCTGCATACAAGTTAAATGCTTCTATATTTGCATTTATGCAGTGGATTGAGTTATATCCCCCCCAAACCCAATGAAGCTTGAATTGTGCCCCCCAAGCTTTATGTATTAGAAACTTAGGGGCCGGCCCGTGGCTCACTCGGGAGAGTGCGGTGCTGAGAGCACCAAGGCCCCGGGTTTGGATCCCATATACTGATGGCCGGTTCGCTCACTGGCTGAGCGTGGTGCTCACAACACCAAGTCAAGGGTTAAGATCCCCTTACCGGTCATCTTTAAAAAAAAAAAAAAACACAGAAACTTAGCCCCCACTGTGACTGTTAAGAGGGTGGGAAATCCTATTATGGTAATTGTAAGGTGGTGCCTTGAAGAGGTGATTAGATTGTAGGACCATGCTGTAGTGAATGAATGGATTAAAACTGGTGGTCAGGGCATGGTTCTGAGGACTTTAAAAGAAGAGGAGAGTATGTCTTTCTCACTCTCTCTGCTCTCTCTGCTTCCATCATCTTGCAATGTGGAGACCCTTGGGTCACTATCACCACCACCAGATGGATTTTGGACTTCCCAGCCTCAGAAATTGTAAGTAATAAATTTTGTTTTCTTTATAAATCATCCAGTTTCAAGTATTTTGTTACAAGTGACAGGAACGGACTAATATAATTTAACACTGGTATTGTATGATATAAAGACAAACATTATAACTCATGCTAATAATTTAAAATTTTCATTTTTCTTTACTTAAAATGACATTAAGTAGCAAACAAACACCACTATCAACAACTCGAGAGAGAGACCGTGTATAAAAGGAAAAAGCATTATATTTCAGTACCTTTTACAGCATATTATTCCAGTTTTTTGGACAAGAGCCCTGCATTTTCGTTTTCCACTGGGTTCTACAAATTATGTAGTCTGTAAGAACCCAAATGCCCCAAGGGATCACACTGAGGAATGTAAGAACCCAAATGCCCCAAGGGATCACACCCTGATCACATAAGTCCTTCTCGGCCACACCCCATCATGGCGCTGGTTGCCCTCTAAGTAGGGATTGTATTTTAAGCCAATCAGCCTTCCCTAAAAGCCCTATATATATGTGTGTGTGCTGCCTAATAAACGAGCTCTCTCTGGTGGATCGTCAACTTGTGTCAACTCGTCCTTTCATTTGGTGCCGAAACCCAGGACGGAGTTTCTCTCGAGCGGCAACACTTTCTGAGCCACCCCTTGGGGCTCCCTTGAGCTGTAACACTTTTCAAATCGCAGCGGCAGCACTTTTCGAGTCACCCCTCGGGAACTCCGTCCCGCCAGGACCGGCCTCCCTTCCACCACTCACCACTGACGGTCCACCCTCGTCCATTCTTTTCAGCGCTGGCTCCTTCCACTCACCACTGGCTCATCATTAGGTAAGCCCCTTTCCTAAAGGGCACCAGCCCTTTTTCAGGCTACCACAGGGAGTCTAGATCGTCCGGTAGCCCCTAACGCCCATACCCCACCCCACCACGGTCTTCACGACCACCATAAATTCCCAAACTATAACAGGTTCCAAAGCCCCGGTAAACTTTTACTTTCATTTTTGGAGGTTAAAAGCCCCATTCTGTTCTCTCCTTCACCCTCCTGTCCACCACTCTCTTCTCTCCACTTCCCGGGTCCGGGACCCGACCAGAAAATCCTGGTGCTAGGTTCCTTCAGGCACCGGGCTTTTGCCCTAGAGAAGTGGAGGTCTGAGTGACGACCCACAGCTCCCTTCTCTCCTCCTGGTTCATACCTGAACCTGCCGGGACTGACGTGACCTACTGGGGATGCCCTCTAGGATCCCGCCTTTCCCAACTGGCTGAAGGATCTGTCCTATCACTAAATCTCTGTCCGATTTCTGTCTAAATTCCCATTAAGAGACCAGAATGGGCGCTTCCTCCTCCTCCCTAGGAGACTCTCCACTTCAATGCCTTCTGAAAAACCTCACCAACCTTTCCCTCAGGCCGGATATTGAGCCCAAACTCCTCACCAAATTCTGTACACAAGATTGGCCTTATTATCCTTTAGATAATCAAAATATATGGCCCCCTGAGGGCACACTGCAAGACCTCTTTAACTACTGCCAGCATCTAAAGAAATGGAAGGAGATCCCCTACATCGAGGCTTTTCGCCTCTTGGCTCAGAACCCCGCCCTCTGCTCCTCCTTTGCTCCCTCTCAAGTCCTTTTAGCCTGTAAACCCTCTTCACAGTCACCCCTCAATTCTTCCACCTTCGACCCTGCTGATGAACCCCCACCCTACCGACCTCATCCTCCCCCAGTGCCTCCGGCATCTGCTCCTCCTCCCCCGTCATCCGCGTCACCTTCCGCACCTCCTGCGCCATCCACTCCCCCATCTTTACCCTCACCTACTCCTGACCCACTAAGCCCCCCTTTCACCCGTTCCCGAGGACCTCCCCCCACCCCTTTAACAATCGCCCCAGTACGTGAGGTAGCTGGGGCTGAAGGAGTAGTTAGGGTCCATGTTCCCTTTTCCCTAGCTGACCTTACAGAATTAGAAAAAAGACTAGGCTCTTTCTCTACCGACCCTACCACCTACATTAAAGAATTCCAATGGATCCTGCAGGCCTACAGCCTCACACATCATGACATCTTCATGCTCCTAGCCAATACCCTCCTCCCTGAGGAACGCCGCAGGGTCTGGGATACAGCCCAAACCCATGCCACTGACACCCATCGTACCAATCCGAATCACCCGCCAGGCCCCCAAGCAGTCCCAGAACAGGAACCTAATTGGGATTATAACACAGCCCAGGGAATCCAGGCTCAAGACCATTTTGCCTCTTGCTTAATAATTGGCCTCAAAAAATCGGCTCGCAAGGTCGCCAATTTCCAAAAAATTCAAGAAATTGTCCAAAAAAAGGAAGAAACTCCCTCCGAGTTCCTCAATAGATTAACTCAGGCCTTTCAACAATACACTAACTTAGACCCCAACTCAGAAGACGGCCGGCATGTCCTTATGACCTATTTCCTGGCCCAATCCTACCCCGACATTAAAACTAAACTTAAAAAATTAGAGCAGGGTCCTGCAACCCCTCAGACCGAAATCCTGTCAGTGGCCTTCAAGGTTTTTCATAATCGGGAGGAGGAAAAAGAACGTCGAAAACAAAAGGCCGACCACGCCAACTTCCAGATGTTGGCCCGGCTTATCAACCCCCCCGGGCGCCCTCCCACAGCCTCCACCTCTAAGCCTCCACCTCTAAGCCTCCACCTGGAGCCTGCTTTAAATGTGGAAAGGAAGGGCATTGGGCAAAGGCTTGCCCCACCCCCAGGCCACCCACCACTCCTTGTCCAAAATGCAAAAAGAAGGGACATTGGGGATCTGATTGCCCCCTTGCCCGAAGGGGTGAGGGACCAACTGCCCCACAGTCCCCCGAACTGTGGACACCACCTATGGTGGGCCTCGCTGAGGAGGACTGAAGGAGCCTTGGGCCCTTCCCGACCATCTCTATAACAAAGCAAGAGCCCAGGGTATCCATGGTTGTGGATGGCCACCCAATATCTTTCCTCCTGGACACTGGAGCCACCTTTTCGGTCTTAAGGGAATATAAAGGCCCCACCACCTCCAGCAGCTCTCCTATAGTCGGGGTAGGAGGTAAACAAATCTTTCCCCAAAAAACCCCTCTTTTAACCTGCTACCTTCAAGGCACTCAATCCGTTTTCTCCCATTCCTTTCTAGTCATGCCACAATGCCCCGTCCCCTTGTTGGGTCGGGACATTCTATCACGGCTTCAAGTCTCCATTACTTTGCCCCTGTCCTCTTCCTCTTCCCCCATTTCCTTCTTCCTAGTGCTAGTTCAAGCCCAAGATCCTACTAATTCCACCCCTCCAAAGAAGTCCTTACCCATGCTAACGCACCCTGTTAACCCCACAGTTTGGGACACTGCCAGCCCTGCTCTGGCCCAGTGTTCCCCTGTACACATAAAACTAAAAGACCCCTCCAAATATATTTGTCAGGCTCAGTATCCATTAACCACAACAGCCCTCCTTGGGTTAAGCCCCATCATTCAGGACCTATTAAAAAAGGGGTATCTCCGTCCCACTCGCTCCCCTTTCAATACTCCCATACTCGCTGTAAAAAAACCTAATGGCGCCTTTCGTCTCTGTAATATGAGTAAGGGTCCTCCTGAAGAACCTTTGCTCTCCTCACCTCAGCGCCCTTTTCTCAAGCTTCGATAGGCCCTTCTAACAGCCCCTGCACTTCATCTCCCTGATCTAACTAAACCCTTTTTCCTCTATGTTCATGAAAATACGGGACAAGCTCTGGGCATTCTAGGACAGAATTATGGCCCCTCCTTTGCCCCCGTAGCATACCTATCAAAACAATTGGACCCCACTGTACAAGGCTGGGCACCCTGTTTAAGAGCCCTGGCAGCGGGGCAGTTACTGCATAAGGAGGCATCCAAATTAACAAGCCTTCTTCTCAGTCACCCCATCTGACAAAGCCCTCTTACAAAAAATTTCCTCCTCATGCACAATCTGCCAGTGTACCAATCCTAACACCCCTCTCAAACCTGGGCCATACCCCTCCCACCAGGCCAGAGGTCTCACACCCACGGCCGACTGGCAAGTTGATTTTACACACATGCCTTCCGTCCGGTGCCTCAAATACCTCTTGGTGTTTGTTGATACCTTTTCAGGATGGGTAGAGGCATTCCCATCATCCAATAAAAAGGCCTCCACCGTAGCCCAGACTCTCCTTTCCCAAATCATCCCACGATTTGGGATGCCCACTTCCATTCAATCTAACAATGGACCTGAATTTACCGCCCAGGTAATACAGAAACTCTCCCAGTCACTCTCTCTCCCCTGGCACTTACATTGCCCTTACCGACCTCAGGCATCTGGAAAGGTAGAGAGAACCATACTAACTAAATTATCTCTGGAATTACACCTTGATTGGGTCCGTCTTCTACCTCTCGCTCTACTCATGTATGGTAGGCTCCTCCTACCCCCAGGGATCACAGCAACTGAAGGACCCATACCACCCACCATGGCCTTACCCTTGCTCTCCCACCTTTGCACCGAGCTATGAAAGTACCAGGACTGGCTACTTCCAGATCCGTCACTTTCCAAAAATAACCTTTCACTCAGCCCAGGCCAATTAGTATTCTACACTTCCCTGGAACCCAAAACCCCCCTAACCCCTAAGTGGGAAGGCCCATGTCCTGTCATCCTTTGCACTCCAACTGCTGCTAAACTTGCCCTGCCAGGTAATCATGTTACTCCATGGATTCATATTTCCAGGCTGAAGCCTTACACTCAGGATCTGCCCTCGGCCACCGAGAACTCCAATAACAAGCTGCAAAAAAACTTAACACACCTTTCTTTTAAGTGTATCCCTCATCCTACCGACCCTTTCAAACTCTGCCTATCCCGGACCTCAGCCTTACCCCCAACTCCGGAGACATGAACCTTCTCCTTGACCTTCTCCTGTTCCTTTCATTTCACCCAGGGAGCTTTCAGGCCCCTCTGCTAGCTCCCCATGGTCACCCATTTACACCTGGCAACAGATCATTTCTGAAACACTCATCTTTCTCTCTCTCTCCTGGAAATTGTTTTCTCTCATGCGACCGCTCCTGGCGGCTGTCCCCTTAAACGCTTTCTTCATCCCCCCTCAAGGCAAAAAAGGGCCGCCTTCCTCCCGATCATGGTTGGTATTTCCCTAACAACATCAGCAGTCGGAGCCGGCCTGTCGGGAGGAGCCTTAGGACACAGTTTATGGGCGGTCGAAGACATAAATGTTAAACTTGAAGGGGCTCTGACCTCCACTGCCGAATCTCTTTCCTCTCTACAGAGACAAATTAACCACATCCAGTTCTAACCCCTTTTCTTCTTTTATCTTAAACCCTATCCTAACTTGGATTTGGCCCATTTTGGGACCTCTAATCATTATCCTCATAACCTGCCTTTTCTTGCCCTGCATCATTAGGTTTCTTCAAACCCAAGTGGGAAAAATCTCTAATCAGGCCTTTAACCAGCTTTTGCTTAGGAACTACCAGCTTCTAGGTACCGATGAACCCCCTGCCTCATCTTGTGAGCACCTCAGCCGACGCTGAAGAGACACCACCTTACAGAGGAAACGCATCCTACACGCCCTCGCCACCGATGCCTGGCTGCTCCCTCCAGTCTCCAACTATGAACAATGGAACCGGTGCATATTCAACTTGTGGCTTCAAGGAACGTTTATGGACTTTTCCACTTTTGAAATTACTTGTTTCTCCACCCTCCTTTGGGGTTCCATAATGGGTATTTATGTACCTTCCTCTCTTTGCCCCCCCCACAATGCCCCAGTTCAGCAGGAAGTAGCTCGATGACTTCAACGTCCCCTTTCCTAAAACAAGAAAAAGGGAGGAATGTAAGAACCCAAATGCCCCAAGGGATCACAGCGAGGAATGTAAGAACCCAAATGCCCCAAGGGATCACACGCTGATCACATAAGTCCTTCTCGGCCACACCCCATCATGGCGCTGGTTGCCCTCTAAGTAGGGATTGTATTTTAAGCCAATCAGCCTTCCCTAAAAGCCCTATATATATGTGTGTGTGCCGCCTAATAAACGAGCTCTCTCCGGTGGATCGTCAACTGGTGTCGACTCGTCCTTTCATAGTCAGCCAAGGAGCCAGATTTCTCACTATAAGAGAAGGTTATGAAAAGGTACGAAACTAGGACGAACACTGTGGAATTGGATAAGAATTAGTATACGCTCTTAGTTTTCAAAATAGATCATTACAAAAATAAATATAGATGTAAGGATTTGTGTAACTGTGGATATAGATGTACCATTCTCCATTAAAGGCAACTAGGATAACTTGGAGAAATAGTTGGTTCCAGAGTTGAATCATTGAAAGATGATTCTTGAATAGCTTTTTCCACCAGAAAGTAAGGTGCTCAATGAATGATGGGGTCCTACTTAAAGGACACAAAAGTCAGCTCAATTAGAAAAGGAAAATTAGTAATAACACTAATGAATAGCCCATTGAATAAAAAAGAAATCCATGAGACCACACTGAAATGAATATAAATGAGGAGTATAGAAAACTTTTCCTCACAGTATATTGTTAACTAATGAATATAGAAGAAATGATGAAATTAGAAAATCACCATTTTGGGCATCACATTGATAATTAATCCATTCAAGAAACCTCAATGGATGCTTAAAACAGTGGATAAATATTTGATGAGGAATAGGATATTTGCCTAGTCTCAAAGTAGATATAAGTACTTGTTTGTAAGAATTACACACTAATGTATTCAAGGGTGATGAGGTATCATGTCAGCAAATTACTATCAAATTACTCAGAAGAAAAGTTCTTCTTTGTACTACTTTCGCAATTTTTTTCTGCAGATTTTTTCTGACATCTCAAAAGAAAAATCATTAGTGAGCTAATCAGGAAAACAAGAAAGGCAAACTAGATTTTCAACAGAACTGAAAAGAAATGATTTAGGGAATATGCTCTCATATTCTTTTTTAAAATCCATTTTGTTTTATGTTGAATATTTTAAAATCACCAAATAAAAGGGTTGCTATGGGTTAAATTTGTCACCCAAAATTTCACGTATTGGAAACTTGGCCTCCATTGTAACAGTGTTAAGAGGGTGGAAAATCCAATTATGGTATTTGAAAGATATGGCCTTTGAGAAGCAATTAGATTATGAGGACTGAGCCCTCCTGAATGGATTATCCATTGATGGAGTAATGCGTTGTCATGGGCACGGTTATGATGGTTTTATAAGGAGAGCAAGAAAGAAGGTTAGATGGCTTGCTCAGGCCGTTCTTGCCATGTGACACCCTGTGTCTCTGAAGAGTCACTACCTAGAAGTTCCTCATCGGATGTGTTTCCTGGGTCTTAAGACATCCCAATCTCCAAACTGTATTTCATTTCTTTACAAATTACCCAGTTTCAGGTATTCTGTTATAAGCAACTGAAACAGACTAATATAAGCGTCTTCCTCCTTTATGATTGTAAAAATGGAAAAGTTGCTAACTGGTAAGAAATGTGAATGAGTCAGAGTGAGTTCTGAAGTTGGTCTGAGTAGTTCTCAGACAATTAGTGTATAAAAATGGCAAGATGAAGTTAAGAGAGACAGAAGAACAGAGTATCCATTCCTACAGTGTAGGAAGGTAATTAATGTTTTTTAAAACTACACAGAGTTTTGTCAAGATCCCAAGGCACTCCTTGTGGTTACAGAAATACAATGGCCTTCCTTTATATAGCAATTAGTAAGGTTTAGAATAATTTAAAAAATATTTTTATAAACAGTGAATATTACTGATTATTCTTGTTTCTCCTGGAACTCAACACTCAATAAATACATGGAGGCTACCTTTTGGTTTCTGTTAAAAGAAAAAAATCACCCAGAATTAGGATTTTTATCGTCTTGGTAACATTACAAACTTCAGTCTCTAGACATCTTCTGAGACAGTTGTGAGGTTCCCTTTCTTTGAATAAGCTCTATTGACTTCTGCGTGGGTTGGTTCTCGGCACTTTGCGCTACCACACCCAAATACAGTCTTATCAATTGTTAAGTTGTTGGCTGGGTTTCCGACAACATGACTCTGCATATGCACCTTCCTCAACCTGTCTTTGGATTTGGGGCTTTTGCCTTCTGTCTGTTCAAGACACATTGTTGTCACTCTCTCCTGCCAAGACAAGGGCTGTGGAATCTTACAGGGGACCAAGTTTGTGAGAATCAAAACTATCCACAAGCCCCAGCTCATTCCTTCTCTTAAGAACCTCTTTTCATGGTGTTAGTTATTGTAAAAAAGTAACATGCACATCACCCACATATTCTTCAGAATAAATCACATACCAAGTATTTTCTTAAAAGTGCAGAAACAGGTTAACAAATTGGTGAAGTTAGAAGCCACAACTCTTCCTAAAGTATTAATATTTCCACATCTGCCAAAATAAAGTTTCCTCTCTTCTGCTTGCCTCTCAGATTATGTAGCTCCAAAAGAAACTCTCTCTGGATTCTACACTCCCTACTTTTGCGGCAACAATTTGTAGCTAGTCTTAAAGGCCCCAGAACCCTTGCACCCATTTCCTTAGTATCTGCTTGAGCTCTCAGAGGAAAAAAGTAATCTCAGGAAAATAAATCTTTCTGCTCCTTTCCTCTTCTCTGATTTCAAAACTGAAAGTGCAGCTTCTGTCGTTCAGCCGTGCTTCATTTATTTACAAATGAATAGTTAATATTCTAAGGCAGAAAATCCTGCTGTAATTGTTGTGTTCTACTGTTTTGCAACTTAATTCCGTTCTACTTCTAAGCTGTAAACCAAGCACCCAGAGTGGTATTTTTAAATACTTGCTTCATCCTAACTATCAGCCACACAATGTCATCTATTTTGAATTCACCAGATAACAAGCAGCACACTCATAGCTGCAAGACCTTGCTCTTCAAGGTCTGATAAACTAATAGGTTTGTGTCCCTGGAGCCCTGCCTTGCTTCTGTGCAAGAGGCAAGCCAGGACTGGCAGCCAAGGTAACATACAGCTGTGGGCTTTGGGCTGCAGTAGAAAGGATGTGGCTGATTTAGGAGGTGCAGCCTGTGCCAGCCAGTCTAGAATCATAGACTATCAAGGCTGGTGGGGCTTAGAGGCACTGAAATTCTTCCACATCTTCAACATCACAGTGTGGCTAATGTTCAAACACCTCTAATAACTGGGAATTCACTTCCCAACTACTATTTAGAAAAATCCTGTGAGTAGAAAAGTCTTCTTACGATGAGCTAAAATGTGCCTTCCTATGTCGTCCACCTGTAGGTCTCAATTCTGTATGCTGTGACAGCACAGAACAAGTCTTATCCTATTCCTTATGAAAGCCCTCCAAATATTTTACATAGTTGTTATATTCCTAAGTTACACCTGATTGTTTTTGGTAAATATCCCCAATTAATGGAGACAGTAGAAATTCAACTAATTAAATTCATTTTTTATTAATTTATTAGTAAATTAATGTGTTAGCTAATTTATTAATATTAAATTTGTAGATCAATTAAGTTAACTAGATTTAACTAATACATTTTATTTATTTTTTTTTTTTCAGGTGAATGACATTTATTTATTTATTTATTTATTTTTTATTTTTTATTTTTTTTAAATTTTATTTTGTCGATATACATTGTAGCTGATTATTGCTTCCCATCACCAAAACCTCCCTCCCTTCTCCCTCCCCCCCTCCCCCCCCGACAATGTCCTTTCTGTTTGCTTGTTGTATCAACTTCAAATAATTGTGGTTGTTATATCTTCTTCCCCCCCCCCCGGTTTGTGTGTGTGTGTGTATGTGTGTGTGTGAATTTATATATTAATTTTTAGCTCCCTCCAATAAGTGAGAACATGTGGTATTTCTCTTTCTGTGCCTGACTTGTTTCACTTAATATAATTCTCTCAAGGTCCATCCATGTTGTTGCAAATGGCAGTATTTCATTCGTTTTTATAGCTGAGCAGTATTCCATTGTGTAGATGTACCACATTTTCCGTATCCACTCATCTGATGATGGGCATTTGGGCTGGTTCCAACTCTTGGCTATTGTAAAGAGTGCTGCGATGAACATTGGGGAACAGGTATACCTTCGACTTGATGATTTCCATTCCTCTGGGTATATTCCCAACAGTGGGATGGCTGGGTCATATGGTAGATCTATTTGCAATTGTTTAAGGAACCTCCATACCATTTTCCATAGAGGCTGCACCATTTTGCAGTCCCACCAACAATGTATGAGAGTTCCTTTTTCTCCGCAGCCTCGCCAGCATTTATCGTTCATAGTCTTTTGGATTTTAGCCATCCTAACTGGGGTTAGATGGTATCTCAATGTGGTTTTGATTTGCATTTCCCGGATGCTGAGTGATGTTGAGCATTTTTTCATATGTCTGTTGGCCATTTGGATATCTTCCTTAGAGAAATGCCTACTTAGCTCTTTTGCCCATTTTTTAATTGGGTTGCTTGTTTTCTTCTTGTAAAGTTGTTTGAGTTCCTTATATATTCTGGATATTAATCCTTTGTCAGATGTATATTTTGCAAATATTTTCTCCCACTCTGTTGGTTGTCTTTTAACTCTTTTAATTGTTTCTTTTGCTGTGCAGAAGCTTTTTAGTTTGATATAATCCCATTTGTTTATTTTTCCTTTGGTTGCCCGTGCTTTTGGGGTCGTATTCATGAAGTCTGTGCCCAGACCTATTTCCTGAAGTGTTTCTCCTATGTTTTCTTTAAGAAGTTTTATTGTCTCAGGGTGTATATTTAAATCCTTAATCCATTTTGAGTTGATTTTAGTATACGGTGAGAGGTATGGATCTAGTTTCATACTCCTGCATATCGATATCCAGTTATCCCAGCACCACTTGCTGAAGAGGCAGTCCCTTCACCACTGAATAGGCTTGGTGCCTTTGTCAAAGATCAGATGGCAGTAAGTGTGTGGGTTGATTTCTGGATTCTCTATTCTATTCCATTGGTCAGTGTGTCTGTTTTTATGCCAGTACCATACTGTTTTGGTTATTATAGCTTTGTAGTATAGCTTAAAGTCAGGTAGTGTTATGCCTCCAGCTTTATTTTTTTTGCTGAGCATTGCTTTGGCTATTCGTGGTCTTTTATTGTTCCATATAAATGTCTGAATAGTTTTTTCCATTTCTGAGAAAAATGTCTTTGGAATTTTGATGGGGATTGCATTGAATTTGTATATCACTTTGGGTAGTATGGACATTTTCACTATGTTGATTCTTCCAATCCAAGAGCATGGAATATCTTTCCATCTTCTTGTATCCTCTCTAATTTCTCTCAGCAGTGGTTTGTAGTTCTCATTATAGAGATTTTTCACCTCCTTGGTTAACTCAATTCCCAAGTATTTTATTTTTTTGGTGGCTATTGTAAATGGGCAGGCTTTCTTGATTTCTCCTTCTGCATGTTCACTATTGGAGAAAAGAAATGCTACTGATTTTTGTGTGTTGATTTTGTATCCTGCTACTGTGCTGAAATCATTTATCAATTCCAACAGTTTTTTTGTAGAGGTTTTAGGCTGTCCGATATATAGGATCATGTCATCTGCAAACAGGGACAGTTTGACTTCATCTTTTCCAATCTGGATGCCCTTTATTTCCTTCTCTTCTCTGATTGCTCTGGCTAGTACTTCCAACACTATGTTGAATAGAAGTGGTGAGAGTGGGCATCCTTGTCTAGTGCCTGTTCTTAAAGGAAAAGCTTTCAGCTTTTCCCCATTCAGGATGATATTGGCAGTGGGTTTGTCATATATGGCTTTAATTATGTTGAGATACTTTCCCTCTATACCTAACTTATAGAGGGTCTTTGTCATGAATGAGTGCTGAACTTTATCAAATGCTTTTTCAGCATCTATAGAGATGATCATATGGTCCTTGTGTTTGAGTTTATTAATATGGTGTATCACATTTATTGATTTGCGTATGTTGAACCAACCTTGCATCCCTGGGATGAATCCCACTTGATCGTGATGAATAATTTTTCGTATGTGTTGCTGTATTCTGTTTGCTAGTATTTTAGTGAGGATTTTTGCATCTATATTCATCAAGGATATCGGCCTGTAGTTTTCTTTTTTGGTTATATCTTTACCTGGTTTTGGTATCAGGATGATGTTTGCTTCATAGAATGAGTTTGGGAGATTTGCGTCCATTTCAATCTTTTGGAATAGTTTGTAAAGAATCGGTGTCAATTCCTCTTTGAATGTTTGGTAAAATTCTGCTGTGAATCCATCTGGTCCTGGGCTTTTCTTTGTTGGGAGCCTTCTGATAACAGCTTCAATCTCCTTTATTGTTATTGGTCTGTTCAAATTTTCTACGTCTTCACGGTTCAGTTTTGGGAGCTTGTGTGTGTCCAGAAATTTATCCATTTCCTCCAGATTTTCAAATTTGTTGGCGTATAGTTGTTTATAGTAGTCTCGAATGATTCCTTGTATTTCAGATGAATCAGTTGTAATATCGCCTTTTTCATTTCTAATTTTTGTTATTTGAGTCTTCTCTCTTCTTTTTTTTGTTAGCCATGCTAATGGTTTGTCAATTTTATTTATCTTTTCAAAAAACCAACTTTTTGATTCGTTGATCTTTTGAATTGTTTTTTGGTTTTCAATTTCATTCAGTTCTGCTCTGATCTTAATGATTTCTTTCCGTCTGCTAACTTTACGATTGGATTGTTCTTGTTTTTCTAGTTCTTTAAGGTGAAGTGTTAGGTTGTTCACTTGCCATCTTTCCATTCTTCTGAAGTGAGCATTTAATGCAATAAATTTTCCCCTCAATACTGCTTTTGCAGTATCCCACAGGTTTTGGTATGATGTATCATTGTTTTCATTAGTTTCAATAAACTTTTTGATTTCCTGCTTGATTTCTTCTTGGACCCATATGTCATTAAGTAGAATGCTGTTTAATTTCCATGTGTTTGTATAGTTTCCAAAGTTTTGTTTGTTATTAATTTCTAGTTTTAATCCATTGTGGTCTGAGAAGATACATGGGATAATTCCAATTTTTTTGAATTTATTGAGACTTGATTTGTGACCTAATATGTGATCTATCCTGGAGAATGATCCATGTGCTGATGAGAAGAATGAATATTCTGAGGTTGTTGGGTGGAATGTTCTGTAGATATCTGCCAATTCCAATTGGTCTAGAGTCTTGTTTAGATCTTGTGTTTCTCTACTGATTCTTTGCCTAGATGATCTGTCTAATATTGACAGTGGAGTGTTCAGGTCCCCTGCTATTATGGTATTAGTGTCTATTTCCTTCTTTAGGTCTAATAGAGTTTGTTTTATAAATCTGGCTGCTCCAACATTGGGTGCGTACATATTTATGATTGTTATGTCTTCTTGATGGATCAGTCCTTTTATCATTAAGTAGTGTCCCTCATTGTCTCTTTTTATGGTTTTTAGTTTAAAGTCTATTTTGTCAGATATAAGAATAGCCACTCCAGCTCGTTTTTCTTTTCTGTTTGCATGGTAAATCTTTTTCCATCCTTTCACTCTTAGTCTGTGTGAATCTTTATGGGTGAGGTGGGTCTCTTGTAGGCAGCATATAGTTGGGTCCTGCTTTTTGATCCAGTCAGCCAGTCTGTGTCTTTTGATTGGGGAATTTAAGCCTTTAACATTAAGAGTTGTTATTGAAAGGTGTTGATTTATTCCTAGCATTTTATTGGTTGTTTGGTTGTCTTAGGTGTCTTTTGTTCCTTGCTTTCTGATTTACTGTTTGTTTTCTTTGTTTGTTGGTTCCTTAGGTTGTAGATAATGTTTTTGTTAGCTTGTTTTCTCTTCATGAATGCCATTTTTATTGTACTAGCGGGTTTAGATTTTTCTTAGGTTTTTATGGCAGTGGTAGTTATTTTTCAGGAACCAAACCCAGTACTCCCTTGAGGATTTCTTGTAAGGGTGGTCTTGTGGTAGTGAACTCCCGCAGTTTTTGTTTGTCTGAGAAATATACTATTTGCCCCTCATTTCGGAAGGATAGCCTTGCAGGGTAAAGTATTCTTGGCTGGCAATCTTTGTCTTTTAGTATTTTGAAAATATCATCCCATTCCTTTCTAGCTTTTAGGGTTTGTGATGAAAAGTCTGATGTTAACCTGATTGGGGCTCCCTTATAGGTGATTTGACGCTTCTCTCTTGCAGCTTTTAAGATTCTCTCTTTGTGTCTGAGTTTTGCCAATTTGACTATGACATGTCTTGGAGAAGGCCTTTTTGGGTTGAATACATTTGGAGATCGTTGAGCTTCCTGGATCTGAAGATCTGTGATTTTTCCTATACCTGGGAAGTTTTCTGCCACTATTTTGTTGAATATGTTTTCAATGGAATCTCCATTTTCCTCCCCTTCTGGAATACCCATGACTCGGATATTTGAGCGCTTGAGGTTGTCTGATATCTCTCTCAGATTTTCTTCCATGTCCTTGATTCTTTTTTCTTTCTTTTTGTCTGCTTGTGTTATTTCAAACAGCCCATCTTCAAGTTCAGAGGTTCTCTCTTCAACTTCGACAAGCCTGCTGGTTAAACTCTCCGTTGTGTTTTTTATTTCGCTGAATAACTTCTTCAGTTCAGCAAGTTCTGCTACATTTTTTTTTCAGGACATTGATTTCCTTGTATATTTCCTCTTTCAGATCCTGTATACTTTTCCTCATTTCATCATGATGTCTAGCTGAGTTTTCTTGTATCTCATTCAGTTTCCTTAGAATTATCACTCGAAATACCTTGTCAGTTATTTCAAGGGCTTCTTGTTCTATAGGATCTAGAGTTTGAGATTTATTAACTTTTGGTGGTGTACTTTCTTGATTTTTTGTATTTCTGGTGTCTTTTTTTTGGTGTTTATTCATTGTGTCAGGGGGTTTCACAGTCCACCGGTTTGAGACTAATGACTAACTAGGATGTTGCTGTGGTTGCCAATTTGGTATGGCTCCCGCCGTGACTGCTCAGTTGGCCTCTAGTGTCTTGTGTGTGTGGTTGCCTCGGGTCTTGGGCTTCTCCGGGGAGCCACCTTTCTGGTCAGCTTGTACTCTGCTGGGCTGGTGGATCACGCACCACAGGGTGTGTGATCTCTGTTGAGCTTTCACTTTCTGTACAGGACTTCTCCCCGTTCCGTGTGCTCTGGCCCAGGCTGTTAGATCGTGCAGTGGCGACCCCACCGGGTGTGTGGTTTCTGTCGAGTCTCCGCCTCCCTGGCCGCACGTCTCCCCCCTCTGTGCACACTGTGCTGGGCTGGGGTGTGTCTTCTGCACCCCTCGTCTATCAGCTGGGCCTTCAAGACCCTGCTCAGCACCGCCTCGCCCAGGAAGTCTACCAGGTTTCTGCTAGGCACAGACGACCGGTCTCTCTGGGTGCCTTTGTAGCACTGTGTAGATCTTTCTCGGGTCTTGTTCACCTTTGTATCCCCCCGGTATAAACCGAGTCTAGTGCCCGCCTGCAGCCTGCTCTCCGGCAGGTTCTAGCGGACCTGGGAACTCTCCTACCACACTATTCCCAACCAGAAATTCGTTAGGCTTTTTTCCAAACTGGTGGTCGCAGAGATGGTATCTGCCTCCCAGTAACAGGAAGTTTACCGGGCCGGAGTCCAGGGTGTGGTGGAGTGACAGTCGGCCCGCCCGTATTTCCTAGCCCTCCCAACACTGGTCGGGACACCCCACACCCCCAGCCCCACCAGAGAACCGGGGAGGGAGTGGGAGAGGAGGCCGGCCCGCAGGGTCCGGAAAGCCCCTTACCAGGCCAAGCAAATGGGCTCAGTGATGGCCGATCAGGGCGGAGCTGCCCGCACCTGGGAAAATGGAGGCAGCACTGGGGCAGTGAGTGGCCTGGTGGTGCAGGCGGGAGCCGGGTGGGCAACCACCCCCCGAACAGAGCTGTGCCAGGGATCACTCACAGTGCTGTGCCAGGTCGGGCGCTCGCTCTGTCTCTGGTTTGTTGCCTTCCGTGTTCTCAACTAATACATTTTAAAATAGATGTTTCTTTAATACTGGTAGCTTTAAGAGAGAGACAGAAATCTCAAGCTGAATCTTACAGGATGTCAGCACACTGGTAGGATCATTCTGAGATCAAGGTCCAGTCTACAGTGTTGCAAATAAAAAAATTTATTTTAAAAATTCATTTTTGTTAGTTCACTCAGGAATAATCTTGAGGATGACCCTTTATAATCTATTTCATAAAAAATTGATCTATATGGTAGAATTTTAATTTACATCACTGTTCTGAGAGATATACCCATCAAGCATAGTGGAACATCTGTATGTCTGTTGGCCATACATTATCTTTTCAGTAGATAGAAAGCCTTTGAAAACAATTCGAATGCCAGAGAGTGATTATAATAAATAAATTAAGGACTAGGTACTTACCACCTGGACTGATCGTAACAACTGAACACACTGGCCTATGCCTGCTGGCTGGTGAGTGGATTCTCTTTTGATAGTGCTGGAAGGAGATTCTGATAAATTCGAGATGAATGATCTTTCTTTTTCATTATCTGCCATAAAAGTCATTCATCATCACAGTATGTGTAGTGACTACAAAGTGGCTCTAAAGTCAGTATTTATTAAAGGAATTACTGAATAAATGAATCACAAATCATTGGGATATGATAAGGTCAGATGAAATTTGGAAGACTAGAGTATATTTTATGTTAGTTTGTTAATTACTTAGTGAATAGTTTGAAAGCATTGTCTTTCCAGATGAAATTGGTAAAAGTTGCCACCCCAGGCTCTTCCTATGATTTAGGAAACACTGTAGTCTTTAACCTTTGTAACTTATATTTTGGAGTAAGTTGATTCAGGGGAAAATAAAAGATACATATTTTTGTTACTTTCCATTGAAGAGTGTAGAATTTCTGATGTCTTCCCCATTCAACTCTATAAATTCACCATGTAGGATTCTAGCTCCTGTACTGTCAACAGAAGAAAGGGGCTTCAGAGGAGGACAGGATGGATGGTCCCAGCCCTCCAGATAAAGGAGGATGTGAGGTCATCTGCTGTGGTTGGCAGAGCTGAGATGTGGTAAGGGGTTTCAGGGAGTGTGGGGAAGGCTTAGAATTACTTCTGTGATAAATGCTCCAAAGAGTTAATTAAGGATGAAAAGAAGGAAGGTAGAGCAGCCTTGAGGTCACCACTGAGGTTACATAGTATTTTGAGTTGAGTCAATGTGAAGACTTTTGTAACTTTCTGCAGGAGCACCTGGATGCCCAGAAGAAGAAAGACAACAGGGTTGACTTTAGCTCTGGGGATCAGCAAGGCAGTTAAGAGCAAAGGATTCTAGGAGGGTTGTTGGCGTTAACTAACTGACTCTCAAATAGAAAATCCTTCAGGGTAGTTGGGCAGGAAATGTTTTGAAGCAAGGGGAAGACTACCCGTGTGTATTGGTATGAAATAATCACAGTGAAACTGAATACCCTGTCATCGGCCACATTGCTTGGTTCTAGACACTTCTCTCGTCTACACTTGATTGAGACTCATAATCTTGTCCGCAGCTGACTAATCTCCCTCTATTCTCTATCTTTTCTTTAATTCCACTATTGTCTTGCCCCTTCAAACTTTAAGCTCCCATTATAAATATCAATAACCTTACCTTACTTGGTGCCCAACCTGGTGGACAGCTTAGTTGGGACTCTGCTGCCACCTGGTGGTCCTTGGTCACTTCACATGTCTATGATGTCTGCTAGCAAGGAGATATGTCAAACCACGACACAGCTGGAAGACTTGTATATAAGCATTCAAGGCGTCTGGAGTTCATGATGAAGATAAAGAAAAAGTTATCAGGTATAAGAAAGACAGAATAATAAGTTCGTGGTCTAAAAGAATTTCATAGTTTGAGATCTTGATGATGGACGAGTACTGTGACGAGTGGCCAAAGGAATGTTTATGGTTATGTGTAACTGAAAAAGACTGAAGAAGAAGGACATTAAAGTTGAAGGTCAAAGAGTTCAGGGCCAGCTTGTTGCAAGGGCCATTTAAATTCTCCACTCGGAGATGAGTGCCCCTCTGTTAGGGTCCATGTTTCAGGAATATTTTTCATCCCCCATACTTCCCAATATATTGTCTATAAAATGTTGGTTGAATTGACCTGAATGTTGAAAAGTCACTAATGGTTATTGTAGGGAATGGAGTGGAGTGGAAATTACAATTGGGAAGGAGCCGACCTGTATTTTTAGGTGAGATATAGTTTCAAATACTTGGCTTTCTCAAGCCAAGCAGCTATTTCCTACCTTTCAGTGACAACATCAATATATCTCCAGTAGGCAAATCTCCCCATACCTGGTACTTTACAGTTTCAGCTATCTGCTCCTAGAGCAGAAAGTCATCCTAGACATTGCTGTGTGCTTGTTGCCTGAAATGGGCATGCCACACTTACAATCCCCTTCTCACCTTCCCTGCCATTTACTCTCCATATGAACTATCTGTATGCCAGATTTTTATCCAGTTCTTAATCTGGGTACATGGACCTCAAGCTTTGGGAATCCCCTCAAATAAAAATGCAAATTTTTGTTTCTGAAGACTTGCTTTTCTCTTTTTTTAAAAAAAAACAAAATTAAATTATTAAAAGATTGTGTGGCTCATAAAAGAAGAGCCCTTGTTTTAGGCAATTTGACTTCCTTTGATCTGAGGCAAGTTTCTGCACCCTTCAAAGTTTACCTCCTCTTCCTTCTTTTCTGAGTTTGTAAAAGTTTTTGGGAATTAGTTACTCTACTTTCCCATACTTCTCCCAGGAAATCTGGCATTCCTGCATATCTGCTTCCTGGGCTGCTTGGCTCTTGACCATACTGTTGTCAGTCAGCTGGGTCTTTGGCCATTCCAGAAGGGTTTTGTTCTTTATTTCCCAAAGTATAGAGGATTTCTAGAGATTTTTTTTTATTTCTTGTTCAGTGGACTCCATATTTCTACCAACTGAGAGCTCACCCCAAATTATCTGTGTGACTCATTCCAGTTAACCTTCTAATTTAACTCCCAGGTGACTCATTTGCTCTACAGCCAAAGTTTGCAGTGCCCCCCAGGCTCCCAGCTGCCTGAAGTATTGGGGCAACTTTGGAAACTTAGATGACTATTCTGGTTGTCTCTTGATTCTTAGGATGTCTTTGCAGGCCAATCTATCTATAAGGTGACTTCTTACTTTGTCAGCTACAATAATGGATATTGTTTTTTCCCTAAATTATTATTATAGAAATTTTCAAACATATAAAAAAGAGAGAGGCTAGTATATTGAATGTAATGTACATATCATTCAGCTTTAGTATTATTTTATGTCCAATACTATTTCATCTGTATCCTCACACTTTCCACTCTTCCCCATGATTATTTTGAAGCAGATTGAAAACATCATATCTTTTCATCATTAGTAACTCTGTAAAATAAGAACCCTTAATATCATGTCACACCTACAAATTAGCAAAAAAATTTCCAAAGTTGATTAGTGTTAAATAATAGTGGTTGAGAGTAGTTCTTATTCAGAAAAGTCTCAATTTTAGCCTTGAACAAAACCCCAAAAATCACAGTTAAGCTTGATCACTGCTAAGCCATCAAACTGATCTTTGGTAAGGCAATTCAGGATATTCAGCTTCTATTTCTGAAAAAAAAATAAAAATTTTATATAACTGAAGATGTGTTAAGTGCGTAAGAATGAATGAAGTTCATTTTTGACACTACTGGTTCAATAACACGATAGATTCAAATATTTTCTGCAAAGTACCTGCCGATGAATAGTACAATAAATAATCACAGACTTTAATAATATCTTTTTTTTTTTACAAGCTTTATACATTTGTCCAACTAAGCCTTTATCTGCTCCACACAAATTTTTACCACCAGGCATTGTAACACATCTTAGCAGATTCCACTTCAGGTGGTAGTGAATTAGAGATATCTAATTAGAAATTTTAATTAATTTCTTCTAATTAGTTTCTTAAGTGATTTCTTCTTTAAAAATATTTTTTTCATTTGTAGTTGTTCCAGCCAGACTATTCTTTAGTTACTTTTAACTCAGAATTGACACCTCCAGTAAAAGAGAACTGAGGAGTATCAGCAGCCTCTGTCAACTCATCAAGAGACAAGGAAAGATAGCCAAAACCATTGGCCTCTTTTTTTAACTATTGATGTTGCTCCCAATGTCCTCAACTCCTTGGTCAACTGTTCTTACCAAAAGACTGATAGTCTCAAACAAGTTTATTTTCTCTGGACATATTTCTTCAGTTTCTGCAATCAAACATAATTAGCTCACCATTGAGAAATGGCTTTCCGTGCTTGCTAACAAATGATCCACTTGTATACTAACTTTGGTTGTAGCCTCATTTATATTTGTAATTCTTGTGAAGAAATTTTGCTGTAATGAGATATTCCACTTTAAATTTTCTAATTTTTCTGCCTGTTGCTTTCCTGTGAGTTGGGAGTATTGTGGTGAGTGCTTAGTCTGGTAATACTGACATCTATTGTGTTATTTTAGCACAGTAATAGTGTCAAGTGTATAATAAACACATAGTTTCCCATCTCATCCAAAAACAAAATAAACCATATGCCACAATAATTTAAAAGTACAACATTTGGAGTCTATTTTTCTTGTTTTGACATGAAGGATATGCACTGGCAGTACAAAATAAAATAAATATGCTTGGCACTTGAAATGCTATTGAGTTTTGATTCACTGTGCAGCAGTATGGAGTGATGAGAGTTCCACATATTGTCTCTGTTGCAACTCTTCAGTTCTGCTGTTGAAACTCAAACACAGCCATAGACAATATGTAAATGAATGAATGAGTGTAGCTGTGTTACAATAAAACTTCATTTATAATACTAAACTTTAATTTAAAATAATTTTCACGTCACAAAATACTACTCTTTTGATTTTTTCCAACTATTTAAAAATGTAAAAAACATTCTTAGCTTGCAGACTACACCAAAACAGGCAGTGGGCTGTATGTGGCCCATGGGCCATAGTTTGCCAATCCCTGGTTTAGAATATTGCATCTCTAAAAATTCCACAGATGTGTGAGGCCCCTGAATCTTTGTAGGGCTTATCTCCCATCACCTGAGATGCACGTATCTCACTTAGGCATTCAGAGCTCTAGCCACTTTCTGCTACTAGGTCCAATTGGTGAGGTGTCAACAAAATAGTGGAACAATGACCAGAATGTCCAGGTGATCAAGGTCCATTATCATCGTCCATCATCCATCTAGTTTAAGCAAGGACCAAACTGGTGAACTGAATGAGTTTTCATGGAGAGCATCATTTCTGCATCCTTTAAGTGTTTGAGGGTGACACAAATCGCTGAAGGAGGTTTTGTTGCTTTCAACTTACTATCTTTGCCCAGGGATGTGGATCAGGAAGTCCTTTGAGGGGTTTCTACTTAGCTTTTCCCACTGCAAAGACTTACTCCATAGGAAACCAATGTGAGGGTTTTTCCAGTTGCTAAGTATTCTACATTTGGCCTCTAAACATCCCTACTGTAATAAGGAGGTTGATGTAAGTTTGAACCACTTGGTATTCATGTCAGCTTATAAACACAGCCCTAAAAATACCTGAATATTTACTCTCCCTAGTGTATAAGTTACTCTGGTAAATGGCAGTAAGTCTTTTAGAGGAAGGATTGTGAATAACTACTGTAACGACTTGCTATAGTGTTGCAAGGAACTTTCTCAGGGGTCATGGCTCTTTAGTAGTGTATTCTAAGTCTGAATACTGCCTCATTTCTTAAAACTGGACAAGAGATCATGCTTTTCTATTGTGCTGCTGACCCACTTAAGATCTCTTTTGGATATATAAATCAAACAACACCTTCATTGTTGTTCAAAGCACATATATCTTGCTCCTAGGATATTGTGTCTTATTAATCTTTGCCACAGATTCCTGAGGGTCACTGGTTGTCTCTCTGGTCTTGTTACCCATTAGGATAATTGCATCCATCTGTCTTCCTACACGATTATTGTGGCAATTAAACAGCCAACTAAGTCCACCAATCCTACCTTCTCTCTGACAATTTTATGCTGTCAACTGGCTATTCTAGATCCTATCATCCCCGTTGACACCAGGGAGCCCCATTTCCCATAGTATCTTCTACTGTCAAGCCTGGCCTATGGAGGACAGACAGCATAGAGTTTCTCAAGATGCTGGTGCCTCCCTCATGAATGCTTTATTTTTTATTGCTTTAGTGAAGAGAGGGTCCTCTGGGTCTTCCTGGGAAACATAATCATCTAGTGGTTCTCTGGTGTTGCACAAGAAGTCAATTTTAGCATGCCAACCTCTCTGAGCTTTTTGAGCCCTTCATCTGTGAAGGAATTTCCAGTTCTACCTCATTTACTGCAGGCATCATTTTTCTCAAGCTTCAAGGAGATAATCCAGCAGGCTATTAGGAGTGGCTCCAGGTGTCCAAGCCAGGACAAGCTGGGGGAGGAGAAAGCAAAGAGCAAGGAGAATGAAATAATTGACCACACACCTTTTTCCCACTGTTAAGTCCTCCAATCACAAATCATTTCTGAGCTAAGGGAGGGGAAATGCTTTGAAATTATTACAGTTAGAAATTTTTAGTTGGATATACCTTTTAATACCTGAAAAATCATATTGTTTTAATGCCCAAAGTAAAGAAAAAGCGATTTGAAAGCCATTGGATCTGCTCATGGTATCTCCAAGGAACAGAGAAGGCAGAGCCAGTAGTATGTTTGAAGGCAGTGAGGTAGGAGAAAAATAAGCTGTTTCCTCATTGTGCACTACCAATTACAGATAGTTCAAATGACCAGTGACACTTGCGTTGGAGAGCAAAATGTGTTGCTGCCTCCTAGTTCTTTGACTTGTTTTTTCCACTTAGGAAATGGGTTAAAATAAGCCATTATGCAGTGTGAAACTACTAAGCATGCTGTCTTTATAAACATAGGGAACAAAATACATTAACTCTGCATACCATAATATGTGAACCACTTTTGGAGACTAGAAAATAGTAACATAAGTGCCATATGAAAGTCTTAGCCATGTGCTAGGGAGCTCAAGGAAGGAAACAGCTCATCCACGGGGGTGAGTGTTGCTGGTCAAAGAAGGTTTCATGAACAAGAGGATACTTAAAAGGAACTTGACATGCTTAGGATTTGAAAAAATAGAGAAAGAAGTCATTTCAAGTAGAGGAAACAACAGGAAAAGGCATGGCAGTATGCTACTAGGAATGAGAAATCCAACTTAGACGAAATGAAGAACCCATGCAGGAATGTAAGGGAAAACAAAGCCTGAAAAACATATTTGGCCTGAATCTGGAGAGTCTTGAACACATAGTGATATGATTTATATTCCAATGGTAGGCATATGCTATGGTTTGAATGTATGTGTCCCTCCAAAATTCACATGTTAAAATTTAACCCCGAGGTGATGTATTAAGAGATGGGGCCTTTGGGAAGAGCTCTCATGAATGGGATTAGTGCCCTTATAAAGGGGCTTGAAGGAACCCGTTAACTTCTTACCCCTTTTCCACCATGTGAGGACTCCACAAGAAGACACCCTCACCAGCCACTTAATCTGCTAGCACCATAATCTTGGATTTCCCAGCCTCGAGAACTGTGAAAAATAAATTTCCATTGTTTATAAATTACCCAGTCTAAGGTATTTTGTTATAGTAGCAAGAATGGACTAAGCACAAGACAGATTGACTAAAATTCAAATAGTTCCCTTAATATTTTTCAAATAATTTTTTCAAGTTCTTGTTTATAAATTGACTCTCAAGATAGAGTAAGTGAGAGTAAGGCCCCACTAAGGAACCAGTGGGAAGGGATGTGTTGAAGCACACAGTGGCTGGGCTAGCTATTTCACACTATTCTGATGGGAGGGACTTAGCTGACAGGGAGAGCCCTACAGTACTTGTTCTGTCTACCAGTCAGCAATAGCCGAGGTGGAAGTAGGCAGGTGCCTGTTACTCACCCTCTTTCCTCAAAGTCCACCCACTACATCACCCCAGTCTGATCCTGGTGTGAGTACAGGAGTGAATGGTACACTTTTGTGTCAGACCCTGGGCACAAAGGGTCTTTTCCTTCTGAAGTTGGTCACTTAATCTTAAAGTTGAACTCTGAAGTGCAGTATCAAAACACTGTGTTTAGGGCCGACCCCGTGACTCACTTGGGAGAGTGCGGCGCTGGGAGCGCAGCGGCGCTCCCGCCGCGTGTTCGGATCCTATATAGGGATGGTCGGTTCGCTCACTGGCTGAGCGCGGTCACAAAAAAGGACACACACACAAAAAAACCACTGTGTTTACATCAACAAGCATATCCTTTCCCCTTTCTTGATCCCCAAAAGGATAAGAGGTATTAGAATGCTGCTGCTAGATGCTGCAGTCACCACACAGATGGTCCTCCATCCCCTGGAGTGCATTGACACAAGGTGAGTCACCAGCAGAGAAATGAAGAAAAGAAGAGGGTGTCTCTCTCCACAATGCCCATTTCAGAGTGACAGAAGCATCTGTTCTATTGATAATATTGGGGGACCTGATCACACCTCTCAGCACTGGACAGATCATCTAGGCAACAAATCAACAGAGTAACCATTATTCTTTCAGAGGGAGAGAAAGAATCTAGGGTAATTAAAGGAGGGAGGGGGGAGGGAGAGGGGGATGAGGAGAGATTGGACAAGAGGCATAAAGAATAATTATGATTTGTAACAATATATATGGTAGTAGTATTGATTTGATCAACATATCTCAACGTTGAGCCCCCAAAATATGTATAATAAATTTTGATTCAATAAAAAAAAGAAAAAAAAAAGAATGCTGCTAAGGTGTTAGAAACATATCAATGACTGTCTCAGATGCAACAGAACAACACATGTAAAATGGTTATCACTTTCTAGCACAGAGTAGACACTCAGTATTAAGTTCCCTTTCTGTCCATTTTCTACAGAAGGGAGTGGTGCACTATAAGTAATTTCTTTCCTATAAACTGCTTCTGTGACCCCTGCTTTGATAAATAAAGACATATTATATCCCCTAACTAGTTTCTTTCTGTATTCCTTTAGACATTCTTCAGACAAGATGTTTTCGTCCTTGCGCCTTCCTGTCCATTTCCTCTGGACAGCTGTGGTTTGTTGCTGTCCCTTTATGATGCAATACCTTGAATAGCACTCAGCTTCCCAGGTCTGGACTAACAAATAGGGGAGAAAGAGAAGGGTTCCTTCACCTTGACCTAGACACTACAATCCTGTTTTTCCAGGCTAAGATGTCTTTCAGATTTTGTTTTGCTCTGTTTAGTTTAGTTTAGCAGCCACAACTTGCTGTTGACTCATATCTACCTTCTAGCCAAAGGAATCATCTGAGCCTTTTTTTCCCCCATGTGATGCTGTTAAGCCATCTCTCCCCCACCCAGATCTTGGACAGCTGTTTGTTTTTCTAGACCTGAGTAAGGGACTTTTCATACCGACGAAATTCCATCTTGTTAAATTCATTTTCTCCATTCTCGCCTTTAGCATATTAACTATCCTGTCTCATCTCCACTCCAAATATCTTCTTCAAATTAGATTGATTTTCCAATGATGTCCTTTATTGAAGACATCGCCACAAAGTTTAAATAGGACAGGAGGCAACACAAAGTCCTGTGACCTGCCACAAGAAGCCTCTTAACAGGTTGAAAGGAAATTCATTAAGCAGCACTCTTTGGGTATGCTCATTCAAATGGATATAAATTCACCTAATTGATCTAGAATCCAGTTCACATTATTACATGTTTTCCAAAACAAATCACGAGGGACCTTGCCAAATGCCTTGTTCAATTCCACACCACAATTTGTGCTGTTTTCACTCCATCTTCCAGTCTAAAAACTCTATCAAAAATGAAAATCAGTCTGTGAAATGGTAACTCTTTGTGAATACTGTATTCATCAGCCTCTGGGATGCACCAGCCCTCTCCATGTTCCTCACCCACAAAAACACGGGTTCTAAAATGTAGCCCTTTACACAGAGGCAGTGTTGCACTGTGACCCAGAGTATGGAGCCCAGGCTTGAATCCTGGCTCCTCCAACAATGGCTGTGTCAAAGTGAGCAACGTGCCTCGCCCATCTGTGCCTCACATTCTTCACCAGTAAAATAGGAACAATAGAGACCACATCATAGGGCTGGTATGAGGACTGAATAACTGAGTATTTGTAAAGCATTTAGAAGCATTTCAGGCACCTTAGTAAACAATATTTGATTCCAGAATTTGGGAGATGTTTGGGCTAGAAATACAAAGATGAGAGTCATTGGTATATAAATAGTATTTGTCTTACCTTGGGTTCTCCTAGAGGCAGACCCTGACAAGACTTGGGTGTAAATAGCTTTTTTGGAGGAAAATCCAAGAAATATTAGCAGAGAAGTGGGGAAGTGAGACAGGAAAAAGGAAGTCAGTAAAAGATGCGTTATAAAGTAAGTTACCTCTTCAGGCGACTGACATTTAGTCTCATTGTGGAACTCTGGGAGAGAGTGTAGAATAGGCCTCAAAGTTATCCTGACTGAAGAACCAGAAAGCTAGCATAATTATCCACCAAACTGCAATCCATCTTTAGCTGAGGACTGCTCTGGGGCATTAACTCTCCAATACTTCCAGCTTTACCACGGGAGAGTCCAGTGCTCCTTGGGCCAATAAAAGGCCCCCAGGCAGAGAATCAAAAGTGTTCCCAGTAAACAGCCTTCTGTGTGTAGAGGTGAGTCTTGAGGGGATATAGGTATGGCACCCAGGCATAAGACTACCTGACTTCACCCTAAGAGTGAGTGAAGTTAGAAGGAGAAGGTTCTCAGTCACCAAGCTCTATAGCACACCAACATTTAGAGGTCAAGGAGATGAGAACCAGTAAAGGAGACTGAGGAGAGGCCAGTGAAAGAGAGAGAGTGGGATCCTGGAAACCAAGTAGGAGGAAGAGACCAACGATGTCAAACGCAGTAGAAAGGTCAAGTAAGGTGAGGATTGAAGATTGATCATTGGATTTAGCAACTTGGAGGTCACTGGTGACTTTGACAGGAGCGGTTTTGGAAGTGTGGTTCAAGATAGTGGGGTCAGAAGGGAAGAGAAATGGCAGACAGCCTATCTAGACAAACCTTTCAAACAGCTTTGTTGTAGAGAAATAGAACAGAAATTAGAGGGGGGTGTGGGGGTCAAAAGAGAGGTTTTGTGTGTGTGTGTGCGTGTGTGTGTGCATGCATGGATGGGAAATGCTGCAGCATGTTTTTATGTGGTTGGGATTAATACAGTCAAGAGGGAAAAACTGATGATGCAGGGAAAAGAGGGAAAATTATGAAGATGTTATCCTTAGTAGGTGAGAGGGAATGGGATCTGTGCACAACCGGAGGGAGCTTCCTTGGGGCACGGACCATTCAGTAGTAACAGAGAGAAGGCAGAGGGCATGGCACAGATGCAGGCGGGTGGTGGAATGCAGAAACTCTCTTCAGAACGGTGAAGTCAGGTAATATCTGACGACTGGGGAGGAGGGGCTGATGGAGGATAGAGGAATGAGAAGGTGTGAAATGGTCACTCAGGATCAGGAATAGATGAGGAAAGTGGAGAAGGATGGCCAGGCAGCACCAAACACCCACCTGAGGTTAGTGACCATGACTCTGAAGCCAGGGCAGTCAGCATTAGTTGCGTCTTTCTCCAGCTACACTCAGCTGGCTGACTACAGGCATGCCGGAGGGAGAATCAGACCTAGCTAAGGTTGGGTATGCTTTACTTACAACTCCCAGCATATGATTTTGCTCTAGGAAGACATATGGTAATCAGCTAAGAAATCAAATTTTCTTGGAAAAACAATCCTGAATTCCAAGAGTCTTGAGAATATAAGCAAAGTGAGCTAAAGAGATTAACAGGAAAGTGAAACAGAAGTTGCTGTAAATCTATTTTTTAAAATTTATTTTTAATTGACAATAATTGTGTATATTTATGGGGTACAATGTGATGATGTGATATTTTGATCTATGTATACATTATAAAAATATTGTGAAGCTAACTAACTTATCCATAACCTCACCAATTCACTATTTTGTGATGAGAAATCTATTCTGAAAGTGCTTCTTTGAGAAAAGTAATCTCAGATTTAGCAGGAAAATACAGGTTAACCCCTTTACCCACAATAAATGTTGTGAGTTGGCTTTCCTCCCCATGTCTCTTGACTCTGGTGGACTCTGTAGCCACTGATTAACTAAGTAATCAGAACTCAACATATCATTTAACTGTTAGAGTTATATATAATCTGTACCAATTTACAAAAAGCTGAGAATATTACAACCACAGGGATTGTAAAAAAGCAAGAAAGGTATATATGAAGGAGCTTCCCCAATGGAAGTTAAGGTATTATGTTTTTCTGTCCCAGTATCCAGTTTCTGGACAAGGTCAAGCAGCCCATACACAAGTGCTCAGAAGACATCAATAGCATGAAGTCACAGGATGTGTGCCATGAAGAAGGGGTGCACAGTGGGTTGAACAGTGCCCCTCTCCCTAAAGATCTGTCCAGTCCTAACTCCCAGAACCTGTGAATGTAAACTTAATTGGAAACAGGGTTGTTGCAGATGTAATTAAGTTTAGGATTTGGGGATGAGATCATCCTGGGGTGGGCCCTAAATCCAGTGACTGGTGTCCTTATAAGAAAAAGGAGAGGGAGATTTGAGGGAGACCCAGAGAAGATGTGAAGGTGGAGGCAGAGACTGGAGTGCTGTATCTGCAAGTGCCAAGGATTGCTGGAAACAACCAGAAGCTAGGAGAAAGGCACAGAAAGATTCTCCCTCAGACTCTCTAGAAGGAACCGACCCTGCTGACACTTTGATTTCAGACTACTTGTGAGAGAATAGATTTCTGTTGTTTTAAGCCACCAAGTTTGTGGAAGTTTGTTAAGGTAGTCCTAGAAAACTGATAAAAGGAGTGAACTCATATTTTAGTAAAGTGAAAAGCAAATGGTCAGGAAAAAGACAATGAAGCATTCTTGGGGACAGGGGAGGAGACTGGGACCACTTGTAGTACCTAACTTTGAGGCATTTCCCTTAGGTTCTCTCTAGAATATGGCTCCTTCTCCAGAAACCACATATCCTGACAGACTGGAAAATCTGCAGTTATTCTGAGTCCATTGTCCCATATCCATGAAAGTGTTTGCAAATAATTTGCTCCCTAGGAAGTTATACCCTTAAGATTGAGTCAGCCTGATCCTGCAGTCCTGAAAGACTGGCTTGCAGCAGGTCTGTGCTGAGATGTCCGTGCTTGAGCAGGGCAGTCTCCCAGATACTTGTATGTCCCTGGATTCCTAACCTGTCTCCTCCGGAATGAAAAGAAACAACAACAAACACTGCAGTTTTATTCATTTGGTGGTTTTATTTATTCTGTTCTCTGCCTTATGTGCCCTTACCTCCCTTGAGGAGTCTTAGCTTATCCTCCAAGACTTGCCCAAATGCCTTCTGCTCTGTGAAGTTCTCCTTGAAACTGCAGAATCAATTATGGTTTCTTCTGTGTTCACACAGAACTATGCACCTCTATTAAAAGATTAATTAAATTCTAGTATAGTTTTTTTTTTCACCTATCTGTGTTACTTGAAGCACTTCATTGGAGGCATCATGACTTATTCACGTCTGAATCGCCAGTGCTTAGTCTAGAACCTAGCTCAGTAAATGCTTTTTGTATAAATTAAGAAAAGCAATACCTTAGAAAATCTACAGTAACCAAATTCAAAATTTCTCTAATGCATACAAACTGCTAAGATGTAACTTCACCTATTTTGGATTTCGATTCATTTGAATTTGGAAAAGCAACAAAGTAACAGAGAAACGAGTGTGTCCTATGTAAGCAAAAAGTTCAGTGCAGAATTATGGAGGTGGGCAAGTGTTTGCTGCATGGCCCTTAGGACCAGGGTAGAACTTCCTTTCTGGAAACAAAAAGAGCAGTGTCATTCCAAGCCTCTCGAATATGTGGGTTGAGGTTCTTATTTGGGATTAGAACTCTGCAAAGGCTTTCCAGGATTGATCACTGAAGCAGCACACTGAGCCGTATTTCCCTCATCTGGTCACTACAGAAAGCTGAAGTGTTTAAACCAGATGCGTTCAATGTGATGTTAACACTGCACAGTTTATCCAGATCCCTCCTTTCATCATGTTTTGCTTGTAGTTACACCTGGAGTTTTATGTATGTGAAAATATTCAGAACGAATCCTCACTTGTAGAAGAAAAACAGACTGTGCTCTAAGCTTATATGTAAATATACTTCACAGAAAAGATGAAAATGTTCCAGTGAACAAAAGCTGAGGGCAGAAGTATAAGAGGAAGGTTTGGGTAGGTTAAGTGGTGTATGTTCCCATGGGAACATGCAGCTGCTGCCAACAAAAACCATGGGAAAAAGCTATGGACTCTTTCTATGATTCAGGCTAAAATTAAATTTGTAAAGGAGTCAAAATGTACATGAATCATCTCTTCTTGTCCACTGTGATCATTACTATCTCCAAATCAAAAGCTGGCCAAGAGTTACAATGAAAACCAGCTTCTTGTGACAACTGCAGATGTTTGTACTAAATAATCTCCCCACCAAGAAATTCCAACAGCTTGTAACATTCACCACATAACATTTAAATTCCTTTGTTTATTAAGACCCTCCTAATCTGGCACTGTAATCTCTACTCCACCTAATTTCTGACCACTTTCCCATTTTTGTCAAAGAGGTCTTCTCACTACTCCCTAAACATCCATGTTGGTTCTTAACCCACAATTTGTCTGTCTCCCAGTGCACTTTCCTTCTTCTTCAACTATTCAAACCAACCTATTCTTAAATTCCTGTCCTAGTACTATCTGATCTGTATGGTTTCTTGTAACTGCAATCCATATTGGTATCTCCCTTTTCGGGAATATAGTGCCACTGAAAAGCTAGAAGCACAAGTCTAACGTTTACATCAACTTTCAACTGATGTTGAAATCAACTATCATTTATGGACACTGTGCTAGTGGCATAATAGAGAGGTTTCTTGTTGATCTGCTAGCTATTTCCTTTGCTGTTCACTATTTTAAACATGTTTTTCCCTCCAAAGATGATCAAGATAACTAAGGACTTTCTGCTCCTCTTTAATCCTGTACAAGGAAAACACACCTCCTCTCTTTGGTGGATACTAAACTTGGCGGCTACTAATCTTTAACTCCTTCCAAATTGAGGGGCTCTTGAATAAACCTCAGTCAAAGCACAAATTAGTCACTAATTAGGGATACCCTGTACACATAAGGGAATATTAGTTTTTGACACTTTGACTACCTTTTGGATATTTAATTATGGAATAACCAACAGGCATATTCATTGGTATGTGGTGAGTCTCTCCTCAGGATTACTCAGAAAGATTAATTCTTCTGGAACCTGAACCTTGCGGGGGGGGGGGGGGAGGCGGAGAAGACAAGGCCAGATTCAGGTCTCAAAGTCTGGCAATCCCAATTTAGTCATGAGCAGATAATGAAATCTTCTTAATAATAATATATCATTAACATCTGAACATAAAAATGCCTCTATTTCTAGCGCTGTACCATCTCTGTATAAAGAAACTGTTTTAGGATGCCAAAATATTTTTTGATGTCACTCTAGTTCACCTGTGAAGAATGAGAGGAAAAACTCTGAAACAAAAATTCTCCTGCCTTTAATGGAACAAACTATAGCCTACCCTTGAATGACAATTCTGTAGCTTACCTACTGTGGTAGGTTATTTCAAAAATAATTACTCCTTCTTCCTTTCATGGAATATTCCATGAGAGGAATATTCTTCTCCCATCCCTTAACTTTGGGCTTGGCTCTGTGACTTACTTTGGCAGACGTGACTCAAACGGTGGCTTGAGATGCAGCTAAGTGGTCTGGCCTGTCCTCTTGCACCTCTGTCATCGCCATGACAAGAGAGTGTCTTGGTTGGCCATTGGTCCGAGGCCGCCCAGCTGACCTGAAGCTCTGTGAGACTAAATGATTGTTATTTTAAGGTGCTGAGTTTCGGGGTGGTTTGTGACACAGAGCTTATGTGTCAATAGGGATATACGTTCCAGTAGCTCCACAAACAGGCATATTTTCCCAAGTTCTATTCAGATTCTCAGAAAATATTATTCCTGACCCTAAAAGATGCAAATATTGTATTTTCCTACGGGCTCCTAGCTCAAATGGCATGGTGTGCTTCAGACAAATGTTTCTATTTAATTGACTTTTTTCAATTCCTGACATCACATTTGCCTCTGAGATTTTGGAATACACAGATGGAAATATGATGTCTCTATGTGCACAGATACTTACTGGATTCCAGGCTCAAAGGAATCTATGATCCCTAAATCTGTTCCTGCATCGTAAACTGCTGAGAACTTGAAAGTAGGAGGCTATATCAATCAGGGACTCAGTAAGAGATGGAGAGCACACTCAGCTTTGTTGTGCACAGGCTTTTTCATAAAGGAACTATTTAGAAGTGTGGGCAGAGTTAAAGGAACCAACAAGGGAAGCTGATGTTCCCAGAGACCAGGAATAGCAGGGAGCTCTTACTATCCCAGATCTGAACAGTGGGAGAAAACACTTATCAGAGCTTGGTTAACAGTTGGAGTCAAGAGGGACTCCCGGCAGTAGCTGTAGTTTTGGTGATGAGGCCATTGATAGAACCACAGTGAAGCAGAGAGTGAGTGCGGAGGAATAAATATCCCTTCTCTTTCTTCCCACTGGCCAGAAGGCAAGGGAAACACAGTCCACAGAGGTCAGGCTCCCAGGACAAAGAACATAGCAGAGCAGAACAGAGAGTGGATCTGCAAAGAATAAAAGAATAACCAGAAGAGATATTTATTAACAATTGCCCCAGTTTCCTCTGGAAAGAAAGGGAGAAGGGAGGGCAAGGAATTTGTTATATTTACAAGGAAACTGGTTAGTTTTTGATTAGAATCTGCAGCTGGACCAGCAGGTATCTTTGTGTTGCACTATGCTGCCCTCAAGCATTTCTGTAAAAGCATCATGAGACAAGTGGGCACCAGAAGGCACCGGTGAAATCAATTGTGAAGGGTTTGGAAGTCAGTTATTTTGATGAGGGCCATGGAACTAAGCTTCAGGCCTAAATCTCTGGGTCTGGAATTGAGACTTAAGAAAAACTACTTAAATGGATAGGGAAGCAAAAGGCATTTTAGTGCCAGCAGATTCCTGAGCTACAGAATCCTGACATTGTTTCCACTTTATGATACCCTTCTGATTCTTGACCTAAAAAATATCACATGGAGCTATTTACCAAATGTATCAACTCATGACACACCCACAAACCCAAACTTGCCAGAATATTTTAGTTTTTGTTGTGCTAATGTTTTGAAGGAGAGCACGGAGGGCAAGGGATGCTGAGGACTCCTTTGTCCGCACATACGCGTGCATATATGAACACCAGCATCAGCCATCTCTGTCTTCAGCAAAATTACTTGTTTTCCATTTCTTGTGGCAAAAAATGTGCAAAGGTGAATAAAACCAAAATATCAATACGTTGAGGACATCTTTTATCATACACAGAAGTATCTTAATATGTTAGGAAATGATATTATACATTATATTAATTTACTTTGAGAAATCAAGTAGTTGACTATCCATCTGAATGCAAATAGGTGAGACACACTTCCTTGGTTTGGGTATTATTCCTTAAACTAGACCATTACCTGAGAAGTATTCTCTAACAATAATATTTCGGGAATAACACCAGGTAAACTCAAAGGAAGTGAGTTCTAGATCTTTAGGAAGGCTGGATAGGAAGCGGAACATTCAGAGTATTAGAAAATTTGCTAGTATGTTCAACCTAATATGATTTCATTCGTGAGTTTGCTTGATATTAAGCTAGCCTAGATTGGGTTTCTCCAGCACAGACCCTGAGACTAGGATTGAGAGCTAGTAGTTCATTAACAAGGTGTCCCAGGAGGCATTGGTAGGGGGAAGAGCACTGAGACAGGGAAGAGAAGGAAGCCAGTAGAGGAGGCATTAATGAGTAGGTTACTGCTGTGGGGAGCTGGGGCTTGTTTCTACGGGGCAGCGAGCATGCTTCAGAGTTGTCCCACCCCAAAGATGAGAAGGCTGGAGAATTTAGCTACTAACTCCTTGAGGGCTGTTCCCAGGGATGTTAACTCCCTGGTACTCTTAGCCTGTCTGGCCCCCAGCATACTCCTATGGTCAGAGAAAGCCCTAGGCCCAGGGATGCACATATTTGCAGGAGAAAGCTATCAGCAGGTGTAGGAATGTTGAGAACTGAGGAGGAGAAATGCATGGGGCACGAAAAGCACCTACTTCAGAGGCATAACTGATTATGAACACACTACTAAAGCTTCTTAAGGGAGGAAAACAAAAGGCAGGCAACTGAGGATGGCAAGATGTAAAAAGCACAAACTGTAACACTTTCTTCCCACACAGGGTCCGGGCAAGCTGCTCCTCAACCCCCAGGCGATCACGGAAGGTCAGGCTAAGGGAGGCCTGAGAAAGATTTCTGCTTATCTTCTCAGAGGACATTGAGGACAGGTCAGGGGAAGAGCTTTACAGAGCACAGCCAACAAGAGAATGCGATGCCTTTCTAATCAATGGCACTTGGTATCTAAAGTCCAAGGGAGTAATAGCTTTTTCTCATACCGTAAAGTTGAACCATCCTGTTTCTCTACAGGCTGAGAGCCATGAGAATTATCCCTTCAAAGGAAAATACTGAAGCCAAGGTGTTTACTGTCTTTCAGATACAATTTCCACATACTATGTTTTCTTTAGATTTTATGGGTGCCTCAGTCTCCCCCTGAATGCCAGCCTCACAAGCTTTTTGTACCTCTTAACATCAAACTGAATGAACATCCAAGACTTGGGCTATTTGTATTTCCTAAATTGGGAAATGGGGGAGGATGCAGGAAGGAAGAATGCCCATCTCCCACCATCCCACCATCCTAAGGTTCCAGTGAGTGACAAAGACAGTTGTCAAAGTTGATTCTAGAAAACTGGTTCTTGAGTAGCTTTTAAGCTGATTTCCTTACCTCTTAACTTCACCAGAGAAAGGATTTTTGATAAAGTGAGAAGGATATGAAGGCACCACTGAATGCCAGTTACAAAAAGAAAAAAAAAAAAAAAGCTACAAGTAGCATATTTTGCTTCAAATAAAATATCTTTATGTGGTTGCTATGTTTTTAGTTGATGGTCAAAAATGTAATTATTCAAATTATGAAAATGAGAAAAATCACAGCTGTTGGAAGTAGTAGGGGTGGCTGTCTCTGCAGAAGAGTGGAAGCCTCTGCAGCATTGCTTGAGCCATAACAGACAAAAGACAGATTATGCCTGAAGATATATTGAATTATTTACATCTCTTCAAGGAAATCATAAGTTCTTCAAAAGAACAATAAGAACTGCATTCATGTACTTATAAGAAATGTGTAACTAAAGACTTCTTTGCTTAACCTTTATTGGGCACCTGAGAGATGGTTAGAATGAGTGATTAGAAGTTTTGATCAATGGGGTCCCAGTTAATTACCTGAATTTGTGTTCCTATATTTAACTTTCAAGGAGGAAAACAATAGGACAACAAGGAAGTGGTTTTAAAAGTAACATGTTTTGAGCCAAGCCCGTGGCGCACTCCGGAGGGTGCGATGCTGGGAGCGCAGCGACGCCCCCGACGCAGGTTCAGATCCTATATAGGGATGGCCTGTACACTCACTGGCTGAGTGCCGGTCACGAAAAAGCCAAAATAAATAAATAAATAATAATAACATGTTTTATTTCCCACCCTGGTCTTTTCATTCTATATTTATACCTAGATCCCCGTGTGATATGTTGAGCATTTTGTACCTCAGTTTCTGTCATTGTGAATAACATCTTGTATTAATCAAGACTTCACAAAAAGCCCTTACAAACCCCTTTCTAATACATTATCTCCTTTAACTTCTAAGTTTTATTGCCCTATTTTGTATATGGAAAAACTGAGTCTAAAGTGAGTATAAACTGAGTTTGAAGTGGTGATTTCCCTAATGTTTATACTACTTCATGCCCATTAGAATAGCCAAAATTTAAGACTAAAAATACCAACTATTGCTAAGGACGTGGAACAATTAGAACTTATATGGATTGCTGATGGGATTATAAAATGATATAATCACTTTGACAAAAAGTACAGTTCTGCAGTTTCTTATAAATTTAAAATTTACAGACTTACCTTCTGATCTAACAATTGCATTCCTAGGTAATTATCCAAGATAAATGAAAATATACGTTCACAAAAGGACTTGTACAATAATGTTCGAAGTCAGTTTTATTCAGAGCAGTCCAAAACTGAAAATAACCCACATGTCCATCAACAAGAGAATGGGTGAACAAGGTGTGGCATATTAGCACTGAACAATAAAAAGGAATGAATTACTGTACTGATTAATGAATGAAACATAATGCAGAGAAAAGAAGCTGGATACAAAAGAGCATATATTGTATGTTTCCACCTATATGAAGTTCTATAACAAGTAAAACTAACATAAGTGAAAAAAAAAAATCAGTGGTTGCCTCTGAGAGGGCTGGGAGATCACCCCCAAAAGAAAACTCTTTCTCATGAGATGGAAATGTGGTAAGGGTGTAGGTACACAAGTGTATGTGGTTGTCAAAATTGTTCAATACAGACTTGTGCATTTCAAGGTATGTAAATACTAACTTAAAAACTATAAAAATAGTAACAATCAGATAGAGGGTCTGGGGAGTGGGGTATAGACAGAACAAGAGTGGCAGAATATTGATAACAGCTGAAGTTGAGTGATGAGTAAGTGGGGTTTATTTATACTATTTTGTTTTTCTGTTTGCAATTTTCCACAATAAAAAGGTAAAAAAAATACAACAAGCAAACATGATCAAAAAGCTTTCAGGGAACTAAAAATAGTTTAGTATGGCTGGAGCAGAGAGTCTGTTTTCCACTCTTTCATCTCACAGGAATCTTCTCAGACAGTGGTGAACTGAAAACACCAAATCTCTTAGTCACATCTGATTCCGGAGAATGGATGGTTACAATGAATAGCTAACATAAATGAATAACTGTTGTGGGAAAAACAGATGTTTATATCTCCAGCGTAAACATAAATTGCCAAATATTGGTCCTTGAGGTACCTGGCAGCAATTAGAACAAGAATTTAAACATGAGCCATTTATCTACCATGGAATATGGACATGTTTAATGGTACAGGTTCAGACCAGTATAATCCCCTTTCTTAACTTGGTAAAGTTCCTGAAGTTACAGTAAATAAACTACAGCACACCCAATCAACAACTAATTTTTAAAAAACTATAAATGTCTTATAAATAAAAAAAGAGTCTGAAAATATATAAGAAATATGCTCAATAAGTCATCCTGCTCTTTATTTCTTATCACTTATTTTAAAACAGATTAATACCAATGCTGTGAGTATTTCAGTAGCAGTCTACATTGCATTTCCTTCATCTTAATGCAATGCATTTGTGTGTGTATGTGTGTGAAATTGTGGCTCTGTGTAGACTTCTTAGAGTGAACCATAGATTTCTTTTTTAGGACGGAAACTTTAAAGTTCCCCTTAATTTTACAAATGAGGGACTGAATTCGAGGGGAATGAAGTAACTTGTTCCAGGTGACAAGAACTAAGACCACAATTCAGATCTGCTGATTTCCTCAGATTGAGGTAGATTATTCCACAATGTGCATGAATTGGAAATGCATTCCATTATTATTCCATGAATAACGTAAGAGAATTTTATCTTGGCAATTCACAGAACACTACACAAATACGGAATTGTTTAAAAGGTTTCCAGTGCACTAGTAGAAATATTCTTTTGTCCCATGGAGATTACAATATTGGAACAGGATGACATCTTCAAAAGATTTTGGAAAACACAGCCAGTTTACCATTTGCTATGCTTGCTTACATAGAGTTGGAGTTGAACTGCTAAGCCCCTTTCCTCTCTTTATTTTCTCTTCTTGCCCACCTCTCTACCTGGGTGCCACAACACGATCTTTACAGCAGTGTTTTTCAAGCTATGGGTTACAAACCATTAGCGAGTCATAAAATCAACTTAATGGCCACAATCAGCATTTCTAAAAATAAAATTAATTAGATTAGAAAATATCAGTGGACAATACACATAGTAAGGGCAAATATTATTTTGTGGAGTTTTTGTTTCAGTCATATATATGTGTGTGTATACTCGTTGGCAATATAAAAAAATTCTTACTATTGGTCACAGTCAAAAGCACTTGAGGACTGTTGTGCTACTTGACTGCACCAGTTGTAGCACTAGGCCTGGGACTGGAGCTCACAGACCCCTCAAGCCCATTCACAGACTGGGCCACAAACCCTTCATACACCAGGCTGGGTCCCCAGACCCCTCACATGCCAGGCTGGGCCAACAGACCCCTCACACTCCAGGCTGGGTTGACAGACCCCTCACACGCCAGGCTGGGTCGACAGACCCCTTACACACAGGTCTCTGAGCTAGGTAACTGGCAAACAGGTCCTTGAAAGCCATAGGTTGGAAAGCATGGCTGGATGAAATGGTGTCCGCGTGAGGCAGTTGTCAGCAAAGCCCTGGTGCCACACATGCGCACCAACTCCACCCCCCCCCCCACATACAATTTGTTTACTGAACCATCCCCAACTGGTCCCGAGGCGAGGGGAGCCTG
Source organism: Cynocephalus volans (assembly GCF_027409185.1). Lineage (NCBI taxonomy): Eukaryota > Metazoa > Chordata > Mammalia > Dermoptera > Cynocephalidae > Cynocephalus > Cynocephalus volans. The sequence goes on along the minus strand of NC_084465.1, from coordinate 21,951,761 downwards.
ATTAAATTATTCTATTTTCCCAACAATCCACCCTGTACAAGAATCTTCCCCAGTGTTCCCTTAGCAAGGATACATGACCCTTACATTTACATAACCTACTGTCCATTCAATCTGCCTTAAGGCTTGCAGTTCTGTCCTTTTAACTGTTAGCCATATATGTCTGGTTAGTAGTCACCATTGGTGTGATCCTCCATGTGAATCCTGCAGTCATACTGATGGGCAGTTCAATGCATATTCAGCAGACCAACACATTGATCGCGCGACTCTGGTGTGGTGCCTGCAGCCAGAACACTATGGGTGAAAAGACAGAAGAGTTATTGATACGAATAGGGGAAGTTCTTGCCCCTTTGGTAAGATACATGCCAGTTTGCCATCCCGAGGAAGGATGCCTGCAGGAATAGGTATCTTACCTGGCTTATGATACCATACTTTATCTGCTAATACTGTTGGATCTGTAGGTTCTACATGTAACAGTATAGGGGAGCTCATAACTGGTGATAATGATAATACAAATATGCCCTTTGGAATAGAGCACTTATCTGTTCCAGGCCATGTTACCTTTACTTGAGGAGGCCAGGTACTTGTCACCCAAGGTGAAACTTGCAAACCTTCCTCTAATCCTTTTCCCCAAGGTCCTATTAAACCAACCCAGCGTATATGGGGGCTTTTACTCTCCAAGGCCATTCCCATTGGACCATCTGTCCCTGTTGCAAACAGCTTGGGGCCAGTAAGAGAATATTTCCATTCTTGCCATATCCTGGCTTCAAAAGATTATCTTTAGTAGTGATTTGCAGCTGTACAGGTGCTGCAGCCCTATGCAACAGAGCTTCCACTGGAGAGGGTCTGCCCTTGCAGGGTCTCTCATTTAGAATCCTGTGGGCCATAATCACCATGCCCACCCCTTCAGGGATTGGCGTTGGGTAGATAGCCTTAGTCCCTTTTTTAAAAGACCATTGTACCGTTCAATCATTCCCGCTGCCTGGGGATGATAAGGCACATGTAACTTCCTCTGAATAGACAATTGGGAGGCCCACCTCTGAACCCCATGTCCAGTAAAGTGGGTTTCATTATCTCTCTCTATAACTACAGGCTGACCGGCTATTCAGTGCCTTCACAGTGTTTACCTGGTCTGGGGCCTTACAAGGCCATACAGACAGAAGACCAGTAGCCGTATCAACAGCAGTGAAGATGTATGTGAAATTCTCTGACCCTGGCAGTGGTCCGACAAAGTCCACTTGCCATCGAGTCAGGGGCACCCTTCCACGAGTTATTTGCCCATCTGTCTGGGGCATCTGCTGGGGGTGTGGCCTCTCTTGAGCACATACTGGACAAGCATGACAGGCATTCACTACATCTTCCCATTTTATAGGCAGGGCCCATCTCTGAGCTGCCATCCACATGGTTTTACTGCCAGCATGCTGCATTCATCGATGTAACCACTGGGCTACATCAGTAGCTGGGGCTCTTTCCAGCGATCTTACCTTAGCCAAGGCATCGGCTTCATCATTTCTTGTACTGGCTAAAAGGAAGTGTCCTATGACATGGAAAAGAGTTACTTCTTTCTCAGGCCCCAATTCCCATAACTCTTGCCACATGGCTGGTCCCCACAGGGGTCAGTGCCCTACCATCCACCACTGATATTTCCAAGTAGAAATCCAAAGGGTTAAACCTTTATACACAGCCCAGCTGTCAATACAGATGGTTAATGGCCCAGGCTCATTTTTTATCACCATCCATACTGCTCTCAATTCAGCCCATTGACTGCTTTGCCCTGTGCTATTTTCATACCACATGGTATCTGTTAAGGGCTGGACAGCAACAGCTGTCCACGATGCTGAAGATCCCATGCCACAGCCATATGTATACCAAGCCTGCTCTGTGATAGGTCCCTGTCCCTCAAGGAAAGGTGTAGCCTCCACCTCCATGGGTAACAGTTGTGTCAAAGTTTCCTCCACAACCTCTACTGGGCCTAGCACAGTTTGCAACTCTTTGGACAGAGGACTCATTAACACAGTGCTCCTTTGTTCTATATATGCTCCCCATTTAGACAAAGTGGGAGTCTGAGCTACACCCATTTTAGAGTTGGTTGCCCACGTGTGCAGCCAACATATTATGGGGTATGTCATCCTTACTAGGACTTTGGCAGTTCCTGTGATAGCTTCAGTGGATAGCAAGACAGAATACACAGCTGCTAACTGCTTTTCTATTAGGGTGTAGTGCACTTCAGTGCCCTTCCAGAGCTGAGACCAGAATCCTACAGGTGTGTGGAATTGGTCTTGTCTTTGTCAAATCCCATCGTAACCCCTCCTGGGTTATATGTATGTTTAACTCAAACGGCTTAGTGGGGTCAGTCACTTGTAAAACTTATACTTGCTTTATTACCCTTTTTGTAGCTCAATAAGTTTGTTCTACTTCCTCAGTCCAATCCCAGAGGGTTCCTTTCTTTGTCAATGCATATAGTGGGCAGGCCATTTGGGCCATATGGGGCACAAAAGCTCTCCAATACCCCAAAAGTCCCAAATATGTCTGTAGCTGAGCTACAGTTGTGGGTCGAGGGTATGCCTGTATCTTTTCTATAATAGCTTCTGGGATGACCCTTATCTTACCCGGCCAGACCACTCCCAGGAATTTGACAGCCCAGGTCCTTGCACTTTGGCTGTGTTCACAGCCCACCCACATTGTTCCAAATGACTTAGCAGTGTTAGAGCTGCCTGGGTTAAATCTGCAAGAGAATCAGAGGTTAGTAACATGTCATCAATGTAGTGAAACATTGTAATCATGCTGGGCCTAGTCCACTTGGCTAGGTCCCCAGCCACCAAACCATGACAGATGGTTGGGCTATGCAGATAACTTTGGGGCAATATTTGAAAGGCCTAGTGTCTTCCTTCCCACGTGAAGGCGAACTGATCTTGGCTATCAGCCAAGATTGGAATAGAGAAAAAAGCATTTGCAAGGTCCGATACATAATGATATGTCCTCAGCTGAGTTGTCAGCTGATCCATGAAGTTGTGAACTGAAGGCACAGCTGCATGCAAAGGAGGTACTACTTTGTTCAGTTCTCGATAATCTAGTCATTCTCCAGGTACCATCAGGCTTTTTCACTGGCCATACTGGAGCATTAAATGGGCTCTGAGCCAGGTGAATAAAGCCAACTTTCTCTAATTCTACTACAGTGGCACTTATCTCTGCATGTCCTCCTGGTAGGCGATCCTGCTTTACATTAACTACATGGCTTGGGTAACACCTGTGGGTCATGTTTAGCATATCCTCGTAACACAGGCTTTACTGTCCGTATTCACAGCCAAAACTCTCCAACCGTTGTTTGCAGGTGCAAACCATAAAGTACATCCATACCCAAGATGTATTCAGCTATGGGAGATATATATATATATATATATATATATATATATATATATATATATACAGTATATACATGAGGAGGTTATCTTCCTATGCCCAATGGCAATGACACAGCTTTGACCTCAGTAGTATGTCCTCCATAGCCATCTATACACACTGTGGCACCTGGAAACTTATCTGGATTGCCATATATCAGGCTGCACCTGTATCCACCAATGCCAAAACACGCTGCACATTTGTCCTCAACTAATATATTGCCAATTCAACATGAGGTCCTCACCTGCCCCCAAAAGACAAGTACTTGGCCTGCTCCCTAATCAAAATGGAACAGTTCATCTGCCTCCTCGGGAACAGCCAGAAAGTCTTTTAAATCCACTGTTTATCGCAGCACTCTTTACAATAGCCAAGAGTTGGAACCAGCCCAAATGCCCATCATCAGATGAGTGGATACGGAAAATGTGGTACATCTACACAATGGAATACTACTCAGCTATAAAAACGAATGAAATACTGCCATTTGCAACAACATGGATGGACCTTGAGAGAATTATATTAAGTGAAACAAGTCAGGCACAGAAAGAGAAATACCACATGTTCTCACTTATTGGTGGGAGCTAAAAAGTAATATATAAATTCACACACACACACACACACACAAAAACCGGGGGGGGGGGAGAAGATATAACAACCACAATTATTTGAAGTTGATACGACAAGCAAACAGAAAGGACATTGTTGGGGGGGAGGGGGGGAGGGAGAAGGGAGGGAGGTTTTGGTGATGGGGAGCAATAATCAGCTACAATGTATATCGACAAAATAAAATTAAAAAAAAAAAAATCCACTGAGCATACCCTGCTACCTGTTTCTGAACGTTTGGTGAAATGCTGTTCAGGGTGCAATTGCTGCCACAAGGCAAACAGAACTGCATTTGGCTGCTGGTTAATTTTCTTTTTATCAACCCCTACTGCAAGCAAGTCAAGCCACACCTGCTTACGGCTAGTCTTGCTTGGTCCGTTTGGGATAAAATCCCGAACTTTCCTTGGGAGTTTGGTCTTAGCCACCTTTCGGACTCCTTTTGCTTGTCTGCTACCCTCTACTTCACCCAAGCTGGCTATCATGGTCATTACCTCATGTATAGGACAACCAATGTATGGGGCCAGTATGGCCATCAGTGACCCAAAGGACGTTGATGGGGCATTTTGCAGCACTATGTCTCTCATGCTGCCTGTAAAGTTTTCATCATTCAGGCCACGAGTGTTCATATTAAACATGGACTGCCGCATCCCCAGCTCCTGAATGATTTGGACCAACTCAGCATTTGTTTACCATTTATTAACAATCTTGAGCTGTTCTCCAGTGTTTGCCCACACAGTTCGGGAAGCTGCATTCACCCAGTCCGTCAAGGAGTGATTACCTCACCCTTAGGCATATCTGTGGGTATTCTGCAGCTGCTGCCTCAGGGACAGGTATGTGGTAATAGAATCCAATTTCTCCGTCTCCTCACCAGACCACATTACACTATCCATCCCTAGGTCCCATAACCACAACAGCCAAGCAACCAGGGTCTCCCCATGTTTCTGCCTGAACTGTCTCCCCAAGTCAACCAGTTTGACCTGGGTATACGGGACATAGCTGGTGAACTGGGTCACCTGTGGATCGCCCACTGGTTGTCCTTCTGGTCCCATAGACTGCTCATGCCTCAATTTCTTGTGCACAACAGGTTGTGCCCAGAGATTCACGGTTTTCCCCAATTCACTACTGGGTTCGTCATCTTCCCTGGTGTGAGAGGCAGGAGTGGCCAGTTGCTGCATGTCACCCTCCAGGATAATCATTCGCGTTTCCAACAACTCTGCTTTCTGCCGCACATCTCCATCAGTTTGCAGCATAGTTAACAGCAGCCAGGCTCTGGTCAGCAGAAAAGTGGCCACCAGGCACCACATGCCCAAGAACAGCCACATTTCCTCCCCTTCCTAAGGGGTTTTGCGTTGTAGTACCTGGTCTATGCTGCCTTGCAGTACAGTGTGCAGCAACCAGATCCCGGTCAACAGGAAAGCGGCCATAGGACACAACTTGTTCAAAAGTAGCCACATTTCCCCTCCTTCTTCCAAGGGCTTTTGGCTCCTGTACCTGTTCAGAATCCTGCCAACTACACCAATTGTCCAGCTAGGCTAATGTCGGAATCCTGCCAATGACTCCAATTGTAGTGCTTTTTTGCCTGCCCGTCATCCTGCCAACTGGGCCAATTGTCAAGCTAGCGCTGGGTCTGGAGCTCATAGACCCCTCAAGCCCATTCATAGACTGGATCACAAACTCTTCACATGCCAGGCTGGGTCACCAGACTCCTCACACGCCAGACTGGGTCACCAGACACCTCACACACAGGTCTATGAGCTACGTAACCAGCAAACAGGTCCTTGGAAGCCATAGGTTGGAAAGTATGGCTGCATGCACAGTGGCTGCCCAAGGCAGTAAACTCCAGCCAAGGTGGCGGCACCATGCAGGTGCACTAACTCCACCCAACCCCAAACTGCCCTGAGGCAAGGGGGCCTGATTATTTTATTTTCCCAAAACAATCATTTAAAATATAGAAGTCAGTGGCATTTAGTACATTCACAATGACATGCAATCATCATCACTATCTAGTTTTAGAACATTTTCATCATCCGTAAAAGAAACTCCATATCTGTTAAGCAATCATTCCCCATTCTTCCCTATCCCCAGTCTCTGGACACCAATAACCTATTATCTGTCTCTATGGATTTTTCTATTCTGAATATTTCATGTAAATGCCATCAGACAATATGTCATACAATCGGACCTTTTGTGTCTGGCTTCTATCACTTAGCATAATGTTTTTGAGGCTCATCCAAGTTTCAGCATGTATTAGTTTTTCATTCCTCTTTGTAGCTGAACAATATTTTGTTGTGCTGATATACCACAATTTATTTATCCATTCATCCACTGATGGACATTTAGACTGTTTCTACTTTTTGGCTATGGTGAGTAGTGCTTTGATGAACATTTATGTACAAGTATTTTTTGGAATACCTGTTTTCAGTTCCTTGGGGTATATGCTTAGGAGTGAAATTGCTAATTTATAGGATAATTCTGTTTAACTTTTTGAAGAACCACCAAACTGTTTTCCACAGTAGCTGCACCATTTAAAATTCCCACCAATAATGTACAAGGATCCCAATTTCTGCATAAGGATGTTATTTTTAAATTTAAAAAAAAATGTTATTTTTATATATAAAAAAATTTTTTTACGGCCATTCTAGTGGGTGTGAAGTGGTATCTCATTGTGGTTTTGATTCAAACTTCCTGAGTGACTAATGATGTTGAGCATTTTTTCATGTACTTGTTGGCCATTTGTATAGTTCTTTGGAGAAACGTCCATTCAAGTCCTTTGCCCACTTTTTTACTGTGTGGGGCTCTGTTGCTGTTGTTGTTGTTGAGCTGTAAAAGTTCTTTATATATTCTAGATACTAGACCCCTATCATTTATATAATTTGCAAATAATTTTTCCCATTCTGTGTTGCCTTTTCATGCTCTTGATGCACAAAAGTTTTAAATTTTGAGTACAATTTACTTTTTTTGTTGTTGTTTGGTGTCATACAGAAGAAATTATTGACAAATCCAAGACTGTAAAGATTTATCCCTATGTTTTCTTCCAAAAGTGATATAGTTTCAGCTCTTACATTTAAGTCTTTGATCCATTTTGAGTTAATTTTTGTATGTAGTGTGAGGTTGGAATCCAATTTCATTTTTCTTCATGGATACCCTGTACTTGTATCTGAAATCATTTTTTGCTCTTTCTGAAGTACATTCTTTAAAAGTTCCTTCAGGAAAGGGTTCTTGGTAGTAAATTCAATCTGTTTGTCTAAAAATGTCTTTATTAACTTTGTCCTTGGAAAAATAGTTTTGCTAAATCCATACATTTAGGTTGAGAGTTATTTTCTCTCACAGCTTTGAAGATATCATTCCACTGTGTTCTGGCTACCCTTGTTGTGACTGAGAAACTTAATATCTGTTTGTCCTCTTTTGTAAATTACCTATCTTTTTTTCTCTGTCTGCTTTTAAGATCCTCTGTCTTTGATGTTTCTTGGTTTTACTAAAATATACATTGGTATGGCTTTTCTTTTTATTTATCTATTCTAGCTTGGACTCTTGTTTCTTCTGTCTGCGGATTCTTGTCTTTTCATTAGTTCTGGAGAATTCTCAACCTTTATATCTTCAAATATTGCCTTTCCTCTATTTTCTCTGTTCTCTCTTTCTGGAACTCCATGTAGATGTGTTATATTTACTCATTATCCTCCATGTAGCTTAACCTCTCTTTCACATTCATCTCCTCTCTCTATATTACATTTTCAGTATTTCCTTCATATTTAATTCTTTCAACACCTACATATATTCTGCTACTTAATTCATTCACTGACTTACAAATTTCAATAACTATATTTTATTTGTAAATATTTAAATTGGTTCTTTTTAAAGATATGCCTGGAATTTTTAATCGGATTTATATTTTGACCTTTTTTCAGTTTTTATTCATCTTTAATTTCTTAAAACATTTGATCCATAATTTTTAACTCTAATAATTTCAATATCTTAAATTCTCAAGAATTTAAATATATTGTTTTTGTTTTCTTCTAACTTTCACTCATGCTATGTTTGTAAATATCTTGTAAGTTATATTTGACTGAATTTAATCTTTCTAAATCAGAAGGTCTTAATTGGGGATTTGCATTTGCTTCTTCATAGATCCAGGGGTTAATGATCTGGGACCACTCTAGTTCCCTTCAAAGATACCAACTTAATGGAAGAGTTTCATTCTCTTTGTAGAAAGCCCAAAGTTTAATCCTCAAATCCCAGTGCTGGTTATGACATTTTCCCTAAGGCAATTCTAGCCTTTTCATTTGTCTAAATTGCTTGTCATTCCAATTTTAGCTGTTTTTCAATTTTCATTTTTGGCAAATGGGGATATCTCTTCTTTCTTGTAAATCAGTGTGATATCATAGAAAGATATTTGGTCTTTGCTCCTGGTTCCTGGGACAGAGCTGCTAAAACTCTTAGAATTTCCCAAGTGATAAAGGTGACAAGGGCTTTCTTTTGTTCTGATAAGGTGACCTCTAGATAGCTTGGTGGGCCTCTAGATAGTTTCAGATGCCGGATGGCTGCCAGAAAGACCAAGCCTTTATTAGAAGCTTGGAACATTCAGCCCTGCCCCCAAACTCTGGGGAGTGGAGAAGGGCTGGAGAGTGAATTAATTGCCAATGGCCAATGATTTAATCACTTATGCCTGCAGATGAAACCCCCATAAAAACCTATGAATGATGGGGTTTGAAGAGCTGTCAGGTTGGTGAACACATCAAGATGCTGGGAGGGTGCTGTGCCCAGAGAGGGCATGGAAGCTTCCCCCCGCCCCCCATACGCAGCTCTTCCATTTGACTGTTCCTGCATTACAGCCTTAATAACAAACCAGTAACAATAAGTAAAGCATGTTCTTGAGTTCTCTGAGTTGTTCTAGCAAATCACCAAACCTAAGGAAAAGGCCACGGAACCTCTGATTTATAGCTTGTCAGTCAGAAGTACAGGAGACTCATTTATAATTGGCATCTGAAGTTGGGGGTAGGGGTAGCCTTGTAGAACTAAACCCCTAACCTGTGGGGTCTGCACTAACTCTAGATTGTTAGTGTCACAACTGGTGTTCAGAGAATTAGAGAAGTGTTCTTGGAAAAGACACCATGTATTTGGTGTCAGGAAGAAATAAATCTCTCAGCGATACATTAAAAGTTATATCTGAAATCCATCCAGGCTATAGTCATAGTACAGTGGGAGGGTCATTTCTATTTAGTATGTCATAATGCTAGCATTGAAAGGCATGAAATATTTTTATCTATATCAACTGAAGGTTGTGACTTCAGAAGGAAAAAGAGAAAGTGAGAAGTAAATAATATGTCATGTAGACGTGTTGGACAGTAGTATTTGGTTTTTTGGACCATGATTATATCATGCTTCTTTTTCTGAGGGCTAGAAAGAGTGCTAGTGGAGTAGATGGAGAAAAGTTAGTTATAAATGGGGCTAGAGCAGCTTGAACCAAGTTCATCCTAAATAGTGAAAAAGAGAAAATGTTGACTTATAGCTAACTACTTAAAACACGTCATATTTTTCATGAAATGATAAGCTTCTTTGAAATAAGGACTGTATTTCTTCCATATTGCCCAGGACCTCAACAAAGAATATACACTTACATACTTTTTAGGATTCAAAACTGCTATGCTTAAAAGATAGCTAAAGGTCACAGCTTCAGACAAATAACTTGGATTACAGTTTGAAGTGACTTATCCTGAGGTCACGTAGCCAGTATGATAGATCATGGGCATAGACCAAAGTCTCCTGACTCCAGGTCATTCTTGTGTATTAACTACGTTTACACCATTGACTTGAGTCAATCTGAATCATTCAAGTATGTGGCACTGCATACCAAAAAGAAGGGGGGAATGCTCTCTTTTGACGGTTTTTTTTTTCTTTCCCTTTTACAGAACTGATGACTTCATACATAACCTTGTTGGTTGAAAGAAACACATATTCTCTGTGAATATAAATCCTCAATTGAATGTATTTTTTAAAAAATAATTCACACTATAAGAACACAATCATTTTGTGTGTGTAATAGTTCGATTCCGAACCTAAGTTGTTAAGGATGGATACTGCTTAGGAGTAAACAAGAAACAGCTCTAGTTAGAGTCCAAGGAAGAGCTAATTTGTACATCAAAATCATGGTGTCTCAGAGACATAAATAGTAAATATGTGGTGAAAGTGGTTAAAAGAAAAAAGAGAGCCATACATGTGTGAAGTAGGTCAGGATGGGATCTGAAATTCTAAAAGATGGATATGCTTTGCTGATTTGAGGGTGGTTTTTAAGGGGTCAAGACTCAGTACATACTATCTCTGTACTTATCCACCTCCTTTCAGGGTGAGTCTAAGTAGGATCAGATTGAAGCTTCATTAGTGGTTTGTTTAGCAAAGGTTGCCCCATGGTTGGGGGTTTGCTTGTAGCATTATGGACTCCCATTTTATCATCAGGTGCTGCAGTTGGTTTCTGCAATGTTGAAAATCCAGGGTAACCTGTACAGGACATCTTCATTCCTCCAAAAGCAGAGGTGAGCTATGGAGGCAGGGTAGGGAGGCAGGGTATGTTAGATAGATGCAGCTCAGCTGGGTAGGGCAGGAAGCAGTGAAGGGCCAGTGTACATATATGTATATGAGAGGCGAGCTAGCGATAACAGTTTCATAATGACAACTCTGGATACCCAAGAATGGGTGCAGGACTTTGTCTCACAGCTCACAGCTGGTATTCCTAATACAGACCTGCTAGGAACAGACTACAACTGCTTCACTACTTCAGTAGCCTTTTATGATGTATGGGGTTTGTCAGTTAAGGTTTTACAGCTCTTTGACCCACTGATAGATGCAGCAGGGAATGATAAAAGTTGAAGTAAATACTCATAGAGAAAGGGTAGTAAGAGTGGATGTGGGGAGACCAGTCAGGAGGTTATTGCGGTCAATGAGAAATGACAGCAACTTGAATAATAAAAGGATTACAGTAGAGTCAAAAAGATATTTAAATATTATGAGTGGTGGATAAACAGGTACAAAAGCATGCTATCTACCCTAAGTGAATCACTGTGCAGTATATGCATGTATTAAAAGAACACACTATTCCCCACAAATATGTACAAGTAAATGTTAAAAAAAATTTTTAATAAAAAATAAAAATTATAAGAGAACACAACATAAAATTTTGGTACCAAAACCTTGAAAATCCAGATTAAATGGATGACTACAAAGAAAACACAAATTACCAAAATTGACTCAAGAAGTGACAGGAAACCTGAATATACATGGTAGCACCAGAGGTGAGGGCTGGGGCTGAGGATGTAAAAAGCATGTAAAGATATCGACCCTCTAAACCATCTCCAAGGCTTAGTGATTAAGCAAGAAAACTCTACCAAACATTCAGAGAGCAGGTAATTTCTACGATATTCAAATTATGTCAAAGCATAAAAAAAAGAAAAAAGAAATTTCCCAATCTATCTTACAAGGTTAGAATAACCTAAAACCAAAATCTGGAAAAGAATCATTCAAAACTATAGACCAGCATCTCCAAAAAAAAAAAAAAAAAAAAAAAGACTAAAAAAGTTCTAAATAAAATACAGTATATAACAATTGACTCTAACAGCATATTTGGAAAATACACTGTGCCCAAGCAGGTTTTTTTCCAAGGAATTAAAAAATAGCTAAATATTAAATACTATATATTTACACTACACAGTAAAAATATATATTTACATGCTATAAAATGACCAATTAATAAACTTTACTAATAGAATAAAAGATAAAGAAAGCAAAAGATAGGGAGCCAGTACTTAGAGCAAAAGTCAGAGGCTGCAGAAGTAGCCAGTTTGGGGTTCAGTCAAAATATGGGGAAGATGATTATTCCAAGCAAAGAATAAGCACAATGAGGAAACTAAAGCACTGTGAGATGTTAAGATCTCTAAGGAGATCTCAGTCCCAAAAAGACATTTGGGTTAGATGCTGATCTGGGCTGTGGCTACAGACAACCCTGAGGAGAAAATCACCCATCACTCATTTGGTGACCGTGGGTAATTTACTTCAACTCTCTGAGGCCCTATATTCTCCTCTGAGAGATGGGGCTAATAGGATGTATCTTTCAGGATTGCTGTGAGAATTAAATGAGATAATGAGTATAAAGTAGTTAGCACAGAGCCTGGAACATAGTAAGACATGGTAGCTGCTATATATCGATTATTATAATATTTTTGGAAACTGAGACTCAAGTGACAACCCCTTCGTGTGTGCTTTTTCCTCTGACCACCAGAGAGCTGACCAAAATTGCCCTTCTAAAGTGAGAAAAGCCCTCAAGTTCTGCTGCCTGAGACCAAAATGTTCTGGTCAAGCCACTTGTATTAGTCTGTTTTGTGTTGCTATAACAGAAATACCTGAGACTGGGTAATTTATAAGGAAAAGAGGTTTATTTGGCTTACAATTCTGGGACAGCTGCATCTGGCATAGGCCTCAGGCTTTATACTCATGGCGGAAAAGTGGCAGGCTGCTGGCAGGTACAAGCAGATGACATGGCGAGAGGAAGCAAGAGAAAGAGAGAAGGTGCCAGGGTCTTTTTAAGCAACGAACTCTCCTGGGAACTAATAGGGCGAGAACTCACTTATTAATCCCCCCTCCCCCAGGGAAAGCACTAATCCATTCATGAGGGATCTGCCCCCATGACTCAATCAGTTTCCAACACTGCCACATCTGAGATCAAATTTCCACAAGAGTTTTGGAGGGGACAACACATCCAAACTCCATCACCACTTTTCTATAAATTTTGTCTGAAAAGCAAACTACCCTTCTTTAAAGACATAACAGAATATCTGCTTTCTTCTTTATGTGTTAATTGAGAAAGAAGTGAGCAGGACATAAGTTAGTCATTTAATATGAAATTATACATAAATATAGGGATATATAAATATAAGTCTGGCATTAAGAAGTAAAATAATAATTTGGGTATTAATTGCTTTTTACTTTACATTTTAGGACACTTTATTACTTTTTGAAGTGCTTTTATATCGGTATGAATATTTCATTTTATCTTCTTAATAACACTGCGATGTCTACAGGGCAGAGTACATTATTCTCATTTAACTGGTGTGAAAACTGAAGTTGAGAAGTTTAGTGCTCATCCAAAGCCACACAGATATTTGGTGTCAGAATCTGAACTACCGCCTAGATCTCAAGACATCATGTACAGTAGTGTTCTTTAGTTTCTCCGTTTTCCCCCTTCCTGTGTTCTTCCCTCCCTGCTTTTCTTCCTTTCCTCCTTTTTTGTTTTCTTCTGCCAGCTCCTCCCACTTTTTATTCTCCTCCTTCCTCATTATGCAATATTTCACACATATATAAGCATTATCTAAATAAAATGAATGCCCATTAGCCCACCAATTAGTGAAGAAATATTAACAAAACCTCAAAAGCCCAACTGCATCCCACCCTCAACCTGTAACCACTATCCTGGCTTTTGTAGTTATTGTTCCCTTTCTTTCTAGTTTTATCATCTTATCACTTATGCATCCCTACAAATATATATACTGTTTAATTTTATATATTGTTGGACTTTAAGTAAATAAAATCACTGTATATATTCTATTTTTGCTCAAAATTATGTATCTGAGATTCATCCATGCTGATGTATATATCTGTAGCTCATTTTCACTTCTTTAGAGAACTCCATTTTATGACTGTGTCACAGTTCATTCATCTGTTCTCTTACTGATGAGCATTTGGGTTATTTTCAGTTTCGTCCTATTATGTACAAAGCTGTATACGACTTGTTGCATATATGCAAAAGCTTCTCCAGGAATGAAATTATAGATTCATGGGGTGTGCTTACCAACAACTTTACTAGCTTATGCTAAATTGTTTTCTAAAAGGATTGTACCAATTCTCATGAGCTAATGACTCCACACTCTCACCAACATGAAATTGTCAGAAATTTTAGCCAATTTCACACCTAATGCTCAGATTTTGTTTTTTAAACACCATTCTGCAATAAAAGTAACCAAGGTTCTTTGGGAAAATAGTTGATTCCAGGGCTAGGGCAAGGGATATACAAGATGAGCCAGGAACATCTTGGGGTGCCAGAAAGTAAGACAATGTTTCAAGAAGCAAAATCAAACAAGCAAAAACACCAGAGCCAATGTGGAGCTCCTAATTGCCAAAGCTGGAACAATCAGAGTAGCAAAATAAATAAAGTATTGGATTATAATACATGAAATATAACAAGTATCCACAAGTCCGTACTGTTATAAATAATTGATTAAATAAATAAATGGGGGAGATAGGAAAGCTCTTTCTTATGGTAAAATTTGAATTAATAAATGTAAAAGGAAAGAGAAAAATAAAAAATCATCACTAAATACCACAGTAATAACTGTTGCAGACAAGCTCCACCAATAGATGCTAAAATTAGTGGGTAAAAGTTTAAGGAAAAATAAAGTTTGCATCATTTCAAAATATCTCCCCCAAGATATTTATTAATTACAAAGAAAAATATAATAATTTTAGAGAGGAGAAACTTGACAGAAACACCGTACCCAAATGGCCATGGCCAACACCAACAGTAATATGACATCAGCATCATGAGCCTTGTGATATGCTGAAGTGAGAAGGACACATCGTCATTTTGTGGTATTCTCACCCAACATACATAACCTTAGTTCAATCATGAGAAAACTTCATACAAATTCAAAACCAAGAGGCATCTGACAAAATAATGTATACTCTTCAAAAATATCAAGGTTGTGAAAGACAAGAAAAGACAGAGGAACTATTACGGACTGCAGGGCACTAAGGACAACTAACAACTAAATGCAATGTGAAATTCAGGATAAGATCATGTTACAGAAAAGGGGCATCAGTGGAAAATTAGTAGCAGAATTTGAATAAGTTCTTCAGCTGAGTTAGTAGTATTTAACCTATGTTAATTTCTGGGTTCTGACTATAGTGGTATAGTTACCTAAGATGTTAACATTACAGGTTCCCAGCGATGACCACGAGCCACCACAGGAAGTGTCCTGGGCTTTTCCAGGCCAGGGTGGTGCGGGACACCCACAACCAGCACAGTGATGACCACTGCAAGAAGGGCCCCAGGTTCTCAAGCTTGGGTGGTACGGGACAAGGGCTTTTGCCACACCCCCCTGACATCTGCACCTAGCCCAGCAATGATCAAGCCATGGCTGGAAGCCCCCTGGTCTCCCCTGTGGGAATAAGGGGTGTGCCACAGGACTCAATCCCATCCCTCCTCCTTCCTCTTTCTTCCATCCCATTTCCTTCCCCTTTCCCCTCTACCCCTCCCTCCCAACTGCTCTGCAACAGTATCACAGAATGTAAAAAAATAATAATATTAATGAAAATAAATAAATAAAATAAAATAAAAACATTACAGGAAGCTGGGTGAAGGAAATATGGAACCTCTCTGCACAATTCTGGAAATTTTCTATCAGGCTAAATTTAGTTCAAAATAGAAAGTTTTTTATAAACATTTTTTACCAGTCCAAAGTTGTAAAAATGATAACTAAGTGTGGAGAGAAACAGATTGTCATGAGGGTGGAGATCAGAATATCAGCTTTATTCCTGATAAAGTTGTTGGATAATGTGGCTCATATCTGAGGCAGCAATAAGCTGATGAGCTGTCTCATAAGTAGTAAGAGTCCCCAGACCTAGACAGACTCTCCACAAGGCATGCACAGCCCAGACCCTGAGTTCTAACCTGCGAGGGTAGGGGCTTTATTGCTAACGTCACCACATGTACATTCTCTCTAAAGCAAGCAGATTCCAGGACAGCCCAGGCCAGATACACTCAAAGATTTCTCTCAAACTCACTAATTGGATAAATTGTTCCTATTCTCCTGGAGATAAGTGAGGGGGCAGAGAAAGACCAGTATGTTATACTAATAAATTTCCTTCCACGTGGAAGGAAGCATCAAGCACTGGGAGTAAGCTTTCTCTGCAATTCTCCCCCATAAAACTTTCTAGCCCAGTAGCTTTCTTAATTTTTAATTTTTTACTATGAAAGATGTTATATTATGAATTCCATTCTTCTATTGACTATATACTTATTAATATCTTCTATTTATTCTTGAGTCAATCTTGGTAAGTTATATAGCTTCTATTAACTTTTTCCACTTCATATTTTCAAATGTGTTGACATAGAAAATAACCTCTACTGCTCCCCCTCTGGAAGTAAGGGTGGCCTTCTGAGCCCTGGGGCATCTTCTTTTCTTCTGCCTCTTCCACCAACTACAGTGGCTACTCAAGAAGCCACAGTGATGACAAGCTGTGGCTTAACGACAGAGACAAGAAGAAAACCTATAGTGGGAGAGAGCATTGAAGTGGGAGCTCCCAACATATAGGGACTCTCCTCAAAGACCCCTAGCCAGATTCTGATGAACATACATAGAGAATGAAGAATGCTACTTCAACTTCTGCTTCAAAAAGGAAAGAAATCAGAAAGAGGAAGGGAAGGAAGAGCAGTAACAGTAGTTGTCTAATCTGATCATTCAGAAGAAAAGTCCAAGAAAAAAAGGATAAAAAACTCAAATGACAAAAAGAAAAAAAAAAGATAAAAAGCTCAAATGACAAAAAGAGAAAAGAAAACTCAAATGACAGTGACTCAACTCTGAAATAAACGCGAGTGACAAAGATGCAAAGGGAAAGCCAAGGAAAATGAAGGAAAAAAAAAAAAAAGAAGAATGTGGATCAAGGAATACAAGAAAACGAAATCTAAGAAGAGCAGAAAAGGGCCCATCCTGTGGCCTACTCGGGAGAGGGCGGCGCTGGGAGTGCAGTGGCCGTGGGTTCGGATCCTATATAAGGACGGCAGGTGCACTCACTGGCTGAGCACGGTGCGGATGACACCAAGCCAAGGGTTACGATCCCCTTACCAGACACACACACACGCACACACGCGCGCGCGCGCACACACACACACACACACACACACGCGAAGAGCAGAAAAGAGAACAGTGACTCAACCTCTAAAAATTCCCAACAAGAGTATCTGGAAGATCCCTGGAAAGGTCGCCTGAAAACCCCTCAGATTTACCTTAGAACTCTGGCCATGTTCTGCTACCGGCTAAAGGTGTGGCTGCATCTAAATATGTAAATACCAGGAAACTTATCCCAGAAAGATAAAGAAAATCATTTAAATGGTCAAGTTATATAATGAGAGCTATGACCAGATGGAGGCATGGAGGCTGTGTGGCTGTGAAGAGAGAACCAGATACAAAGGGCTGAAGCAAAGAGAGCCTTGCGTCCTTTAAACAAAGAGACTAAAGAGCACTAAGAACAAAATGCTGACTAAAGAGCAGGAAACAAAGAAGGATTTTCTGACTGTCCAGTAGACATTTTATCAAAAAAAAAAAAAAAAAAAGCAGACACACAAACACTTATAATCCGTGCTACCATGACTTCTATTTGATTCTGTCAGTCTTCCCAGGAAAAACTAACTGATTAACTTTAGCAGGTTCTTTGGGTCATTTTAGATGAGTTGACCAGAATAACTTTTTATTAACTAACTCACCCACAAAACTAGTAAATTGTAGAGCCAGGAATCTATCCACAACTGTCTGATTCCACAAAGCTAATGATCTCTTTTTTCAAATAAAAGTTTATTTGCAGGTACAATTTACATACCTTAAAATTACCTATTTTAAGTGTACAATTTGATTAATTCTAATGAGTTTAATACAATTGTTCAACCACCACCATAATCCAATTTTAGAATACTTCCATCACCCTATAAAGTTTCCTAGTGCCCATTTGCAGGTAATCTCTGCTTCCATCGCTGGCCCCAGGTAATCATGGAAAACTTTCCTGTCTCTATAATCTTGCTTTTCTGTCAGTTTTATATAAATAAATTCATACAATATGTAGTCTCCAAAGCTCTTTTATGTCATTATGTTCCTAAGAGATGCAAGTAGTAGTAATAATTATTGTGCTATATTTCTTTTTAGAGGGATATGGAACTCAGTCTGCCATTTTATAAGCTATCAAAAGCAGTGATTCTCTCATATTCAAGATTTTTATGGTGCATCTCTTCAGTAAAGGAAATGTGTATAGTTTTCAAGAGTGCTATAATAAGAGCGTTTCTGAAGTCATGATTTCAGCTCCACTAAACATTTAGCAAATACAAATGGATGACAGAGAGACATTAAATTGAATTAAATATTTCCTTCTGGTTTAACAATAGTAAGTTATAAGAGTGGTTGATTAGAGACTTCAGGGGGGTACTTCCCGAGCACCAAGCCACTTTTTAATAACAGTTTCAAAGTTTACTATGTTTGGAGTAGTCAGTTTATATTTGGTATTATATGAAATAATGAAGAGATGCATCATGAAAATCTTGGAAATAAGAGAATCATTGCCCTATATAGCTTATAAAATGGTGGACTGAGGTTGTGAGTCTACAAAACTGAGTGGCAAACCCTACACCCTAGTGAGTCACCAGTTAGTGTCACCTTGGTAGTCTTCCAGTCCTCTTAGTGATAGTCACCTCACTGCCCACACTTTTTCAAACCTCTTTAGGTCTTAGGGCTTGGACAACGATTCAGTAGAGTCCAGGCCACACCTATATCATTCAGGCTTTCTTTCATTTTTCATCTGCTCCTGTCAAGGCTAACTATCTCTGCATCTGTTGTGATGATATTTTCTAAGCAACAAACGAGGGTATTGGAGTTGAAAGAATGTGAATTTCTTTAAAGAACGAACAGACAGAATATTTCAAATGAACCAGCCGTGGAAAATCAGAAAAGTGTAGTTACTGTGCTCAAATTTCACCTCTTCATGTAAACAGTACATTGAGGTTCTAACAGAGGATTCGGTTTGAGGGTGGGGCCAGGCAAGGAGATAGAACCTACACTGCTGGTTGGCTGAGATCTTTGCCTTGACTACCTCCTCCACAGGCACAGAGTTCCTCTCCTACTGTTCCCTCTAGCTTCTACCATCAGTCTTTATACTTTTGTCAACATTTTTCCTTAAAAATACTGTCCAAAAAAAGGCCACTTTTGGAGAATGAGCTCAAAGGACATGCTCTCCTTGCTCCTTTGACCCCACCAGGTTTCCAGCACCTCATCCCTGGTATCTTAAGTCTCCACTGTTTCCTCCAGGCCAGTTCCTGGTGGGAAGGCTGTACCTGTGTCCTTGGGCCCTCCTTCCGTTGCTGGTTGAGGTAAGCTATTGCCCCAGGCAATAAGTGACAGCAGTTCCACACCCCTATCCTCTTTCAGGAAAGCAAGCCCCATCCTTCAAGCAACCACCTTCTAGTACACTACACTTAGCCCTACCACCTGGTAGGAGCAGAAACAGCAGCCTCCTCAGCAGCCTCTGGTCCCAGAGCCTATCAAGCCTTTGGCTATGTTTCTGTTCTGTTTTTGGTCCACAGAGATGTTTATCTTGTTTTTGAACCCTACAATATACTTTAGATGTTTTATTTTTATTTTGTGTAAAACTGTTAGATGTTTACGGTGGAAACCCACTGCGCAATTCTGACTTGAATTCTACTCATTTTCAAACATTGTTCAGATTTCACCTGTTCCATCAAGTATCTAAACTTTTTACATCCCTTTCAACTTCTTACCTCCAACCCCTACACACACAAGTACCCTCTCTGCACCCCAAAACACCCTGTGAGCCCTTAATAATTGCAATTGCACTTATATTTGTTGGACTGTAGTTAACAGTTGAGTTGGGGGGGAAAAAGAGTTGAGACAAGGATGATGTTTCATTTATCTTTCTGTTTCTTAAAAGAGATACAGTGATTTCTTTATGGTAGAAACTAAAAATATTAATTCACTTCCTTCAAAATTCCTAACACAACCTTTCCAACATTAGGAGGCATTCAATGAATAACTGGTTACTTACGGGTCTGATTTGCTGGTTGAGACCAGATGCTGTACCCTTCTGAAGGTTTTACTTGTTTTCCCATTCTTCCTTTTCCTTTTTTCCCCTTTTTCCTTCCCCATTTTTAGAGAAGTAGAGATGCAACAAAGTATAAGGAAAGAGATGAAACAAAGTATAAGGACAGAGATGAATTTAGGAAAAGAGTAGTGTATATAAATATATTTTTGTATGAATATATATGTATACCTAAATATATATTTGCTTAATTTACCTTTCTTGAGATAAAAATGAAAACATTTTTCATAATATTTTGTTAAAAGTTGATCTACTCTTTTTTTTTTATTGTGGTAAAACATACGTAACATCAAGATTACCATTTTAAGCATTTTTAAACATACAATTGTGTGGAATTAATTACATTCACAATGCTGTGTAACTACTACCTCTATGTATTTCCAAAACTTTTTCGTCATCCAAAACATAGACTCTGAACTCATTAAGCAATAATTTCTCATTAATTACCCCCACCCCCGTTTCTGGGAACCTCTAATCTACTTCTGTGTCTGAAATTTTTTTTCTTTTTCTTTTTTAATTGACCCATGACAATTGTATATATTTATGGAGTACAATATGATATTCGGGCACTTTTATACAGTGTGCAATGACCATATCAGGGTATTTAGCATATCCATCACCTCAAACATTTGTCACCTCTTTGTGTTAGCAATATTCAACATCCTCTCAACTAGCTACTTGAAGTTATACAGTAATTTGCTTTTGACTGTAGTCTCCCTATATTGCTATACACACTAGATCTCATTCTTCCTATCTCTCTACAATTTTGCATCCATTGACCACCCTCGCCCCATCCCCCCTCCCTCCCCTTACTAGTCTCCAGTAACCACTATTCTACTCTCTACTTCTATGAGATCAACTTTTTTAGCTACCATATATGAGTGAGAATAGTGGTATTTCTCTTTCTGTGCCTGGCTTATTTCACTTAACATAATTTTCTCTAAGCTCATCCATGTTGCCGCGAATGGCAGAATTTCATTCTTTTTTATGGCTGAGTAGAATTCCACTGTGTATATATCACATTTTATTTATCCAATCATCTGTTGATGGACACTTAGGTTGGTTCCAAATCTTGGCTATTGTGAATAGAGCCATGGTACACATGGGAGTGCAGGTGTCCCTTTGACCTGTTGATTTCCTTTTTTTTGGATATATATCCAGCAGTGGGGTTGCTGGATTGTGTATGATAGTTCTAACTGCAGCTTTTTGAGAAACCTCCATACTGTTTTCCATAATGGCTGTACTAATTTACACTAAGAATGTATAAGAGTTCCCCTTTCTCTGCATCCAGCCTAACTAGGGTGAGATGATAATTTGATTGTAGTTTTTATTTTCATTTCTCTGATAATTAGTGATGTTGAGCATTTTTTCCCCATGTACCTGGCAGCCATTTGAATGACTTGAGAAATGTCTATTCAGCTCATTTGCCCATTTTTTAATTAAATTATTTGTTTTTTTACTATTGAGTTGAGTTCTTTGCATATTCTGGATATTAATCCCTTATTGGATGCACAGTTTGCAAATATTTTCTCCCATTCTGCAGGTTGTCTTTTTGCTCTGTTGTTTCCTTTGCTGTGAAGAAGCTTTTAGTTTGATAAAATCCCATTTGTTTATCTTTGCTTTTGTTCCCTTTGTTTTAGAAGTCTTTTTAATAAATTCTTTGCCCAGTCTTATTTCCTGAAGTGTTCCCCCTGTGTTTTCTTCTACATGTTTTATATTTTTGGGTCTTACATTCAAGTCTTTAATCTGTTTTGAGTTAATTTTGATATATGGTGGGAGGTAGGGTTCTAATTTCATACTTCTGCATATGGATCTCCAATTTTCCCAGCACATTTATTGAAGACATTGTCCTTTCTCCACATACATTCTCAGCTCCTTTGTCGAAAATCAGTTGGCTGTAGGTACATGGCTTTATTTCTGAATTCTCTGTTCCATTCCACTGGTCTGTGTGTCTGTTTTAGTGCCAATACTATGCTGTTTTCATTGCTACATTTGTGATGTTCTGCTCCCCTCCCCACTTAGTTCTTTTTGCTTTGGCTATTTGGGCCTTTTGTTGTTCCATATAAATTTCGGGGTCATTTTTACTATCTCTGTGAAATATGTCATGGTAGTTTGATGGGGACTGCATTGAATCTGTAGATCACTTTTGGTAGTGTGGTCATTTTGACAATATTAATTCTCCAATCCATGAGAGTGGGATGTCTTTCCACTTTTTTGTGTCTTCTTCAATTGCTTTAATCAGTGTTTTACAGTTTTCCTTGTAGAGATCTTTCACCTCCTTGGTTAAATTTATTCCCAGGTATTTTATTAATTTATTTATTGATGCTATTGTAAATGAGACTGATTTCTTGATTTCTTTTTCTGCTAGTTCATTGTTGGTGTGTAGAAATGCTACTGATTTTTTGTATGTTGATTTTGTATCCTGCAGCTTCACTGAATTTGTTTATCAGGTCTAGGAGTTTTTTCATAGGGTCTTTAAATTTCTCTGTATAGAAAATCATGTCTCTGCAAACAGAGAAAACTCGACTTCCTCCTTTTTGAATTTGAATGCCCTTTTTATTTTCCTTGCCTAATTGCTTTGTCTAGGACTTCCAGTATTATGTTGAATAAAAGTAGTGAGAGTGGGCATCCTTGTCTTGTTCAAGTTCTGAAAGCTTTTCCCCTTTCAGTATGATGTTAGCTGTGGGTTTGCCATATATAGCCTTTATTGTATTAAGATACTTTCCTTCTATACCTAATTTGCTACGAGTTTTGCCATGAAGTGATGCTGAATTTTAGCAAATGTTTTTTCTGCTTCTATTAAGATGATCATACGGTTTTTTTGATTTGTCTATTCTTGTTTTACCTAACAGAGTGACGTCTGGAACTGAGAACACAGTCCTTACCTATTGGCCCTAAAAGTAATTCTCTACAGAAGGAAAACTACCAAAGTACAGATGCCTGGCCTTTATGTACTTGCTTAGTGTTCTGATGGTGAAGAAACGTAAGTCACTGGGCATTGCAGTTTGTTGCTTCAGCTGTCATAGCATGATCATGGATCACAGCCTGAATTTCAGCACATTATCCTACCTAGAATCATTGAGCTTTTGAACTTTTGCCATTACTTGCTTTATAAATCATAACTAGTATACAGAATACCACATGAGAGTAACTTGTCTTCTCTTGCTAATTTTTACATCCTCTGGTTGCCAATAGCTGATTTATCTATTCCTCTTATCTGATACCTCACACAGTGATGATGTCAGAGAATAGTTAGGACACTCATCTGGCATGAAGAGACCAAAATTCAGTTGTTGGTACTGACAGATGACACAACACTGGTAATAAATTACTTATTTTCATTTTTCCTTAACTGAAAACATATTAATAAGTGAAGCCAGTCAAGCTATTCCCTAAATTTATTTTATAAGGATTTTGTGAAGATTCAAATGGGAAACATAAAGAGCTTTGTTTCACTCATGTTGGAGTCATAGATCCATAAATAAAGTGGCCTCTCTGGATATGAAAACAGCACCTAGAAGTATCTATAGTAATGCCAGCTCTGAAAGCCAGAAGAGAACATTCTGTTTAAGAAGAGTACTACCTGGGATCTCAGGTAGCCTCCAAAATGCTTACATCCAGGGAAAAGGTACATAATAGGGCCTAGTTTAGAAGCTTAAGATGATTTCATCTTTAAATAGATTACCTTTTGTTCTCTGTTGTGATTTTTTTATATTAAGTGTTTTAGATTTCTTTAAATTTTTTTCTCCCCTCTGTGTAGTTTGCAAACCCCTTAAGCTTCACGTTATCTCCACTGACTAGCATCTGTGGCCTGGCACTTGTTCTGACTAAGTAATCACATGCCTTTCTCCACCTAGCGCAGCCCCTAAAGCCTTATCTGCTAGGAACAGCCGGCTGTCCTAGGAAGGCCTCCCAGCTGCATGCTACATCTGTTTTTCTCTAGAAAAAAAACAAGAGAAAATCAACAAGGTTGATTTTACCCTATACATAAGAAATTACATTGGGTCCTTAAGCTATCATTGAGACTTTTAAAGCTAAAATTTGAGCTCTTTCCATGTATTAACTTGTTTAAATAACATATCAGCTTTATGAGTAGGTATCATTATTATGCCCATTATACAACCAAAGAAGTAAGGTGAGGATGTTAGACAAGTTGCCCAAGATCACATGGTTAGTACAGAACAGAGTCACTATTGGAATCCAGGGAGGGCAGCTCCAAAGTCCACACTCTTACCCACTGCACTGCTGTATTTCTTTGGAACCCACAAGTCATAATTTCCCCGTTGGATCATTACTGGTCCCCAGTGATCCACTTGCATTAGAGATTTGGCATGGGAGAGTTAGGAGACTTCAATTCGTATTCAGTGCTTTAACTACTTTTGTACTTATGCAATTCTTTCTCCCACTTTGGTCCTCAATTTTCTCAAAAGGGAGTTGAACTGTATGAATATATTTTTGTTCTCAGTTTTTTTTCAGAGCTAACATTCTGGGTCTACACATTAAAAAAGTCTACTCTTATAAGTTTATATATATCACATTTTATCTTAAAATCCTAGCGTCTAAATATATAAAAGTTTAAAAAAGATAAGTGTTTATTTATTTGTGTGTGTGCATGTGTGTGTGGTGTGTGTATATATATGTATATCACACACATATATATGAAGTACTATTTAGTTAGAAAAGGGGGAGGGAATTTAATCTCTTTCCTTATTACATCCTTTTGTTAACATATATTAATTGGGGCCTCAGCCATGACACCCTGACATCCACGACCAGCCCAGTGATGACCACTGAGCCACCACAGGAAGTGCCCCAGGCTCCCGAGTCAGAGCCGTGGGGGACTGAAGGCTTCAGCCACACTGCTCTGATATCTGCATCCAGCCCAGCAATGACATAGCCACCACTGGAAGCCCCTGGTCTCCTCTGCCAGAATGAGGGGGGTGCCATGGCCTCAACCATGCCCCCCACACTCCTCCCACTGTTTCCTTACCCCTTTCCCTTCCAACCCCAACTAGTCGACAACAACATCTTAGAATGAGGCATAGAGCCAGGGAAGTCAAACCCAGCCACAACCAGGTAAAAAGCATACCAAGAACACCATTTCCACGCAGGTAGCCCACCACAGCCACCACAATTGCCATGGCTGCTGCAAAAGCAGCTAGTCTCTATAGCAGAAGTCACAGCCACCATGAAGATGGCACGCCAGACTCTCAACTGCATTGACACAAGGAGAGGCACCAGTGAAAACCAAAACAAACAAAAAGAATTCCAGAGGAACAGAAGAAGCATCTGATTTACAATAATAGGGGAGGACTTGATCACACCTGTCTCAGTACTGGACAGATCATCTAGGCAACAAACCAGCAGAGGAACAGTTAATTATCATATGGAGAGAACCAATCTATGGTTTTTAGAGGGTGGAGGGGAGGCGGGGTGGGGGGGAAATGGGAGAGATTGGATAAGGAGCATGAAGAATAAGTATGATCTGTAATAATGAATATGCTAATAAAAAATAAACTAAAAAAATAAACTAAGATTTATTAAATGTAATTTATCAGGTTAGTATCCTAAAAATAGAAGAAATAGTTATTTCTCATATTCATATCCTCCTAAGTTGTAAAAATAGACCAGACTGAAAGCATCAGCAATCATCTCTTTCTAGTTCAGAGATAAAAACAAAGCTGAGTTTAAAAAAAAGATGTTAAATGTGTTAAAATTACTTTTTACTTGAAAGTTATCTACCTTCCTGCACATTACTGTCTAAAGAAAAACTGGTCTAATTTGCCTTGGATCACTTTGGTTCTTTTATAAAATGGTATTAAAACTGAAAAGAACAAAAAACATATTAATTGGTACCTAATGCCATACAATGTGGATCTGTGTTAAACCAAAGCAATGGGGCCCATGTATTTAGGGAGCTTGCAGACAGTGGAGAGACAGATAATAAACAACACAAGTGCATTTGTGTGAAGTTCTACAAAGAAGAGGTGCAAGGTGCCTTCACAACATGTAATTAACCTAGGATATACGAGCCAGGCAGGATCAAGTTTTCCTGAGGAAATAATCACTCAACTAATATCAAAGTTGAATAGGAGTGGGCTGACCCCGTGGCTCACTCGGGAGAGTGCAGCGCTGGGAGCGCAGCTACGCTCCCGCTGCGGGTTCGGATCCTATATAGGGATGGCTGGTGCGCTCACTGGCTGAGCGCGGTGCGGACGACACCAAGCCAAGGGTTGCGATCCCCTTACCGGTCACGAAAAAGACAAAAATATATATATAAAATAAAAAAAATTAAATTAAAAAAAAAAAAGTTAAATAGGAGTTTATCAGACCAAAAGAGCAAAAAGGGGGGAAGGGAGGTAGAGAGGGAGGGGAAGGGAACAGCATTCTAGGTAGGGAAAACACATTTGCAAAGGCATAATGATGACAGGGAGAAGAATTAGAAGGTCAATATGAGGAGCAATGGGAAACCGTTGTTCTAAGCTAGCTGTACTAAACCAGAGGCTTACCTGTGGCACAATAACAAAGATGTTCTACCAGTATCAATAAAATAACAGGAAGCCATTGTTCTGAGCTAGGTGGAGCAATGGGAAACCACTGTTTTAAACTAGGTTTTCTAAATTAGGGGCTTACCTGTGACATGACACAAAGATACTCTACCAGTATCTCCCTGGCTGCCTAAAGGAGAGTAGAAATGGATTCAGGGAGACTTATTAGGAGGTTATTGAGAAAATGCAGGCAAGAAGGATGACAGTTTGGGTAGTTGGCAGTGTGTAGAGGGTGTGTGTGTGTGTGTGTGTGTGTGTGTGTGTGTGTGTGTGTGTGTGTGTGTGTGTGTGTGTGTGTGTGTGTGTGTGTGTGTGTGTGTGTGTGTGTGTGTGTGTGTGTGTGTGTGTGTGTGTAGGCAAGAAGGATGACAGTTTGGGTAGTTAGCTGGTAGTGTGGGTGTGGGTGTGTGTGTCAATGGGTAGGGAGGATGGAAAAAAGTAATTTAAAACATATACACTAAAAAGAGGTTTTAATGAGACATTCCAGAAATTACGCTTCTAAATAAGGGTCAATGCCTTCGAAGTGACATACTGGGAGGTTTATACACCCATTTCAGTGATGCTTCATGGCTGTAAACAATTGAGAAGCTTCTTTCAGAACTTCCTTTAGAACCAGTTTATGAGCCAAACCAGAAAAATAGGCTTATATATATACATATAGTCATACTTCATAAATCCCCAAAGCTAAGGAAACAAATATGTGTAACGTTTTTAAACTGATATGGGATTATAAAAACTTCCTTTTATGAATTTGACCTTCCAACGTATACAGTGAGGTCATTTCTTTAAAAAAATAAGCAAATACGTGGAAGAAAAACTAAGTCATCTGATTCTTCATCAAAGAATGAGGATATGTTCTTGAGGCAAAGAGTTAGCTAACTTAGGAAACCCATAGGCAGAAGAAATTCTTGGACAGTTAGGAGGGCTTCTTTTTATTAGGGAGCACATAAGAATTGTATCTTAAAAGACTGACAATACATTTTCCACAAAAAAGAATGAAGCTATATCCATAAGTTTTTAGAAGCAGCGTATGGTGGGAGGAGTTCAAATTTTAGAACCAAGACTAGGAGTCAAACTCTGGTTCTCTAATTAGCTATGCAGTCTTGGACAAATTCTCTCTCAGCCTTATTTTTCTCATCTGTAAAATGGAGACACATGTGCCAGGAGTTTCATGAGGTTTTACTGATGGAGCTCTGATTTCCACTCCCACCATCTGCCCCCATTCTTCCTCACCTAAACACCTTTTCTAAAACTCTGGGGGAGACAGAGTATAAGGGAAAACTCTCCAGTAGCTGTCAGTTTTAACTGTCTTCACCTCTCTTAGCTCTGTAATACCAGGGCATACAGAAAAGAATTGCTGGCTACTTTATCATGCTCTGTGAAGAAGGGCTGGAGACAGTAAGTATCACTGTTAGTTCAACAGACATTCCCAAAGCAACCTGCCAATTAGGGAAGTAAGCAGCCCATTTAAATCATTAAATCTCTTTAAGAAACAGAAACAACTTCAATGCCCAAGACTAGGGAATTGGTTGATTGTGAGACACAATACCCGTATGTACACTCACATGACAGAATTATACACTGAAGAATATTAAATGATATGGGGAATGTTCATAATAAATTTAAAAAATACTGCCACAAAACAGTATAAATACTATGATTACAGTCTTTGAAAAATAATTGATTTATGGGGACAAAAATAGAAGACATACAAAATGTCAAAAATAAACTGATTGGTAAGATTATGGGTATTTTAAGTTTTTTCTTTTCTAAACCTTATACAATAAACATTTACATATAAAGTTATAATAAATGATATAACATTTTAAAAACAATGCCACAGCACAGAAATTGTGACTATTTTGCTCATTACCACATAAAAACAAGCATTTAAAGAAATGTGGGTGTTTCCTAAGCAGTGGGGTACAAATTTGTAAAAGAGAAAAGTGTCTCTCTTGATTTTCTCAAGTTTCCTCCTTTTCCCCTTGTCCTTGTCCCAGATTTGAAAGTAAAAATGTGTGTGTGTGTGTGTGTGTCTCAGTCTGGCTCATTTCCTACCCCAAGATGCTCTCAGGGAAATTTCACATAGTTCAGACTTCTCAATCCCACAGACTCCTGGCCATGAGAGTGAGTCTGTACCCTCTTCAGCATTCATTTCCTGCTAGTTGCCTCTCCGGGTAGTAGCAAGATTACTGGGAAAATTCCTGCCTCATGTCTACAAAAGTCCAGGTCTCCGCTTGAGCAGAGAGCAAGAAACAGGAAAGTGCATGGCCAAGACTTCCTCTAGTTCTTACCATACTAATATTCGTAAGTAGTTAAAACACTTTACACTTAGTACCCTAATTGTTACAAATAACAACTACCATCTATTGAACACTTTCCATGCACCAGGCACACACTAAATTACCTTATTTAATTTTCACATTGGCCATTTAGGTGTTATGCCTATTTCACAGATAAAGACACAGAGGTTTAGGTCAAGCAATTTGCCCAAGTTCCCAGTGCTTAAAGGGACAGACATAAGGTGCCTCAGAGATTGCAAAGCTATTTCAAAACTGCCTTCATTATTCTCCACACTACTCTGTGAGGTAGATGAGGGTTCTAGGTTTTAACTTTTAAAATGAAGGGACAGATGGCTTTAAGATCTCTTCTGGGAGCTCATGGCTGATCCATAAGAGCATTTCCAGTTTTTAGCTTCAGTAAAGGGGGTCCTGTACTTTAGTAGATCAATGATGGCAGCCATATATGGGCCTATTACAGGAGATTATGGGTGGCAGATTTTAATCTGACCCTGAAGAAGGTAGGGTGTAGTGGGAGACGAGATACTGGCAGCAAACAATCAGTGTCCTGACACTGTGACAACAAGGAGACAGGACTAACTAACTCTAGAGTTTGCTGGAGGGAGGAACCAATGGTTCTGCCAAGCCAAGAAAAGGCAGAACAGCTGAGGTCAGTGGATGATGTTTTCATGCTCAATGGACCTGCTCAGCTCTACCTGGAAAAGGCTAGGGGTTTTGTGTACATAGCTGGAAATTATTTTGATCAGGTATGTATGCTATCATAAAATAGCATTTTATTCAGGTCATGAATAAGACAATCTGCTATCGATACTTAAAAGAACCATATGGGTTAATAGTGACTTTTCAATACACACACATAATAGTAATAAAGACAAAGAGACAACATAGCTATAATAATTTATTGCTTTTCATTTCGTTTCTATGAAAGTGGGACGACAATAAAGGTTGGTTGAAGCAAAGTAGTGAACTGAGACACTGACTTATTTTCATGGCATCTATATGACTTATATCAGAATTGAATTCCTCATGACTGGTCTTAATGGAAGTTAATTTTAAAATTAATAATCTTGATTTTAAAAAGTATATTGCTTTCTAAGGCCCCATAAAGTACTAAGTTTTTATAAGCCTAATATCCTTCGGAGTTCATCTTTGCCTTAAATGGGTTTATGATCATTTTTGTGAGCCACAATCTCATTATTTAAAAGTTCATAAGGGAGACAGTTAATCGAACAGACCAGAGCACAGGGTCTAAGATGTGATATTATTACATAGATATTTACGGAAACAGTCTTGCCAGAGGACAACAATGCCTCCAGAAATTCTGTTAGCCTCTGTGCATATTTGTGTGACAAAGACCGTACTTGCTCCGACTAAAATTTGCTTTTTAATTACTACTAGACAGATTCACTGATAAAATGGCTTCCATCTTATATCAAAATCACTTATTCATAAGCCAAATACACTTGTTCATGATTCTAAAAGGCAGGTGATGTTTGATATTGTTAAGGTTTTATGTGACAAGATAGCATTCTGGTATCCATATCAGGGCCGGCCCGTGGCTCACTCGGGAGAGTGTGGTGCTGATGGTATCCATATCAACAATAAAACTAAATCCAATAAGCAGGTTCCCTTAAGTCCAGAGTAAGTTTCCCTTAAAGTCAAATGCCGTAAAACTCTGCCACTCTGCTATCTTTATCTTCCAGGGTATGGATGGTGGGCACTCTGAGTAGGGAGCTTTGATATTACCCTGCAGTAAAAAAGGTTTCTCCTTATTTTGTCCTCATCTGGTACAGAAAAAGAAGAGCAAGTAGGCACATGTCTAAGATTTGGAAGCTACATTCCTGAGAGTCAAGACTGGAAGTTGCCTCTCCAGCAGTTCTGACCTGAACTCTAATTAATCCTGTGCAAATTAAATTCCAACTATCACTACATCATGGGGCCTATCATCCGCTGAAACCTATCAGGTCTTGGACTGGTGCTCTCCCAGAAGTAAAGGGCTGTTCTTTGATATCCCAGGAAGAATTATGCTCTAAGATGAATAAATGAGATATACAACCAGCTACAATTAGGTCTTAATGAGTTCAATACATAGTGTGTCATAGTTAAAAATGTGGGGAGATTATCTTTTCAAATGTATGTATAATTATTCTGAGGACCTGCTTGCCTGTCATAAACCTACAGGACTTGTTAGAAGGCTGGAATAGTTAAAACTCAAAGGAGGACACTAAACACTGGGTAGGACAGCTTCTAGAAATCACGAAGGGGAATTTCCCATGTGGTCTGGCAAGCACACCATTCCTTATCTTTCTCGCCCACCCAAAATTTCAGACACACAGGCTTCAAAACCTGGTGTGGTCTCGTACCAGGTGTTGGGTATAGTCACAGGTTTCTCTTATTCAGTAACTGGGGCCTCGAAATTTATAATTCTCTATTCCACTCCATCCTCCCTTCCAGTGTTCCAGAAGCTTCTAGAACATTCCATTTATCGCTCTGCTTCCCTGTCAGGGAGTTGCCTAAAGGGAATTTCTATAAAAGCAGTAAGAGAAAATACGGATGCGTTACTTACTGCCTATAAATCGGGCACTTCAAAGTCTTTCGTTTTAATCACGATTTGAGACTTAGAACCACGAGTGTGTGTGCAGGAGCTTTCTTCTACGAGAACTGCCCGGCTTCACCCCCGGTTTCAATCCGTAATTTCCCATGAGTTCAAGAAACATCACCCCTTCGCTTCCAAGATGCAGCCGACGCCTCTCTTCAACAGCATGTGTTTCCCTAACGATGCGAAACACTTTACCTCTAGCCCCTGAAGAGCCCGGGCTTTTCTACCGCCGGAGCGACGCTCGATGGTTGGTTTCTCTACTTCCCTAAGATCAAGCCCGCCCACCGGTGTCGAAGCCAGCTTCTGACTGGTCTAGGCGTGTGCTCGTCTCCGCAGCAAGCCAATCAGAGCCTCCCATCTCACCCTAGGGATTTGGAAAACGGAAAAGACCTCGGCCGGTCCCAGGAGTAGGGCGGGACCGTCGATGAATGACAGCTCACCCCTCCAATAGGCAGAGCTCTAGGAACGGCCCCTTCTGGCTGTGGGGCTAGAAAAGAACGCCGATGCCGGCTGGAGCGATGAGTCGTTGGAGGCGCCGGCCGTTCGGCGGCCCCGAGGAGCGGCTGCTGGTGGCCTCTTTGCAGGTGAGTGGTTTCGTTTTAGAATATTACTGTCGCGACCGTTTCCATTTTTAAGTGATGTATGTTTTATTTGAGGATGCGGAGGAAGCCAATTCCTTTCCTCCCCCCGGGTTTAGTTTTCGGTGAGCATCTGGTGCCCATTGCACCCCTCAACCTGCGACCCTCCCGGATCCCCCGGGTACCCTCCGCTGTCCCTTTCTCAGAATGAGCCTCTCAGGCAGGCGCAGTTCTGTCAGCTGAAAGGAGGAACCCGCCCCTGTAGAGGTGACTTGACGGCAAGAATAAATAGAAGTTGAAGGGAATGAAGAACTGCTGTCCCCTGGACGCGTGAGGCGCGGGGTGGCAGTGCCTCTTCCATAGTAAGGGTGCCTGGAAAGAAGCAGGGCTCTGCCGCGCTATTTAGGGCCATGGCAGACCTGGCCCTGACATTGTGCGTGAGAAGGTAGAAAATGCTTGAATGCCACGAAAGGAGAACGGGGTGAATATAGGCAATGGTTTTATGTAGCACTGGAGTCTGGAGCCAAATCACAGGTTTTTAGAACCACTAAAAATCAAAAACTGTATTTCTCTGTTTTCTAAGGGATGGGGGCTGGTATTACACTAGAGAAGGTCAATAGAAATGCTTACTTGAAGTTCACAGTTAAGCTTTGAAGGATAGTTGGTTGTTAACTAGCTTAGAACTCATTCCCCTACCGCCACCCCTCCGAATTATCGAGAACTGATTTGTAACTTGTGAGTAGGACTAGAAGGTTAACAGACTGAATGTGGATTCCTGGGGGGAGGTGGGGATCAAACGCTGTGTTTCACCAGTAGGTACTAAGTAGATTCAAAAAGCAGAACTCGTGTTAGTTTGTCTTTTATTTTAAAACTGTCTCTCCTGAGTCCAGGGACTAGGTTTCATTCGTTTTTGTATTCCTATAGCACCTCATACACCATAGATGCTCCCCAGATGATGGTGGACTTTAGAGAACCATAACTCAAACAAATGCTGTACTGGAAGGAGCTCTGAGTTAGAAGTCAAGACATCTTGGTTTTAGTTCTGAAACTGCTACTGTTTGTGTGATCTTAAAGAAATCATTTCAACTCTGACTTAATTTTTGCATCTTTAAAAATCAAGTGTTGCATTACATTATTTCTGAGGTCTTTGCCTGTATTAAAAGTCTGTTTTAAAATAAAGATGATTAAAACATTTTTTTCATAAAAGTGATTAGACAGTTTTCACCACAAGTCCACAAGAAAGAATCTTATTACAGTAAATTCTGTACCAATCTGTTAGCAAATAAAAGTTCCCAGCTTCAAGGACATGTTCTTTTGTGTCTGTATTTATACTAAACCAAACAAAAATTTGGAGAGTACAGAAGTGTAATGCGGTAGAAAATGTAACCTTTAATTCCATTTCTCAGAGGCAACCATGGTTAGTGTTTGGGCAGGTCTTTTAGTCTCTCTTCCTCTTTTACCTCCTATGGTTAGTTGAGATTGAGGCACATTTCATTTAAAATGATTGATACATCTTTGTGCATCCTGGTGCCAGGAGAAAGACAACACATGAATGTTTGAACTGAACGGTTTCTTGAACATCCTTGGAATAAAATCTGATGTGAGGGGTTGTTTACATGGGAAAACAGGAAAAATATTACTTAACTAAATGCTTGCACTGAAACTTGGCCACGAATATGGGAAAAACATACTTCATAGAATATAAATTGTTAACCACTTCACTAAAGCATTTGGATTGTGGAATATTACTTAGTATTTGGTATGCTTCTAGGACTTGTTTTACCATTACCTTCTCCCACACCGCAACATTTGATTGCATTTCTCCTGTTGATTGCCTTCCTCCTTCCACTATTGATTGCATTCCTCCTCCCACTGTTTAGTTCCAGCTTCTCCTCTCTAAACCCTTCCCTCACTTTACTTTATTCTCAGCTTTCACTTCTACTCATAGCATCAGCAAGATAGGATCACTTTGATGGGCCCGAGATCTGTGCCAATCTTCATGAGTTAGTCCAAGTCTGCTCCATTCTACCTCTTACTTTTTGGTAGAGTGTTTCACCATAATCTCATTTAATCTTCCTAATCGCCTCTTGAGAACAGTATCATTATCCTCATTTTGGGGAATATGGAACCTGAGGTCCAAATTTATTCAGGATCACTCTTTCAATAAGTAGCAGAGCTGGGCTCATGTCTAGGTTTTTCAACTTCACACTTTGGCCTTTGGTGGAAATAGTTTGGGTTGACAAAAGTTACTACCCTGGGGAAGTAAGTGACCAGAGAAAGGAAGGAGGTGCCATGAGTGTGTGTTGTGCACAATGGTGATGCCGTGCAGGCTGGAACAAGCAGTGTGCGCCAGGAAAATACACATCTCATTACACATGTGCATCTCTTCTCTGT
The DNA here is from genome assembly GCF_027409185.1 of Cynocephalus volans. Lineage (NCBI taxonomy): Eukaryota > Metazoa > Chordata > Mammalia > Dermoptera > Cynocephalidae > Cynocephalus > Cynocephalus volans. Next base: position 21,917,431 of record NC_084465.1, on the reverse strand, counting down.
TAGTAGGAATCTACCTGCTATGATTTGTTACCCTTGTAACAAGTGATCAGTAGGGGATGTCGGTAGATTAAGGTTGGAGAATGAGAGGGTTATAGTGCCTGGAAAACACCTGTGAGTGGTAGCATTTGCTCCCAGTGAAGAGATGGTCTTATAACTGCAAATACAAATGGAAAAGTTACTGTAAAGCTTTAGGAAAAGTAATAGACCATGGAACACTGTAGATACTTTAAGGTACAGTCATGTTTGAACTTTTAATATTGAACTTGATTTGGGGGAAGGAATATTTTGTTGACTCTCAAAGCTTTAAGGAACTGAGCTCCTGATTTCATTTCCCTTGACAACTGTTCCTTTTTAATTTGTCAGAGACAAGGTTAACCTGTCTTTCTCTCTCAGATGCTTTTATAGCCAGCTCATCTTCTACAAAGTTAAATTCTTAATGCAGTGGGGGTTACAAGTTACTCAAAGCTATACATTGAGGATTTGGACCAAGAAAAACATCTGAATGGTCTAGGGTAGCAATTGAATATTTAATATTTAAGTATAAGCTTTAGATCAAAGTGGTTCTGGTTCTATGTCCCTTATTTTATATTACTTCAACAATATATATTATATAAGATCAAATTTCTTGCTCAATTTTTGGAAACAAGCGAAACGTAATTTTTAGGCTGGACTTTACTCTTTAATTTGCCCCACCTGTTCATGAGTTCTGATAATAGTTTTAAACATTATTAATTTCAAACACTTGAGGAAGGGAGGAAGCAAAGTCCCAGGAGTGTTAGTTTAGAAGACAGGATGAGCCTCAGTTATGAGGGGAGGAGTGTGTGAAATTGTGTGTTTTAATTAGGGGCAGGAGTAGAAAACAGCAGCAAGATGGTCATACTACATTTTTTGAAACTACTTAGAGGTTCTGAAAATATTATAGAAGTAACATGCAGTGCCTTTGCATGTGCATCATTCCCCTGTTTATGCTCTTTGTCTCTGCCTTGCCAAAAGAATGCTAATCTTGAAACATAACTTCGATTGTATGGGGCATTTATGGACTATGTTTTGCTTTATAGAGAATTTAGATGGAATTTGTATACATATACTCGTATGAGGTTTTGAAAGTTATATCACCTGCAACGTATGCCTTTTGAATCACTTATTTGTTTCCTAATTGTCAAGGCAGTTGCATAGCACTTACTCCTGAGCAAGTGTACTTTCACCGGAAGTGTTAGGCACTGTGACATATATTGTGAAGTTGTCTAACAGGGGTAAATAAAGTGTGTCAAAATGGCAGATTATATTTTGGAAGGAGATTAACAAGACAAATCACTTTTCTTCCTGTAGTTTTATCTTGAACCAATTCCTAAATAATGCAGTTAAGCAAAAGTAGAGTACTTAGACTGATTTAAATGTGCCCAGCATTGTCTTCTGTAAGGGATAAGAACAATTGTGAATGGCATTCCATCGCTCGAGTTACTTGCAGTTCTGGCCAAGAATATAATCTGGTGATTTAATAATGCAGGGATTATCCGATGACAGGATGCTTCATTAAAGGTTAAAAATGCTGATGTGATTAGTAGATCTGAGTATGGGGTCCAGCTAAGCCAGGGATTGGCATACTAAGGCCTTCTGGACCACTACGTGTTTTTGTACTGCCTTCATGCTATAAATGGTTTTTACTTTTTAAATAGCTGAAATAATAGTAATATTTTATGTACATGAAAATTATATGAAATTCTAATTTTGGTGTCCATATTCGTTTCTGTTGCTTATAACAAAATACATGAAACTGGGTAATTTATAAAGAAATTGACATTTATTGCGTACAGTTTCAGAGTCTGGGAAGTCCAAAGGCCAGGAAACACATCTGGTGAGAGCCTTCATTGGCAGTAACTCAGGGGCCTTACATGGCAGAATGGCAGAGCAGAGAGGGAGAGACTCTCTCACGTGCTCTCCTTTTAAAGACTGCCATTACACCATCAAATGGTTTAATCCATTCACTATAGCAAGCTATAGCAAGGTCTTCACAATCTAAACACCTCTTCAAGGCCCTACCTTTTAGTTACCATAATATGATTTCCCACCCTCTTAACATTGTCACAGTAGGGATCAAGCCTCCAACATATTAAATTTTGGGGGGACAAAATTCAATCCACTGCAGTGTCCGTACATAAAGTTTTATTGGAAAACAGCCACAATTTTTCATCTATGTATTGTCTACAGCTGCTTTCAACTACAATTGTACATAGTTGTGACTGAGACCATATAGCCCACAAAGCATAAAAAATTTATTATTTGGCTTTTTACAGAAAAAGTGCTAATATCTGAGCTAAGCTTATAGTGTCTTTCACATTTATCTCCTTCATTCCCTTTCAACAGCCATTATCTGGGTCCAGGTCTTTATTATATGTTACCAGAATTATTGCAAAAACCTCACAACTAGTATTCATACCCCTGGTTTTTCCCGTCTTTCTCTGCATGTGTAAGTGCTGCCTGGTCCTCCTAAAATGCATGCTATTAAACCTTTAATGATGTCTCAATATTTATAGAAGAGCCTACATTCTTTGGCACAGGTCCTTGGGCCATTATCAGTCTTATCTTTCTAGGCTAGTCTCCTCCTACTTCCTGGTTATATCCTATACTTAGGATGACCATATAATTTTCCAAATGGGACACTTTAAGTGTGAAAGGGGCCCTAGTAATAATTATGCTGGGGAAACAAGCCGAAAGCAATACTGTTCTAGGCAAATTAGGATGTATGGTCACCCTAGCTATACTGCAGCCAGTTTGAATGGGCTCACCATTTTCTATATGGACCTCTTTCTTGGACACCATCCCTGTTCCCTGAGGATAGAATTCCTTTTTTTTTTCCTCTCTGTAAATATAAATCTTAAATATCTTTACAAATCCAGTTTAGATAGTATCATATCCATGAAGCCTTACTTAGAAATAATCTCTCCCTTTCCACCTCCCTTACAAATAAAGTGCTTTCTCATGGTGTGAATTACTTTCAACTTGAGTGATACACACATACACACACTTCACCTTTCCCACCAGTTTCTTGAAGATATAATTCATGGGGTTTGCAACACGTTTGAAGAATGAATTAATTGACCAGGCTGGGGAAACAGAGTATTTGGGGCTTTCAATTTATGAATCATCCATTTTAATGTGATTAACGTAGTAAGAAGGTTGGGTTTCCAAGGACTGAGGACAGAGTCATGGGTTCCAATGTGGCAGTGTAGCAGAATGGTTCAAGATATAGGTGTAGGCTTTGGGGTCTAGCCTGCCTGAGATTGAATTCCAGCTCTCCCAGTTACAACCTGTGTTACCTTGGCCACGTTAATCTCTCCTCGTAAGTTTCTGCATCTGTAAAATGGGGGCAGTCATAGAACTATTCCAGGGAACGGTCATTGAGGATTCACAGTCCCAAATACATGGTGAGCACTCTATGAATGCCAGCTGCTATGACAAATATCATCATTGTCACAGTACTGTTACAGGTAGGTACGAAAATACAGAGACTAAGACCAGGGTGCAACAGTAGTAAGAGCTGGAGGAAATGCATCACTGAAATCTTAGATTTTTTTTTTTCATTGATGGAAGTAGTCAGCTTCAGAGGGGTCAAAGCAATCTGAGTCCTGAGAGAAATAACTAACCTGTGGTCTTCTGAGAGACCATTTCAGTAGAGTGGGCAAGGCACAAGTTAGGTGTCATGGGACTAAAAATTTATAAGACTGGAAGGAAGGAAAGATAGCGAAGAGGAAGGGGAGGAAGGATGAGATACAGAGTCGCGTAGAAGACATGTTTGTTCGGTAAACTTTTTTTTCAAGCCAGACCATACTTTAAAAACAAGGAAGCTCTGGGGAATGAAAACTCAATAATCTATGTGGCCCTTTTTTGCCATGAAGAAAATTATTGATTAAAGTTAGTGCTTAATTTAAGTGACAGTAACTCTTGCTGAGGGATGAATGAAGGTTCTTAAGGGATAAACCTTAAGAACCAACTGCAGGGTGGTGGGATTTACCAAAAACAAAGCCAAAAAACAAAGCTTGGGGATTTAAAGATTCGTTTTTAATTTGGGGGTGGAGAGTATATATATTCTTAGTAAGGTACCTCTTTAAGTTGGGGTGACTATTGCCTGATTTGACCCTGGGCCTTGAGGTTGCTCTCAGGAGCAGTAATAAGCTGAGCCTTCCTCTGCAGTCACCTTGTTTGTATGCATTTTACATACAAATGGCTGCCTGGGATTGAAAGGACAAGTTGTGACTGGAGATGCTCCTGTGAAGTGAAGCCAGGTGAGCCTAGATCCTCAAACCGAGATTCTAACATCTTCAGTTGTGAGGAAGTAGGAGCACAGGGATTGGTAGCAGAAGACCTGGATTGCAGTCCGAGTTTGCCATTTAGTGGCCATGTGTTTTTGAACAAGTCAATCGGAATCTCCATTTTCTCTGGAGGTTATCGCCATCCATGAACATACTAAATTTACAGTGCAAAAGTACAGGGTACAAAACTGTAGTGGATAATTATTTTTGGCTTCTGCTTTGCCATTAAATACACTGGGATTCTTGAGTTAAAGCTTCCTAATATTTCATCCCTGCCAACTGACTGTTTTTACTTTGGCAGTTACCGCCTAAACTGTGAAGCCTTAGCCTCATTAACACAATCTAAGCGTTTTTGTCTGACTGACTTTGATTCAGCCAGTACACCAACTCAGTGTCTCATATGTGTCAAGTGGCATGCCAGTGGCATACTGGAGAGATGCAGCAGTGAGTAAGAAGTATCTTAATGCAGTTTATAGTCCAACAGGGCGTGTAGACATGAAGAAGTAATCTGCACAAGTGATCCATCAAGAGAGCATCAACTGAGGAAGCAGGGTGCTGCCAGAGTGTGTAACAGGCAGGCCTGAGCTGCTTCCCAGTGGGCAAGGAGGAAGGCCAGAGAAGTGTGCTTGAAGCAGAGGTACTCAAAGGATGGCCCTCAGACCAGCAGTGTCAGCATCCCCTGGGAGCTTGCTAGATATGCAGATTCTCAGGCTTACCCTAGACCTAGTAAATCAAGCTCTGGAGGTGGGGCCCAGCAATCTGTTTTAACCAGTTCTCCTGGTGATTTTGATGTGCGTTAAAGTTTGACAACCACTGGCCTAGAGGAAATAACATTTAAGTTGAGCTCTGAAGCTACACTGTCTGATATGGTAGCTCTGGTCACATGTGGCTATTAAGCACTTGAAATGTGGCTAGTCCAAATTGAGATGTGCTGTCAGTATAAAACACATATCAGGTTCCAGACTTACTATGAAAAAAATAATGTAAAATACTTGATAATTTTTATATGGATCATGTTGAAATGATAGTATTTTGGGCCGATAGGATTAAGTAAAATGTATTTTTAAAATTAATTGTACCTGTTTTTATTTTTTAATGTGGCTTTTAGAAAAATTTATTTTTATTTTTTTAAAAGATGACCAGTAAGGGGATCTTAACCCTTGACTTGGTGTCAGCACCACACTCATCCAGTGAGCTAACTGGCCATCCCTATATGGGATCCGAACCTGTGGCCTGCCTTGGTGTTATCAGCACCACACTCTCCCGAGTGAGCCACGGGCCGCCCTGCTTTTAGAAAAATTTAAAATTACATGTGGCTTGCATTATACTTTGGACACAGCTGATCCAGAGGATGACTAGAGGGTACCTCAAGCAGGGAGGGGCAGCAGCAGTGGAGGGGAAGAGGTGACAGATGAGGGTCTGTGTTGGATACAACATGTGCAAAACCACTGAGGCAAGAAAGAACCTGGCACACCCAAGGAAATAAAAACCAAGCCTTACAGCTCACGTTAAGGATTTTGCATTTTGTACTAAGACCAACAGGAAGAAATTTAAGGTTTTAAATAAGATGTGCAATTTTTAGGAAGTTTGCAGGTAATAAATGAGGGCAAGAGACCTACAGCTGAGTACAGCAAGACTGTCAGCATCAAAACAACCCCCACCCTAAGATGGTAGGGGTCGAGCTAGGGCTGGGTCTGGAGCTCACAGACCCCTCAAGCCCATTGTCCAGACTGGCTCACAAACCCTTCACACACAGGTCTCCAAGCTAGGTAACCTGCAGAGGTCCTTGGAGTGGTAGGTTCGAGAGCATGGCGGCATGGGGTGGATGCCTGAGGCAGTAAAATGCCAGCCAACTGGCCACTATGTACATACACACTAACTCCACCCACACACAACTTATTTACAAAGAATGTGCCGCACCACCCCCAATCAGACCCAAGGTGAGGGGGCCTGATTAAATTATTCTATTTTCCCAATAGTAGGGGAGGGGACATTTGTTCTGGAAATACCACTGTGAGGGAGTAGGACCTTGTCCATCACCTGATCCTGATGCTAGGGTATAAGGCATGAGCACCCTCCACTCAAGAGAGATGCAGTGTCACCTGGGGAGAGATTGTTTTCAGTTTAGTTTGTTTTCAGCTCAGCTGAAATTCAAAGCTGAGTGGGAGGTTAGATTACAGAGCTGGGAATTCTACAGGGCACCAGTAAAGGGCTTGGTTAAGGAGGTCTGTAAAGGTGAGTCAGGAAGAGGAAAGCCCCAAGCATTATGGGGATTAGAGGGTCAGTCCTTTGAAAGGATGGGTTGGACAATAACAGAGGATAGCTAGGGTAAGAGGTCTGCAGGCTTGGTCCCCACCCCTCCCCAGCGGCTGGACAGTAAGGGGATCTAAACCTGTGACCTTAATGTTATAAGGCTGCACTCTAACCAACTGAGCTAACCGGCCAGCCGAGGCTTGGGTTCTGACCATCTCCTGAGTGATGGTGGCCTCAGCGTTCATCTATGGCCTGGGAGAAGATTTCCCTCTAAGTCAGAGGTCATAAACTAGCAGACACAATCTAGCCTGCAGGCATGTTTTGTTTACTCACATTTTAAAAATGTGTTAATATTAGTTGCTAACATTTAAATCAGATATCACATAAAAATGCACATTTCCAGTTTTTTTAAAAATTGGAAGATCTAGGGCCGACCCCGTGGCGCACTTGGGAGAGTGCAGCGCTGGGAGTGCAGCGGCGCTCCCGCCGCGGGTTCGGATCCTATATAGGGATGGCCAGTGCGCTCACTGGCTGAGCGCGGTGTGGGCAACACCACGCCAAGGGTTGCGATCCCCTTACAGGTCACCAAAAAAAAAAAAAAAATTGGAAGAACTAGAAACCCTGGTTCCTCAGTCTCAAAGGGAGATGGCCTGGAGCTAAGTAGTAGTGAACTTTTAGGCACTGAAATGATTATTTTAGTTTTTTTAAAAAATATTTATTTACTCACAGAATCCATAGGTTCTCTATGGTTTGACTCTAGGTCTTGCATTCTCCCAGTCTTCTGTATGAGTGGTCCCATCTTCTTGTTGTTTTTCAGAAAAGTTCTAAAACTGATGCTCTTGATTCAGTGAGAGGTTAAAGGAAAGCTTCATCCGTTTACACAGGTGTTGTCTCCATTGGAGAAACATGTACATTCCCTGCAGTTCACCACTGTTCTCATCACTGCTCTAGTCCAGCAGCACTCTTCTTCCCACATCTGTCTGGCCATCATAGGCATTTGAGTTTGTAATCCTTGCCTTAAACTTTAAATCAAACCGACTGCAGTGTTATGTGTTTGTTGGTAGATACTTGGTTAAGCAACTCCAGGGGACAGTGACTGAGATCTTAAAGTTTGCATACTTTAACCCCAACAGCCCCTTTGTCAGTATTCAGCAGTTAGTTAAATGGGAAGTCAGTTGATAGTGCCAAGAAGTAGAGAGGCAAGTGCCTTTTTGTTTACCTGAGATAGACATACCAGTTTGGTACTTTATCCTATATTCACCTCCTGTACATCAGAGTGAGGGGACGGTATATATTTCCATAGTTCTTGTGTCTGCAGTACTGTTCCTCTGCTCCAATATATATATATGAGTAAAAAAAAATTTTTTTTTAATTTTTTAAGTAAAGTAAGAAAATATAGCGGATTAAGAGACTGCAAAGCTTGGTCCGTGGGTGCCTAAGTGTTTGTTATTACTACAGTTTTTTGTTCCCTTGATGTATTGTTCATAGTCAAAAGATGACAAAATTGCTTCTGCCTGCAAAATTTGTCCACCATGCCCCTCTTCATTTGAATGGAAAATAGCTTTATTAGCTTATGAAGGCTTCTCACTTGACAAGACAAGCTAAGGGGTGAGATAGAGGAATAAATGACAGTTTGCTTCTGTTTTTCTCCATCCACCTCCTCTACTACCACCAAAAATGATAAATGGTTACATCCAGTTTTTGATTGACCTGAAGCTTCTACTACTTTGTGGATTGGGGCTTTTTAAAGAAACAATACAGAAATATCTTTTTTTTTGCAAATTAAACTCTCCCCCTCCCCCATCCATGTGAATTCCTTGCTTTGTCCCTCCCAGGTGAGGGGCCCTGAAGCTCAAGCTTCATTAGCCTTCTGATTATTCTGCCCCTGGGCACAGGCAGTCACCTGTCAACACACTGCTCAGATGCCTTTCCTTCCTTCTCTGTTCTGCTACCCTGATGCCTTCCTAGACTGAGGGTAGAGCCCTCATGCTCCCTCCCTGGAAATTCACAGCTCCTGAGGTATCTTCACCTGAGCCTCCAGCTCAGGCTCTTCTGGTTACCCTTTTGATTCCTTCCTCCATGTGCACTAAAGCTTCAGGTCTGATGCTGGACAAGAAAGGGAAATCATAACCCCAATTGCTGTAGTCTTTCAGCTACTCTCAAATCTACTGAAACAGGAAGCCTTATCTTAGAGACTTTTTCCTCTTCAGAATCTCTAGGAATTACTAAAGAAAGGTAGAAACTAGAACTAAATTCCAATTAACTTTGTCACTAATGGCTGTATAACTCAGTGTGAATCACAGTTTAAGTGGGACATTAAATCTCCAGCTAATGGAAGTTGCCAAGAATGGCAAACCAGGCCCCAACGCTCATATAATCTTTACTACCCAGCGTGGAAAACACTACAGTGGAGGCAGAGAACATTTGTCAGTGTAGATGTGTCCACTACAAGGAGAGTGAAGGCAGGCTGAACCGGCCAGGTCTGCAGATTCTCCAGGGAACAGAGTGGGCCCAGCAGATCTTTGGGCCAGTAGCTTAAATGTGGGGAGTTCAGAAATGCTTTGGGGTTGCCTGTCCTGCTAAGATGGCTGATATGTGTGGGTGTCTGGGGGGTTGGGGAGGAAGAGGCAGGACCTCCTTATCAGTATGGCTCCTCTTATTCCTGTAGACCTGCTCCTGTTAATCTGTTTCTAAAGGCAGCAGCTCTCAGCTGCTTGCATTTGATAGCTTGTTTTGGCATCTGGATTTATTCCCACCAACAGTTCTATCTTAAGGCAGGTGAGACACTATTTAGATAAATTCCACATTTGGTGTTAACATTGCTTTAAATCATTAATGCTGCTTGAATGTTGAACTGATGTCTTAGGTACCTTTGATTTTCTCATATATGGTGTAGCCTGTGGCACTGAAGAGCTAGTTGCTGCCAATCAGTGATACATATCAGATATATGTGGTGGTTTATTGAATTAACATGTTTAATGAATCTATAATAAAATGGTGAGACCGGTAAATATTTCTTTTTCCACCAGAGGAAAAGCAGAGTAAGAAGGATGCCTTCAATGTAGAGTCAGCTGCTAAGAGCTAGGAGTTCCTACTAGTAGCTACTAGTCATTCATTTAGACATCTATAATTCATTCTATTAAGTCCTCTCTACTGTAAGCATAAACTGCCTTTTTATCTGGCAGAAAGACAGCATGCCACTAGAATGAAGTGTTCTGTTATTTTACATCATACAATTAACATATTATCCAGCCATCAGAAAATTTAAGTCACCTAGCTTCCCTGTAATTAATTATCTGTAGAATATGCCTGTATGTACCACAGTGTGTGAGTTACCGTGGTGTCAATACTCTTCAAAGGAATTTTGGTTTACTTTAGAAAGTTGTGCTTCCATTCCCAGGTAGTCAGTTGAATGAAGAATATAACTTTTATTTTTTGTGTCTTCTCTTTCTAGATGTATTGCTGTCCTTGAACATTAGCCCATTTGAAGACACCAGGGAAGCTCAGCCATGTCCAAGTACAAACTAATTATGTTAAGACATGGAGAGGGTTCTTGGAATAAGGAGAATCGTTTTTGTAGTTGGGTGGATCAGAAACTTAACGGTGAAGGAATGGAGGAAGCTCGGAACTGTGGGAAGCAACTCAAAGCACTAAATTTTGAGTTTGATCTTGTATTCACATCCGTCCTCAATCGGTCCATCCACACAGCCTGGCTGATCCTGGAAGAGTTGGGGCAGGAATGGGTTCCCGTGGAAAGCTCCTGGCGTCTAAATGAGCGTCACTATGGAGCCTTGATCGGTCTCAACAGGGAGAAAATGGCTTTGAAACATGGTGAAGAACAAGTGAGGCTCTGGAGAAGAAGCTACAACGTGACCCCACCTCCCATTGATGAATCTCATCCTTACTACCATGAAATCTACAATGACCGGAGGTATAAAGTATGTGATGTACCCTTGGATCAACTGCCACGATCCGAAAGCTTAAAGGATGTACTGGAGAGACTCCTTCCCTATTGGAACGAAAGGATTGCTCCTGAAGTATTAAATGGAAAAACCATTCTGATATCTGCTCATGGAAATAGCACTAGGGCACTCCTGAAACATCTGGAAGGTACCAGCTTTATGTACTACTTATTAGAGGTTGCTAAATGTTGTAAGTGGGCCTTAATCCAGACATTAAGCTAATAATGTACTATTTAAATAATAGACTTTCCTTCTTTATCCCCCTTTGTCACATTAGACTTAATCTTGCTCTATAAATCAAAACTCATGTGCCTTTTATATTCATATCATCTGAAGCAATGGTTTTCAAACTTTAGTGAGCATCAGAATCACCAGGAGAGCTCAGTATGACACAGATTGCCGGTCCCACCCTTGGAGTTCCTGAATCGGTAGATCTGGGGTGCAGCCTGAGAATTTTCATTTCTTAGAAGTTTTCAGGTGATGCTGATACTGCTGTTTGGGGTTCCACACTTTGAGAAGCACTGATCTAAAGGATTATATGACTTTTGTTGTAAGATGAAAGAAGGCTAGGAAGGGAAGAAATTGTAGAAATGGTGTTGAAAGTTAATTTGAGTTTTTCAAGTTAAGGAAATTACCTAGACTTCAGTTTTGCCCTCTTTCTTCTTACTTCAAACAATTATTGCTGTGTTTTTGGGCCTAGGTTTCCTTAGCAATTCTTTTATTCCAGTCCTCTCTTTCTAGACCAGGCTTAGTCATTGATTGAGAGAAAGTTAGAGGGAAGGAAAATAAAAGGATAGTTGGCTTATTTAGTTTGACTCAAAAACCTTGGAGATAATCAGTAACCTTAATTTTATTTTAACTACTTGATGTCGTATTCTAAATGCACTCTAAAACATACTGTATAGTTACCTTCTTCTTAAGTAACATGAACTAAATGAACTCTTTTGAGGACTCAAGTTCACCAGTTTTGGGCACTGATGACTGCACTGTGACACCTGCAGGAGATTTCTCGTTCCCCTCTCCCGCTTCACTAATTCCAGATGGTTGTGCTTTTTGAGTGATCTGCACTGTCTGCTGTCATCCTGTGTTTCATCACTGTCAGCAGTTAGCTTGCTATTAGTATAATGCATTTCTCCATCACCCCTTTTTGTTCTACTTTGCTGTCCTATAAGAGGCTATGAAAAAATGAAAAGGTTGATATTGCATGTGAAATAAGTGGAAATAGGGTATTGGTAACAAAATGATCTTTAGCATGTGGTTATTTTTCCCTAATTTTTAACATGGCCAAGAGCCGAATCATTACTCATATACCTCACATCCACTAATCATGCAGAGATCTAAAATCTACAGACTTTATTATCTATTAAAAACTTTATTGGCTACACATGGTGCTTGATCTGCAGATGAGTGTCTATGTCTTTCTTACTCCACTATGTAAAGGGCTCTATTCTTCCTTGTTCAGAATAATCAGATATTTGATTAAATGATATGTAACTTCTGTATTAGTCTGTTTCTGTTGCTTATAACAAAATACCTGGAACTTAGTAATTTATAAGAAAACAAAATTTATTGCTTACAGATTTGGAGGCTGGTAAGTCCAAAGTCCAGGGAACACTTATGGTGAAAGCCTTCTTTGGTGGTGACTTTGGTGACACTGGGTCTCACATGGTGAGAATGGTGGAGCAGAGAGAGAGACTCTCACATGCTCTCCTTTTAAAGCCCTCGTAACCATGCCCTTGACCACCATTATTAATCCATTCACTATGGCACGGTCCTACAGTCCAATCACCTCTTCAAGGCCCCACCTTTCAATTACCATAATAGAATTTCTCACCCTTTTTACACTGTGACAGTGGAGACTAAGTTTTGGGGGGACATCAATCCATGGCAACTTCATCATAAGTGGACTATAGTACTTTATTGTTTGAAGAAGAGTTGAGGTTTCCATTAGGAGAACAACAAATTGAAATTCAGAATTTCAAAGTTTCTGCCAGAAGATGTACTCTATCCGACCATGCCAACCTTTTCCCAGAGATGGTATTTATATCTCATCATGGTCAGGCTCCCTTCCTTAAAGAAAAAGCCACCTTTTTTTCTTTCCTTCTTAGCTGGGAAATCCTACCCCCCCCACCCCACCCCCCACCCCACCACCACCACTTAAAAAAAAGTTTCCTGCTGTTTGGTACCATTTACTCTTCACCTATCTTCAACATCAAATCTCTTTAAGATTATTCTGCAGCTCCAATTCACGGCTCATTCTAGATACTTCCTCCTACTAGTGCATTGATGACAACTATTTTTTACTGTTCTTTTTTAAGGGAAATAGGAAGGTTTAACAATTGGTGGTAAAGAAGATGTCACCATGTTTGGGGCAGAGGAAGAATTACCTGTAGGGGGTGAGTTTAGACATAGAAAAGCTTACTTTTCTACATTTGAGGGAGGTTTTGAAACCATTAATTTTTTGGAAAATAATAGAATCAAAATGATGTACCTGCTTTGGAAAACAATCTGGCAGTTCCTGAAAGGGTTAAGCATGGAGTTTCCCTATGATCTAGCAATCCCACTCCTGGTGTAATATACCTGTATTAGTTTTCTAGTGCTGCCAAAAAAAAGTACCAAAAACCGGTGGCTTAAAACAACAGAAATTTATTTTCTAGGGGCTAGAAGTTCTAAATCAATGTGTCAGGAGGGTTATGCTTTCTGATGGCTCTAGTAGAGAATTCTTTCTTGCCTCTTCTAGCTTCCAGTGTTTGCCTGCAGTCTTTGGCATACCTTGGTTTGTAGGAGCATCACTCCAGTCTTCACATAGCATTCTTTCTCTCTGTGTGTTATGTGCGTGTGTTTCTTGTCCAAATTTACCCTTTTTATAAGGACATCAATAATAAATTACAATATAATATAATTACAACATATAACATGTATAATACATTATAATATAACATACACTATAACATATTATAATACTGAATTTAAAAGGACACCAATAATATTGAATTAAGACCCACCCCAGTGACCTCATTTTAACATGATTATCTCTGTTAAAGGCCCTGATTCCAAATAAGGTCACATTCTGAGTGACCCAGCTGGAGTTTGGACTTCAACATATCTTTTTAGAGGGGGACACAGTTCAACCCTTAACAGTGCCCAAGAGAAATGAAAGCATATATCCACACAAAAACTTGCACACAAATTTTCGTAGCAGCATTATTCATAATAGCTAAAAAGTCGAAGCAATCCAAATGTCTATCAACTAACAAATGGATAAATTGTGGTATATTCATACAATAGAATATTATTCAGCAATTAAAACGAATGAAGTACTGATACATGCTATAACATGTATGAACCTTGAAATAATGTTACACAAAAGAAGCCAGTTACAAAGGCTAATCACATATTAGATTCCAATTATACAAAATATCCAGAATAGGCAAATCTATAGAGACTGTAAGTAGAGAAGTTATTGCCTTGGGATGGAGATGGGGTGGGGAGAGACTCAGTGACTGCCAGTGTCTCTATAAACAGTTTTTATAGAAAAGGTTTTTATTTGGGGGGTAACTGATTTAAAACAGTGAAGTTGGTAAGGAAGGAGGTAAATTGTAGGAAGAGATTGAGTAGGAAGTAATTCTCACAAAGAACCACTGTAAAAACTTCTACCATAGGCTTAGTATCTAAAAGCATCTTGTTCTGTAGTGTTCCAGACAGTGCATGTTTCTTTCTCTGTGGCTGGCACAGTCACTTCCTGTTTGTTTCCTGTTGGCCCGTGTTGAAGGAAAAGCCAGGTACCAAACTGAAGCATTGGATGTCATCTGCATCTTGCCAGAGGAAGTGGATTGTTTAGTCTGGGTTCAAACACAGGACTAGGCAGTTTCAAGTTTGGAAAAAGAGTGGCACGCAAGACACTCACAAAGGGCAGACTTGATCTCTGAAGAATTGTGTGCAGCTGCACACATAACTAGGCAAAGAAATGGTGAGATGAAATAAGAGAATCAGGGAGGAAAGGTCACCTGGGACTAGCTGTGGGCATGGGACTGACAAGTTAGTCACCTTTGGCATTTTAGTGTGATATTTTCAGAAGCAAATTCAGGCCTCTCTTCTGTGAGGCAGACAGTTGCCTAGTGGTATGGTTAAACTTTCTTTTATTATCATTGATTCTTAGAAACACTTTTTTTTTTTTTTTCCTGACCGGTAAGGGGATCGCAACCCTCGGCATGGTGTTGTCCGCACCACGCTCAGCCTGTGAGCGCACTGGCCATCCCTATATAGGATCCAAACCTGTGGCCTTGGTGCTACCAGCACCGCACTCTCCCGAGTAAGCCACAGGGCCGGCCCAGAAACACTTATTTTTAAATATTATAGGCTATTTTAACTATAAAATTAAATGTAGGATGGATTCTTCTCTCTGTCTTATTAAAGGCTGTAATTCTATCATCATGGTACAATATTCAAATAACCCATTTCCAATTGTTCCCCTAGCCTATCTTTAATTTGTAAATAAATACATAGCATTCAAACTTTAAAGAATTAAAATTAAAAATAAGTAGATCATCTATGAAATTCAGAATTCTTGTTTTAGCTCTTATTGGCAATAGAAGAATACAGAACTCTTATCACAAATTGTTCGTCAGTGAATCGTGACTCACTTGACTGGGAAAGGGAGGGGGAAGTGGGTGGCACCTCATGGTTGAATAGATGATTGGAGCTGTTTTCCTTTCTTTTCTAATACTAAAGAGTGTGCATTACAGAATTGGGCTTGTCCTATAACAAATCTTTCTGTCTCCATGACGATCTCTTTTCCTGTTTCCCGAAGTTCAAAGATTTTGAGCAAACACTTCAGAGAAAACCAAAGAATATAGAGAAGACATTTAATTTGAATTGTTTATTAGCTCTAGATGTAAACAACTTTTTCTTCAAGGCTAAGGATCTTTTAATTTTCTTTTTCTTGTTAAGATTATAAGGGAAACAGTCTTTAATTAAGCCTTCAACAGTAAAAGACTAGTTTTAATTTGAAAGCCCAGAGGTTAGAATTTGTTCAGTTCAGCAATGTGCCCAGCTACTAAATCACGTCTTCTTCTTGGTGTAAGGGATACAGCACCTACTCATGAATTAGACACACAAGGTCCTTCCCTTTAATCCGTTTCTGAAATTTGGTCAATACTGTACCTCTGACATAGTCTATGGAGTGCTTCCATATACAAATTTTGTGCTTTATGAATTTTTAATTAATGTTTTATTCCTTATACTCTTTAGTTATGTGTAAAAAGTAGATTCATGTAATAAGTACAGTTCTATTTATTTAGTGTGTTTAATGGATCATGTAACTAAATAATTTCTGGATCCTAGCAGCCAACCCATAGTAGTGTTACTTACAGTTGAACAAACATTTACGAGATTTTTGCAGTGGGTAAGGCACTTTTCTGAGAGCATGGGCAACGTAGAAATGGATAAAACGTAGTTCCTGTTCTCCGGGAATTTATAACCCTGGTGGGAGAAGCAAGCCCCTTGCACAAGCACCATTGCTGTAGTGGACATACAGTGTGCATAACAGTTTGTTCATGTCCTGCTACAGTGACTTGGGGAGGGGGCTTGTAGGTACACACTTGACTTTCTGAAGTTAGTGCTATATGCAGAAAATGAAGTTGTTTGAATTTCTCTCCATGTTGGCCTTGATTTACTCCACACTTTCAATATTTCTTATTTGAAATATCCCAACCATTTAAATTGATTGTAGTTAACCCCTAGATGTTCCTACATGAAGATTCAAGCATTAAAGACAATGGTTTGGGGGCACATGAAGAGTTGACTACAGAGGGACAGTGATGGAGAGGGGTACATACAGGATGAGAACTCGGTGACACTTCCCTTTAGAACATTCCTGGACACTGGTATTAAAAATCTGAGCTAGTTAGACAGGGGATGTGATATCTAGCCATTCACTTTAACTTTCATATGTTTCGGTGAATGAGTTTATAATAGGATATTACATAATATAGCACTAATTCAGTTTGGTTTAATCCCATGCAGATGCATTGTTCTAGCCTCAGAAGTTCTCGTTGCTTAATTTTCTTAGGATAAAGAATGTAAGTCAAAATTAAGGAATGAGTAATGGCTTCACTGTGGTTTTTCTTAATTTGCTATTTTAAAATTTCAGTTGCTTGAGTCTCATTGACTGATTATTAAGCAGTCTAAGTATTTTAAATATTTGTAAGTAACTAGTCGTCTGTGTGAATGGCTTGAGAAGTCATTGAAGTGTAATGTTGACTTTAACTTATTTATTAGAAACATTTCTATTTTTGTTGAGCTCTTCCTTTGTAGCGATTTTATAGCTCTGGTGGCCTTTGTTTAGTTGGCTCTTTAATTCGGCCCCACACAATAGTGAGTTGTTAGCTAAGCCATAGGTATAAGCCTGAGAGTGGTGCTATTAAAAGAGGACCTGATGGATCTGGTTAGATTTGCAGCCATGGTCAAATAAGTCAGTCCCATGTGTGCCCCCAGCCCCTTCACAAAGACCAAGAACTCATTTCTAAGGTCACAAACAGCAACCCCTAAATCTGGCCTATCATGATCCCCATGAGTTAGCTGTTTCAAGGTAATCAGACAAACCTGTTCATACCCTTCACTGCAAAAGTGTTCCCACTTTTTGGCTATTATGAGTAATGCTACTATGAAGGTTTGTACACAAGTTTTTGTGTGTACATGTATGTTTCATTTCTCTTGAGTATGTCCCTAGGAGTAGAATTGCTGGCTCATATGGTAACTCTATGTTTAACTGTTTGAAGAATTATACCACACTGTTTTCCAAAGAGACTACAGCCCTTTGCACTTCTGATATTACAATGCATTATGATTCCAGTTTCTCCACATCCTCGATAACACTTGTTAAAATCTGACTTTGTAGCCATCTTAGTGGGTACAAAGTGGTATCTCATTGTGGTTTTGATTTGCATTTCCCTGATAGCTAATGATGTTGAGCATCTTTTCGTGCACTTACTGGCCATTTGTATATCTTCTTTGGAGACATGTATGTTCAGATCTTTTGCAACTTTTTAATTTGGTCATTTGTCTTTTTTGTTATTGAAGTACAAATACTTCTTTATATATTCTAGGTATAAGTTCCTTATCAGTATGTGATTTGCAAAAGTGTTCTCCCATTCCCTGGTTGTCTTTTCATGTTTTTAATGGTGTTCTTTGAAGTACAAACATTTTTAATTTTTATATGCCCAGTTTATCTCTTTTATTGTTTGTGCTTTTGAGGTCAGATCTAAGAAACCATTGCCTAATTCAAGATCATAAAGATTTTACTCTTATGTTTTCTTCTAAGAGTTTTATAGTTTTAGCTCTTACATCTAAGTCTTTGATCCATTTTGAGTTAATTTTTATATATGGTATGAAGTAGGGATCCAGCTTCATTCTTTTGCACGTGGAGTTTCCCAGTACCATTTGTTGAAAAGACTATTTTTTTCTGTATTTGTCTTGGCACACTTGTTGAAAATCAGTTGATCAAAAATGTAAGGGTTTATTTTGGACTCTCAATTCTATTCCATTTTTCTGTTCTTATGTGAGTATCACATACCACATGCAAGTACCAAACTATCTTGATTAATGTGGCTTTGTAGCAAGTTTTGAAATCAGGAACTGTGAGTCCCTCAACTTTGTTCTTTTTTGAGATTGTCTCGGCTATTTTGAGTGCCTTGATTTCCATATGCATTTTAAAATCAGCTTGTGGGGCCGAGCCCGTGGCTCACTTGGTAGGGTGCTGCACTGGCAGTGCGGCGACGCTCCCGCCGCGGGTTCGGATCCTATATAGGACTGACCGGTGCACTCACTGGCTGAGTGCCGGTCACGAAAAAAAAAAAAAAGAAAAAAAAAAAAATCAGCTTGTGTCTGCAAAAAAATCCGCTGAGATTTTTATAGAGATTATGTTGAATCTGTATGTTAATTTAGGGAATATTGTCATCTTTATAATAAATGTTCCGATCCATGAACGTATTTTTAGATCTCCTTTAATTTGAACAATGTTTTGTAGTATTCAGAGTATATGTTCTGTATTTCTTTGGTTAAGTTTATTCTTAATATTTTTTTCTTCTCGATGTTTTTGTAAAAGGAATAGTTTACTTAATCTCGCTTTCATATTGCTCATTGCTGCTGTTAGAAATGCAATTGGTTTTTGTATATTGACTTTGTGTTTTGCAGCCTTGTTGAGCACATTTATTAGTGCTAATAATTTTTGTGGGATCCTGTCATCTGCAAACAGATATTTACTGCTTGCTTTGCAATCTGGGTGCCTTTTATTTCATTTTCTTGCCTAGTTGCTCTGGCTGGAAACTCCAGTTCAATGTTGAATAGAAGTAGAATGTTTAGTCATTTAAAATAAAGTCCTGTGTCCTAGAACTTACTTAAAGATTAATAGTTGGTAACATTGTAAAGGCAAACAATCTATAACACTCATGGTTTATATTTCTACTAGTCAAACATGGCCATTTTTACTAATTATCTCCTAACAAATTGATTTTTGCAGTGATAATTTAGATGAATTGGCAAAATCTATAAAATCCATCTTTCTCAAGTTTAATGGGCAATATGCTTACAGCCTTTGGAAACAAATAAAACATAGTTCTTGTGTACAGTAAGTGAATGTATACAGTACTCAGTGTCCCCATGTTTCCCATGCCTCTAAGGTACCTCTGCTTTTCTTAACCATTAAGAATAAAGTAGAGGAACTTTGGTGCCAGAAGAAACTATCCTCTCACAGTTTATAAACAAAGATATAGTTCATTGGAGGTAAAATCCTGGCCAAGGTCACATGTCCTTCCCCAGAATACTTTACATTCAAAAGTTCTCAGTTACTTTTAAGTGGCATGAATTAGGTTCAGGGACCTCCAAAACTTCCCCTGGATTTGGGAATGGGAACTGTTGTATTCCAAAGACTCAGTGGTCAGCTGGCTCTAAACCACACGCTATTGAATCCCCTCTTACTCTTGCCATAGGATACATGTGGCATCTGCTGCGCAGCCAGCTGATACTTCTAACCTGATGGAGCCAGAGGGCTCTTAGAATCTAGGGCAGTCATCTCTCTGCTAAACACCTGGATGTCTGGTCTGAACTTATCTGTTCTTGCCAGCTTTAGTTTATGATGGTAATCCTATGTAAAGTTGCCAGTGTGGGGTGGGGGTTTGCCAGGGCAAAGTGCATAGTGTCTTAGTAGCCTTCCCTTTAAATCTTTTACCTAGAAGGGAATTGGTGGGGAAAGAAGAAACATTTAATGTGCTGCACTTTTTCGTGTATGTTTTCTTTTAAGCCATCCCTGCTGTCCTACAACCCTTTTTAATGTTGGTAAAGGAAGAGTATGTGTATTGTGGGTTTTTTTTTTTTTTTTTTTTTTTAACTTGACAGGGAGATTGGAGGACCCGAGAGGTAACTTGCCTAAAAATTATAGTTAGTATATTGAGTGGGGACTGGCAGGAGACGTGATGGGGCAGCACACTTAGAAGACAGCACACTGTCTTCCCAGTTAGGACTTCTTCATAGCTGTTTGAGTATGGATGGTTTGTGCCTAAGAGTTATTAGGTAACTCTTCTGGGCCTAGACACGAAAACAATCATAGCAGTAAGGATCCAGTGCTATGATTCTGTGATTCTTGACTAGTGCTCACAGTTATGACCAGGGGCTAATGAAAATGGCAAAGTGCACTGATAACTAACTGGTAATAACTTATTCTGCCACCATCTAGTAAAGACAGACCCTTGGACTCTCCTCAGAATTTGCTCTGCCTGAGTCCATTCTATTAATATAGAACAGAAGCATATGGTTAGAATTTAGAAGTCCATGTAATAAAGGTGTGTTGATAATTTGAACACTTCCAGTTGCCTTTAACTTGCTCACCTCCTCTCTTTTCTCATACTTTCTCTTTGCTCATTCTGAACTCAGGGATACTTGAGGCAT
This sequence comes from Cynocephalus volans, assembly GCF_027409185.1. Classification (NCBI taxonomy): domain Eukaryota; kingdom Metazoa; phylum Chordata; class Mammalia; order Dermoptera; family Cynocephalidae; genus Cynocephalus; species Cynocephalus volans. The sequence goes on along the minus strand of NC_084465.1, from coordinate 21,896,964 downwards.
TACATTATACTAAGTACAAACTTCTGGATTTGAATCCAGGCTCTGCCATTTACTATCTGTGTGACCTTGAGTTACTTACTTAACATCTCTGTGCCAGAACTTGTTACGTGGAGAAAATAATAGCTCATATCCTCACAGGGTTGCAGTGATGATTAAATGAGTTAATACATGTACAGTGTTTAGGAAAGTATCTGGCATGTGATAGGTACTCAGAACATGTTAGCTGTTTATTGTTAAAAGTAGTCATAATACTATCACTATTACTACTATAGCTCCAACTCTTCTGGTCAAAGTTAAATTACCTGTAATTCAGTTGTATTTAAAAAGGATTTAAAGGTATTACACATACCTTCTTCTCCTAGTAGTTGAGCTGTTAAGGGACAATAGGAGAATGAGGCCTGTTTACAAGGCCTGATGTGAAATCCTTTCCTGATTCCCCTTGACTGTGCTTCCTAAGCATCCAGGGAAGTATTCCTGCTTGACAGGATCCAGCCCAGAGTATTCCAAGCTCACTTAGTGTTGAAAAACCAATCATATTCTGATCAAATGAATTAGATTCAGAGAGTCCTAATTTTAGTTCCAGCCTAGGAACAACATATAAAAGGTAAAACAGAAAATGCTCCTGGTTTACTTTCAGATTTTTCAAGATTATTCTATGGAAAACCAGTAAAACAAATGTGGGCATAGAAAAAATAATCTTCAGGGTTTTTTTTGGATTTTGATAGAAGACAAGAACAGTTTGCCCCAAAAGCTATATACTGTCCTAAGATTTAGCACCTTATGTGAATCACTGCCTAAGCTGTTTTAAACATTTATTTCTGGAAAGTTCTTGGCTTCCAGGAATTGTCACTATAATCCCTCACAGTACCTGGCATGTTTTCAGGCACACAATTAATATTAGGACTAAGTAAATGTGCAGTTAAACAATTAAACAGAACTTCCTCCTGAGTTGTCTTTAATGCCTTGCCTCTTCCTCTCCTTATCAACAGGTATCTCAGATGAAGACATTATCAACATCACTCTTCCTACTGGAGTTCCCATTCTCCTAGAACTGGATGAAAACTTGTGTTCTGTTGGGCCTCACCAGTTCCTGGGTGACCAAGAAGCTATCCAAGCAGCCATTAAGAAAGTAGAAGATCAAGGAAAAGTGAAACAAGCTGAAAAATAAAGTGCTGGCTAGGCATAGATGCAAAAGGAGTGGCAGGCAGTGTGTTATAGGTGCTGACTTCTTTTTTTCCCTGATTCTCCATATTTTTTCAGAGCTAGGCTGTTGGGTAGAATTTGTATAGGTAACTTATTTTGACCCAGATAAAGCTTTAGGATGCCTGAGTGCTTATGTCATAAGCCTTATGAGTTAGTTTTTCTGCTAGCCCTGTTTGAAATAGTTATCAAACTAGTAACCATTGGGGTTTAATCAAGGTCATAAGTTTCTGAGATGGGAGAGTAACAAGTGGAGATAAAGTTTAAGGTGTTAATCATTCAATAAATTATTGTCAAGTCACTATTGACAGGCACTATTTCATTAAGTAGTTCACTTTGATATTTAATAAGATTTTCTGGGGTGATAGTGGGGGACAGTAGATAATGAGGGGTCTTCAAAAAGTTCATGGAAAGATTCATATCTTTTGTGTTTGTTGGCTGTCTGGTATGGAGCATATTATCTATTAATTTCATCTTTTCCATTCGCTTTTTGAAGTATCCTTGTGCACTATACATAAATATTTATTACTAACCTTTTCCTCTAGGAAGAGAGGTGCTTTGATAGTTAAGAGTAGAGGCCCCTTAAATGAGAGTCACAGATGGGTTCCTCTAGGAAAGCCAACAACCACCCACCACAACAGCAACAGGGCTCTTTAAAGTGACTCTAGTCCAGAGACATCCTTTGTTTGACATTTAGTAGAATTCCTCTTTGGCCAGTAGAACAAGCAGCATATAGACAACTGTGGCTGTTTACATTCTTTTCGTTTCATTTTTGTTTTTTGAACTTTAAACTTTGGGTACTTAAAATTGGTTTAAAAATAAAGTTCTGTGACTGAAAATGACATCCCCAAAGTGTCTCCATGTGTCTGAGTTTTAGGTAGGACTCTGAACTTGTCTTTGACTCATATCTTCCTGTAGCACTCAGAGTTGCACTTATTTCAATACCCAGACACTCCTGATTTTTCTATAAATTGAAGGTTGGGATCAGGGAATGTAGATAGAATATGGTGCATGTAATTTTATTCACATGAGCAGGGGGAATGGTATAGTAGGGCTTGTGGCATACATTTGTTATTCATCAGCTGAGGGCACAAGATTACAGTATATGGCATAGAGCAGACAGGGTAGGCCATGAGCCATTGATCAAATCATATTCTTTTCTACGTCTATGTTTTTAGATGTTGTAGATATGTAAATCATTTCTTTAAACCATTGATTCTTTCAAAGAAAGTTACATATATTTCAGTGATAGTCGTTAAAAACAAAAAAATTGCAGCTGTGACAGATACCATTTTTTCATGGTTTTCCATTGGTGAATTCATTTATTTGTATCCATTTTGTAGTAGAATTGCCATTTGAAGGGAACGAATTCTAAAACCTTTGCTACTGCTTGTTCTCCATTTGATCTTTAATTCAGGACTGCTAGAGATTGGTGAAGAAGATGGCTGAAAAGAAGAGATGAACCTGGCTTGCTCACTGCAGGCCACACCTGTGACCTACAAGGACATGGAATGTAGATGCTTCACATATGTTACTGACTACCGGTTTCTCTACTGCAGCCCTTCATTTTAGTGCTGTTGATTGACCAAATAATACTCTAAAATTAAGTTAGGGTCAAGAATCCAACTACCAGATCTTCCTACAATTCCAAACCTATGGCTAAGCTGCAACTCAGACCATTTTTGAATAGTTTCATCTCTGGAACTGGCCTTTGAATTTCCAGCCTGAGTGGTAACTATGTCTTAATTAAGCTCAAGGTCCTAGAGTTAGATTCTTCCCTTGTCCCTCGTCCTGTATCTAGATGTCGACTTCTAGGAGACCCTCTGGCAGCATGATGTGCATCTGTACACAAAACAACACTCACATCCAGTCACTTTGCAATATAGCAGACTTCCCTAGATAGGGATGATTTTTGCTGATACTCTCTGGTATAATTTGGTCTTACTGTTTTTGAGATTTTGACTGAACTAAATGTGAACAGAGGAGACATTTATGAAAACTTCATGTAAAATTACTTTTAACAACCACAGCACTTCAGCCTTTGCATCATCTAGCGAACCTGTTTTCTTCATATTGTTAACAGGTCATCTAGAACTTCTGATGCAGGAATTTTGAAGGCTGCCTAACCCATCCTAATCTTGGCATCTTTCTGGTCTATCTGAAGCTGGTACTGAAATTAGTAAATTTTTTTTCTTCTTCTAAAGAAAAGGAAGACAGCCTGTCTAGAAATTTGGTCCTTGGAGAGGTCAGCCTATGCCACTGCCAGTTAGGCTTTCCTGGGCTGGGGCTAGCTAGATATGTTTCTTCTGCCCAGGCTGAAATTATTGTCCCAGTCTGGGTTCAGTGTTGTGAGATAAGGGCAATAGCAGGAGCAGCAGGAGCTGCTCCTAGAGTTTTAACTTTTAAATATCTCAGACTAGCGATGTACCCCAGTGCACTGAGAACTTGTTTTCCTAAAAGAGCAGTTCTGCTTCAGAAAATCGAGGTTCTTGCATTTTCTAGGACTAGTTTGAGCACTGAATTAATGAAGTGTCCTTGGTTATAATATGTCTAATGTAGTTTTCCTTGATGAGGTGTGCAAGGAAAATTAATCTATTTCTAACTCAACCAGATCCTTTTGCCCAAAATTCACAAGTTATTTCTCATTTTGGATCATGGCAACTTTTATTAAAATGCAGTTCCAATTGTGCACGTTAATAGCAGTAGTTATTTGCCTTTCAGCCTGGGGAGCTTCCCCATGCCATATAGCTTTGTGGAAAACAATGGCGATTTTTGGTCAGAGTGTGAGCCTTAAGTTAGGTCCAGTCTATGTTGGGCTGCAATTGGCCAGCTTGGTAGCAAAAAACCAAAAATCCTCCTGGCCGTGTTTCCACTCCTAGGAAACAGGCTAGAGATCAAGAACCCCCACCCCTTTCTACTGTGTAGTTGTAGTTCTTTATTTTCCTAGTCCCTTACTGTTTTTGACAAAATTAAGTGGTGGGAAAGCTTTACTAGACAGACACTTCATTATCCCAAGCATCATTTTAAATTCATTTTTATGCTGTAGCAAGTAACATGTAAGAGTCTCTTCAGAGTTCAGCTTCCCTCTCACCTGAAAAGCCTTTCAGACATTCTCATTCTCTCAGAAACACACCAAAATTGCCTCAACGTGGCAGATCCTGATCATGTTTTCTGTTTTTGTCTTTTGCAAGTTTTTGGTTCACTTACGTAATACCTTTTGGCATACTAAATTGAGCCTTGCCTCCCAGCAGATTTGGTTGTGGTAGACACCATGCTATGCTGTAGCCTGAGGGTTTTCACATAGGACTAAGGAGAATTTAAACCACTGATCCCAAGGGGAATATGGAACATGTAAAATATAAGAATACTTTAATGATCCTATCTCCCTCTAATGACAGTTATTTGGCAAAATGAAAGGCAGAATTGAAGTCACTCTTTTTCCACAATTGGTAAAGTTTTGTTCATTGGAGGGTAATCCAGCTATATAGTCTAGCCTTCAAGACCCTGAGGTCTTAAGTTGCCCCTCAACTTTATTGTAATTTCCTTTAACAAGTTTTTGAAGATAAACTAGAGTGTCACAACCACTTCCTGTGTACACAGTAGGGCCACATCTTACTTGCCTTTTGAGGTGGGGCTGGCCGTTTAAGTTTACACTTACCCTGATTTAACAGGGATACACTTTTTAAAAATCTATTATAAAAAATTTAAACATCCACAAAAATAGTATGAACAGCACAAAGAACACCCATCACCCAACTACCACATTATTAACTTATGACCGCTGTTATGGACACCTCCTCACTCTCCCCCCGCCCCCTGGACTACTTTGAAACAAATGACAAACATCAAAACTGATAGATTTTGAAAAGGGAAACAGCTTAAATAGTCTTCAATCAGTTAAAATGAAAGTTATTAGTCTGTTTTGAACTTAGTCCTTTTGGGTACTTTAGAGAAACCAAGTGGCAGCCATTATAAAGTCCCATTCGAGTTTTGTGTATAGTCTATATTTTCCCTGGTTGCTATCTAGTGGCTGTTAGCTTGCTATGTGTGACTTCTGAAGGTTAAGGTGGGATGATCTGGTAACTCAGATGTTAAATTCAAGTGTTTAAAGATAAAAATGTTGCTGAGGCTATTATTAATAATTCTGAAACAATTTTGTTGAATTAAACAATGAGTAAATTTATTGATGTTATTGTAAGTTAGGTTATTCAGTATGGGAGAAGGGAGATACAGAATGGAAGAAGGTAAAGAAGGATGCTGTGTTACTACTTTCGAACTGGAGGTATTTGTATGTACATGTGTATGTGTGTATTTTCTCCTCTCTCTAGCCCTCCCTGCGGACTCTGGGTCTGTCCTCTAAAATGGCATAGAAGCAACCCAGTAACAATGAGCATACCCAGATCCCTCCATCTTGGTTTCTAAATACTATTCCACAGAACCAGGAATGTTTGGGAAAATGGCCTGTTCCAGGTTTGAGGGAGATAATTCATAAGATGAGTTTGGAGCATCTTGATGAGTCAGAAAAGAAGAGACTGCTGCAAAGCTGATGGAACACAAAAATTTACTTAAAGGGCCAAATTTGGGGAAATTTGAAATTAAAAAAAAATGATGGTAATGAATTATAGACACTGAATTTTAAAACAGCTCATAAGACCATAGAGATATTTTTAAGCGGGAGAGGGACAGGAAGTGAGGCAAAAAAGAAAACTTTTCTTTATAGAAGAATGCCAGCTTCCATTGTGATGATTGATTCCATCCAGGGTCATCAATGAATGCTAAAACCGTTGGGCTTTTAGAGAACTGGACATTCACATGGTCTCAAATCATAATAATCTTATTAATTACAAAGGAAAGAATGTATCTTCACAATGGAGAGATCAGTTAGACACAACTGCAACCAAATGATTAACCTTAGTATCTCCAGTAGATGGGTCAGATGGATATTATGTGATTTCATGTACCTCATATAAATCAGTAGGAAGTACATGTCGCCTACATAGTCTTCTTGCCAAAGACTTTTTGTCTGATTCTAATAGTGAAAAAGCAATAAGACAACTTCAGAATATAGGGCATTCAAAAGGACAACTAGCTTGTGCTTTTAAAAAATACCAAAGCCAAGGGGGAAAAAACCCACAAAAATGTGAAGGGATAGTTCCAATAAATGCCACTAAAGAGACATAACAAACAAAATTTGTGAACCTTAACTGGATCTTTGGATTTAAAAAAAAATTACAAAGACCTTTTGGGGCTAAATTTGAATATGGTATTTATGTTAAGTGATAATAAAAAATTTATTGGTATAGCAATGGTATTGTGCCTTTTTTTTAGGAGATGCCCATTGAAGAATTTAACGGTGAGGTGTCTTGATGTCTGCAAGTCACTTGCAAACGACTCAGCAAATACAATGTCCCTACATATTTAGAGAAAACAAATATAGTAAATATCATTGTAAATAATAAATGCTCCCTGCAGCAGCCACCTCCCAAGTGTCCCTTGTGTCAGTAGGCTGTGTCATAGTCTGGCTTGAAGCCATGTGACCCCAAAGCAGCCACCATTTCTACTGATCCTCTATGCACCCTTTTCCTGACATGCTGAGGGTCAACGGCCTGTAATGAATGCTTCTCGTTGCCCACAACAGAAGTCAAATGGATTTTGTTGGCATTAAAGATTTTCATTTTACTTATGTTCAGTGGCCATTTAAATCTAAGTCTATTCTCACTTTAAAAAACAAAAAGAAATCTTATTTTCATGAAGGAGGCTGTACCCTTTCAAGACAGCCCCATTACTTGATCTATAAATTTAATTCTCTATAAAGCCAAGTTTTTAAGAAACCTCCACATGGCCCAGAATGTGACAAGCTTGAATATTTTCAAAGAGCCAGTGCCTAGTCTTTGGTCTTCAGAAAAATACCAGGGGACTTCAAAAAGTTCTTGGAAAAATAGAATTAAAAGACAAAAATAAAAAATATAAACTTTATTTCTCAGCATAAGCTTCATCAAGTTCAAGATGCTTTTGTAAGTGATGATACCAGCCATTTCATCTATCCCTAAAGAACCGAGGATCCTGGGGATTTAACTATGTCAATGCAGTCTTTTTTACATTATTAACTGAAGAAAAATGGGTGCCCTTTAAAGATGTTTTAAGATTAGGAAACAAAAAGAAGTCAGAATGAGCTAAATCAGGACTGGAGGGTGGATGCCTAAAGATTTCCCATCAAAACTCTCACAAAATTACCCTAGTTTGATGAGAGAAATGAGCAGGAACATTGTCATGGTGGTGAAGGACTCTAATGAAACTTTCCTGGTATTTTTCTGCTAAACTTTGGCTAACTTTCTCAAAACACTTTCATAGTAAGCAGATGTAATCGCTCTTTGGCCCTCCAGAAAGTCAACAAGCAAAATGCCTTAAACATTCCAAAAAACTGTTGCCCATGACCTTTGCTCTTGACTGGTCTGTTTCTGCTTTGACTGGACCACTTCCACCTCTTGGTAGTCATTGCTTGGTACCATTTAATTGTGCTTTTTGTCTTCAGGATCATACTGGTAAAGCCATGTCTCATCTCCTGTTATAATTCTTTGAAGAAATGTATCGGGATGTGGATCCCACTGGCTTAAAATTTTTATTGGAAGCTCTGCTTTTTTGTCTGCAGCTGATCTGGGTGTGACAGTTTTGGCACTCATCAAGCAGAAAGTTTGATCAGCTTTAATTGTTCAATCAGAATTGCATAAGCTGAACCAGTTGAGATATCTACGGTGTTGGCTATTGTTTCTGCTTTGAATTGTCTGTCGTCTTCAATTAGGGCACTAACAAGATTAAATTTTTCCTCACAAATTGATATGGATGGTCTGCCACTGTGGGCTTCATTTCCCACATCATCTCATTTCTTCTTAAAAAGAGTCATCCACTTGTAATCTGCTGATTTCCTTGGGCATTGTCCCCATAAACTTTTCATTAGGCATCAGTAATTTTAACATTCTTCCACCCAAGCTTCACCATAAATTTGATGTTTGTTCCCACTTCAACTTTAGTAGAATTCGTGTTGCTCTGATAAAGGCTTTTTTCAAACTGATGTCTTATCCTTCTTAATACCTCAAACTAGATCCTGTTCAGACATGTTATAACAAGTTAGTAGGAGTTTGTTTCTGGCACAAAAAAAAATTAAAATCCATGCATAGTTTTTCATAATATGCATTCTCCATGAACTGTTTGAAGACTCTGTGTACATACCATCTGATAGTAACTGCAGCAACTATTGGCCAAGATGTTAGATGGTGACTTTGTTTTTCATGAAGACACAACTCCAGCTGAAGGGGTTATTTTGCTACAGAGAGTTTATTCAAGAATTTCTCATGAATTCACTCTGACCACACAGCTACTAAAAAGGGAATGTCCACCCAGCCACAGCCCTGCCTCTGAGAGGAAACTTCATTTGATGTCATGTTGAACTAGGTGGGGAATTAGAGCTGGAGTTTGTATTAGTTAAATTAATTGCATAAAATCTACGCCTATAGTGGGAAGACTCTCTAAAAGTAGTTGAACCTGGCTGTTGACATATGTAACCTCTGGACCAGAGGTGGCAAAGGCTAGCACATAGCTCTGCACCTGTGATTGAAGATATTTAATCCCTCCTGACACTCGTTCTATAGAATACTCATTAGAGTTCTCCAGGTGGCCACTAGTCTTAGGTTGGCTTGTCAGTATTTTTATTTCTGAAATACCCCAGGACCCTGAATTGGACTGCAGGGAACGTTATTTGCAGCTGAAATTCCAACTACTGTCCCAGGAATCTTGGTATTTTATAACCTTTTTATTTTTTTAATCTTTATTTCTGCACCTAAACACTGGAGGTCAGTATTTATTCATAAATGCCTCTGGATTTTACCGCATACCTAGCTCTGGCTATTTACTACAAACGGTCATGCTTAAAGAGCCTGGAATTCCTCCCCTCATGGGATTTCTTTCTTTGATTATGTAACTGTAGAGCTCAGCCGATGTAACCATAAAATGTAAATATAAACATCATGGATCCCTGTGGGATTGTAACCTGGGAAAGAGGCAGGCAGTTTTTGATTTAAAAGATAAACTATTACAAAGTCCATGTTGGTTTCTGGAGACTTGTCTGGCAACATTGGCTCACCAATGGACCCAGATTCTCAGCTGGCATCCTGGCTATCAAACTTGGCTTTCTTCTTCTGATTTGTTACAGAGTTCTGCTGACTCTGTCTCCTTTTACCTTTCAAATGTGTCCCCCCTTCCCTCCCCTCTTCTGCCTCAGGTCAAGCCCTCATCTTTTCTCTGCTTGAACATTTCAGCAGTCTTCTGGCTGATCCCCCACCTCCACTTCTGCTCTCTCCAGTCCTCTCCAAACAGTTGTCAGAGTGATTTTCCCAATGCTCTGCCCCACAGAACCTCATGCAGACTTTCAGAGGCACCAGCACCCTTTGCACTGCTGTCTCCTTGGCCTTGAACTACATGCCATCACCTGCTGCATCTTGCCCTCCTTTCATTGCCTGCCTAACAGCTGTTCATCCTTCAGGACTCCAGGTTCCTGTGGAGCCCTGTGATTTGTCCCGGCTGGGCCTCGCTTGTTCACTTGTCTCTTTGCTTCCCTGGCAGGAACACTGAATGAATTCAAGTTCAGCTGCTAGACAGGGTCATGCAGACTTACCCTCCAGAATCCCCCAGATTTATCCCCCTCGAGTGCTAAACTGTCCGTTTTTGTAGATTTGTTCTTATTTTCTTGTAGCCGGCATTTGATATTAACCTGTTGTACTCTGTGGCTGTGTTCTCACTATGCCAGTCTGTGAAAGCAGAAATGGAAACTCTGCTGCTGTTGGACAGGGAGGCAAGTGAGGCCAAATAGCCTGTCGACTCAGAGCATGTCTCCACAGGCAGTTGCTATAATGGTAGGGAAACAGGTTACTTACAGAGTCGTGCCTGTTTTTCATTCAAATTATAGAGTTAAATGCAGCAGTATAAATACCTTGAAAAAAAATTAGAAATGGCCCCCTAATCTTACCATCTTAAGAACTGTTTTGTTTATTTCTATGTGCACATTTCACATAAACGTAGTCTCAATTTACATTCCATGTTGTATTCTTTTCTTCATCATAAGCATTTCTCCATGTGTCATAGGCTTCAAATAATTTTACTCCGTGGCCGAATACTATTCCAGCATTTGGATAGAACTGAATAGTCCCAAAGAGGAAAAAATTATGTGCGTTCAATGTTTTGCTAATGTCTACATACTTAAAAATACCAGTCAAGCTAACAAACTGCTATATAAAATATTTTTATGTACTCTATATACCTTGAAAAATATATCTTCATAACAAAAATATTTTAAAATACGTAAAGCCATTTTACATGACTGAAAACCATCAAACATCATCAAGGATGATTATGGTAGTGTTTTCTGAAAAGGTTTTGAATATACTAAACCTCGAATGATATAGTGTATGTGTGTGTTTGTGCACACATACAAGTGCTCCAGGCTGAAGAAATAACAAATACCCTAGCCCTGAGGCAGAAAAAGGTGTATAAGAAACATTACAGATAACATGTAAGGTCACTGAAGCTTGAACCCAGCAATAAGGGCCGAAGTGGCATAGGATGGGATTCTTGAAAGGTAGGCAGAAGCCAGTTTGGGCCATGGTGGGATGTATGGGAGATATGGAAGGTCTTCTAAGTGGAAGAGTGGCCCAGTAGCCTGAGCCCTCATTGCCACTGAAGAGCATTAGCCATTTGAGCATACATACATTCCACTCTTGAGAAATATAATCCTTATGAGAATTGCAAATCCTATCATATTTAAAAAGAGATTAAGAGGGAGACTTTCAAACTTCTAAATTCACCACTTCTGGAAATAATGTGACTAGCATCACAATGAAAGGAAAGTGACAATAACTATCTTCATGACTATTGAAGTCATACTAAAGTACTATATTTAAAACGATTTTAAATTTTATCATTCAGGTATAATGAATTAACTCCTGTGGGTCATTCTGTAATGGCAAATTAATCCAGGTCTTAGATCTTGTTCAGTCTTTATAATCATATTATGAGGTGAACTCTATCACCTGTATCTTAAATCTTACAGAGGAGGCTCAGAAAAGCTGAGTAACAGGCCCAAAGTCACAAAGCTAGTATGTAGCTGCAGCAGGATTCAAATCTAGGTCGCTCTAACTCCAAAGCCCATACTCTTGGTTACTATCCCATACTATTTTGGGTATCAGAAAAAATTTTAATTGAGATATTCATCCAAAATTAGCCAGATAATAAGGTTGTCCAATGAAGCTACAGTGAGCAAGTTTTGTTTTCACGCTTTTACAAATTAATGTGATGCTACACCAGTACAACAGGACGCTGAGTGGAGCTAGAGAGCTTAGATTTTTCATACAAAATTTAGGTGTGAACTTTTCTAAGTAGGAGAAATGGGAGTTTGCTTACCTTCTTTTTCTAACCATCTGCTTGAATATTTGGGAAGTCCAGAGCTTGTATATTAAAACCTAGCTGAATTATATAAATACAGACATAGGAGTAGGTGAACAAAACATTTTATCTGCAAAAAACAAAACAAAACAAAAACTTGTGCTGTCTTCAGCATGGAATATTTAAAGCCACAGAGTACCAGCCTTAGAAAACTGTCAGTGTTAGGGCCCTTAGAAACTGCAGCAACCACTCCAACTAGTTAAAACAGAAAAGGCATATATTAAAGGATATTAGGTGGCTCACAGACTCTTTGGGAAGGCCAGAGAGCTTAGCTTGGAAGGCTGAGAACAAGACTCAGACCACACTGTGGGACTGCCCCAGCAAGGACTCAATGCCCCTGCCCTGGGCACATGCACTGCCCTCCTGCTGACGATGGTGGGCACCGGGAGCTGGAACACTTGCTGCTGCTATCCCACTTGGCAAAATTTAATATTTTATATTATATTCCATTTGGCAATATTTAATATTTGATATTTAATTCTCCTCTTCCCCTGCATTCATCCATGCTCTCTTACAATGGAACTTTGCATCATGTCCTCGCAGCTGATTCTAAACTCAGCTGATGGGCTGCCTGTTAGTTCAAGGCTGATCCCAGTTACCAAATGCACTATCCTGAAATCAATAGCTGGGGTGTGAGCAAAGGCAGGAATGCTTCTCTGCAGTCAGAAATGCCTACTGCTCCCCAGCTCCTTGGTTCAACAGCTGCTGCTGCTACATACATGGGTCTTTTGTGCAGTCTTACCACTCCAATTCCCCCAAGCCTCCAGCTGCAATTCATTTTTTTTGCCAACCATTCCCATCTAAAGAGTTAAAGGGCAAATTATATCGCAATGAATGATGGGTGCACAGGCTTGCTGGGAGGGCTTGGTTCCAAGTTTATGAGCAGAAGAAACCAGTGGGCAATATCAGACCACAGAGGCACTGCTGTGGTGGCAAAGGTCTGGCCATGACCACTTCCTTCTCTTTATTCTGCACCGGACTGAAATGCTGGCCTTGCTCAATATCATGCTGAGATCTGGACCTCAGTAACTCCAAAACACACACCCTTTTCAGAAATTCGTAATTTCATCATTTCTTGACCAAATGACTCCAACCACAGAAAGGCACAAAGTTTCCATTGGGATTTATTCTGCCACTCCCTTTTGGTGACTATACTTTTTCCCTCTTTCTTGCTTTTGAAACCCCATTCATTATATTGAAGTATAGGTTTTTGAAAACTGATTTTAAAGTAAGGTTATTATTAAATATACACATCTTGCCTTTCTGTCTTCCTAACTCTGCTTTATAGATTTGGAATTGAGACACAGAACAGTCTATGGCTTGGAAAAGCTAAATTCAATTTTTATTTGGCCCATGGACCATAATCTGGGCTTTGAAGTCTAAAGATCTAGTATTTCCCACCCTCTCCCCCCAGCCTTGGTATGGCCGGATCCTGATGCATGAAGCCAGGAACCTCACTCCCCGAGCATGGGCAATCCAGCACTCCAGTTTCTGGCTGCAGTTGAAGGCTAGTAAATTTGGAACACAGGATGGAACTGTTTCTTGTATGGGCAAATAATTGGTAATAATTAAGTGTATGAGGTTAATGAAAAGCAATGAACTCAATGGCAACCTTTGCCATAAATTTTATTCCCCAAATGAACACATGATACAGGTATGAGTTTTGATTTCAGATAAAGAAGAGAATGTGAAACTATTACTAAATATGAAGTAAAACAACATGAAAAATGCCAGAAGATATAAGGAATGCAAGTAGGAGCCCTGGGGCAGAGGGAGGGAAGAGGTAAGTGAAGGGGGGTTGTGTGGAGAGGACAAGGGTAAAAGGGGGGACTGTCCTGTGGATCTCTGCCAAACTCAGGCAATCTCCAGGCTGGCCGCTGCTGAAGGAGGGACAGAGCTGGCTCCTGCCCCAGGAGTCCTGACCTTGGACTTCTGCAGGCTCCAGTTGAGCTCCCTCAGCCTCCCCACCCCACGCCTTACCCTCCACAGGGAAGAGTCACATGGTGCTCCCCTTATGAAGCAATACATAAAGAATTACTCCTCATTTCCTGGAACACTTGAGACCACAGGGGAGTTGGCAGAGGCAGGGGAAAGTTTGGATTTTGGGGAGAATGGGAAAGGAGTGGGGGAGGGGGACGCCACAGTGGCCTATGTGTCTCTCCCTACCAGGCAGAATTCTGTCAGAATGCACGTGGGGGCTTCTGAGGCAGCCTGTGGTTGAAAAGTCAACTGAGGATGCTTCAAGTTCTACTCCTAGGTCCAGATTACAAGGGAGGGATTCCTGCCTTTAAAAGTAGGATTTGCTCTCAAGCCACCATAAGGGTCCCTTGAATTAAAACCTACTATGATCGCAAGATCTTCCCCAGCCACTAAGAAAAAGTGTCTTCCCTTTTTTTCATCACAGATGCCTGAAATTCCTTTAATAAGGGACAAAAAACCTTTATTAAATCATTAGAGATAAAATTTTAACAGCAAGTACTACTAAGGAACAGAGCCTTCTGAAAACTCTTATTCATAATGAAAAGGCAGCCAGTCAATTAAACCACAGGCAGAATTATTAATGGCAGATTCCTCTCTGTTTTGACAGAGGACAGAGATGCTGAAGAGGAGGAGGAACTGCTGCTGAAGAAAGACCTGGAAAACAAAGTTATTGACTAGCTGATTATACTAAGGCTTGGTCTTGTTTATCTTCAGCTGGGGTGGAGGAGAGACAGCAGTACACTTTCAAGCTGGGTATGAAGATATGTTGTCTCATTGGGCTGTTGGCAATAGATAATCTTGTGCATGCTTTGGTGGACATTTTGTTGCTTTTTTAAAAATTCTTTTTAAGAAGCATTATTGGAGCATCCTATTAAATTGTTATTTGCGATATTGACGTATCTAAAACAATTGGCAGCATAATATGGTGAGGTGGAAAGGGACTGGGCACAAGGAACCCAAGTTTTGGGTTCCACCCCAGGCTCTGCCACCAATTGGCTGAACGATCTGCAGCCAATTGCTTCGTCTCTGAGACTTAATGCCTCAAAGCAGTGGCTCTACACCAGGGTTTTCTTCTTTTTGAACTGGGACACTCTTTGAAAGCAGAAGCTTCCTCTATGGAAGTGGAGGAGGGGCCCAGAACCCTGCCTGCTCAGCTCCTTGCATCTTCCCCTGGCTAGTCTGGTGCTTCATCAGAACCCTGGAATGACCCAAACTGTGCTGTCTTAGGTGATAGCTAGTGTCCCCTCCAGTTTGTCAGAGTCGCTGCAGTTGGAGGAGCAGCCTGTCAGGCTTTGGCAATCTGGCAGTCCTGTTGCAGAGTGAGGTGTAGATCCCATGAGCCTTGTTCTGCTCATGGGCTGTGCATGGGAGCCAGAGGTGACTGATGCCAGTGGGCTTTGGGTTCCCCCAAAGGGCGGATGATTTCTTTCTTAAGCTACATGAGCTGCCAGAAGATATAAAGGTTCCAGGAATTTTTATTAAGAATTCTGTGATTAAGAATAGCTTCTATTCCCTACATCCTCTACTAACAATCACATAATTTCTTGACTTCCAATTCAGCCGCTCCTGGCTAGCCCAGGCTGCCTCTTGTCCTTTTCATCTTTGCCATCCCATTGGAGCCTGATAATGCACATTGCCTTTGGTGTTTCTACTTCATATCACAGATGACTTAAGTGGTCAGAATAAACACACCCCATGTATTATCTGAGCAGAGGCATCATCCTTCCACACCCTACTCCCATCAGATACAAGAGAGAACAGAGAGGAGACTGTTCTTACCCTGAGCCTGCTACTATCGCGCTGTGCAGCCTTGGAGATGTACATGTTGAGCAACCTTACAGTGCCCCTTCTGTTGGCAGTAAGCATCTATTGAGTGCCTACTGTTTGTAAAGCAAATTACTAAGCAGTAGAGGGAATAAGAAGGGACATAAAAAAGAGAAGAAATGAAACTGGTTTTTTAAGCCTCTGTGAAAATCAGTCATTTCCAAAGTCTCACCACATACAGGATGGAAGCCCTTCAGACGCTTAGGCATTGGAGTAGAGTGAAAATTGTATTTGAGCAAGGCTATTCCCACAAAAAACTCAAAATAAGGCCAACCACCCGAGTGTGGTGTGATGAGGACCTGGGCCAGGCCTTACAGCTTTCCTCTGGGAGAAGCAGCACCGAGCAATGAGACAAACTGGGCCTGGGGACTGGGGACCAGGAGACCCAGGGGCTGGCAGCAGTTCTGCCCACAACTTATCAGTGACAGGCTCCACGATGAGGGGTGGGATCTCACAATCTATAAGGCCCCCCTGGTCCATATGGTCTAAAATTCTCTCCTTCATTTGCCTTTTAAAGAAAACAAACTAAATGGCCCCAGAAGGGTCACAAAGCTGCTAGGCATGCTTCCCTTCATTCTCTGCATGCGTTTTAACTTGTCCCCAGATCCTTCTAGCCATCTTCCGTGTTGATGGCTGAAAGTCATCAGTTCCAATGGCACAATGCCCTACCTAGAAACACTGTGTAATAGTGACTAGCATTTCTGTGGAACCTTCTGTGCAAGCACTGCTTAAGCACTTTATATGTATTAGTGTACGAAGTAGGTGTTATTATTATGCGCATTCTATAGATGAGGAAACTGAGGCACAAAGCAGTTAAGTAAGCTGCTTAAGGCCACACAGTTACAAGTGGTAGAGCCAGGCTTCAAACCCGGGCAGTTTGGCTCTGGAGCCCATGTGTTAAACCACCACACTTCACCACTTCTCTGTTATAAAACAAATAGTAATGGCAGAGTTTCCATAACGTATATGAGAACTTCTTGGATGTTCTGAACAAGGAGAGTTTTGAGTCCTTAGGAAAGAGCTGTGCAGCAGGAGGTGGGAGGTGTCAGGGCATCTCAGACTGTGCTGAGGGGCCTTGGAGGATACCACAGCTGCTGTATACATGCATGGCTGCCACTATGTCTATTTCTCACTAAAAATTAACAGCTACAAAGAAACATGATCATTTGCAACTTTGAAAAAAAAAGGAGCCCGCAGCTATAGGAATCTGGAAATAATATCCCCTAACTCAAGGGACTGATGCATTGGTTTAAAAGGAGTTGACTTTGAAGCTGCTATGTGAGTTTACCGAGACCATTGGCAGAGATGCTAGCAATTTATGGAATGCAGTTTTGGAAAGGATTAGGGGGAAAAACATGTTGTGTCTTACAAACCCAGAGTTAGGAATACAGCTCTAAGGGGTAAGCATTAAATATCAAGCTTTCCATATACATAGCTTTTGAGGTAATCGGTTTGCCTTCTTTCTTCCCCTTCTTTTATTTTTCAGATCTTAACCTGTGCCCAAATCATTTCCATCTGATGGCCAGGACAATCCAGGAGGCCCGGCTTTGAGGAGCAGCTCCCAGCAAGAGCCATTTGTGAAGGGACCAAGCTAGGACCATATGAACTGTTTCTGCTCAGCCTGGTCCCAGGCCCCACTAGCATGGTCTTGCTGGTTGTTCTGTCAACTGAGTTTTAGAAATGCATCGCTTTACAGTCTAGGCATGTGTATTGGATTGAATTATGTCCTCCCCAAACTCTTGAATTTGAATTGTGTCCCCCAAGTTTTATGTATTAGAAAATTAGTCTCCACTGTGACTGTTAAGAGGGTGGGAAGTCCTATTACGGTAGTTGAAAGGTGGAGCCTTGAAGAGGTGATTAAGTGGTAGGACCACATTGTAGTGAATGGATCAAAAATGGTGGTCAGGGGTGTGGTTCTGAGGGCTTTAAAAGAAGAGAGAAGAGAGTCCGTCTCTCTCTCTCTGTGTTCTCTCTGCTTCCACCATCTTGCAATGTGACACCTGTCAGTCACTGTCACTACCACCAGATGGACTTTGGACTTTCCAGCCTCAGAAACTGTGAGCAATAAATTTTATTTTCTTTATAAATAACCCAGTTTCAAGTATCTTGTTATAAGCAACAGAAATGAACTAATACAGCATGGATTAGAATAAGACAAAGAAGCCCTTCATTCCTATTCTATTCCTCTCCTATCCTCTCCCTCCCAGTGTATGAATAATGTGCTTCCCACAGAGTAGAAGCTTACTTACAATACACAGGTAAACTGAGGCACAGAGAAGTAGACTGATGTCCTGGCTCTGCTTAATTGTTGTGTAGCAAGAAGAGGGACATGAATCTCTCTGTCCAGAAGAAAACTCCAAGTAGCTAATGGTGTGTTATGGGGTGTTAAATCAAAAGAAGAACACCAGGTTTTTTTTTTTGTTTTTTTTTTAAGAATTCCTTTGTGGCTATTTCTGGGAAAGCTTCTTGAAGCCCACCTGCCTGACCCCACATTTTCACTGCTCCCCAAGATATAGAGGGCTGTTTAGTTCTACATTCACCTCTACATTGGCCAGACATGATCAGACAAAACACACCTGGTAGAAAGGATTTCCAGCTGCTCCTGAGGCAGCAGCAATTATTTCAAGGATGGGAGTTGGACACACTAGTATTTAACAGGGAGGTCAGTATCTACACTGAAATGAGACATGTGACTGGCAGCCCAAGGCACCAGGCAGGACCAGCCTCTGCCGGGAAGGAATCTGACCAGAGCAGCTTGTTCTATCACAGACAGTGGTCCTACCCATGAAGGGAACTTAGAGATCTCTGCATCCAACCCCCTGGTTCTTTTTCTTTTCTAATATAAAATTTTAATACCATGAAAGACATTACTTTAAAGAATAAAATGTTTCCATCATCTCAAATTCTTTCTTTTTGTTATTTATATAAGGAGACTTTACAGAGAGATTTCTTTATTCATGTTGCACAGAAGAAACTGCTCAGTATAGTCACATTTCAGTGTCTAGAAATCAAACAAATCACATGAAGAAGCATTTATTGAGCACCACTTGTATGCCTGACAGCAAGAAAATTGCCAAATAGCATATTTGTAGCATAAACCTACAGTGGTTTTTAAACTTTCTACTTTGAAATAATTTTAGAAGTTTAGGAGGAGTTGCAAAATTACTGCAGAGGGTTGCTGTGTACCTGGAACCCTGCTTTACCAACGATAACCTCATACATAACCATAATATATTATCAAAACCGGGAATCCACTCTCTAGTTTCACATATGAAAAAGCTGAAGCTCATGAAAGCTGGGTGACTTGCCCAAGGGCCCGCAGTAAGTGAGGTAATTAGACATTCTCAGGCCGGCACACCCCCCACCCCACTGGGGCAGGCAAAGGGTGGCTGGTAATATCAAGGCTTTGTCTGAGTCCAGCTTCTGCCACTGATGAGCTGGGTAACATCAGACAAGTTTCTTAAACTCTCTGAGCATCAGTTTTCTCATCTGTAAAATGGAGATAATAATAGTACCTGCTTTGAAGTATTGTTCTGGGGATTGGAAGAAAGTGTTTACAGGATTCTTGGCACAATGCCTGGCATAGAACAAGAATCCGTTTTTATTGGAGGGTTCCTTGTTTCTGCCATTTTCTGGGTGCTTTATATGTTAAATGATTTGATCCTTATAACAACCCCAGAACACAGCATTATCAATTATTTTACCAATGAAGAAACTGAGGCACAAAGAGGTCAGAGGCCTGATGAGGGACAGAGCTGGGACTCAGAGTTGGGCAGTCTGGGCTGAGGGTTGGTGCTACCAGCCTCCCTCCATCAGAGCTCAATGAGCACTGCACTGCAGTGGTCATTCCAGCACATTGCACCTCACCTGGACACTCCAGCTTCCTGGGGTGGCTTCTTTGAGCCGTCTTCCTAATGGCACCTGTGTGTGAACTTGAGTTCAGGCATGGAAGCAATGCCAGGGTGCTATGGTTTAGATGTATCCCCCAAAAGTTCATGTGTTCTAAGCTTGATCCTCGCTGTAACAGTGTTAAGAGGGTGGGAAATCCAATTGTGGTATTTGAAAGGTGGGGTCTTTGGGAGGTGATTGGATTGTGAGGACTATGCCCTCATGAATGGGTTAATCCATTCATGAGGTAATGGGTCAGTGGTTTATCAGGTTATTAGGGAGTAGACTGGGGTCTTTATAAGGAGGGGAAGAAAGCATGTGGAAATGGGCTTTTTTGCTCAACCCTGCCATGTGACACCCTGTGTTTCCACAGGACTCTGGAGAGTCCCCACCTAGAAGAAAGCCTTCACCAGTGCACCCCCTGGACCTTGGACTTCTTGGCCTCCAAAATTGTAAGAAATAAACCTTTTTTCTTTATATGTTACCCAGTTTCAGGTATTCTGTTATCAGCAACAGAAAACAAACTAATACACAGAGCATTTATCATTTGGCCACCATAAGCCTTGCGGCTAATCAGATACCACACTGACTTCACTGAGCTCTTGGGCCTTGCGGGAGCTCAGCAGTCCTCCAGTGTGAGGATTCTACCTGTCCATCATCAGAAACTCCTTTCATATCCTCCCCACTTTTTCCCACCTTTAGGGGCCCCTCTATTCAAAAAGCTATTGCTGTCAAACCTGCATTTGTTAGTTGATCCATGTTTCCATTTTTAAAAAATTATTCAAACATGTGTGCCATTGCCAATTAGAGACACTGAGCAGCAAAGGATAACCAACACCACCACACCGGGTTAATAAGATTCTAGCCCAAAGCAAACAAAATTTGACATTTTAATGAGCCTTTGCAGGTTTACCAGGCAGGGGTAGGACTTCAATGCGACTTTTTAAAATCCTGAAAATAGTTTGAGGACTCCTAAGGGTTTAGGAATCTCAGGGACTTAATCCAGTCCCAGAAGATTCTAAAGATTCCAGAAAATCCTCCATAAAACATAAATACCCTTTATTATATATGCTTTATGTTGGCCTAAATCTCTTTTTCTATATCTTAATCCTATTCTATCTTAAAGCTTGATATTTACATGGGACTCTCTAAAATTTAAGGAAATCCAAATGCATTAAAATATTTCTATGCACATATGGTACCCAGGTGCATAATAAATGTAGAAATCGTTATTTTTAAAATAGGGGCATGTAGTTTCTTTCCTTGTTATGCAGTCTCTGTCAACCTACCCACATAGTTTCAGCCATTTTCCCTCCCCCCCAACCAGCCTGTAACGCCCCTTGCCATCTTCCTTTCCTTGCTATTAAGTCTGAAGTTCAATAAACTCATAATAAACATGTGCTGTATCAGTCGAGGAGAACCTTGACTCATCAATAGGAGACACACACACACAGATACTTCCAAAAGTTCATGGAAAAATGGAATTAAAACACAACATGGATTTTTCCATGAACTTTTTGAAAACTCCTCCAGAGTGTGTGTGTGTGTGTGTGTGTGTGTGTGTGTGTGTGTGTGCGCGCGCGTGTGTAGAGAGAGATAGAGAGGCAGAGAGAGAGAGAGAGAGAGAGAAATTGATTTATTTTAAGAAATTGGCTCTCATGATTGTTGGGGCTGGCAACACTAAAATCTGCAGGGCAGGCTGGCAGCCTGAAAATTCCTGCAGGAGATGCTGTTGCAGACTTGAGTCTTAGCGCAGTGTGGAGGCAGAATTCCTTCCTCTTTGGGGGACCTCTGTCTTTTCTCCTAAGTCCTTCAGCTGATTGAATGAGGCCCACCCACATTACAGAGGGTAATCTGTTTTACTTTAAATTGTTAGACTCCAAGTCTACTGATTTAAATGTCAATCACATCTAAAAAACACCTTCACAACAACATCTAGGCTGATGTTGGACCAAACTACTCTACACCAAAGCCTAGCCAAGTTGACACATAAAATTAACCAGCACATGTACAAGTACTGTACTAAGCACTGGGGTGAAAAGACAAATATAATCTTGTCCCTGACCTTGAGGAGCTGATAATCAAGTGGAGAAGGGAAGGCAGGAAGACATGAGTTGGGTAAATGCCATATTTGGGAGTGATACAAAGCTAAGACAAAGGAGTATAACTGTGGTCCAGTATGAGAGGGGACACTTTAACAGGTACAATTTGAGTTGGATTTTGAAGGCTGAGAAGAGGCTCGCCCAGAGGAAAGGTGTCCCAGTGACAGAGAAACTAAAGGTGTGCACTGCACAGGCAACTGAGAGTGGCTCATGTGCCCCAAGGTGGGGTGTCTGGGTGTCAGGAGGAGCAGCGGGAGGTGAACCTGGAAAGGGGAGGAGGCACCAAGCAGGACTCAGAACATCCCTGCTCTCCTGTGGCTGTTCCCATCAGGGATGGGTGTCAAGGTCAGCCAAAGAGTGGAAGCGGAGGTGGCATGGAACTGTTCTAGTAGGAGAGGGCCTCGGAGTTGGCCCACCTTAGTGATTTCACATTGAGTCCTCTCCCAAGGAGGTGTCTCAGGCACCACCACGAGGCAGGCAAGGGACAGGATAGCACTCAAATTATAAACACACACACACACACACACACACACACACACACACACACACACACACACACACACAGAGTTACGGAGCTTTTCTGACTTCTGGTCAGCTGCTGTCTTCATGGTGCCACCCTCTCCTGAGCCCCTTGATGCTTCTACAGCCCATGAGCTGAGACCTGAGGCTCCCGGTGGCACCTCCTCTCTGAACATTTCTACCTCATCACCTCTTGCACTTCCTGAAGTCCTTCCTTTAGATTGTCATTCCTCTAGGTGAGATTGAACAAACACAGTGCTGGAGAAATTCAGACCTTAAATGTAATTGGATAACAGTTTAACAAGGATCATTTATTATCCAGCTAATGAACCAAGTCCTCCAACCAAGGCCCCAGGCGGGCGAGCAGGAAGCACAGCCGGGTGGGGGATAGAGTGCGGGCTGGGGAGGCGTTCACGAAGATTTCTCTCTTCGGACATAACTCGCTGCACCCGAGCACAGGAATGAGCGACGATGAGCACATGGACCCCGTTTGTATCTGAAAACGGCCGTGAAGCCCCTCTTTCCCCTACGGTCCTCGTGCAGCTACCATAGCAGAGGCACTCTTCCTGAGAAAAAACTAAAATAAAGAGAAGCCCACAGAAAATCTTCCTTCTACGTTCTTCTCCCTAAGTTTTGGAAGTGGTTGCTCCTTCACTGTGAGCTAAAGTTGCCTCCTCCACATTATCATCAGGAGGAAAGAAATAAAATCAAAGGTGTGGCCGACTAAACAATAAATGTTCTTCAGTTCTAAATTATGTAAAAATATTGTATAGGGCAGATTGTACAGTTAAACATTTTCCCCAAATAATTTTTCCCATCTTAAAATATTGGGAAATCAGAAGAATAAAGATGTCCTATTCGAGAAGTCAAGCTTTATAAATAAGCAGCGAAGGAAAGGCACAGGATCAGAGAGCTGGAAGGACCTGAGAGATCTTGGAGCCCACAGACGAGGATCCGGCTCAGAGAGGCTGTTTGCTTTCCTAAGGTCACACAGCTTAGGTAAAGGTAAAGTTAAGAGAAAATTTAAACTGGTAAAGCTAAAAGAAAAACTCATTCTTTTGACTCTAGTACAGTGCATATTCCTCTACATAATGTTGCTGTCTATATTTTTGGCCATTGGTCATTCATTTTGGAAGCTGGTTGGCAACATAATGGAATTTTCTGGAATCCATCCTGAAAAAAAAGCCAATTTCGTTCAATTTTTTGTTGGCTTGTTTTGGTGGGATGTATAAACAATTCACCATCAAACATCATTTTATAGTCTGAAGGGAGCAGGGCATGAAAAAGATTCTGTGCTCAACCTCTCAGTAGAGGATATCCCTGTGGCACCAATGCACAAGATATGATTGAATTATTTTGGATTTGAGGTATGCTAGTGGGATTTGAGGTGTGAAAAAAGATACGAGAGAAATTAAAAGGAATTATTGCTTTCTGGAGACCAGGAGAGCCCTGGCTGGGGTCAGGCACAACTGTAGTGAACCCTGATCTTCTCTTCTTGCAAAGGAAACACCATATTGGTTACTTTTGTGAGAAAGAATCTTTTTGTCTAAAAAGGAGCATGATTAGTTTGTTGAACTGAATGACTCTTTGTGAAGGAATACTGTAACAAGTAAACAAAGAACAAATACAGATGAGATATGAACAGCTGGTTATGCAGAAAACTTGAGTGTTTGCAACAGCATTGTTGAAGTGGAATTTCACCTGGACATTCGTGTAACAAATGCACAGAAGTAGGAACCTTAGCCTTGGACATTGATCTTCATCACTTCCTTCAGACATATCATTACAGAATCAATGTCAGCATTTCAAATTCCTTTGGGATAGTACAACAGCTTGAGAGCAGTTAAGGCACAGCCTCTCATTTTGGTTTTCTTTTTGAATAATTAGACTGAAATTCACCAATTTAGAGTCAGTGGTGGGGTTTAGGCCACTCAAGTAAGCCATGCTCACTCGCCCATCCAGGGATCAAAGCATTTAGCCCAGTTTCTAACCATTGAATTAAACATCAGAGGCCCATAATGTTGAGACTGGCTTAGAACAACCATGTGCCTCCTGATGGCACAACCTCCAGAACGTTCTGGATGGATGTTTGGCTTTCCCAATCCTGGCTGTTATTGCCATCCACCCAGGAAGATGAGATGAGATGAGATGAGATGAGAAATCTGACCAGAAATCTTTGGTATGTGGAAGTTCATGCCCGTTGCCCTTCACATAGTCATCATGGGACATCGTTCTGGAGACCATTCTGCAATCTTATGAAACCAGGATTGAACCTGTCTCCGTACTCCAAAAGGACAGGAAATGTGGATATTGGAGGAGAGATGGAATTGACTAACTCTTGATGATGAGGTGCTGTTGTCAAGGGTAGCAACTGAGGGATGCTTTTAAGAGACTGAACACTTTTTGTTTTATCAGGAAAACCCTGAGGGACCCTAGACAACTCAAGCAAGAAGCAAATGGCTATGGTTTGCCTCCAGCCAGATATCTGCAAAGTCTGGGAGGAGCAGCCTCCTAGGAGTCAGGGGGATAGGCTGTCTTTCTGTCTAGTCACTGTGAGATGACAGGGTCGCAGCGTCACTCAGCTCTGTTCATTGCTGAGCCCCTAAATCCAGCATGGCTTCTTGAATAGGAGGAGGAGGGAAGGGGATTTCCAAAAGGGGCAGCCTTATCAAGACTTTGGGGGATCCCCAGATGGCTCTGGCCCTGGGCGCAGCCACTCAGCCATATGTAGTAAATACCAGTCATGCTGAGGGGAGTTACAGGGCTGCATTTTTTGATTGGTAGGAATAATCATATCTTCCTAGCATTCTCCACTTAAAACAATGTGCTTCCCACAGGATCTGAATGCATTATCGGGAAAATGACTCCCACTGGAATTTAATGTCAAATGTTGCAATTTCAATAAAATTGTATTTGCAAAAGATGTGAGTTGCTTTACTTTCCCAGGATCTTTTCCCTAGGGTGTAGGTTGTCCCAGTAGGAGCCAAGCACTCCCATAGGTAAGGCTTGAGGGCGTTTGAAAGGAAGGGGGTTTGCAGGTGCTACCATGGAGTGTCTAGTTCTTGATTCATTCCTTCCCTTTCTAGGGTACGCTGGGAAGGTCAAGTTCTCAAACTGCCCCAAATCTCAAAATCTCCAGGAAGCCTCTTCCTGGGATTTGGATTTTGCTCACGACTCCCTAGGAGTAGCTTGAGTTGTTCTGAGAGGACATGCACTTCTCACATTTCCTAAAATACTTTCCAGAAGGGGTCTCCAGGGCTGACCTGAAATAAAGTGCATTGGCAAGGAGGTCCTACGGTTTTTAAATGTTAAATCTCAATAGATTCAGCCCTTCCATCTGCTCTAATGAGCAAAGGGACTTCTTTGCAGGGTAGTTACCCCTGCAAAATGGTGTATCCCAAGCCCTCAGTACCTAGGAGCACTCAAAGTATAACCATACAGTGCCACTAAGGTGGTCCAGGAAAATTTAGCCATTATTTACTGAAAAGGTGTGGAGTGTAATCACAGAAAGACTTAGCAAAGGGCTCTCTGAAATTCACAATACTCTGCAGAAACATTACCCCTGTAGGCTCTAGGTTGTAAATATTTAAAGGTTTGAACACACACAATGCTAAATTTGTCTATCAGCTCTGCAAGTAAGACTACCTATTATTTTTCCATTTAGTACTACACATTTCCTAATTTATACATGCCCCAAATCAAGCCGTTGCTGCCTTATTTAGTGGTTTGGCTGCTTCCTGGGGTGACCTTGAGTGAGTCATCTGTGAAGGAGGGAGACGGATGCCTTTATCTACAGTTTGTTCTCAGTCCTTGACCTCAGAGAAACTGCTTTCACAGGGGTTAGGACTGTGCTGGGTGGGGTGTGAGGGGGCGGCAGTTCTTGGGAACAATCCATAGGAGGCATCTTCTGGGTTCCTTTCCCCTCACCCTAGTACCACCGGAGACTATGTCAACACCAGTGATGTTTACGCCATCATCAACACATTTCAGGGCAATACACAAAAGGAAGTTTGTTTTTGTTTGTTTGTTTGGTCTTCCTGCACTTATGCAGCTGTTGCAGTCTGTAGAAAGAATTATCAGAAAAATGTTTTGCAATTTGAAAGACTACCTGTGGCCAAGTGCTGTACCATTCAAAGACAGAAGTAGTTTTATGAAGTGAGTCATTGGATCCAAGAAATAGCTTCCTAATATTTGAATGTTTTATAAGCCAATAGTTCCAGACTTTTGGAATTCATGAGCCAGAATAACTTGTTTTTAAAATTAGGCAGCGTGAGGGACAATGAAAGGTTGACAACTTTTTATTCCACCAAGTAAGAGCATTAAAAAATTGTACCATCCAGTATCATCAGTTTTCCACAAAAGAAAGGACTTTTTCTACATTAAAAAAAAAAGATAAGAATGTACATTCATTCACTAAGAATAAAACAGCCTCTTTTCCAGGAAAGATTAATAGGTAGCCTTAACTATGACATATTCCAGCTAGGTTGTGACCAACATCTGTATATACTTTCCTTCCACGGTATGCTGCTGACGTGCATTTTCCTGCCTCTCCCCCATGCATTTAGGTGGGGCCATGTGACTAGTTCCCACCAATGGAGGGCAGAAGGCATGCATGTCAGCTCTGGGCTAGGTGGCTGAGAGCAGGTGTGCTCTTTCTACCCTCCTTTCTCATGTTCCGGAAGATGGCAGAGCCCCTGAATGGAAGGAGCTCAGGTCCCAGAATGACCAGTGGAACAGTCCTCAACTTCATATCAATGCTAAGTAATATATAGATATAGATATAGTAGATACACACACACACACACACACACACGCTCACACCAATTAAAAAAAAGAAAACCATAGGGGCTGGCCAGCTAGCTCAGTTGGTTAGAGCACAGCATTGTAACACCAAGGTCAAGGGTTCAGATCCCTGTACTGGCCAGCTGCCCCCTTTAAACAATTAGAAAAGAAAAATAAAAAAAGAAAACCCTCAAATTGCTTCAAACCAAAGGTAATTATTTTAAAAGGAGACAGAGGGCAAATGGAGTATAGGATAGCATTCCTGAATGTCAATCCCTAGTTTGACTCTTGAAGGTATTAATGACAGGTATCAACAAAATTTTGATAGCCGTGGGTACTGCCTAGCAGGTTAATGAATTAACACACAAAAGCAGCATTTTCAGTTTTTCAGATTACTTTTCAGTCATGTGACCATAGATGCATCATAAAATCAGTCTGAAATCAGTCTTTTTTGTATGTGTGATCATACATTGTCCAATATCTAAAAAGTTCCCAGTACCTTCCGGGACATAGATGCTCACGGCGGGCTTCAGAACAGGTTTGCGACACACACACATACACTCAGTTGCTACATTAAAGACACCTCATTTTTTGACTAAAGACTACCAATACCCAGTTTGGTGACAGTAGAGACCACTAGTTATTCATCTGATAATCTCCCCAAGCAGTCCCATACATGGACCATAGTGAGTTCAATGTTTCTTCATTGACTTAGCCATTGATTGAATGATGCTTTAATTTATAAAATTTTCATCTGAATGACATATAGCTGTTTCCGCAAATTCAGGCCATGCTGTGGATTGATTGAATTGTGTCCCCCAAAGTCCATATATTAGAAGTTTAATTCCCACTGTAACTGTTGAGGGTGGGAAATCCTATTATGGTAATTGAAAGGTGGGGCCTTCAAGAGGTAATTCCATTATTAATACACACTATAGTGAATAGATTACTGTGGTGGCCAGGGGCATGGTTCCGAGGGCTCTGAAAGGAGAGCACGTGAGAGTCTCTCTCTCTGCTCCACCATTTTCCACAACGTGAGAGCCCTGGGTCACTATTGCCACCACCAAGGCCTTCACCAGATGTGTCCCCTGGACCTTGGACTTCTTAGCCTCCAAAACTGTAAGCAATAAATTTTGTTTTCTTTATAAATCACTCAGTTTCAGGCATTTATGTTATAAGCAACAGAAATGGACTAATACAGAAAATTGGTACCAGAGAAGTGGGGTGTTGCTCATAACAAATACTTGAAAATGTGGAAGTGGCTTCAGAGCTGGGTGTTAGGCAAAGGTTAAAGGAGTCTGGAGGACTCAGAAGAAGACAAAAAGACGAGGAAAAGTTTGGAATGTCTTAG
Organism: Cynocephalus volans; assembly: GCF_027409185.1. Taxonomy (NCBI): domain Eukaryota; kingdom Metazoa; phylum Chordata; class Mammalia; order Dermoptera; family Cynocephalidae; genus Cynocephalus; species Cynocephalus volans. The sequence goes on along the minus strand of NC_084465.1, from coordinate 21,868,827 downwards.
AGACTGGTTATGTGGTGGTGAGCAGAATGCTGATGGAAATATGGAGAGTAAAGGCCATTTTGAGAAGATCTCAAATGTAAATGAGAAGGGACTTATTGGAAACTGGGGCAAAGTTCACCCTTGCTATGACCTAGTAAGGAACTTGGCTGCACTGTGTCCATGCCCCAAAGTTATGTGGAATGTGGAACATAAAGGTGCTGACCCAGGGTATTTGGCAGAAGAAATTTCTAAGCAGGAAAGCATTAAGGAAGCTGCATGGCTATTTGCAACAGCCTATGCTGAGTAATGGCAGAAAAGGCATGAGGTAAAGCCAGAATTTATAATTCAAAAGAAAGCAGAGGGCAAAAAATTGGAAAACTTTCATCCTGGCCAGAAAAGTAAGGGTGTAGCCCAGGGGCCCTTTAGTACAGAAGAAAAGGATTATTAAGAGAAGGGAAAAAAGACCTCAAAGTCGTTTCAGGGGTTGCCTCTTCCATTACAGGCTCATAGGCCTGGGGAGACAAAATGGTCTTGGGGAACAGGCATGAGGTGCCCTCCTCGGGCTTGCTGCCCAGGGCCACTGCGGGAAGCTGCTTCTAGCACCAGCACCCCAGCTGCTTTGGCTGCTCCAGCCATGGCTAAATTGGCTCCAGGTGTGGCTGGACCTGCAGCTTTGAAAAATACAAGCCAGAAACTTTGGCAGCATCCATGTAGTGTCTGCAGTCCTGCAGAATGCCAGAGCTGTGGACGCTTGGGAGCCTCCACCATGATTTCAAAGGATGTCTGGAAACACCTGAGGGCCCAGGAAGAGATTTGTCACAGGGGTAGATTCAAGCCTTTGCTAGAGCAACACTGAGTGGAAATGTGGGGTCGGAGTTGCAGCAGGGAAACTCCATCAGCACCATGCCTAGTAAAGCTGTCAGAGCAGGACCACCATGGGGACCCCAGAACTGTGGAGCTACCAGTGTGCAATGCCAGCCTGGGGCATGGCCTCCGCCAGGAAAGCCATAGGAGTGGAGCTGCCCAAGGACTTAGGGACCCAACCCCTGCACCAGTGTGCAGAGGATGTCAAACATGGAGTCAAGGTTCATGATTATTCTCCAACTTTGAGATCTAATGCTTGCCTTGCTCGGTTTTGGACTTGTTTAGGACCTATTATACTTTCTTTTGGCCTATTTCTCCCTTTTGGAATGGGAATATGTACTGTATGTTTGTCCCATCTTTGTAGATAACTTGTTTTGAATTCACAGATGATACTTTGAACTTTAGACTTTTGAGTTAAACCAAGTTAAGGCTTTGGGGATTAAATGAATGTATTTACCTGTGAGAAGGATGTGAACTTTGGAGGCCAGGGGCAGAATGCTGTGGTTGATTGAATTGTGTCCCCTAAAGTTCATTAGAAGCTTAATTCCCACTGTTACTATTGAGGGTGAGAAATCCTATTGTGGTAACTGAAAGGTGGGGCCTTGAAGAGGTGATTAGATTGTAGGACCATGCAATAGTGAATGGATTAATAATGGTGGCCAGAGGCATGGTTCTGAGGGCTTTAACAGGAGAGCACATGAAATATCTCTCACTCTGCTCCACCATTTTCTGCCATGTAAGACCCCTGCACTGCTGAAAAAGCCACCACCAAAGAAGACCCTGACCAGATGTGTTCCCTGGACTTTGGACTGCCCAGCCTCCGAAACTGTAAGCAATAAATATTGTTTTCTTATAAATCACCTAGTTTCAGTTACTTATTTTATAAGCAACAGACACGGACTAATACAAGCCACCTTCAAAGACAGGAAGTCGATTTGTGAGGTGCAGAGAACACTCTACTTAGAGCCGAATGTTCTGGCTTTCTTATTTGCCAGCTGTGTGTTCTTGGGCAAATAACTTACCAGCTCAGGGCCTTGGTTTCTTCATGCCACAGAAGTTATACAGAGTCTCAAGAATATTTCGAGGATAAATGGAGTAATGTGTAAATAGTATGATACATGGTACGATTATTTATTATTGCTATTTAAAGGGATATACATAGTCTATGAAAGTAACTTCAACTAAATATTTCCAAAAATGTCTGGATTCATGAAAGTTAATTGGAATGTTTTTGCTTTCACAAAGTGGACAGTTCTCATTTGTTGCATTAGTCCTGGAATGCTGGTTAAAAACTCAGTCACACTATTATAACTTGAGGGATTAATAAAATGGGTGACAATTTGACAAAGACCTTTACAATTTCCAGCTTTTTCGTTACCATTTGCAAAGCACAGGAATGCTATTGAGACTGAAATGAGCGGGAGGTGGAGATTTAAAATGGAAAGTACCATGACGGGCATCTGAAGTTTCTTTTGGATTAGGCTCTAATTAAAGAATGGAAAATATTTTTGCAATGAAAATTCTTGTCATTAAGCCAAACACCTTTGTTGGATTAGATTCCTCTTGGGAGAGCTGAAGCTCTCTCCCGGGCTAGGCACCTTATTTCTTTAGGGACTGACATCCCATCTGTAACCAATAATCTCAATATGCATCTGTTTGAGCCCTGTATTTCTAGGAATTAATTCATTTAAAATGAATGCGTGTAGAATTAAACTGTCCAAAAACAGTTAAATATCTGTCTTCCTATCTGATCTGTTTTTTAATTAGAAAAAACAATACTTTGTACAATTCTACAAAATATGTTTGTGTTTAATTAAAAATACATTTACATGTTTAATTACAAAAGTATAATATTTTGTACATTCCTACAAAATGTTTATTTGTAGAAAATTTGGAAAATGCAGAAAAGCATAAAGAATAAAATTAAACTCACCTATAATCCTACCTCATTTCTGAGCCTTTTTAGTCTTTTTTCTATGTATGTGCATATATTTATACACATATATTTATATGTTATGTATGTGTGATTTATGTAATACACACTTTTCACGAGCTTCTATTTACAAACTGCTAGGAACTGGCTTTTCAAGTTAGTATTTCCCCATGTCATTAACGTTGTCCTCCAGAATGATCGTGAAGTGGTTGTAGAATACCCTGTCGCAGTGGGTTTTACTGTGGTCTGGCCACCGCATTCAGGAAGCCCATTACCAGGGCCACGCTGGGTCTGCACATCCCCACCTGGGAGCACATGTCTGGTGAGGGAGTTCCTTGGAGTTGCTGGCACGTTCTGCCGGACCCACTGGCATGCCCCATGTGCTGTCCATACCTTCAACCAGATCACCAGCTCCAGCCTCTTTTGCCTGAGGACTTTGACAATGTCAAACTACCTCTTCAAGGGAGGGAAGCGAAGGATGCCTTGGATTGGGCTGTCCTGCATATTAAGGGAGGCAGCCTGGCCCAGGAGTTAACGCCACCAGGCTCTGATGTCAGGAAGGCTGGATTTGAATCCCTGCCCCACTGTACGTCAGCCATAGGACTTTGGGCTAGGTCCCTAAACTTCTGGCTGAAACAAGGTAATAATAATAGTGCTACTTCATAAAGTTGTTGTGAGTTTTAGGTAAGAAATCCATGCAAACACTTGGTACAGTGTCTGGCAAATAGTACAAGCTCAGTAAAAGTTAGCTGTTTCATTGTTAACGTCGGTGCTCCTGTGAGGGTAAGGGCAATTTGATGGGAAGAAGAAATGAGTCTAGGGAGGGTCCTGGTGTTGGTGGTGGGAGGGGCTGTGTGACGGTTAGTTTTATATGTCAACTAGGCCAGACCATGGTACTGAGATTTTTGATCAAACACCAGTCTAGATGTTACTGTGAAGGTATTTTTTTAAATGATTAACATTTAAATTAGTAGACTTTAAGTATAGTAGATTACCCACCATGATGTGTGTGGGCAGTTGAAGGTTTTAAGAGAAAAAAGGTAGAGCTTCCCCAAAGAGGAATAAATTCTGCCAGCAAACCAACTTTGGAACTGAGCGGCAACCTCAGCTCTTCCCTGGGTCTCCAGCCTGTCTGCTGCTCTGCAGATTTCGGAATTGCCAATCCCCACAGTTACAAGAGCCAATTCCTTAGAATAAATCTCAATTTCTCTTCCCCCTGCCCCCCCACATGAGCAAGAAGGAAGAAAGGGAGGGAGAAAGGGTGGGAAAGAGAGATAAAAAGGAATTCCCTTTTTATCTTGAGACAAGAGTGGCTTGAGACAAGACTCTGCTCTAGTTGTCATTTTTTCTTTTTAATCCTTGAAACAATGCCAGATTATTCCTTTTCAACATACTTTAAAATCAAGCAACAAGCACATATCTCTTACCATTTCCCCCGAAAACTTTTGCTTCATCAGACACCTCTCTCATCTATATCAGTTGGAGGTCTAGCCAGCAATATCTTTTTGTAAAATTAAAGTATTTAGTCTGGAATCTGTCTTGGCACAGCCATAATGCCCTGCTTTGATTATGGATTAGTGGAGATATGGAACCCAGAAGATGAATGCCCAGATTGCTGGGTAATTGCATCCTGACCACCAGAAGTCCCCCCTGTGATTTCAGTGGATATACGCATTGCCTTCTGTCCCCAGCATGCAGTGGAATCACCCACAAAGCAGCCAACACTTCTGCTCAGAGCACTGGGGTTTTGTCCCCATGAGAACACTCCACCTGGGACAATCCATGGAAGGTCTCCTGGAATGAAAGCAGAAACAAAAGGTGATGGGTTATCAATATCCTATATTAGCTTTGTCCATCCTCAGAACCCGAGGGGTTTTCTCTTTTGTGGTCAAGTTGCAGGGATCTGGGGAGACTTTGATGCTCAAAGAGATCCTTCCTATCATGGGGTCAGAGAATCAGTCTTTTAGTTAAGATTTAACCTGTATTGAAATAACTACCTACCCCTGAAAAAAAAGAGCAGTTTGAGATAAAATCAGGCATGCCTCACTGTGAAGTTTTCATAATAGAAGGAAAGAAGAGAAGAAAGGCATTAAAACTCGAGAGAGAAGAAAACATGTCTGAAAATAAACCTCACGTATTTTATAATCTGTCCTAGGACCGTTCTCATTTACGTATGCCCTCACTCCTCCATGCAGCTCATTCGGGTATTTACTGAGAGTCTGTAATATATGAGGCTTCCAGGTATACATCACCAGGGGTAAAGTGAAAGGAGCAAAAATGTAAGAGGAACTTTAAACCTACCTTTTATATTGACAAATGAAGTTCTGGAGATTTCCCCTAATCACTTCCGATCAAGTCAGCACTGGGAAATAAGTGGCATTCGTGTTCATTTTCCTCTTTCCCACTTTTCATTCCATGGTTCCTAGACACCCTGCAGACCTATCCCTTTAGCAGTTCTATTTAATGCCTACCTAGAACCTATGCATAATTAATTTCTAATGCCTTTTGTATGACATGAGTGTCAGGAGATATTAATAGGAACTCGAGAAAGAATTTTTCTTTTCATTGGATGAGTGTGGGAAACATGACAAAATATACCCTCCCTTGGAAATCCCCCCAAAACATTAGTATAGTAAAGGCTTGATATCTTGCAGAAAAGAAACTCACGGAATCTAGTTTAACTTAATAATAAGCCCAGGTGGGAAATTTTTTTTTCATGTGGAATGACAGTCCACAGAACACTAATTTGAAAAATGCACACCCAAACTAATGAAGTCAAGAAAAGATGGGGAAATGGTGGGACTTCAGATGACTGCTACCAGTAGAGAGAAGAAATGACTTGAACCAGGGAGGGTTGGTTTAGAGGAGAGGAAGTCTGCCCCGCTTACAGGGTACCCCAAGACCACGGAGATAAATAATCACCGTCCTCCTTTACCTCCCGGCGACTTGCCCTGCCTCAGGCAGGACCTTCCCATGGTTTCCAAGTCCCTTCTCGTCCAGTCTCTGTCCACTTCTTACTCTGAGAGGATTCCATGGAGGATACCTGCCTCTGCCCACATTATTCTTCAAGCACTCCCTCCCCATCCGTGCCTGCTGCACATGCCTGGTAGAGGGCAAGGGGCTGCATTGTTTTGATAGCTTGGCTCAGTTCCTTTCCTTCCATGCATTGTCATATGCTACTCATGGAGCAAGGCTATGCCTTGTTGCAAAGAGTCCACAAGTATGGAAATCTAGCAGTGGTCCTCCGAGCTGTGACAGTACTGGAACATGCATATATCATTTTAAGATATATACAAGTATACTTCAACTATTTTTTTAAAAAAACTATAATAATAAACACACACCCTAATTTGACATGCAATGGATTTTTAACATATTAGAGACCACCACAACAGTGAGTTGTACTGCTGGGTGAGCTTGGTGTAGTTCCCACCTGAAAATAGCATTTCTCTTGACGTCTCTGTGTATATATTTGAATGTCTTACAGATGTGTCTTTGAACAAAGCTTGTGGCTCTGCCCTGATCTATTTCTGAATTCAGGCCTGTGCATGTCCCCTGTGATAAAATACTGCAAGTGTGCACCCTCCGTTAGCATGAGAATGACCATGCTCCGTTAAATGCTAGGCAAGGCTCGGGTGCTCATGTCCGGCACTGTGCTCTCTTATGGGGTAAAATCCGTGGTACAACCACAAAGGGACGTGTAACGCATTATGATAGCATAGTACATAGTTAGTACAGCAGTTCTAACAAATTAAGTTTTCTGTATTTCTTGCCTTCATATTTACATATGTTATACATTTATACATATATGTGTGTGAGAGAGAGAGTTTATGTTTATATTTATATTTATCTCCTTCCCTAGTGGGACAAAATAATTATGCTTATAACAAGAAAAGGTTCAACATAAAAACTACGAGTCTGATCAGGAATAAGCACCTGTCCAGAAAATGAAGGTATGTGTGGAAAACTCTCATAGAGTCATGCAAAAACAAGAACATTAATAATTATTTGTTGCTGTGGTTCACCTTTTATGGTGCTAAAAAAGTTACTGGATGTACTTCTGGTGGTAAAAATCTGCAAAATAGTTCTATGGTGTCTGCCAAGTTACAATGGTATTTTGAAACAGACTATACTTAGACTGAAATAAGGTTGTTAGCATCTATCAGTGTGCTTGAGCTTACTTACTGTTCCTAGAAAACTGATTATGAACTAAAATTAAATCTGACAATGAAAATTCACATGAAGCATCATTCAAAGTAGCTATACTCTGAGAGAGAGAATGGAATGTACCATCAGGGAAAATTTTGTTAAATTAACAATGAAACTAGGTACTATAAAAATTCAACCACTGTCATTGTCTGACAATAGTCTGGTGCAGAATGCAAAAATTATGACCCAGAGTGCTTAGTGAATTACTTCAAAGGCTAAGATTTTGTGAAATCTTTGTAGCTCCATTGGATGAAGTTCTGCTTTGCTTGCTTTTGTACTATAAGTTCATACAGACAAATATGAAAAAGATTTCGTACTTGCTTAAACTCTTGACATATGAACAACAGAAGAAGAAATGTTTGGGTGTTTAGATCAGTTTTTAACACACTATCAAATAAATAGATGAAAATATAAGCAAGTCCTATGGACAGCATGAAAACAATGGCAGAGAGAAAACTCAGAAGGAACAGTTCATATCAAAACCATTACCAAAGTGAGTTCAAATATTTTCTGTAGGTTGAGTAGATATGCACCAGCTATTAATAAGATGACAGCAGCTTTCAGAACTTCATGTGCAAATTGTCAGTTTTATTAAAATTTCCACTGTAAACTTTGATGTTTACTTTTTCATACCAAAGACCAATGCCAAATGAGATTAACAAATCACTGGTTTTCGATTGTTTGTGGTTATATCTCTCAAATATAACAAGATTGGACCACTGAAGTTGAGGGTACTTCAAAAAGTTAGTTCATGGAAAAATAGAATTAAAAGACATAGTACTGATAACACCAAGGTCAAGGGTTCGGATTCCCATACTGACCAGCCACCAAAAAAAAAAAAAAAAAAAAAAAAAAATTAACGTAATACGAATTCTTCCATGAACTTTTTAAAGCACCCTCATATACGTGTGTGTGAGTATAACAGATTTTTTTTTTTAAAGATGACCAGTAAGAGGATCTTAACCCTTGACCTGATGCTGTCAGCACCACGCTCTCCCAAGTGAGCTAACCAGCCATCCCTATATAGGGATCCGAACCTGTGACCTTGGTGTTATCAGCACCACACTCTCCCAAGTGAGCCATAGGCCGGCCCTAGGTTTTATATATATATATATAAATAGACTTAATATATATCAAATAGATTTAATTTTTAGAGCAGTTTTAGGTTTATAGAAAAATTGAGTAGAAAGTAGAAAGTTTCATGTGTCCCTCCCATCGACACACAAACAGTTTCCCCTGATTTTAGCATCTTGCATTAGTATGGTGCACTTGTTGGAAGTGATGACTCAATATCGATAAATGATTACTAAAGTCCCTAGTTTACATTAGAGTTCACCCTTTGTTGTGTTGTACAGTTCCATGCGTTTGACAAATGTATAATGTCACATGTCTGCATTACAGTTTTATGCAGAATAGTGTCACAGCTCGAAGGACTACTGTAGTTTTAATAAGCTGAAGAAGCCCAGTTGGGAAATCAGAATAATCTTGTGCCTTGCTCACAATGGCAGATTGAGCACCAGCAATGAAAATGAAACACATTTCAGCTTCATTCAGCACATTTCATTCCACACATTTCAAGCAATACCTGCTAAATGTACCTGCTGTGATCCTGAGAACAAAGAAAAAGAAGAGGACAGCAGCAGTGAGATAGAAGGCACCATGTGATGCAGGGCGTCAGACAATGCTGGGACCAGCTGCCACTTTGCCACTCACTAACTGGAGCATTCACCGACGTCCACAGCTCAGGTTCCTGGTCCACACAGCGAGGGGTTTGACTCTGTGACTGCAAAGGCCTTTCCAGCCCCGAATGAAAGAAGGCACAGATCATTATAACCAGGGTTAGGATGTGTTTAGTGGATTGGTAAACATTTTCTTGACCCCCAGGATTATTTAGTGCTGATTGCCTTTGGAGATTTCAAGAATTAAAAAAAAAAAAAAAAAATGACTAAGAAAACATAAATGTAGAGACATATTTTGAATTTTTACTTAGTAATAACATGTTTGGGCTACAGCTAAAACAAAATGAAAATGACAATAATAGAGTTTATTTCTAGATAAGAATCCATAAATACAATTCTCTTTTTCTCCCTTAAGTACATGAACAAAATTTATAAGAGCGTATTCTTGCAATGGAAAGAAAACTTGATACTAACTGGGTGAATGCTCCCAGAAGTTAGACCTTTCATTTAGTACCTATTTTTCTTTCTCCTTTCTACACAGAATCATCCTAAAGTTGGTCAGTGGTAAAAAGCAGAGAAGTGAGGGAGCAGTTTTGGTTATAAGTGCCCGTGGATTTATCCTGAAACCCTAGGTTCTAGATTGAAAACACATTTTTAAAAGTCCTCCACTTGCGAAAGAAGACTATATCCAAGAGATTGTGTAAATTTACACTATTAATAATAGCTAGCATTTATTTTAAGCCTGGTGTTCTAAGCACTTTACATGGATTATAATATTCTATCCACTCATCAATCTTATGAAGTAGACACTATTAATTCCACTTTGCAAAAGTGGAAAATAAAGCACAGAGAAGTTAAGTAGCCTTCCCAAAGTCACTCTGTGGTGGTTAAGCTGGGATCTGAGCTTAGGCAGGCTGACTCCTGAACCTGAGTTCTTAACCACTAAACTATACTGCTATAAATTATATATTTATGTTTATTTACATACATTTATTTAATTAATGGGAAAGGAAAGAAAGTTTCGGATAATGATGTATCCGAGATGGCAGCAGAGACAAATGGCCAAATAAAGATGGTTTGTAAAAGACTTGTTTTGCATTAGAAATACATAAATCCTGGCCTTACTGTTTTTAAATTGGAGTAAATTACTGTTCAGATTTATGTCGCAATTAGAAGACTTTGACTATTGCTATTGCTGTGTATAATAAAGTCCTTTGTCTCTGACCCAGGAGTGTTGTATCCTCTGCCAGTATTCACACAGCTGCAGCAGGTTAACTTGCTAGTTTACAAGAAGGATAAAAACCTAAGACCCTGAGCAGTTCTTGACAACCGTATCTAATTTTTTTATTTTCTGAAAATATTGCCACCATTACCTAGACATCACATCTAGATGAATAACATTTGCCAAGTGAATCTTTGAGTCAAGTTGAATGAAAGAATCACCTTTTACTGAGAACCAACCGGAGGTTCTCACCCATGCTAACCTCACAACTGCTCTATACAGTATAGATTATTATCCCCATTTTGCATATGAGAAAACTGGGTTCAGGGACATTAAGTATTTTTCCCAATATCCTATAGCTAGTAAATGTTAGAACTATGGTCTGAAACTAGTTCAATGTTCTTTCTGCCTCTTGAAACCATTTACCATTGAAACCATACTGTTGCCTCTTGAAACATTTTAGCTATAGAAATATTAATTTTTAAATCAAACTATAAAGGCCACTGGGAAAGGAAAAATGATTGTTTAAAGATAAAATGTAAGCTTTAAACCAGAATGAAAGGGAGAAATAAAGAAAGAATAAGGATGGAAGAAAATAGAGGACAGTCAAAAAGGATGGGAAAATATGTCCAAATACCCTTACAGGGAAAATGGAAGGGTGGGTCCCTAAAACAAGGGTCAGTAGCAGGAGGTGGTTGTGAGCCTCGTTAAAGGAACTTGGTATAGATCCATGGAAAATCTCAAACATAGCACCCAGGGTGAAGCCTGGATGGAGCCAAATAGCCAACTAAATAAACTGTCAACCTAAACAGTCAAGTAGCAAGCGTCCAAGAAAATGGGAAGTCATCAGAATGCCCTAGAAGGAGTGAGACAGAGAAGGGAGTTGAGGGAGAGAACTGATAGTGTGCGAGGGTGGATAGGAGAGATTTCTTGAAGCACTAGAATAGTGTGGTGGGGTCATTTGGTCACTGTTGGGTGTGCATTTGTCCGTTTTATTTTGTTTGGACATCAGTAGCCTTGCCCGTGTGCAGAAGAGGACTATTATGCACCCTGATCTGTTTTGGACAAAGCACCAGCAACCAACAGTTACCTTGGTTGGTCCTTAGGGGAATGAATTTGGGGAATTACTTGTTCAAAAGCTGAATTGTTAGGAATCGATCACCAAAGTTACCTGCAGTGAGTTTTCTGTTTCCTTGCCTCTATCTCTGTTTCTATTCAGTCATACTTAGAGCTACGCAGAGCCCTGAAAGTAATAGAAGTGGGTTTTAACCCCCCATCTTGGGTGGTATGTATGTTTCAGCCTATATATTTAGTGTTTTAGTATGCAGTCTTTGTAAGCATCACCCGCTGTATTTTGTTTTGGTCAGACTCATGCCTTGCTCACCAGTATCCTGCAAACATTCATGAATGGCGATGATGGTATCCTGGTTAGCCCCCAGTTTCTTTGTTTCCTGGCAGAGCATGGTTGGAATAATTTGAGAAAGTTTCTCTTCTTCAAGGGGCTTGAAAAGAACGATGAATGGGTCTGTTGTTCTGATGCATCTTTCCGTTTCCTATAAGGGAAAGGACTGACAGCTGCTAATCTCTGTGTTTTCACAATCCCTGCCTTCCTCTCTACGAAGATCACCCACTGAAGTAGCAAACGTGTGCTGTGGAGGTGAAGCAGACTTTCATGTTATTCATTAGGCTCAAGTCCTCATTAGTAACTTCTTTATAAAATAAACACGAGGCTCTGCAGAAACACGGAACAAGGGCCCAGTTCATACAAACTACAAATGATAAATGTCTCCTGTGGCCCTAGATTCCAACTCTTAACATCTGTGATCTCCCCATCTCCATGGCAACATAAAGTAAACAATAAAAATAGTCCAAATCCAGGAAAAGCACAGCAGGGAATGTCTGTCCTAAAGGAAAATAAGCGCTTAACAGGCATTCCCATACCAGCAAGAGGACCCACGTGAAACTTAACAGTGATTGCTAGGAAAATAACAGTGAGTGGAGAATGCAGATTTAAAGCAAACAGAAAGAAAATGTCAGATTATTTGAAGAAGTGTTGTCTGATTTCAGTAGGAGGCCTGAAGGGAACATCTCTTCCTATATTCATAGGCTCGTACACTATATGTTTCACATTTTATACAAATGTGTTTTGAATTATAAGCTTGTTATGTTACACTAGATTTAAAGGGAACCATAGATTATAAAAGTAATAGTATCAAACGAAGAGTTGAGAGCTGTTGATTTCTTTTTTTTTTTTTTTTTTAAAAAGATGACCAGTAAGGGGATCTCAACCCTTGACTTGGTGTTGTCAGCACCACGCTCACCCAGTGAGCTAACCGGCCATCCCTATATAGGATCCGAACCCATGGCCTTGGTGTTATCAGCACCACACTCTCCCGAGTGAGCCACAGGCCAGCCTGAGAGCTGCTGATTTCTTTTTTGCCACATAACTTCTTAGCAAATTCGTGGTCTGCCAATCACAGACCCCAGGTCTCCTCCCTACCTGCAGCCTGACAACTAGGGCTGTTGCTGTTGTCCTTCATGGGCCACCATACACCCAGGAAGCTCAGTGGCCTCCCTGTACCCCCTACAGATGGGGGGTGAGAGCAGCAGAGCCATCCTCTGAGGGAGAAGAATGTGCCCTCAGGGGTACAAGAAAACCCTCCGGATAGGATATTTTCAAGAATGGAGATTTTGAGTTAATTTAATTTTCTGATTAACTGTAGTTGACTTTGGACCTTTCAATTCATGGAGCCTGGTTTAGCTCATTTGTGAAAAAAAAAAAAAGAGAGAGAGAGAGAGTGGGGAACTTCATTCCCCTGGCATCCCTGCCAGCTCTGGAATTCTGCAATTTTATGAATTGAGCACAAAGCATGATTTTGTTTCAGCCTTTATGGATATAAAACTTAGAATTTCTGGGTTTACTGTTCAACTATTACAAAAACTGTGCATTGAATACAACCAGATGTCTGTGTGTGTGTGTGTGTGTGTGTGTGTGTGTGTGTGTGTGTGTGTGTGAAAGGTGGGTGTGGCATGGGGAAACACTGAGAGGACTAGAGTCAATCCCAGTGGCTCATTGTATGACCTTGGGCACGTTACTCAACCTTTCTTGGCCATAGTGTCTTCATCCCCATCAGTAGGGATGATGGTATTCACCTTACAGCACTGCTGTAGGACTAATGGTAAGTCATCAATAAATGGTAACTATTATCTCTTAACAGATTTGGGGTCAGTGCTTGAAGAATATTTTTGATCCTGTAGGTAAGATTTTATAGCAGTGGGGCAATGTGTGCAGTGTAATTTATGGAAAGCGACATCAATACTTTGTGATTGGGTTTCCATTTGGCACTATCTATGTGTGAATCTACACTGAAGATCCACCATAGGGTTTTACTTTTGAATCTCTCACTGGAGATTTTTACTCTAATTGTTTCCCTCTTTCTCCTAAAAATAGAATAGAGCTAAAACACTCCAACTGAGTGAATAGTCTAGAATGGCTGAGTTCTAATAAGTGGAAGCTTGAAGTATCTGATTTGCACACAGACACCTTGCCATTTATTCACAGGTAGTGTTTAAATTAAAAGCTAACCAGAAGTCAATAGCCACAAAGATGGCTTTGGAGCAGATTCCCTCTGTGCTATTGCTCCTTTCTCCCAGCTAAGTTTCTCTTCCCTTTACCTCTTCCTCCTTCTCTTACCTTTTTACCTCTCTCTTCTTTTTTTAATGTTCTTCTCCTAATTTTCAGATTTGAGTGTTCTCTTCTTTTTAACTTTGTGCCGTGTATTCTGCAGAATTTTGCTTTTCCTTCTCCTTTGCCACTTTTTATTCCACTGCCCACTTTTCTTGTCCTCCAAACTTTTATTCTCATTCATCCACAATACCTGCTGGGAGGCCTTTTCAATAAGGTAAATGATGGAAGGGCAAGTGAACTTCTCTTTGAGTTTAGAAAAATGGGACTTGTAGTCAGGGGCTGAGTTTCCAGAGGATGACTGATGTCAGAGAATCCAGCTGCTCCATATCTAGAGGTATCAGGTTGAGACCTAGCAACTGCCTGGGGTCCTAGTGACTGCAGAGGCACCAGGCTTCTAACCAGCCAGGGGAAGTGGGAATCAGAGTGACTGTGGTATAGAATGATGAGGCATTAGCTCACGTTGGAAAGAACAGCTGATTTAAAAGATGAATCCTGTGTCTGGGCTGCCTGACCTGAAAGAAGGGAAAACATAGCTGAACCAGAAGGGCCGAATTGACTTCTCTCCCAGTTATACCAACTACAACCCAAATGGTATGATTAAAATAACTGATGGAGGGCCGAGCCCCTGGAGCACTCGGGAGAGTACAGTGCTGGGAGTGCGGCGACGCTCCCTCCCCGGGTTCGGATCTTATATAGGAATGGCTGGTGCGCTCACTGGCTGAGTGCCGGTCACAAAAAAGACAAAAAAAAAAAAAAAAAAAAAACCTGATGGATTCAAATCTCAGTCCCAAACACTAACACTGATTTGATCTCTAATATTAACTATCACCCCACATCCAAGCCTGAGTATTAAGCCCATCTCTACCAGCTATCAGCTGACTGACCTGGGATAACTTACTTTACCCTTTCAAGTTTTAGTTCTTCTGTAAAAGGATATAACTCTCACACCTAGTATAGTCACAACAGGAATTAAGTGAGATCATGTATGCAAAGTGTGTTTAGGGTACTCTGAGGTTTCTATGCAGTTTCTGCATCTTGGCTTGGGATTTTAATATTTTAGGAAGACTTTGTTTATCTCATGGATAGTATAGGGTCAGTATGGCTCAGGGCCCTTTGGGTGTTCTTGTTCTGACATTAACTGAGCTAGAAGTAAGATGGTGAGCCTCTCAATACAGTGCTGTACACCACTGCTCTTTGCACCACTGCTCTTTGCACCATTAAATCCAGCCATATTTGATACCCCCAAATTCCCACTTGACTCACTAATGATTTGAGCTATGGAGTATGGCAGAAAAGGTTAAAAAAACTGCAGGCTCAAAACCAGTTTTAAACCTCATGCCTCAAGCAGTGTTCTCAGGTGGGGGCAATGTTGCCTTGTAAGGGACATGTAGCACGTCTGGAGATATTTTTGATCACCGCAACTTTGGGGGTAGGATGGGGCAGTGCTGCTGGCATGTAATGGATGGAGACCAGGAATGCTGCTGAACATTCCGCAATCCAAAGAATTTGTATTGACAGGGTCAATAGTGCTGAGGCTGAGAAAGCCCAGTTTGGAGGTAGCCAGATGGACAAAATCATTTTGGAAGTAGGGGATCATCTTGGCTTTAGCATCCTCCTGTTTATGAAGTCTGAGTAAAAGTCTGGACAGAGAAGGCATTCAATGGGATCTGCAAACCTTTTAAAACTGAGCTGCTGTTATGAATTCAGAGAAGTATGTTTGCCTTTTGGACAAAAAGATCTGTAGCCTCTTGCATGCCAAAAATGTGCTCAGGGTTTGCTATGCAGCAGTAGGAGAATCTGTCCATAAAAGGGATGGACTTTGCTGCCCAGAGGGATTCCCTTCAAGGGTTTCCCTTGTGAGCCTGAAAAATCACTGGGAAAGGGCAAGGCCAGCCAACCTTGGAGTTCCAGCCCCTCACCAAGGAGTGTTTACATTTCCCTGGAGGTGAGAGCAAAGAGGCGGTAGAGAAGGGACAGCGCTCTAGCCCTAAAAAGGGGTTGTTTAGGAACTCTTCTTGGATGTGAAGATTAACCGGCTTAACTGGGAATGGCCTTTGAGAAGGGGAACCTGGCTTTTATACTCCGGGAAGCTGCGAGGAAGCCACCACCGACAGGAGTGCCTGGGGTTCCAGCCCAGGAAGACAAGGGTCTGAACCCCGCTCCTCTAGCAGTGTGCTGACTCCATGACCTCGGACAAAGAAAGAAAAAGAACTAAAATTACTGCACACCTACTAGATGCCAGACTTAATGCTGGTGTTGCATCTGCAATATGATCTCATAACACATTGAAGTAGCTTGGCTAAGTCATACGGTCGGTCGCTGGCTAAATCACTCCAGGTTTGTTTGACTCCAACGCTCATGATTTTTCCTCTATACCACACTGTATCGCCAAATCCTTAGCCTCTGAAAGCCTAAGTTTCCATGCTTGTTCAATGGCCACAATCAGACTACCTCAGAGGAGGGTTAGGGGGGTGAACTTGGAACAGTCCATGATGCTTTGGCCTGTGCTTGGCCCTGGCCTCCAGGGAGAGCTCAATGCTCCTTCCTTTCCCCCATCCCTGTCGCTCCCTTGCTGTGGTTGGATGGCTTCAAGACATTTATCAGCTATTGCACACCAGTGGGGACATCAGTGTGCTGAGATAAAGGACCCGTGCCTGCCTAGGGGGCTGGCTTCTGCGTCCCCCTCCTTCCTTCTGCAAAGTGGCAGTCAACTCTCCATGACTAGAAGCTCCACAGGGTGGCGAAGTCAACACCCTCCTCCTGTGGACTCCCTTTTCCCTTCCATTTCTGAGCATGGTGAGACGAGGTGGTGCAGGGCTTGCTTATTAGAACCTGGAAGACCTGTCATCTCTTTCACTCCTCAGGCTGTGTTCTCTGGGGCTGCTGCCCTGGCCTGGGCACCTATGTGAATAGCGTGGGCTAGTTCAGCTCAAGGCCTCAAAGCAAGTCTTTCCTTTGTAGGGTGGAACCTCTCCAGTGTTTTGGACATTGGTATAGAAATTGACAGAGACACAGCTACTTAGGCCTCTCTTGCTTGGAACAAGAGGAGGCCAGTGTTCAGCTTAGATCCCTGGATTTTACAGTCTAGTGAGATCCAAACCCTGCTGAAGACAAAGTGTTACTTTGTCTGCTTCATCGTTTGTACATGTATCTCTCTCAGCGGGGTTTTCAAAAGTGGGTGATTTAGGGCAGGATTCAGCTATTCCTCAGTTTCCTGATCACGCGTGGTATTAATGTAACCCCTTGATTCTGCAGAGCTCTCAAATGTCACTGTTCAGTGCTATGATCCCACCTAATAAAGCTTAAAACAAGACCTAAAATGACTGATTATTTCCAAGTGCAATGTGATGAACCGTGGCCCAAAATATCAGGTCCAAATCCCCGGAACCTATAAATGTTACCTTATTTGGAAAAAGGGTCTTTACCAATGTGATTGAGATGAGGACATCATCAGATGGGCCCTGAATGCCATCACAAGTGTTATTACAGGGAAACAGAGGGAAACTAGTTGCATGCAGAGGAGAAGGTGCTATGAAGGCAGAGGCAGAGATTTGAGTGATGTGGCTAAGGATGTCTGGCCACGCAGGAAGGTGGAAGAGGTAAGGAAGGGATTCTCCCCTACAACCTCTGTAGGTGCCCTGCTAACTTTGGTTTCAGACTCAGGCCTCTAGAATTGTGAAAGAATAAATTTCTATTGTTTTAAGCCACTAAGTTTGGGGTAATTTGTTACAGCAGCATCAGGAGACTAAAACACAAAATAACTGATGGTATCCCATAACAAAACTCCAGAATACTTATAGGAATACAGAATTATTTAGCATCCAACAAGATGAAATCCATAATGTTTAATATCCAACCAAAAATTACCAGGCATGCAAAAAAGCTGGAAAATACAACACATAACGAGGCAAAAAATCAATCGCAACTGACCCAGAAAAGCTTCACCCTTTCTTTTTAAGATCAGGACCTGGATGCTGCCATGGATACAGCTAAAATCCTGAATTTTATTACCAAAGGACAAAAAAACTTTGGCAGACAGCTGGCAGTACCAGGCATCCTAGTAAAAAAAACTTGTCTCACCAGTTGTGTTAGTCAGGATTTTATAGTTGCAAACAACTGAAACAGATGTGGTTGATTTAAGCAGAAAAAAAGCATTTAATAAAAGGATATTGTGTATTTCACAGACTTCAGAACCAGGCTTAGAAATTGAGCAGGAACAAACGAGGCCTGGCAGCAGCCAGGACCACATCCAAAGTCTTGCTTCGGAGCTCAGCTAGTAAGGATGGTGCTGGATTGCCACAGCTTGCCCTCTGCAGTCACCAGCCACTAGAAAGTCCACATTGTTGACGCTGCTGCCACTAACCACCAGCCAGGAACGATCCTCCTTCTGCTTCTTTGCACCACTAGCTAGGGGCTGCAATGGGTGCCTCTGGTTGGCAGAGGTTCAGTCACATTCTGGACCTCAGCTTCAAGGGAGACTGGGAAGGCTAGTCCTCAGCTTCTACCAAGGGAAGCGAGTTTTGCCTGTCATCATGGTTTTTAGGAAAAGAAATCTTCTCAAAACTGGAAGAGCCTAGAATGTGAACAGCTGAATAATAATAATAAAACAATAGTAATAACTGATAAAGGTCCATTCCATGAGGTCAGATTCTAGTGACATCTGTGAGAGACGCGTGCAGAGCGAATGGGCAATCATATCATCGGTGACTCATCTTCTACTCTTCAGGACCCGGCTTGTCACACACCCAAACCAATCTCTGCTTTTTATTTCTCTCAAAGAACAAAATTTCAACAAATTGAATTTTAAAGATCTAATTGGCTTTTATTAGCAATTTATGAACCGGGCAGCATCCAGTCTAGAAATTCGAAAGGAACTCCGCTGGGCATGGCAGAACAGACCTTTTTTGTAAGGTAGCTTGAGCAGGACCAAGGAAAACAGCATTTTGCAGAAAGAGGATGGTTAACATCAAGTTGCTTTCCTTGTGGTGTTAGAACAGAGGGGACTTCCTTATCAGGCCGGTTCAGGTTGGCCTGAGCCCTTTTTGATTGGCTGCTGTGAATCTCCCATTTTTTCAGAAAACTGGCCTGTCTGGAGATATGGCTATTATCTCTCTCCTAATGTCTGTGACGATCAGATCTTACAAGTAAACAAGTTGGGTTTTGGTTTGGTGATATGGAACATTAATTAGCATGAGTGACTCTATTGAAGTTGGTCTGTTGGGGCCTAGTGCAGGAGCTCAGTCCAAATCAATGGCCTCCCCAAAATTTTATTTAACATTCCTTATGAGTAAACTTTAGTGAGACATATTTGAGATTTGAGTGATGATTCGGAAGTACTTCATCTAAGTCTGTGTTATTAACTACCTCTTTTTGGTGATCTTCTTTACTAATGTTAGTTACTTGATGGACGTCCTATTGGCTACTGGCATATTTTCTTTGTATACAGGACAGGGAAAAATAAAATCTAAAAAGAGACTGGCAGGTAATTCCTTTGTGCTATGGTATTCAGAGTAGAGCATGACTTTGAACCTATTTTAGCCCTGAGCAACTTGCTTCCTGGACTAAGTCTTTGATCTGTGATGATTCTTAAGCAGTCACCCCATTATCCTTGATTAAAAGGAAGCATTAGATCAGAGAATAACTGATTGAAGGACCAATATTTTGGACAATTGCATGAGTATGATTTAAGAGTGATGGGAAGACTCTAGGATGCATCTATTCCTATAGTTCTATCGTTTAAGGTTAATTCCTTTAACCCTCTCTACAAGGCTCTGATTAAAATACAAAAATCATAGAAGGGACAACACATAAAAGAGTTACCACTTTTAACACCTTTGGGAAGTGAGTTTTTTCAGGTAATAGCTAGCACTTACCTGACACTACAGAGTGCTTCATGCACATTTTAACTCATTATTCCTCACAAAAACCCTATCATAGGGTAACATTATTATTCCTTTCCAGAAAATGAGTAAAGTGAGGGACAGAGAAGTCAAATAACTTGCTCACGGTCATCCTACTATTAAATAGCAGAGCTGGGATTCAAACCCCCAGAGGTGGTCTCCAACATTCACCTGTTCAACCTCCATCCTTTGCTGCCTGTCACCTAGAGAAGTAGGATGCAGGGCACAGGGCAGATAAATGCTGACAACAGGCACACAGCCCACAGAGGGCAGGCCCGAGTCCAGATGGGAACTCTGCCTGTGAGGAGGACATGTGGGGACGATTTGGAGCTGCCACGGCACAAAGCACCTCCTGGCCAAGGGCCTCTCTTCTCCCTGGCTAGTGGGCCTCAGCCCTCTTGAGCAGTCTGGCTCTACCTTTAGAGTGCTGTCTTCTGAAGAAGTCACCAATTACCTTTATTCCTGATAAAACCAGCAGATTCTTTCTGCCACCTTGAGGTCTAAGGACAAAGGTGGAGGGAGACTGGCAACGGGAAAGGGAGCTGGAGCATGGAAAATCATTTGCTGCCCATTGGAGGCAAAGAGAGCAGCATGTACAGCTGTGAGACAAGCTACTGATAAGACAGAATCAAAGCTGCCGGGGCCAAATCGAGCCCTGTGCGTGGAGAGTCGGACCTGGATGCCCCTGGATGGTGGGCTCTATGCCTCAGTTCCCTTTCCCTGGAGGGAGAGACTCACAGAGCCCCACATAAGCAGAAATATTCACAGAAGTGAGAGCAGAAGCCACGAGGCTGCTGCTGCTGCTGCTGCTGCTGCTTGTGGGGAATTTACTAGCTCTGCAATGAATAATGAGTTTTAGTTCTGCGGGACTGCCCTGTTTACAGAAGAGGTCTGAATGCAAACCAGGATTCAAATCCCATCTTCATTCATCCTCTGTCTCCCTCTGTCCCTCTCTCCCTCCCTCTCTCTCTTTCTCACAGCATCCATAGAGTCTGACTCTAAATATAAATCAAACATCCAGAAACATAATAAAGAGAACTAAAAGAAATAAAAGCACCAAGCAATCCTTCCGGTTTCCCAGTCAGCTCAAGCAACGGTGGAGAAAAACAGAAAGGCTCCTGCCAAATCCATCATGCAAGATATACCTCAAGAGTGAGGTACTATCTGCAGAAGAAGTCTTCACAAGTAGTAATGCAAGCACCACACTCTGATTTAAGCTTCTTGAAAAACTCAGACTTATGGCACTTAGACTGATAACAGATTATATCTCAAAAGTGTCTTCTATCTGCCGTCCTGTCTTTTGAAGAAACACAGAAACTAGCAATGTGGATTAGTCTGTTCATACATTTCTTGGCCTTATTCATCTTTTAGAATTAAAAAAAATAAAATAAAACATTAACTGGTTAATACCATAATTAGAAGCAACACAAGTTACAAAATAGCAATGTAGAAGGAAATTTTAGGATCAAAATAGACTATTGGCCATCATGATTCATACGATTTTCCATGTCAGACAGGGTGGTATTTGCGTGGCAGCAGGTGGGGAGACTTCCAGATTTAGATAGTGTGAGCCCAAAGGAAAGTTGCTCTGACCCAGCCCCCACCAGACTCTCCTACCCCACCTGTCACTGCTCATCCACTGTCGCTTCCAGCATCTGCTCTACCTCCTGTGTTTCCCCTCATTACATTCTTGTCCATTCTAGACATCTCTGGTTCTGCTAGTGCCGCGCCAGATTCTCCCTGTCTTGTTACAGCATCTTCCTCCTCCTCAGCTAACTTGCTCCTTTAGTCTCTAGATCCCAGCTGCTCCTACCTGCCCTGAAGCTTTGCTCTGTCAATTTGCATTTTGCTCTCTTACTCTCTCTTTGGCTCCACCACTGGATCTTGCTCCATTGCAATTACACTCCAGTTTCTCCTACCTCAAACCATCCAACCAACCAAAACAAGCAAATAAGGACTTTACTTCAAGTCTGCCACCCATCCCCCCAAACAAGTTTCTTCACTCTCTGTCTCCTCATCGCAAATTTTTTTTAAAGCCATTTTTGTCATCTGCTTCCATTCTATACCCCTCATTCCCTTCTTAATCCCTGCAGTCTGGCTTCACCTCTTACAGTTGTTCCACCATCATTTTTTCAAAGGTCAATGGCCAGCCAATTACCAAATGCAGTGTTTTGTTTTATTCTCATTTTGCTTAATTGTTTTATATGATTGACCTTATTCCTACACCTCTCACCACCCCTGTGAAATTCTCACCTCCTTTGGCTTCCCTGAAAATGTACTTTCCTTATTCTCCAATTTATCCCTATGTCTCCCCCACTTTCTCTTCTTTTCTAGCTCCAAATATAAATTTTTGCTAAGAATCTGCTCATGACCTTTTCCTCCATTCTCTTCTACAGGCTCTCTTGGTAAACTCATGCAGTCTCATGGCTTTAATTCTTCCTTTTTTGTGACTCATTTCTGAAACGTCCTCTTCCCAGTTTGGCTTTACCAACTCCCTGCTGAAAGTTTCCACCCATATGTCCTACCAGTGTGTTGATCTTAATGGGTTCAAGACTAAAATTTAACACTTGTCCTCCTGAAGATTTATTTCTTCCAATTTCTGTTCATCAAAATCTTTCTAATTGCACCAGCTCAAAACATTGATAGAATCTTAAATTCTTCCCTCTTTGTTCATCTGATTAATAGTCAAGTCCTGTCAATTTTTTCAAAAACATATATCTTTTTTGTTTGTTCTTTCCTTTTAATTCCCACTGACACCCCTCTAGTTCAAGATCTGACTTCCCCCACTTTCTTTAACGTAATAATCTCCCAATAGCTCTGTTTCGAGCCTTACCCTACTGAGCCACAACTTATACCTGACACACTACTATCATATCAGTCTTCCTGATCATTTTCCTGCTCAAATACTTTTAATGAACACCCAATACCTAAAGCTCACACAATGTATTGAGGTCCCTGCTGTGATCTGAATGTTGGTGCATCCCCTCCAAATTCATGTGTTGAGATTTAATCCCCAATGTGATAATATTAAGAGGTAGGGCCTTTTGAGGTGTGATTAAGTCATTAGGGCACTGCCCTCATGGGTGGGATTAGTGTCCTTAGACAAGAGGCTCAGGGGAATGTGTTCACCCCTTTTGCCATGTGAGGACACATCGGAGGCACCATCTATGAGGAATGGACCTTCACCAGGCACTGACTCTGCAGGCACCTTGATCTTGGACTTCTCAGCCTCCAGAACTGTGAGCAATAAATTTATGTTGTTTATAAATTACCCAGTCTAAGATATTTTATTATAGCAGCCCAAACTAAGACAGGCCCTCTACCTTTGCCCCCAGACTACCTCTCTAATTTTACTTAACATGAATTTTTGTTTTTCCCACCAATTCTTTACTTCAGCCACCACCACACAATCACATGCTATATTTTTACATTCAATGATGGCAAGTAACATGAAACTCTAACTCAAGTTTACTTCATCAATAACTAAATTTATTGTCTCCCATAACAATAAGTTCTGAAGCAGGGTGAGCTCCAGGCACGGATGCCCCCACTCTGATTGTACTTCTTTGCAATTCTCTTGACAAAAGTGAGTTCGCCTTTGCTGATGATCTTCTAACACTTTGCAACTCACACTGCACTGATCACAGCATGCTTTGTGTTATAATTACCAGTTACCCTTCTCATCCCTGTCGAGATTGCAGGGGCCTCCGATAAATTACACCCTTCTCTCTACCTGATTTCTAAACCAAAGGAGAGCGAGGTAAGAGTAGCAGACCAGATCAAACAACACTTTATTATCGATAAAACCGGTTCTGAAGAAAGTGGCTTTCTTGTGCTGCAATAACAGGATTCCTAATACGCAAACCCCAGAGTCTGACAGACTCCCCACCAAGTCACAGGTAGGGTTGGACGACACAGGCCTCCCGTCTCCGGACCTGCTCCTGGAAGACAGGTGCATGCATGGAGGAGCAGAGGTGTGTGCCTCCTGCTGGCTGCTGGAGCCCAGGAGCAAAAGGAATTGGACGGGGCTCAGCAGCACATCCAGGTCAGCTCCTCTCAGAAAGTTATACCAGGTAACTCACTCCTCCCCGGGGATGAGTAAGGAATGGGAGAAGAGCCTGGGAAGGTGTTCAGGGAAAAAAAATCTCCTTCTAGAAACCACAGAAGCTTCCTTGACCCACAAAATGCTCTCTGACAAAAGTGTAGATTTCTTGAACTCAGGGATTATGTTTTGTACATCTTCCCTCCCCCCACAATGATGCACATATTGGGTGCTTAATAATGTCTGCTAAATTATATTAAATTATATAATATAATTATTACATATAAGTTATTATGTAATTATATAACATTGAATTTATATAATCTATGTATTATAAATTTGATAGATTCTAATAATATTATAAAAAATACATAGCACATATTATATAAAGTTATTTATATTAATAAATTTTGTTGAACTTGAAAAGGCTGTTGATAATAGCAACAATGCTATTACCAGAGCCTTACTGAGGCGAAGCTGGTTATCATACAGGAAAACAAATTATTCTCCAGCCTCCACAGCATGAGAAGAGGCTTATAGAGAAAGTGGACACACTTCTAATTTCTTTGAACACCTAAAGGTGATCATCAAACTAAAACAATGTTTCCTATAAAAAGTTATTTCTTAAAATCATATCGAAACTTCTAGATTTTTTTTCCCCAAAATTCATGAGGAAATTCATTTTGTTTTTCAAGAGTGCATCACTTTGTACCACCCAAGACTCTTTGTATAATGCCAACCATCTGGCTATGTAGAAAACTGGTGTTTGAGATTCACTGCTTTCAATTTTCGCTGAGATGTTTGGTGTCAAGTAGATGCAGCACGAGTGTATCTCTTTGAAGTGCCTTAATATCGACAGATCACCTCCCCATAGCACACGCTATGACACATGTAGACACATTTGTGTATTTGGAGGGGTCTTGATGGAAAAACTCACAGCACATTAACAAACACCATTCAGTATATTTGAATAACTGAGTTCAGATGGGTGAAATATTGAAGTAAACCTTGAGACTTAAACTTGGGTGGTAATACCATATATGCCTATAAAATGGTGAGTGTGTGTGTATCATGCAGCACACTTATTTGGATAATGGTCAAACAGTCCTGAGAATGGTATTTCTCTCTCTCTCTTTCTCCCCCCCTCCCTCCCCTCTATCTCATGAGTTCGTGTGTGTGCATGTGCATGTGTGAGAGTGTGTGTGTGTGTAGCTCTAGGGGGAACTCATTCTTACCAGATTTATATACTTATACCAAGTTCTATGGGGTCCCTAGGATTGTTCCTGGGACTTGATTTACATGCTGTTTTATTGCCATAAGGGACTTTAAGGTTAACCTTGGAACTTTTAGTAAAATTTTTTGGCTACCTGGAATTAAACACTGCTGGGAGGTAGAGATACATAACAACCCCCTCAGAGAAAACCCCTGAATAACAAGGGAATGTCCTTTCAAGCAAGATAGTGCTAATGGGTGTGTGACTACTTCTTTTGTCTGGCAGTGTAGTACCAAGAGGAGATGACTCTCCAGGCTGGGAGAGAGCTGCATGAAAACCTAGAAGCTCTGTTAGGTCCCCTGAAAGAGCCATACACATCTGTGGCTCCTGAAAGCCCAGCTGGGGCACATGTTATGAGGGATTTGATAGTGTCCTTGAGAATGACCCTAAGGAGAAATACCTTGGGGACAGTGATTAGCACCCTCTGGGTAATGGAAACATTACTACTAAGAGGAAAAAAACCTCACTGAGACATTGACCAGAAATCTACAAGAGCTACTCATATACAAAACCCAAGAGTGGAGAGGAGTGACAAGATATGGTGTTGTACTAAAAGAAACATCCTTTTCCAGAAGTTCTGGGACCTCCGTGCTTCCTGCATATAACACCTGCCTTGGGAAATGGGAATGTAAGTCCTCTCCTTATGTGTCTATTGCAGCAAAAGGTTACTTTCTGCTTTAAAAAACATCACCATTGGGCTGAGCCCGTGACGCACTTGGGAGAGTGCGGCGCTGGGAGCACAGCGACGCTCCCGCCGCGGGTTCGGATCCTATATAGGAATGGCCAGTGCACTATGCACTCACTGGCTGAGTGCCGGTCACGAAAAAGACAAAAACAAAAACAAAAACAAAAAAAAAACATCACCACTGACAACAAAAACCCAAACCAAACATCTCCCCTATATCTGAACATATAGGATGAAGTCCAAAAACCTCTTATTGGAGGCTTGAAGTCAGTGAGAGCCTATCTAAGTCTCCTTGTGTGCGTGCCCACGCCTGTAAGAGTGCAGAGCAACAGGAAAACGTGCACCCTTAGATGTGAGGCCTCAGCTTCCCTGTTCTCTCCTGCTCCTGCCCTTTCTAAGCACTTGCAGATTGATCCTTTGCAAAATGAGGCTCCGAGCAACAGGATCCCTCTCTTTCCTTTCCTGCCTCAGAGACTTGAGAGAGAAATCATGTTTTCTTACACATGGACAAAGTGAATGCCACTCTCTGTCTCTTAAAGCACAAAGCTTGATGGTAGGTACATCACAGAGAAGACGGTCCGTGACAAGTGTCTGTATGTGCAGCTCAGTGTTCATTGTGCTGTTTCACTGTCGAAATTCACATTTTTCATCACATTAGACATTTCTGACCATTACCTATTCTAATATTGCCTCAGCTCCGTTCTCTCTCTTTCATTTCTAGAAATCCTTTTAGACTTAATTGAACACGCTCGTGCTATCTTTTCTACCCTAACCTCTCTTCCAATTTTTCTGCCTCTGTGTTTTTCTGGGCTACATTCTGCTGTGTTGCTTTAGCTTGGTCTGAAGCACCATCACTCTTCATTCTTGTTCACTAATTCTTCTTCAGACATACCTAATCTACTGTTCCCTCTGTTGAGTTTTTAATTTAAATAACCATGCATTTTATCTCTAGACTTTCTTTTTTTTTTTTTAATCTGCCTTTTCCTTTTTTTTCCGGTCATGGTATCATGTGGATTTCTTGCCTTCTGTAATGTCCTTAATCATTCTAAACATGCTTATTGTATATTCTCTTTCAGTTTGTTGTTCTAGTACCTGAATTTCATGGGAGGCAGGAGGTGGAACTGGTGGATTCTGCTGTCTGTAGTGTCCACTGACTGTTGCTTCTGACGGATTGCTTCCTTCAATATTGTGTGATTTATTTTATTGTGAGCTCATCTCGTGTGGGGCTTGCTTGTTCCTGTGAAACTACCTTGTATTCTAGGTTGTGGAATGTCTCTCTAGAGTGTTTTTGTAATTGCTTCTGCCACCCACTCCAAAATATTATTAGCCAGGGACCAGTTTTTACATTAATTTCTTGGCTTGGAAGTTTCTAGGCCATTCCAGAAGTGCAATTTTGGAAACCAAATTTGTGTGGAGACCAGGCTCAGGGTTTCAAATTCTCAGGAAAGATTTTTTTCCACAAAGAGAGACAAATGAGTTTCCGTGTCATTTTGCTGTGCTGGTTGAGATTTTTTTTTTTTTCCTGGTTCATATTCTCCCTGATGATTCAGGCCTACAAGGGTCTTGGCTTTATGTGGGAGTCTCAAGTACACCCCCATCTGTGCAAGCTCAAGGCCTTCTCTCCTGTGGTCATTACAGCCCAGATTCCGTGGGTTATGAAGATCTTGACTCTCCAGTTCTGAGGGCAAACGGAGCATCGGTTCACATGCTAACTTACTCGGTTTCAGTCTTCCTTCTTCTGTGACTTCTGCTTTTTTCCTGTTATCTTAGTTTTACTTTAAAACTGTGTTTTGTTGTATGTTATCCTGCAATCCTAGGCATATCTGAAGGGAGAGTTCTCAAGTGACGTCATCCTGCCATATTATCAGAATTAGAAGTCCCTTCATCTACGCTTTATGTTTTCTTCCCCACACTCTTAGATCAAGACCTTATGACTTCATGCCAAGACCGTAGCATTACCTCTCTAAAGCACCTGCCTCTGAGTAGTCTGAGATAGCATTTCTCACATGGATCTTTCTAAAACACTACTTTTACTGCGTGACTTCATGGCTTAACAACTGTTAATGGCCCACATGTTGCCTATAGCATAAAGACAAATTCCTTATCCTTGTACTTAAGATCATGCATAATCTGGACTTCAATTAAATATATTTTCTAAGAGTTTCAGTGGAGATTTTTAATTTTCTTGGTTGAATACTCTTATTAACAAATTAGGCAAGTACCATCTGGTATAAAAAACTGTCAGGTGAATGGATCTCCAACTACAGGATCAGTGTTTTTAATCTATTTTAGGACAGATTGTATCAATCCTTATATTACCCTAAATCAATGCTTGTTTCTTAAATTTAATTGTGGAAGGGATATTGGTGACTAAACTTCAAATCATCAAAGCAATGTAAGTGGGGCAGAGCTTTACCTTGAATGGTTTTGGAGCTTGTCTACTTTCTACAGTGTGTAATAAGACTATGCAGAAGAGATCAGTCCATAGAATGTGGCCCAAATGAAAGTCTTATTGTGAGTAATGCTTTTGCTGTATTTTTTTTTTTGTAATAACTTAGTTTTCAAGGAATTTGTATAACTATGGTCTCATTTGATCTTTACAACAACCTTTAAGGGATGTAGAGAAAATTTAGAGATAAGGAAACCAAGTCCATAAAATTATTCATTTATCCACTCAACAATTGAACAAATATTTATTGTACCAACTATGTGCCAGGTATGGGGCTAGGACTGGGGATTCAGCAATGAATAAAATAGACCAAGATACTACTCTCATGGACATGGCAATCTTGCAGCTCTGTGACTTACCCAAGGCTACATTTACCCCCTAAATGGTGGACTCAGAATCAGAATTCAGATCTTATAACATTTCATCCCTTGAAGTCCCCTACTGTCAGGTTTAGTGCCATACTTGACCTGAAACAGAATGTGGGTCCCACCTAAATTGTTTGCTGTCTGTCTTAGAGCCAAGCTTGCTTTCAGTCCTCTTTTTTTCTGGGCACATAAATAAGCTGTGTTTCCTAGCCTCCTGTTCAGGTTGGGGTGGTCATGTGACTGATGTGCACTGCTACCAGGCCTGGACCACAAAAGGACTCCACATGCCATCATCTCTCATTTTTCTCATTAACTGCTGAATTTATAGAACGACGACGACCAAGAGGAGGGGAAAGCCACAATATAGAAATGACATTTTCTGAATGACACACAGAAAGCAGCCCATCAATCAGGGACACTTCACATTGACTTCACAGGAGTGAGAAATAAACTTCTCTTGTCTTAAGCCACTGAGATTTGGTAGGCTTTTTGTGAAGGCAGACTTTAACAAAAGCACCCTTTAAATAAAGCCTAAACTGGAACTATAAGAGTGACAATCAGGTGGCATGATTTTATTCTTATGACATCTATTAAATGATGTCCCCTAAGTTTTTTTACTGATAACTTGGATGTAAAAATTGATATTCTCATCAAATTTAAAGGAGATACCAGCACTCCAAAAAACATTTAAAGTAAAATAATATTCAACCATGTCCTAGACCTGGTGTATGTTGATTTCTGAAGACATCGACAAAGCATTTTGAATACAAAGTAAAATAGGGGTACCACTCAATAAATTCAAAGCTGCTTGAACAATCATATCTGATATGATTGGTGAATAGGATTTTGCAATTGAACTGTTGGGCTGTTCTCTTAGCCTGTTTTGTATAACATTTTTATCAGTGTCTTGAATGAGTATATAGTAGGTATGATGAACAAATGTGCCAGTGACACAAGTCTGCAGCATTATAAATAAGACATAAGATAGTTGACAGAATCAAGATTCAAAATTATCTTGACATGCTGCAATACTGGGCCAAAACCAACAACATGAAATGTAATAAGGATAAATGCAAAGTTTCATTCTTAGGTCCAAAAAAGAATTATAGGAATACAGGATGGAGAACATGTAACTTGGCAGCACTCAATGTAAAAAGGCCCTGGGGGTCTTATTTGACCAAAAGCTCAGTTTGAGCCAGCAGTGTGATATGGGTCCACAGACTTAGACTGCATTAATGGAAGCATTGTGTAATGATTGTGAGAAGCATCAGGCTCTGTACTCCTCACATGGAATCTGGGAATTATTATTAAATTCTGTGTATTCTGGAACAGTGACAAACTAGAGAATACACAGGGGAGGTGATGGAGATGGTGAATAAAGATGCCTCCTGCCTATGCATCCCAAGCATACTTCTAGTAACCTCTTTAGTGTTTGTGCCATTCCTCCAGCTTTGTACTATAGTCTGTCTTCTCCACTAGACTGCAAGCTCCAGAAACGAAGGGATAAAAACAATAATAGAACCAATAACGGTTGGAGGTAACATTTATTGGGGTCTCACCATGTGCAAGGCACTTCTCTAACATGTATTATCTTTTTCTACCTTCACAGAAATCCTATGAAATGGATTCTACCAGTGTCCCCACTGTATGGACAAACAGAGGCAGAGTAAGGTTAAGTACCTTAGTAAATCATGGAGTCAGGGCACAAAATCAGGCAGTTTGACTCTAGGACTGGTATTCTTAACCCACATGCTATCTATCCAATCAAACTTTGAAACTCCAGTCTCAAGCACTTGATTCATGGTCAATGATTTTAATGAGGATGGGACAGTGTCACATAGAAACCAAGTTGTAGAAAGAACCAGAGGGGGACAGAGCTATTCCCTGAATAGTACAGGGAGCTTGTCTAGCACCCATTGCATATAAGAAGAGATACACACATGAGAGATTTTAACACACCTGGGCACCTATACTAGTAGTCACACACATAATAATAATCTGATATTTTTACAGTTAGTTTTTCATTTTCAAAAGCATTTTTTAAAACATTGATGTCCTTTAATCCTCCAAATCGCCTTGTGAATTAAACATGGCAAGTCTAGGGATGAGGAGACAAGCCCCCAAAAGGTTATATTTGTTTATTCACCAATGTATTTATTCAACAAAAACTTATTAAGTGCCTATTAAATTCCAGGTACTACAGCAAGATCACGAGGACTTTGTAAGGTGGTGTTGTTATGTCCATTTCACAGATAAGGAAATGGAAGTCCTGAAGATTGAATTAGCACTATCACTGTGAGATATTAATATCAATATAGATATACACATACATATTCACACACATAGTTGTTCACGAGTGTACTTCAAAAAGTTCATGGAAAAATAGAATTAAAAGATAATACAAATCTTTTCATGAACTTTCTGAAATACCCTCATATGATATATGTCTGGGTCTCACATTACTAATTTCTCTTTCAAAGGGTAGAATTGGAACGGTCCCTTCCTTGCTAAATTTAAATTGTTAAATTTCAAAAGTCTATGTGCTGGAAAGGAGTTGAAGCGATATGTAATTAGTAGAGTAACGAGTAGTTGAGCTCTTACTTCCCAATGTGATGTTCTAACAATGAGACAGGCCGTGTGAAAAAACTCAAAGTGACATTCATGCAAAAAAGGTCATTCCCAACAGTAGGGATGAAACAGAAATAAACATTTATTAGAAAATGAGATCACCCTTGGAGAGTGCTTTGAGATCTTTGGGAAAGTGTGGTTGGGATGGGGGAAGCATGCCAGGACACATTCCCTCTGTGGGCTCCAGACATTCCAGGCTCCCAGCTTCCCAACTGTGGAATGTCTTGGAATGTGCAGGAATCCCTGTGGGCTGTGGAGCCTGGGAGCTGTAGGGCTCTGCTAACGGGGGCTGATTGGGACCTACCTGGGATCTCTGGTATGGCTCAGCAGTCCCCAGGGCCGGGAGGTGAAGAAACTAGTAGGTAATGCAGACCTTGTCACTGAAGTCAGCCCTGAGTGCTGAGGTCACCTCAGAGATAAAAGGAGAAATAGTGATTCCTCTGTCTTCCTTACGAATATCCACCACCTCAGCATAATTTCCAACAGAGGCTGTCCAAATGCCTTCCTCAGTCCTGTCTCCACTGAAAGTTAGAAATACTTTGTCACCTACCCTTCTTTGTTATAAATGAACCTCTTCTTCCTGAGCAGTCCTCTATGTCTTTAAGGTGAGGGCTGCAGAGCTACGGTGGGACCTAGGCAGTGAAGCGGGAGTGTGGGCAGTGGAAAGAAAGGGACAGTAAGTGGGCCCTCAAGTCCTGGAAGCTCCTGGGAATTCTCCTGTCTACCTCCTTGCCCCTGTTTGTGAAGACACAAAGGCCAGCCCCTCTACAGTGGCCTTTTAAAGAGCTCTTAAGAAGGGTTGGTATGCTTATCAAGGAAAAGATCTTTGTTTCTCTCCTGGGAAGGCCTTAGGGATTTCTGCATTCCCAGCACTTCTCAGAAGAGAGAAAAGGGGGAGGGAAGATTACTGTTTTGAGAGTGGTTGGCAGAGGCTTGGGGATCAGCCCTCCTGGCCCTGGCTTGGTTCCTCTATGGAGAAGCATCTTCAACCTTCATTGCCAGAGGGTATTTTGCTTCAAGTGAGGGGAGGAGGAGATAGCAGAGGAAATAAAAGCACAAAAATGAAAAACAAAGAATTTTTGAAGGCCTGATAAGCAGTTCAACTATGCACCAAAACATAAATATTTGGCCAAATTAGTTACTCCGAATACTTCATGTTTCTAAAATTGAGCCACAGTTTTGTTATACTTTGAAGTTTTTCAGCTCTTGACAATCCTGAGCAAATCTAAGGAGGGTGGGGATTGGAGTTCATTTCCTTCTCTGAGAGCTCAGCAAATATTTAGCTTCTTTTCTCTGATGCCTGGTAAAGTGATCTTGCTGTTTTTTTGGCCATCTCTTTCCAAATGGAGATGTTCTCTGTTTGTGCAATGACTCAATTCAGCATTTTGTCAATGAACAATCGAGAAGCAGCATGTGCTGGAAAATATTAGATTGGAATGGATCAGAAAAATTTTAATGATTATTAAAAAATCTGCATCCTAATATAATCTGTGACAATGCTGTAGTGTAATTTCTGTTCACTTTTTGCTGAGTTCGTGGAGTTTTTCGCAAATACAGGGCTTAAGTCTAATTTATTTGCACAATAGCATTAGCAGAAATCCTGGTTCTCCAGGGCAGAAGAATTAATGTCCATAATTTGAGGTCTATTCTTATATGATCCTCCAGCAGTTGTTTAATCTCTTCACTGCAGTTCCCCGATAAAAATCTATGAAAAATAGTCAATCAAATGAGTTATTTTAAAAAACAAGTGATGTGTGTTAAGGTCTGGAAAACAGTGGATTCCTCTTTTCCCGTAGCAGCCATGGGCAAAGAGAAGATCAAGGAGAGATGGTTGAACCTTTGGCCAATGGGAAACTTTCCCTAGCAGCAGTTCATTGTACTTTATAGTAATGAGAAATATTTTTATTAAAGCAGACAATAGGTGGTGTTATACGGAACTGTCACTTTTCCAGGCAAAGGAAAGTGGCTGAGGAAGTACTGAAGCCTGCTGAGGCCTGAAATCTTTTGACTTTATTCCCAGGATGCAAGACCAGGGACTGCCTCCAGATGTTTCTGATGGGATTTAGTGGGCTGTTTGAAATGCAGGTTGGATATTTAATGGAGAAAACCAGAGGCCTCCCTCTTTAGGGTTGGTTTTAAGTATTTATTCTACTCTTTTCTATCAGGAAATATGGGGGGGAGGGCAGAAAGAATGAGCAAGAGAGAGTGCAAGATTGATTTCATAATTTTATGTATGAAATGTTGAACATATTGGAAGCACATGAGATTCACCCACGTATGTGGACAGACATTACTGGAATTAGTCTGAAACCAGGCAAAATCAAAGTAAGCTTCAAAGCAAGTTCACTAGAACAAGATTCTTCAGATTCTTCAGTAAACATTATCCCCGAGTCTGTCCAGTCCCTGTGATAACTATCTGCAAGTCATTCTCTAAAGGAACTTCTCCTGTCCTTGATGACACCCTTTGCTCCTGCTCTTCCCAAGCCTTAGAAGGCCCTTCTCACTTGCTCTTGAAAGGGCAGGTGAAATGCTTCTTCCTCCAGAAGGACTTCCCCGGAGAAGACAAGTGGCTGCTCTTCCTCTGAACTCCCACAGGACTTCACTCGCACTTCTTCATGACACTTATTTTATGGTGCCACATCTCATAGCAATTTGTGTTTATATCTTATCTCTTCTACCTATCTCCTCAAAGGCAAGATCCGGGATATGTTTTACTTTGTATCTTTAGGTTATGTTTTTTGCACAGTACCTTGTACTTTATAGGCACACAATAAAAGTGTGAAATAAATGCATCCGAAGCCAGATCTACCGCACAGCAGTAACCCATGTCTTAAGCATTCTTACCAAAGACAATAGAGAAAAGTTAAAACTCCATTTTCTTCTTCTTCTTTTTTTTTTTTAAATGGTAAGTGGATCTTAACCCTTGACTTGGTGTTGTCAGCACCACGCTTTCCCAAGTGAGCTAACCGGCCATCCCTATATGGGATCCGAACCCGTGGCCTTGATGTTATCAGCACCGCACTCTCCCGAGTGAGCCACGGGCTGGCCCAAAACTCCATTTTCTAAATTAGTCAAATAAATACCTCCCTTATTTTCTCCATCACAACTCAGTATCGAGCATCTTAAATTTGGTCAGATAGATATGCTAACTATTCTGATTAGATCATTATACAACATATGCATGTATTAAAACAAGAAACTCTACCCCATAAACATGTAAAATGAAAAGAAAAAGAAAAAAAAAAAGAAAAGCTCTTAAAATTTGTTTGGGTCAGAATTGATTGAGTAGTTTAGAGTTTAACAGTTTAAGTAAACATTTTTCTTTTTCTTCTTTTTTCTTTCATTGAAACAGATGAAATTTTACTGGACAAAAAGGAAAAATATCTGGGTGGGAAAAATCAGGTGGGGCCAGTTAAGCCTGCATTCCGCTACTGGATTTAGCTGAAAATATCAAGCTTTTTTCAAGAACTCTGGAGTAAACTGACTCCCTCACACTGTACTCACACTGGAAAGCAGAAAGATATGGGAGCCGAGAGTTAAGCTGAATAAAAGGTAACTATTTTAAATTAAAACATCTGCGAGAGGGGTAAATTTATTTATTTATTTTTTTTTTAATTTTATTTTCTCGATATACATTGTAGCTGATTATTGCTCCCCATCACCAAAACCTCCCTCCCTTCTCCCTCCCCCCCTCCCCCCCAACAATGTCCTTTCTGTTTGCTTGTTGTATCAACTTCAAATAATTGTGGTTGTTATATCTTCTCCCCCCCCCCCCCCGGTTTGTGTGTGTGTGTGTGTATGTGTGTGTGTGAATTTATATATTAATTTTTAGCTCCCTCCAATAAGTGAGAACATGTGGTATTTCTCTTTCTGTGCCTGACTTGTTTCACTTAATATAATTCTCTCAAGGTCCATCCATGTTGTTGCAAATGGCAGTATTTCATTCGTTTTTATAGCTGAGTAGTATTCCATTGTGTAGATGTACCACATTTTCCGTATCCACTCATCTGATGATGGGCATTTGGGCTGGTTCCAACTCTTGGCTATTGTAGAGAGTGCTGCGATGAACATTGGGGAACAGGTATACCTTCGACTTGATGATTTCCATTCCTCTGGGTATATTCCCAACAGTGGGATGGCTGGGTCGTATGGTAGATCTATTTGCAATTGTTTAAGGAACCTCCATACCATTTTCCATAGAGGCTGCACCATTTTGCAGTCCCACCAACAATGTATGAGAGTTCCTTTTTCTCCGCAGCCTCGCCAGCATTTATCGTTCATAGTCTTTTGGATTTTAGCCATCCTAACTGGGGTTAGATGGTATCTCAATGTGGTTTTGATTTGCATTTCCCGGATGCTGAGTGATGTTGAGCATTTTTTCATATGTCTGTTGGCCATTTGGATATCTTCCTTAGAGAAATGCCTACTTAGCTCTTTTGCCCATTTTTTAATTGGGTTGCTTGTTTTCTTCTTGTAAAGTTGTTTGAGTTCCTTATATATTCTGGATATTAATCCTTTGTCAGATGTATATTTTGCAAATATTTTCTCCCACTCTGTTGGTTGTCTTTTAACTCTTTTAATTGTTTCTTTTGCTGTGCAGAAGCTTTTTAGTTTGATATAATCCCATTTGTTTATTTTTCCTTTGGTTGCCCGTGCTTTTGGGGTCGTATTCATGAAGTCTGTGCCCAGTCCTATTTCCTGAAGTGTTTCTCCTATGTTTTCTTTAAGAAGTTTTATTGTCTCAGGGTGTATATTTAAATCCTTAATCCATTTTGAGTTGATTTTAGTATACGGTGAGAGGTATGGATCTAGTTTCATTCTCCTGCATATCGATATCCAGTTATCCCAGCACCACTTGCTGAAGAGGCAGTCCCTTCCCCAGTGAATAGGCTTGGTGCCTTTGTCAAAGATCAGATGGCAGTAAGTGTGTGGGTTGATTTCTGGATTCTCTATTCTATTCCATTGGTCAGTGTGTCTGTTTTTATGCCAGTACCATACTGTTTTGGTTATTATAGCTTTGTAGTATAGCTTAAAGTCAGGTAGTGTTATGCCTCCAGCTTTATTTTTTTTGCTGAGCATTGCTTTGGCTATTCGTGGTCTTTTATTGTTCCATATAAATGTCTGAATAGTTTTTTCCATTTCTGAGAAAAATGTCTTTGGAATTTTGATGGGGATTGCATTGAATTTGTATATCACTTTGGGTAGTATGGACATTTTCACTATGTTGATTCTTCCAATCCAAGAGCATGGAATATCTTTCCATCTTCTTGTATCCTCTCTAATTTCTCTCAGCAGTGGTTTGTAGTTCTCATTATAGAGATTTTTCACCTCCTTGGTTAACTCAATTCCTAAGTATTTTATTTTTTTGGTGGCTATTGTAAATGGGCAGGCTTTCTTGATTTCTCCTTCTGCATGTTCACTATTGGAGAAAAGAAATGCTACTGATTTTTGTGTGTTGATTTTGTATCCTGCTACTGTGCTGAAATCATTTATCAATTCCAACAGTTTTTTTGTAGAGGTTTTAGGCTGTTCGATATATAGGATCATGTCATCTGCAAACAGGGACAGTTTGACTTCATCTTTTCCAATCTGGATGCCCTTTATTTCCTTCTCTTCTCTGATTGCTCTGGCTAGTACTTCCAACACTATGTTGAATAGGAGTGGTGAGAGTGGGCATCCTTGTCTAGTGCCTGTTCTTAAAGGAAAAGCTTTCAGCTTTTCCCCATTCAGGATGATATTGGCAGTGGGTTTGTCATATATGGCTTTAATTATGTTGAGATACTTTCCCTCTATACCTAACTTATAGAGGGTCTTTGTCATGAATGAGTGCTGAACTTTATCAAATGCTTTTTCAGCATCTATAGAGATGATCATATGGTCCTTGTGTTTGAGTTTATTAATATGGTGTATCACATTTATTGATTTGCGTATGTTGAACCAACCTTGCATCCCTGGGATGAATCCCACTTGATAGTGATGAATAATTTTTCGTATGTGTTGCTGTATTCTGTTTGCTAGTATTTTAGTGAGGATTTTTGCATCTATATTCATCAAGGATATCAGCCTGTAGTTTTCTTTTTTGGTTATATCTTTACCTGGTTTTGGTATCAGGATGATGTTTGCTTCATAGAATGAGTTTGGGAGATTTGCGTCCGTTTCAATCTTTTGGAATAGTTTGTAAAGAATCGGTGTCAATTCCTCTTTGAATGTTTGGTAAAATTCTGCTGTGAATCCATCTGGTCCTGGGCTTTTCTTTGTTGGGAGCCTTCTGATAACAGCTTCAATCTCCTTTATTGTTATTGGTCTGTTCAAATTTTCTACGTCTTCACAGTTCAGTTTTGGGAGCTTGTGTGTGTCCAGAAATTTATCCATTTCCTCCAGATTTTCAAATTTGTTGGCGTATAGTTGTTTACAGTAGTCTCGAATGATTCCTTGTATTTCAGATGAATCAGTTGTAATATCGCCTTTTTCATTTCTAATTTTTGTTATTTGAGTCTTCTCTCTTCTTTTTTTTGTTAGCCATGCTAATGGTTTGTCAATTTTATTTATCTTTTCAAAAAACCAACTTTTTGATTCGTTGATCTTTTGAATTGTTTTTTGGTTTTCAATTTCATTCAGTTCTGCTCTGATCTTAATGATTTCTTTCCATCTGCTAACTTTAGGATTGGATTGTTCTTGTTTTTCTAGTTCTTTAAGGTGAAGTGTTAGGTTGTTCACTTGCCATCTTTCCATTCTTCTGAAGTGAGCATTTAATGCAATAAATTTTCCCCTCTTGCAGTATCCCACAGGTTTTGGTATGATGTATCATTGTTTTCATTAGTTTCAATAAGCTTTTTGATTTCCTGCTTGATTTCTTCTTGGACCCATATGTCATTAAGTAGAATGCTGTTTAATTTCCATGTGTTTGTATAGTTTCCAGAGTTTTGTTTGTTATTAATTTCTAGTTTTAATCCATTGTGGTCTGAGAAGATACATGGGATAATTCCAATTTTTTTGAATTTATTGAGACTTGATTTGTGACCTAATATGTGATCTATCCTGGAGAATGATCCATGTGCTGATGAGAAGAATGAATATTCTGAGGTTGTTGGGTGGAATGTTCTGTAGATATCTGCCAATTCCAATTGGTCTAGAATCTTGTTTAGATCTTGTGTTTCTCTACTGATTCTTTGCCTAGATGATCTGTCTAATATTGACAGTGGGGTGTTCAGGTCCCCTGCTATTATGGTATTAGTGTCTATTTCCTTCTTTAGGTCTAATAGAGTTTGTTTTATAAATCTGGCTGCTCCAACATTGGGTGCGTACATATTTATGATTGTTATGTCTTCTTGATGGATCAGTCCTTTTATCATTAAGTAGTGTCCCTCATTGTCTCTTTTTATGGTTTGTAGTTTAAAGTCTATTTTGTCAGATATAAGAATAGCCACTCCAGCTCGTTTTTCTTTTCTGTTTGCATGGTAAATCTTTGTCCATCCTTTCACTCTTAGTCTGTGTGAATCTTTATGGGTGAGGTGGGTCTCTTGTAGGCAGCATATAGTTGGGTCCTGCTTTTTGATCCAGTCAGCCAGTCTGTGTCTTTTAATTGGGGAATTTAAGCCTTTAACATTAAGAGTTGTTATTGAAAGGTGTTGATTTATTCCTAGCATTTTATTGGTTGTTTGGTTGTCTTAGGTGTCTTTTGTTCCTTGCTTTCTGATTTATTGTTTGGTTTCTTTGTTTGTTGGTTCCTTAGGTTGTAGATAGTGTTTTTGTTAGCTTGTTTTCTCTTCATGAATGCCATTTTTATTGTACTAGTGGGTTTAGATTTTTCTTAGGTTTTTATGGCAGTGGTAGTTATTTTTCAGGAACCAAACCCAGTACTCCCTTCAGGATTTCTTGTAAGGGTGGTCTTGTGGTAGTGAACTCCCGCAGTTTTTGTTTGTCTGAGAAATATACTATTTGCCCCTCATTTCGGAAGGA
This sequence comes from Cynocephalus volans, assembly GCF_027409185.1. Classification (NCBI taxonomy): domain Eukaryota; kingdom Metazoa; phylum Chordata; class Mammalia; order Dermoptera; family Cynocephalidae; genus Cynocephalus; species Cynocephalus volans. The sequence continues at coordinate 21,829,952 of NC_084465.1, read as the reverse complement.
TAGCCTTGCAGGGTAGAGTATTCTTGGCTGGCAATCTTTGTCTTTTAGTATTTTGAAAATATCATCCCATTCCTTTCTAGCTTTTAGGGTTTGTGATGAAAAGTCTGATGTTAACCTGATTGGGGCTCCCTTATAGGTGATTTGACGCTTCTCTCTTGCAGCTTTTAAGATTCTCTCTTTGTCTCTGAGTTTTGCCAATTTGACTATGACATGTCTTGGAGAAGGCCTTTTTGGGTTGAATACGTTTGGAGATCGTTGAGCTTCCTGGATCTGAAGATCTGTGATTTTTCCTATACCTGGGAAGTTTTCTGCCACTATTTTGTTGAATATGTTTTCAATGGAATCTCCATTTTCCTCTCCTTCTGGAATACCCATGACTCGGATATTTGAGCGCTTGAGGTTGTCTGATATCTCTCTCAGATTTTCTTCCATGTCCTTGATTCTTTTTTCTTTCTTTTTGTCTGCTTGTGTTATTTCAAACAGCCCATCTTCAAGTTCAGAGGTTCTCTCTTCAACTTCGACAAGCCTGCTGGTTAAACTCTCCGTTGTGTTTTTTATTTCGCTGAATAACTTCTTCAGTTCAGCAAGTTCTGCTACATTTTTTTTCAGGACATTGATTTCCTTGTACATTTCCTCTTTCAGATCCTGTATACTTTTCCTCATTTCATCATGATGTCTAGCTGAGTTTTCTTGTATCTCATTCAGTTTCCTTAGAATTATCACTCGAAATTCCTTGTCAGTTATTTCAAGGGCTTCTTGTTCTATAGGATCTAGAGTATGAGATTTATTAACTTTTGGTGGTGTACTTTCTTGATTTTTTGTATTTCTGGTGTCTTTTTTTTGGTGTTTATTCATTGTGGCAGGGGGTTTCACAGTCCACCGGTTTGAGACTAATGACTAACTAGGATGTTGCTGTGGTTGCCAATTTGGTATGGCTCCCGCCGTGACTGCTCAGTTGGCCTCTAGTGTCTTGTGTGTGTGGTTGCCTCGGGTCTTGGGCTTCTCCGGGGATCCACCTTTCTGGTCAGCTTGGACTCTGCTGGGCTGGTGGATCACGTACCACAGGGTGTGTGATCTCTGTTGAGCTTTCACTTCCTGTGCAGGACTTCTCCCCGTTCGGTGTGCTCTGGCCCAGGCTGTTAGATCGTGCAGTGGCGACCCCACCGGGTGTGTGGTTTCTGTCGATTCTCCGCCTCCCTGGCCACACGTCTCCCCCCTCTGTGCACACTGTGCTGGGCTGGGGTGTGTCTTCTGCACCCCTCGTCTATCAGCGGGGCCTTCAAGACCCTGCTCAGCACCGCCTCGCCCAGGAAGTCTACCAGGTTTCTGCTAGGCACAGACGACCGGTCTCTCTGGGTGCCTTTGTAGCACTGTGTAGATCTTTCTCGGGTCTTGTTCACCTTTGTATCCCCCCGGTATAAACCAAGTCTAGTGCCCGCCTGCAGCGTGCTCTCCGGCAGGTTCAAGCGGACCTGGGAACTCTCCTACCACACTATTCCCAACCAGAAATTCGTTAGGCTTTTTTCCAAACTGGTGGTCGCAGAGATGGTATCTGCCTCCCAGTAACAGGAAGTTTACCGGGGCCAGAGTCCAGGGTGTGGTGGAGTGACAGTCGGCCCGCCCGTACTTCCTAGCCCTCCCAACACTGGTCGGGACGCCCCACACCCCCAGCCCCGCCAGAGAACCGCGGAGGGAGTGGGAGAGGAGGCCAGCCCGCAGGGTCCGGAAAGCCCCGCGCCAGGCCAAGCAAATGCGCTCAGTGATGGCCGAGCAGGGCGGAGCTGCCCGCACCTGGGAAAATGGAGGCAGCACCGGGGCAGTGAGTGGCCTGGTGGTGCAGGCGGGAGCCGCGTGGACATCCACCCCCCGAACAGAGCTGTGCCAGGGATCACTCACAGTGCTGTGCCAGGTCGGGCGCTCGCTCTGTCTCTGGTTTGTTGCCTTCCGTGTTCTCGGCGCTGCCACCTCGGGCTGTTCAGTCGCGGCGCCGCTCGGGCGCTCCCAGGAATCTTCTTTAATGCCGGCCTGAAACCTCGAATCCTGAATAGGGCAGCTGGCCGCCTTCAGTGCGGCCCCAGCCTCCGGGATCCTGGCTGCATCCACAGCAGCCCTGGCGCCGTGTTCCCTGTTTCAAGACTCGCTTTTGCAGCTAAGAATCCGTTCTTTTCCTGCTCCACACTTCAAAGCTGTTGCCTGTAAATGAGGCAGCCTCTCCTGCCGGGGGCAAAGTGGCGTTGAGCCCCCACGACCGGCCAGCAGCAGCGGTCCTCCCTTAAGAGATGGCCAGAGGAAGGTCCACAAGCTTCCCGGCTGCCTGAGGCCCAGTGGCCACCTTTTCCACCTCAGCTACTCCGCGCCAGCCGCCGCAGCCGCCGCCATCTTGAAACCCGAGAGGGGTAAATTTAAATCACATTCCAGGGGGCAATTGCTACTAAGCTCTCACCCCTTTGACCTATTTTCTCTGATAAATGTTCCTTGATTATAGTTAAAAGGTGGAAGGGAGGTGTTGCTTTGCCATTCTGTAGAAATAGCAACTTAAAATATAATGTCTTTTTTTAGAGTCCTAGAAGTTATGCCTTTTATCTCCTAATTGTTCTATGTAATATCTGGGGTGGTCTTAGTATATAAGCAATTCCTGTCCTTTTTGCTTAGCACCCAGGAGTTTTGAAAGATTTTAGAAAGCTTTTTCTGTGGTGATGGCAGTATTTATTTCTCAGTTTGTGATGTATAGTGTTATCTATCATAAATGGTGGGTTTGATAAAGCAGTTACTGTTAGTTTAGGATGACTGGAGCAAACCTGTGGAGAAGTCAGTGGAAAGAGCTTAATTGGGCTGGAATCTCTAGCAATGGTATCTTCAGGGCTCAGAGCTTGGATTTTGTCATTTAAATGTCCCCTGCCTCTCATGCTATGGTCTGAATGTTTGTATCCCCCCAAAATTCATGTATTGAAATATTTTTTTTTTTTTTTTAAAGATGACCGGTAAGGGGATCTTAACCCTTGACTTGGTGTTGTCAGCACCACACTCAGCCAGTGAGCAAACCGGCCATCCGTACATGGGATCCAAACCCGGGGCCTTGGTGTTATCAGCACCACACTCTCCCGAGTGAGCCACGGGCCGGCCCCATGTACTGAAATCTTAACCCCCAAGGTGATGGTATTAGAAGATGGTGACTTTGGGAGATGATTAGGTCATGAGAGCAGAGCCCTCATGAGTGGAATTAGTGCCCTTATAAAAGAGGCTGGAAAGACACCCCTCACCCCTTCCACCATATGTGGAACCAGCAAGTAGAAATTGTCTATGAGCCATAAAGTGGGTCCTCACCAGACACCAAATCTGCCTTGATCCTGGACTTCCCAGCCTCCAGAAATGTGAGAAATACATTTTTATTGTTTATAAGCCACCCAGTTTATGGTATTTTGTTATAACAGCCCAAATGGACTAAGTCAGAAAATGGGTACTGAGAAGTGGGGATGCTGCTGTAAAAAATACTAAAATGTGGCAGTGGCTTTGGAATTGGGTAATGAGTAGAGGCTGAAGAGTTTTGAGGAGTGTGCTAGAAAAAGCCTACATTGTCATGAATGCGCTGTCAAAGGTGATCCTGGTAAGGGCTCAAAAGGAGAGAAGAAGAGCTTTGGAGAAATCCTTAAATCTTCTTAGAGAATACCTAAGTGGTCATGAACAGAATGTTTTTAGAAATATGGATGGTAAATGAAATTCTGATGAGGTCTCAGGTGGAAATAAGGAACATGTTATTGAAAATGGGAGAAAAGGCAAGCTTGGCTGCTTTGTGTTCTTGTCCTGGTGTTTTGTTGAAGGAGGAACTTGTGATAATAAAATTGGATATTTAGCTGAAGCTATTTCTAAGCAAAGTGTCAAAGGTGCAGCCTGCTTACTCTTGAGTATTTACAGTAATATGTGAGAAGAGAGAAATGATTTAAAGATGGAATAGTTACTCAAAAGGAAAACAGAACTTAAAAATTTGGAAAATTCTCAGTCTATCTATATTGGGAAAAAAATGAGAAAACTTCTTTGGGAGAGAACAAGGGTGTAGCCAAGAGACTGATGGGTTTAGTATGGATCATCATCTCAATGGAAACCAGGTGCTAATCATTAAGACAATTGAGAGATTAGTCATTCAACTACACAGAAGCCAGGACAAAGTTTAAGACAATGGAAGAATGACACAGAAGACATTTCCCAGATCATTGTGGCTGCCCCTCTGATCATTGGCCCAGAGTTGCAGGGCCTGGGGTGCAGAAAAATATCCAAGGAGGGGCCACCACTGCCTAGTGCAAACCTCACTGCACAGGCTCTATTCCCTGCACTCCATTGCCATGCTCCTCAACCACCCCAGGTCTGACTCAGGTGGCTCCGGTGCAATGTGCCCCATGCCCAGCAAACTCATGGGGGCATGGCTACCTCCATCTAGATTTCAAAGGATGCCCTGGAGGCCATGGGGCCCAGGCAGAGAACTGCCACTGGGGCAGGACAACCACAGACAGCCCCTACAAGGGCAATACTCAGTGGAGCCTTGGGGGTGGGCCATCCCTGAGACCCTAGACCAGTAGACTCACTGGCATGCAATTCCAGCCCAGAAGAACTGCAGGCACCCAACTTCAACCCATCAGAACTGTGGCATAGGTTGTGCCCAGCAAAACTGTGGTAGTGGCACCACCCAAAGCTGCGAGGGAAGGCCAAGCTATAGAGGTGGAACTGCCATCTCAGAGGGTCTGAAAGGCAGGACCTCTGCCCTCGTGCCTGGAGAGCAGAGCATTAAGCCAAAGAAAATCATTCTTGAGCCTTAAGGTTTTTAACTTGGTCAGAACCTGTCTGTCACTCCTTTCTTCTTTTCTATTTCTCCCTATTGGAGTGTAAGCACCTAACATCTTTAACTGAAAGTTTCACAGCTGGAGAGCAATTTGCCTCATGATTAATTGTACCTGGAGTCTTATCCATATCTAATTTAAGTGATATTTAGATGAGACTCTGGACTTTGTATTTTTAAGTTGATGATGAAAACTTTTGAGGCTGGGCCGAGCCTGTGGCGCACTCGGGAGAGTGCAGCGCTGGGAGCACGGCGACGCTCCCGCCGTGGGTTCGGATCCTATATAGGACTGGCCGGTGCGCTCACTGGCTGAGTGCCGGTCACGAAAAAGACAAAAAAAAAAAAAAAGAAAAAAGAAAACTTTTGAGGCTATTGGGATGGGTGCAAGAAGAACATGAATGGGGGGGGGGGGCAGAGACAGAATACTATGATCTGAAAGTTTGTTTCCTTCCAAAGTTCACATGTTGAAATCCTAACCTCCAAGGTGATGGTATTAGGAAGTAGTGCCTTTGGGAGGTGATTAGGTCATAAGGGAAGGGCCCTCATAAATAGGATTAGTGCCCTCTTTAAAAAGGCCAGATAGAGACCCCTTGTCCCTTCCACCATGTGAAGACACAGCAAGAAGGCACTGTCTGTAAGTTAGAAAGCAGGCCCTTACCAGACACTGAATCTGCCTTGATCTTGGACTTCCCAGCCCTAGAGCTGTGAGAAATAAATTTTTATTGTTTATAACCCACCCCATTTATGGTATTTTGTTATAGCAGTTTGAATGGAGTAAGACACCCAGTTTGGACTTTTGAGGAGGGAGGAAGCTGGTGAGAAATAATATTTGAAGAGGGCCGAGCCCGTGGCGCACTTGGTAGAGTGCTGCGCTGGGAGCGCGGCGACGCTCCCGCCGCGGGTTCGGATCCTATATAGGACTGACCAGTGCACTCACTGGCTGAGTGCCGGTCACGAAAAAACGACAAAAAAAAAAAAAAAAAAAAAAAAAAAAAAAAAAAAAAAAAAAAAAAAAAGAAATAATATTTGAAGAACTGGAGATTAGTCTAATGAGGCCCAAGAAATGAAGAGAAAAAAGAGACTCATTTGTTTCTCTTCACATGTACAAAAAAATACCTGTCAGCCCTGGAACCAAAGATCAAAGTGACTCGAGGTGCAAAGCAAGGACTGAAACTTTCAAGGGTCAAGACTAGGAGGGCAGATGTGGAATGGATCCAGCCTCAGAGGATTCTGATGCAGAAGGTCAAGATGCACCTGGAGCCAGGGACCCAGTTGGTCATGCTAATATGGTGAAGGAATTCTGTTTAGCCAACCCTAGAAGGGGCTTTTCAAAGTTCAAAAAAAAAAAAAAAAAAAGGAAAGTTTAGTAATGCCAAGGAAATACACATATTATCAAAGTGCCAGAGGTGCAAGGGTGGACTACATTTCTGTAATTTAATTTAGAGAACAGACACATGTTTCTCAGGGATAGACATAGAGGTTCTTACTCTCACAGAAAGAGCAGATTCTCAGGCCTCTTTAAGAATACAGCTCACAGTAAAGGCAAGTCCTCTAGAAGAAAACCAATAGCCCCCAACCTCTGGAACTGGAGAAGTATGAGAAAGAAATAGAGAAAGCTTCCTGCCATCCCCTCCCATCCCCAGAAAAACTTAGGCAAGTATTCTGCTAATGTGAGAGCTTTGGGAGCTCTAGAGTCAGGATGGATCGTCAGGATTCTCCAGAGAGACAGAATCAATATGATACATTATAAATATATGAGAGGAGATTTATTAGGGGAATTGGTTGACACAGTTGTGAAGAGAAGTCCCATGGTAGGCCGTCTGCAAACTGCATGCCAGCAGCGTGGCTCAGTCCAAATCCAAAGGCCTCAAAACCAGGTAAGCTGAGGGTGTCCTTGGTTGTAAGTCCTGGAACCCAAAAGCTGAAGAGTCTCGAGCTCTGATGTCCACAAACAGGAAAGAAGAATGTATCCCAGCTCCAGTGGATAGAGATTTGCCTTTTTTTCTGTTTTTTGTTCTCTCCAGGTCCCCAGTGGATTGGATGGTTCCCACCCATTCAAATTGAGGGTGGATCTTTTCCACCTAGTCCACTCAGGCTCTCATGCTAATCTCTTCTGGAAACACCATCATAGACACACCTGAAAAGATAGTGTTACCAAGTTTCTTGGTATCACTTAATCTAATCAAGTTGATACATAGAATTAACCTTCACAGGTACTGTCTCTCAGAACCCTGGGCAAATGAGGAGTTCAAAGAGAATCTGGGGACCTAACAGCCATCCAGATGGGCACCTCTCCAATCTATGAGTTCTGCCATGTTTCCACCCTTTGATGAGCTGGCAGAAGTTTCTAATTCTCCAATGAAATGAAACTTAACCATTTACCATCCTCTCCAAACATCTGGTGTTTCCTTAATCTTCTTCTTGATTAGGAAATTCCTTTTAAAAACCCCATTTTTTGCCCTGGGCATTTTTTGCTATTTTCTGCTCATTTAGGTCTTTAGTATTCCCAGTGTTTTCTGGACAGTTAGGGGTCTATCCAGAAGACAAAACCCCTACTAGTTATTAAAGCAGTGAGGATTATACATATATACAAGTGTGCTTCAGAAAGTTCATGGAAAAATAGAATTGAAAAATAATACAATATACTCGTATATGCACAAAACTTTTAACAAGGTAGAGAGCTGTTAACAAGATAACTAAAAGGGTAAAAGAACTCTAAGGTATCGTGGAGAAAGTGACAACAGGAAGCAGCACTCCTAGGACTGAAAGAACCAAGGGAAGAGGTTGGGGTTATTAAAATTTAGAAACTTAACGGAGGGCTCCCTCAGAGCTGCTGGGCCCTGTGTTGGTGTTTCTGAGCTTGGAGGAAAGGCCTCAAGAGACCCAGATTTCTGAGGAGGGAGCACAGGCCCACTGTCTTGGGGGACTGGGTGGAGGGTTGAAACAGCAAGTGGTGGAAAAAGTGCAAACTAGATCCAGTTGCTCCTTCAGGAAGGAACTTCTATTGCTGGGGTGATCACAAGACCTGCTGTCAGACAGGAACAAGTAGCCCCTTTCCCTTCCTCCATCCAGCCTGGTGGTCTCCCTCTGGTGCCCCCTATTGATAGAGCCTAGAAGGATCCAGCTGGCAAAACAGAAATGCGCTATGCAGGGTCCTAGCCTCAGCCTCACAAAGCAGAAGGGTAGGTCTGGAGTTGAGTGGTAACAACTTAAGAACCAGCACGCTCTCCTTAGAGCTCCTTGGGAAAGCGTGTGGTCCTTTCATGTAAGAGCTGTATATTATTGATTACAGCTAGAAGTCCATCTGATCCCTTTCCCGGTACCTTCTCTTGGAAGAGAGAACCATACCTATCCTCCCCAGATTTTTAGAAATTCTGCCTTCCTAAAGTCTTAGGCACATGCTTCATTATGCTTCCACTTCCATTCCTAGCTACTGAAAGAAAAAATAACCTACTTTCTTCTGAAAGACAAGTTGAGAACCTGTTCACCAAACTTTCTAGCAAATATCCAGTAGTTGAAGTTTCTCATCACTACTATATAGAACATATTCAATGATCAATTTTATATTTTACTCCTATACTAATTTTGTCATCTTTCAGGAATATATTATTAATTTTCTCCTTCTGGCCAGGTGGCCCATAGCGAAGTTCCAAAGCAAGTCACTTGCGTTTTTCTCTAACTCATTCGTTCTCTCCAGTGTTCCTATTCTCAGGTTACTCATGTGACTACCTTCTTGATACATAGTCCATTCAGACCTGTTGTTGGGAAGCAGGGTATGCTCCTGCATCACCGTATTTTAATCTTGAGTCCCTTCCCATCGTATCTCAAGAGTCACATTGTGGAATCATCTCAAGCTCACTTTATTTACAATGTACTTTTGGAGACAGTACGGTGTAGTGTGAGCACTACAGGTTATCTATGTCCAAATGCTTGTTTTTCTGCTTACCAGCTGTATGTGTCCTCGTACAAGTTACTTAACTTCTGTAAGGCTCATTTGCTCCATCTGTAAAGTGGAAGTAATATTCATACCTATTTTATAGGGTTGTCCTTAAGAGTAAAAGGGATACACATACAGTAAATTCCCAATAAATGACAGCTATTATTATTTTTTTATTAATGGCAGCTATTATTACCATTAAAGATAATGACAGCTGTTATCTTTATTATTAGTGTAAAGATTTTGAGGCAATAAATATTATTTCTATCTCCTATCTCCCTTCCAATATGTTTGGGGTGCAGATCACCAGGCATCTCTCATTCTCTTATTTTTCTTCTTATCTTATACTTGCTCTTTATAGGAAGCACTTTCATGACTTTATCAAGATGATCGTCTCCCTTTCCTTTAGTTAAAGTTCTTCAATCAGGTCATCTAGACTGTGGTCAAATATCCTTCCCTGGCTAAGAACCTGTCATTCATCCCAGTACCTAAAACCATGGCTTTGTCTTCTAAATCTCATTTCTTATTACCCATCTCTTAAATTGTACATTCAACTCCAAGATCTTCCTTTCTCTTTAATGTCTTTACTGTCGGTAGAGAAAATTATAAGTCTATCGTCTATACTCTTGAGTCCTTTCATTCCCCACCCAAGGCCTCATAGTTTCTTTTCAGATAGCATCATTCATGTAGCATTTTGACTCAGGGTGTTCTGGGAGAAGTTTTCCAGAAGCAAATTCATAGGGATCTTCAAGTGGCAGAAGATTCAGGAAGAGCAGACCTGAGAGCTTAATGAAATAGCTTTCAAGAGTCTGGTAATCCATCCTGGGTGTGTGACTTGATCAGAATAATTATTTCTTATAGGCTGGGTAGAGAGTGTTGAGCCTGTCAGAAAATAAAAGCTATCTGCATGATGCCAAAGAAACCTTTTAATCGAAGTAACCAGTCAAATAACTTGCAAGTTAATTATTTGTCATTTTGTGTTTGCATTTGCCCATCCAGCCCAAGACTCTCAAAGACATAAATTATGATTTCAGCACTCAAAGGTTCAGCTTCTTCTCTTGACTACCCTAAACCCTCCAAATTCTAAGGGTGAAACTATGTATTGTTTAGTGATACCTTCATAAATCTATTTGTAAGTGCCAGAGAAGAGGCATCACAAGTGGGGAATTTCATATGTGTCCATGCATGTTACAGAGTTCAGGCTCTGGGAGATAAATGTGTCAAGAATGTGTAACCACTGTCTAGTAATTATGCATCTTACATTTCTGCCAATAAATTTCAACCCTGATTTATGTCAGATAGGACTATAAATCCAGCCTTTGCACCAGCTATCAAAAATACACTTTATAATCTTAAATATATTATTTCCACAGAGAAAATAAGCCATGTGATGTTCTATTGGGTCCATGCTGCAGACTCTGTTGGGGCTTGGGGTAGAGTGGGGGGTATGTCTGGAGAAGATGAGACTTGCTCTGAAAAGAGAACTGGAACTAAGGATCCAGAACTTATGATGACTTTACGAACCTTGAACCTGAGCTCTCATGTGAGAAAATAATGAGACCAGGCGCCTTCATTCTTTTCTTGTGGAAAAATGCGTGTATCATCTTGTTTACTAGAGTAATGAATTAAAATTGTTCAGAAGGAATGGATTCCCTGGAATCTCCATCCTATGCGCTCCTCACCTCTGCCAGGTGCCACCAGTTTCTGACTCTAAATTTGTAGGACCTAGGCAATGCATCTCAGTCCTGGAGAATTTCTTGGGGAGCTTTGAAAAACACTGACATCTGGCTCTACCCAAGAAATGTTAGTTTCATTGAGCTAGGGGGCATCCTGGGCATTGCTAGTTTTTCTAAAGCACATTAGGTGAGAAGCATTGGCCCAGGCTGACTGCTCTGGGAGTGGCTCCTGCCTGGCAAGGGCTATGCCAAAGTCCATCTGCAAGGACACAAGCAGAGCCACAGTGGAGCTCTTCCCCTTTGCTGTTGTCTTTTCTCCTCCAGGTTCTTTACTCCTTTGCCTTGTAGTATTGGCCCTTAACTGTGGATCGTCTTATATCTATTGCCTATAACCTCATGCTCCGATTCCCAGTGTCTCCTGGTCCCTCTCTGGCTTGATCTGACTCCAGAGATTTGTATTTTCCTTCTGAGTGCTTGTCCACTCTGTTGCAGACTCCGGCTCTGTGAGCTACCCCAGCCACACTGAGTTGAAGCCGGCATCTGACTCAGTCCCCTCAGCTAGATTCTGACTTCCATTCCCTCCCCGGGCACAGAAGGCTGGAGGCCTCTCCATAGGCAGCCCCTGAACATATTTGTGCAGCCTGTAGCTTTTGTGGGATGGGATGAGCTCCTGGCCCATCCATCTAGAGAGCTGTCTTCTTGTCACGGGAGACATCAGCAGTGCAACTCTGGAGGAGGGCCCCCTGCGTTTGAATCCTGGTTGAACAAGTCACAGCAAAGGGAGAGAGAAAAAGCCTCGGTGGCTGGGAGGCAGGTTCCTGAGCTGGGGCCGGAGATGTGGAGGAAGGACCCTTATAAAGGGAAGGGAGAAGAGAAATGAACAATGGGTAATACAGTCTTTTTTAGGCCAACCTAGTGTGTCTGTTATGAATGTTAGTGCTGACTACTGTAGCTTATACAACAGCCGCTGTCATTTTAAAATTCTGCTACGTGTCTTCTTCATGATTTTTTAATAGCACCCTTGTTTCAAGCTATAAGCACATAATGGAAGTGTAAGCTGAAAAGAAAATGTCAATAAAACATTACATATATTCTCATCTTCAACAACTCAAACATTAAAAGTAAACGACAACCCACTGTTGACCTCCGTGCCTAATCCCTGTTGGCTCCCAGAGGTATCTTTGTTAACAGATTTGTACTCCTTCTAACCATTTCACATACGAAAAAACACATGCCTAAAATATCGCTTCATGTGTGTTTTATATAACTGGTAGAATGCCATACATACCATTAGGAAACTTACTTCTTTCACTCAAGTTACGTAATGGAGATCTTTCATTTCTCTACGTATAGAGCTTGTTCTACTCAACTGCAAAACTCTAACTATGGACAATTAAGTTGTTTCCAATTTATGTGATTACAAACAATGCAACAATGAATAGCTTATATGTGTGTGTGTGAAGTTTTCTTTAGAAAAGATCAGAAGCAAAATTGTTAGGTCACAGGGAATATACTTTTTAATTTAAATAGATATTGTCAAATTCACATCTCACCTGGGAATGCAAGAGGTACTATTTCACCATACTCTAGTCAACATAAATATTTAAAATTTTGTCAGTCTGAAAGGGTATTTCTTTATTGGCATCTAAATGTTTTTTATTGTTGGTGTGGTAAAAACCACACCATTATTGTTTCAATTTGCATTTCATTGATCACAAGTGAAATTGAACATCTTTGTATATGCTTACTGTTACTTGGATTTCCCCTCTATGAAGCTTTCGCCCACTTTTTTATCAGGTGGCTTATCTATCTTTTCTTATTATTGATACAGGAGTGCTTTATAGATTATGGATTTTGATCAGGGCAACTTTGGGGCACAACTCACATTGTAGTCTACTTGAATGGCTCCCCCTGGTGGTGTGCAGTGCACAGCCTACACACCCGTAACCGGCAGCTTTTAATATTTTGTTGGTGATGAACCTGTCCATATTTGATCCTTCCTCTCTCTTGTCTTCTAACCTTGCTTGCTTTATTTTTCATAGAGGAGAAATCATTTTTTTGGTAGTCATATTTATCAGTCTTTTCCTTTGTGTTGTTTGCCTTCTCAGTCTTGTTTAAAATGGTCTTTCCTACCCAAAGTAATAAAACATTTTTCTGTATTCCTCTGTTTTTGCAGTTTTATTTTGTCTGCTTATATCTTTAATCTACCTGAACACTATTGGTGACTGATGTAAGATAGGGATCTAAACATTATTTTTGTCAAGTAGATAACCAGCAGTCTGAACCAAATTATTGAATAGACATCCTTTCCCCTTATCTAAAAGACTACTTTTATTGCACTATGTTTTTTGCTATGTTCATGGGCCCATTTTGGGGCTCTGTATTCTGTTGTTATGATTAAAATAATATTTGGAGAAATTACTAATTGAGCTACACTAATCAAGGGTTAGCACTATCTATTAAAAAGTGAGAAGTTGATGTTGAAATAAAAATCTACTCTATATTGATTAATTCACAGTATACAACTTGATATTACAGTAAACTAGGTATTGTAAATTATATGGAGTTCTCACTTCTGAAAGGAGCCTCAGTCAAGCTCAGTAACCTTTTGCTATCTTTATGAAGCTCCCACATTGAATGAAAACCCTTCTCTAAATACTGTTATAAACGCATAGTTAGACCTGGTGGATCTTGCATGATTCTTAGATACAATATTTTTGCACCATCAAGTTGGTGAAGCAACCAACTTGTTTTTATTTCTTCCTGAATATTATGTTTGACTTGAAAACTCTGAACTTTATTTAACTATATTCATAGTAAGTTAATAAAATTAATTAATATACCTTTTAACTTTAAATGAGCTGATCATTTGGAACAAGAGTCCAAAGATATTGTAAGCATGTGAGCTTTTCCATGTGCTTCTGAGAACCTTAAATGCCATTTGATGGGATAGTTTAACAAATGGTAGTCAGCAAATAAATATATGCAGGATGAGTAAAAGTAGTAATAGGCTTAATTTTAAAAGCATCATTTGTGCTTTGGTTTTTTCTACACTTTACTGAGCTTCATTACAAGTGGCTGTTTTGCTCTCACTGTTTTAAGATATATGGTATCAGAACTTGGCATAAATCTGGCTTTCTTTACCAGAAAACATTGAGTCCATTTAATTCTTTTCTTTGGGCTTTATTTAAACCGAAGACTAAATTGTTAGTTATTGGATATAAAAAAGACTGAATCATAAATATTATTCTATTTGTTTTTCCTATGGCCCAACTGAAGGAAAACTACACCCACTTTACTCTCCCTTCTGTCCAGACAGCACTGTCTACATAAAGTAGAATGTGAATGGCCACCCTCTGGAGTCGTGGGCAGTGCACAGGACTGTCCTCTTTTCACCCTCCACTCTCCTTCTCTGATCAGAAATAGCTGCTGGCTCTCACCGCCCTGCTATCTGCTGTATGCTGGCTTGTAGATGCCTAGACTCTGCAGCTCTGTGTTCCTTGAAGACCTCATTCCACAAACTGCAAAGGTTAGTCATGTAATTAGCCCAAAGACTTCTAGCAGTTTCCAGGCCTGTGTTCTTATTAGGGCTTGTCTTATAAGATTTCGAATGGTCTCCTTTGTGAGAAATATGAATTTGAAAAATATGGATTACAGAAAAACTCATTTGGAATAGCTATATAGGGCAATAGCTTACTCACTCACACAAGGGATAGTACTGCTAACTCTGCATGAGCGTCATTTGAGGACAATGCAAGGTGTGCATCTTGAGTCAAACTCGTGACACAGCTGAGCACAGAGATTCTGTTCAGTGTAGCAAGCACAGGCTACATCTACATTTATCCACCTAGAATTTTCCACAAGTACATCTCCCATGCTGATTGTTTTGAGTGATACTGGCTTTATTCAGACTATTGCATGCAACCCTACTCTTCCTTCCTAAAGCATGGGTGGGATGACGCAAAGTCAAAGTCAAAGCTCCCAGACTCACAGACCCTTAGAACTGAAAACATGTTAGAGATCTTCTAGCCCAATCACCTCATTTTATTTTTATTTATTTATTTTTTTTCCGTGACCGGCACTCAGCCAGTGAGTGCACTGGTCATTCTTATATAGGATCCGAACCCGCGGCGGGAGCGTTGCCGCGCTCCCAGCGCAGCACTCTACCGAGTGCGCCACGGGCTCGGCCCCAATCACCTCATTTTAGAACTGGGCTGACTGCCATGTCAACCTCGTTGACTGCCTTGTTGACTTACACTTTATATATAAATATAAATATATATCCACATATATAATCAACCATATTAATCATGTTAATAGTGAATAAATGAAAATTAATATACATTTAAATTTTAAATGAAGTGATCATTTGATATAACAGTCCAAAGATACTTATAAACAAGTAAAGCCAGCTCTCCTTTCTTTTAAATATCTGCAGCTCCCATCGTTATGTGTGCGTGTGTCTTCATGTGTGTGTACAAGAACGTGGGGGCAAAGAGGTTACTGATTACCACCCATCAGACTGACGGGAATGGTTAAAATGTGAAACAATTTCCAACTACATGTGAATTCTGGCTGGCCGCTTTTTTACTCCAAAGTCTGTTTTATTTTGTGTAACAGTTTCTTATCAGATTTATTTATTATTCCTCAAAGGGATGCTGGGAAGAAGACTGACTTTCCTGCTATTCTCACGTTAATGTGTGAAAAAACCGAGTTCATGGGGAGCCTGACATGCTCTTCCTGGGAACATACACTTAAAGTAACCCAAAAGATCCAGTCAGCTCTCTGTCACTCAGCTCAGCCTGCTCATCTATCACCTTCTTTTCCAGCCCGAGGATTCTTCACACTGATGGCAGCAATGTCACTATGTCACGTGGAAATCAAGGTTGTTAAAAACCTCCCTGGGGCACCAATTAGGCATTATCCCCATGTAGCTATTTCTGAATGTAAAAATAGAACTTTAAAGATTTTGTAGATCTTGTTAGCTAGTGCATGGTGACCCCCATATGTGCTTCAGCCCCCAAGTTCACTGCCATCATATTTATTAACAGCCTTGCAGAGCAAATGAATCTACCTACCAGTGATGCCTTCCGGCAACTGAGAGTCTACAAATATACTAGTGAGACACGAATCATTCCACAAATATTTACTGAGGCACTGTACTGGACACTGCAGAGATGGTGATAAAAAGTTCTGCCTCTGTCTTCAGGAAGCTCGAAGTGCAAGGTAGAGACTGATACATGAAGAGGAGATTGAAACAGCAAATAAGCACAATTGCATTGGAAGTTCACAGTGCCATGTGCTAGGATGGATAGTTAACTCAGGCGTGGGCAATCAGGAAGGCTGCCTAGAGGCAGGCCTGAGGGGAGCTACCTGGACCCACGTGTGGAGGTTCAAGATCTCACAGAAAGAAAGGAGGAACAGTGTTCAAGGCGGAGAAGAGTAAGTGTGGAAACCTAAGGACAAGAGGGAGCAGGCTCATTCAAGAAAACGGAAAAGGTCTAACCTGGCTGGAGCACAGAGTGAAGGGTGAGTGCACATGTGTGGGGGAAAGAGGGTTTCCACCCCTTGACGCTACTGGAAAGATAATGAGGAGCTAGATTATTAAGTTCTTTTAGATGACTAAACTTCACCCGTGAATTATGCATGCATCCATGCACTCATTCATCCACCCTGTGCCAACAACTATTGCTGAGGATAAAGCAAAAAATAAAACAAAGAAGATGCCTTCAAGGAACTTCTATTCACATGAAGGGTCGAGGGAAGTCAATGACCAAGTAATCAAATTAGGTACAGAATATGTCAAGTGGAGATAAATGCCAAGAAGAAAAATAACTCGGGGCAGGGGATAAGCAGTGCGGTGGACGGTCCTCATTTCATGCAGGGTCACTGAGACCTCGCTGATGTGGTGGCACTCAGCAGAGATCCACACAGATATTTACAAGGGAGGAGCATTCCAGGCGGAGGGAACAGCACACATGAGGGCCTGGGGCAGCAGTGTGCTCGTTGCATTGCAGAGGGAGAGAGGACGGGAGTGGTAGGAGATGAAGTCTGAGAAGTGGAGGGGCAAGATCATAGAGGGCCTTGTAGGGTTTTATACTGAGCGTGATGGGAAATGAAAGGGGTAGGGATGTGGCGTGACCCTGTCTGTACAGTCCTAGCTGCAGAATGGATTGAGGGTGGGGGTTGGGGATGCAGGGGCAGAGCCTGCAAGGAGACCAGCTTAAGAATTCAAATGAGCAAGGCCGATGACCTAGGCAAGGTAACAGCAGTGGGTTGTGCTAGAAGGTAGAGGCAGAAGAGAGAGAGGAAATTGAAGGATGCTAAAAGGGCCCTACCCCTTGCTTCCAAAATATTTTTTTTTTTATCACAACTTGCACACTGGCTGAACTTCTCCCTATTACAATATCTCTTCTGAGTTTAAAGAAGTGAAAAATCTATTAAGGCTAATTCTGTTTTTGTTTTTGGACCT
This sequence comes from Cynocephalus volans, assembly GCF_027409185.1. Classification (NCBI taxonomy): domain Eukaryota; kingdom Metazoa; phylum Chordata; class Mammalia; order Dermoptera; family Cynocephalidae; genus Cynocephalus; species Cynocephalus volans. The sequence continues at coordinate 21,813,039 of NC_084465.1, read as the reverse complement.
TAAAAACAAAGTGTTAAAGTGAGAAACAGAATGACATAGAACACGATACCATTTACATAAGTTAAAGACGCATGCACACGAAATGACACAAAACCGTGGCAGAAGACATGCAATACAAAAAATGCACAGAAAATAGAAACGGTTGCCTACAGTGGGGAGAAGTGACATCAGAGGATGTTACAAAAAATAAAATCAGAAAAACAAAAAGCTACAACGTGCAAAAAAATTTTTTTTGACAGAGCAAAACGCTGAACATTATTGAGTATTAGCAACCCAGTACTGATCAGTTAGTTAGTCTAGTCTAGTAAGAGAACAGGTGTTGAGATAGTCAGGCTTTGACCGCAAATGGTGAAAAGGGGGAATGTTGAGCAAATCATGCCAAGAAAGGTGGGTATCATGGGATTGGTCAGGACTAGGCCTTCAGGGTACAAGAAGTGAGAGAAACAGAGTTCTGATAACAGATTCCACCTCCTTCACATTTCTACCTAAAGCTGGTTTGGAGTGAAGTTTATTTGTGCTTCTCCCCATCCCCCACTCCCTGCTCCAACCCAGTTTTCCAAAAGATATCCTATTTTGACATTTAAGAAAAACTTTAGTGTTTTCCTCTCTGTGCTCAGTGGAATTTCACCAATGTCTTTGGAATGACAAGTATCAGAAAAAGTTCTGTGGCTGCTGAAACCACTGTTCTGTAGTCTATTGAGATTCAAGGTCTCATAGAAAGAAAATTTGCAGTCGATTAATTTAAAGTTAAAAAAGTAAAACTGGCAGTCATGAGGTTACTTGGGTTTTAATCTTGGTTTTGTGCTGATAAGTACCTCTTAGTTTACAAAGCACGCTCACATTTATTAATCTGTTTTATCTCCATATCAATGCTGTGAGGCAGCTATCTTACAGATGAGATAACTAAAACTCAGAGAGATTAAATGATTTACTCAAGTTGCTTTACTGGTAGTCTGTACTCTTTCTGTGTTGAAACTTCCTGTGTTCTGAGGTCAGGTTCTTAATCTGTCTTTGCTTCCTCTAAGTGAACATTGTAACATTTGCCAATTAATTTTATAGGGATGTGTTAGAGAAAAGAGATGATAGTATGAGTGGTACAATTTGTTGGAAGAAAAGTGCTAAATAAATAAATTAGACAGATAGATAGACATTTACCATCATTTGCATTTTTTATTTATTATTTTTGAAAAATTTGCAAGCAGGACTTTGCAGTTAATAAACCATCTTAAATGGATAAATTTAACAGGGACCTGGAAACTCCAAGATTGGATCCACCAGGCACCCTTCTCTGTGAGTTTCCCAAGGGAAGAAGTATGTACAAAGATCTGTGCTGGATGAAGGATCACTTTACTTATTAGCTGGAACCTTGGTCCCAAATCCAGGACATCCCTCCAGTGAGCTTAGTTGGGCTGCATACAATTGAATCTATAATTGGATCTTATCCCTCCATTAAGGAAGAAAGGTTAGTGCACAGCCCCACAGCCAGTAAAACGAAGAGGAAATGTGTGAAGAAAGGAGGAGGAAACAGGGATGGCCAGGCCCCGCCTAAGTAAGTGTAGTCCCAGCTCTCCTTACTACTCCAGCCTGGAAAAGGCAGAGTATCTGACCCCAAACAGATACACTCCAAGGCTTTAGACCCTCGTGCCTAGACGATATAGACCAGTCTCTTTGAACTTTGCCAGTCTCTAGCATCAGTTTTTCTCAGGAAGGGGAGGAGCTGGGTGGAGAGTTGCTGAAAGCTCTCCTAGCTAACTGTTCCCAAAGAAGAATCCCATATTTGAGAGTGAGATCAAGAAGTTAAAGTTCTCTAAAATTCATTCATTCCATAACATTTTGTATTAGGCATTGTACCAGGTGTGGGATATAGAGATATGTACCGTGTCATCTGTATCTAGTCTCATACTGTGAATAATTAATTTAAATAAAAACTTTCCAGAAATTGTCCTTTCAACAGAGTGATTTAGAGATTTAGAGATTGTCTTTCTAAGGAGATAGATTCATGCAGAACACCAGGAAATATTCACTTAAAAGTATTCAATTAAAAATACACAAATGTGAGACCTATAACTTGAAAGCAATATAGAGGGTGGGTAAAGAGAAGGCTAGTGTTTTGGACCTTTAGAAGGAACATACTAGTATTCCCCTAGTATTATTTTAGGGAGAAGTTCTCTCAGCGATGGTGTCTAGTTCTTCAGATAAAAATGTCCCTAAGGTGGGGCAATTTACCAGCCACCATGGATTGCTGGAATCATCCCTCCAAACTGGCTAGTCTCTTGGGCTCTGGGTCAAAACTTTCTCTAATACCTCCTCTTCTGGAGGGGAGCTACCCATTGGATAGGAGCCTTGGTTCAAATGGCCACCTCAGTTTCCTCTCTCAGGATGTATTTCTCTCTTTAGTTATCTTGCACTCTAGTTTCTAAATCAACCTTTGGGCAATATCCACGTTTGTTATTATTATTATTATGGTGACTACTTTCCTACCTTCCAGAAGAATCATGTGAACAAAGTGTCCCCAAAAGTCCATACATGGATAGTTCTGTTTGAGGTATGCCTGGTATTCATGGGCACGTGGGAGGACTGTGTCCTTGGTTTCCCTCCCCCTGCCACCTGCACCTCTTAATTAGGGTAGCAATGACGACAGGACTCCAGGGTTCCTGGCCTAGACCCAAACCCACACTCACCATTCCCTTGGCACTGGTTTGAATTCTCAGTTTAGGTACTGGGTTTGTGTATAGTTGGACATAAATAATTTTTGTCAAGATACCTTAATATTTTGTTCATTTGCATTTTTTAATTCTGGCCCCAAAAGCCAGTGGAGACAGAGAGAGAAAGAAATATAAAAGGGTGTAATATATGAAATGCTTTTTTATGATACAGTTTCTATTTCTAAAAGTTTTATGTTGGCCTTATTTACTACTAATTACTAGGACCTCATGGAGTTACCAACACATAGCGGACACTCAAGAAATACTTGTTCATGATTAATTAATTAACTGAATGATTAATTAATTATTAATTAGCCATCACTCAATCAGCTGTTAATTAACTAGGTGTTAATTAATTAATCTAGTTAGGGAAATAGGTTGGATATACCTAAATCAGATCAAATGATTCAAGTCGGTAAATGATGAAGAGGAAACAAGAGGGTCTGACAGCACTTTGGGTTAGAGGTAGTCCCAGAAGGGTTATGAACTGAGGGCTCAGATTTTAGGGAAGGCTTTCAGGTGGGTCTGGAGCTGGTGCTGACTGAAAAGGTGTCAGGTGAGTGTGAAGGGGAAGAAGCAACCACACTGAAGCCACTCAGGCAGGAGGTGCATGCCATGATGGGGGGGAGCGAGTGGATCAGAGTGGCGGGGGAGAGGCTTTGTCCTGGGAGGGATAGGGAAGGCAAGCAGAGGGGTGGTTATAGATCACCCTAAAATGCTCAGCCAAGCTTTGACTTTATCCTACTGGGAGTAAGATGATATTGAAGGTTTCTGAGAAAGGGAATGACTTCATGATGAAAGCCAAATGTCAGAGGTAAATATGCATAGTATTGATACTGGAGGAGAGGGTCTGGGGAGGCCTCATGGCCGGCCTCAACCCACCCCACTCTCCTACTAGGTTCTTGACTCTGCCACAGGAAAGAATTCAAAAGGAGAGTCACAGTACAAAGTGAGAGCAGATTTAATGTAACAAATAAAAGATACAGACCTCACAGAGTAAGTAAGCCTAGCTCCAGAGACTGAGCAGAGCCCACACCAAGTTTAACACAAAAGTAAGAAATACACATTTGCAAAGTGCAGGCTGGCCCTAGAGTGAACAGCAGCCTGCTAAAGGCAAGTTTGATACAAAAAGAAAGAAATACACACTCCACAGGCAGAGCAGAGGCTGGCTTCAGGAAAGTGAGCAACAGCCCTGCCTTCTGCCAGGATTCAGCTTTTATAGTTTCACTATCTAATACATATTCATTATATCTAATGAATATTCAAGTGAAGGGGTGGTTCCCAGTTAGGTAACCTAGTCTTGCACATGCTCAGTTGGTCTCCTTTCAGGGCATGTTCACTGGTCAAATTCTGTCACATGCACAAGACATATTCAAGAATGTTCTGGGCCGACCCAGTGGCGCACTGGGGAGAGTGCAGTGCTGGGAGCTCAGGGACGCTCCCGCCGCGGGTTCGGATCCTATATAGGAATGGCTGGTGCACTCACTGGCTGATTGCCGGTCACGAAAAAGACAAAAAAAAAAAAAAAAAAAATGTTCTGTGCTCTTTAGTGCCTCCAGTGGAAGGTCATTCAAAGCATAAACTCCCTTCCACTGAGCATGCTCAGTCCCTCGGGTCATGTAAGCCTGAATAAATTCCTTTTACTGAACATGCTCAGATACTGGATTTGCATAAGCCTGCCCATTGTGGTCTCAATCTCCCATGTTGGTGCCAAAAATAGGGCCAACAAGCAAAAGTAACTCTCCTGTGGGGGAGGACCTAGAAGAGGGACTTGAGACCTTGGGGAGTGGCTTAAAATCCAGAGGTGTGTCCTGAAACCCAAACCCAAGGAAACCAAGCACCTCCTAATTTTTGCAAACATAAGAACAAGAGAGACTTTTTTTAGAAACGCTAAGATAGAAATGATCTCTTCCTCCTCAGTTGCCCAGTGTGACCCTCAGCACACAGAATTGTCATAACCCTGTTCCACTCGACTGCACTTGTGTGATTCCATGTACGTCTGCCAGCAAAGGGCAAAGCCCATTTATGGGAAGGGCAGGTCCAGTGTCTTATACAATATCATTGTATTCCCAGGGCTGAGAAAAGTTTTGGAACGGAGAAGGTACTTCATAAATGTTTGTCACATGGGTAAATAAATGAGCATTTAGTTCACAAAGCAACTTCACACACTTCTCATCTTATCTCATTTAGTTCTTTCATCTGCCCTGTGAAGAAGATGGTATTGGTCTCTATGAGAGAGAATAGGGCTGGGCACTGGGTGATGTCCACATTTAGGGAAGAGAAAATGTAAGTGGAAAACTCAAAGAGGCTAGAGAGCTGGGAAGACAGGCTGGGCACGGTGTCAGGAGCCACCAAAGACAAAGAGAGCCCAGAGGGAGCATGAGTGGGATGAGAGAAAGGTCCAGCTACCCAGGAGGGAGCACCACTCAGAAGGGAGGGAGACTGAAGACAAGACGGCCAGAGACCAAGAATGCGGTCGTGGACGAAGGTGGGGGAGGGGCTGCATCCTCAGCTCCTCGTTTGGAGAAATGTGTCCCTAAAAGAGAAGAGACGAGTGAAGAAAATAAGACTCAGTCCAAGGTATTTTCCCCCCAAGGCTTTGATATGTTATAGACAGAGGGGAGGGACCCTGGGGAGAGGAAAGCGGGAGGGAGCAGGAGGTGAGATGAGGCTGAACTGCACAGCAAAGGCTTGGGGCAAGGAGGGATGGTGACCCTGCGGAGATATTTCTGTTCTCTCTTGTGCTCTGTGTGTGTGTGTATCATAAAATGATCACACCTCCAGCACAGCACGATCAGTGCTTAGACGCATCTACATCACACAGTTTGCTTGGCCAAGCAGCCACCTCTCCACAATCATCACCAGACTCAGCACTCTCTTTGAAAATATGTTCTCTCTCTTTTTTTTTTTGGATCTTAAAAATAGCCTACCCCCCAAGAGAAATTGCTGCCTTCTTGCCTCTCAGATGACAGTCTGCTAGGCCAAAGCTGCAGAACCTCACCCAAAATAGATCAAATATTTTAAATGTTTTCTTATTTGCACCCCTTGCAAGTATGCCTGCAATGCAAAGCCAATTATGAGATTGGCATTTTTTTTTCCCCCTGAAATGAGTGAAGGATGTGTTTTCTGGTTGGGAGGGGAGGCTGGGTTTTCCCACACAGTCTTGGTTGGACTGTGGGCAGCCTTCGTGAAGCACAGCCAGGAAGGGGAGCGTGCCCAGCTGGGCAAACACGTGCAAGGGTCTCTCTGAGGACCGGCTACCCTGAAGTCCATCTTGTGCACACATGGGAGCTTCTCCATTGGAACAGCAGTTCTTTCAAGACAGACATGGTGTTTTTACAAGATTACAAAAGGCACAGAGCCTGACACTAAGCCTTGCAGGTAACAGATGCTCAGACGTTGGTTGAATGAATGAATGGATGGATGGATGAATGAATGAATGAGAAAAATCCAGTCACAGCTCTGAGTGACTCAGATACTCACTGAAGACAGATAGGAATTTCTTATAGATAGGAACTTTTTTGCTTTCTCTGAGGGCAGAGCAAATCCAATAGCAATGCATACTATGAGGGTAGACCAGGAAGGGTGGATACCATAGAGACATCAAAGAGACAGAGGTTTCCTATAGGGAGGCTGAGGGGATTGGCCAGTCATGTTCCATGGAAGTGGGAAAAGGTGCCATTTGTCTCAGGAGCTCCTTCATCCACGCTGGCTCTTCTCCGATCACACCCTCTTTCCATGTCCTTCCACTCACCCCTGACGGCCAATGGCCTTCTTCTTCCATCTGGTGCCCCAAGAGGCCAACACCATGAAAACGGGTCCGTGCAGGCTCTCCCTTCATCCACACCCAACTCATAAAGCAAGTGGCTTCAAGGCGCTAAGGCAGGCTGCGGCCTACTGTGCTGTTAGCCAGAGGAGTGACTATGGACGTTGTGTTCTCAAAGCCCTTAATACAAATGTGAGACGAGGCTGAGGACTTCAGAGTCAGAGCAGACCCCCTCTCCTACTAATCAGGCTAGCCCTGAGTGAGCTGCACTGCTGGTCTGGGGACAAAGACAGGCAGTGGCCTTTCCCAGTGTTGTGCAGGTGATCACATACTAGTGCTCTGGGGAGAGATTGTCTTGTCCATATAGCAGTTGTTTTTAAAAATAATAAAATGAAAAGTTTAAAGATAATATAACAATAATATAACAATCACCTGTGTTCGTGCCCTGCAGAATGAAGAAACATAGTAATTTCGTCATAATTGCTTTAGATCTTTTATACATTATGAATACACTTTAAATTCCTTAATTTCATGACCATACCATTCTCTTCTGTCCTTCCTTATAGGCAACCACCATCTTGAAAGTGATGTGGTCTAGTCCACTCCTACATGTATTCATAAATAATTCATAGGAATGAAATCATTCCAATTGCAACTTGCTTTTTGTTGTTATTGTTTTTATTCTGTTTGTTTTTGAGATTCAGGTACATTTAGTTCATTCATTTTAGCTACTATGTAATACTCTATTCTGTACCATAACTTATGTAGCCTCTCCCCTGCTAATTGCTATTTGGATTTTTGCAAATATTTCTGCTATTATAGACAATGCTCTGTCTCCTTGCTAAAGAGAGTGAGCGTTTCCCAAGAGAACATACCCAGAGGTGGGATTACCGGATTTGGAATGCACACGCTGAATGTCACTAGATGTTGCTAGATCACTCTACAAAGCGAATGTACCAATTTACTTTCTTATCTAAAATGTACAAGAATTTGTTTCTGCACATCATCAACAACGTTTAGTTTTTCAAGATTAAAATTTTATTTTTCTTTGCCAATCTGGTGGATATGAAGTAGTGTCACTGTTTTAACTTGTGTTTTCTTAATTATTAATGAGCTTGAGCACCACTGCAAGGTTTTGGGCCTTTACAGTTTTCTCTTATGTGGATTGTTTTATCCTTTATGCCCATTTTTTTATTGGATTCTCTTTCTCTCTGTCTCTCAGTTGATTTACAGGCATTTTTTTGATATTCTAGAGTCTAATTCTTGTTTTATACCATGCAAATTTTCTCTTGGCTTGTCCTTTCACTTTGTATATGGTAGCTTTTGTTGAACAGAAGTTTTAAATCTTGATGTAACCAGATCTTTTTCTTTAGATTAATTCTTACAAAATACTTATAAATATTAGTCAGCTTTTTCTTTGTAAAAAGTGCTCCAAAATCTCAGTGGCTGATAACAACAGACTCTTTCTTGCTCCCTTCACATGAGGCCTGGTGTAGCAGCTCTGCTGGTCTTAGCTGGGCTCACTAGCCCAGCACAGCTCTATGTGTCTTCTCATTCTGGATCCCCAACTGAAGAGCTACCACTATCTGGGGTGTGTTCACTTCCTGAGCTGCTGTAACAAATTACCACAAACTGGGTGGCTTAAACAACAGACATTTACTCTCTCACAGTTCTGTAGGCCAGGAGTCCAAAATCAAGGTGATGACAGAGTGTTGGCTTTTTGTGGAGGCCCCGAGGGAGAATCCTTTCCGTGCCTCTCTCCTAGCTTCTGGTGGTCACTGGCAATCCTTAGCATTCCTTTGCTTGTAGATGTATCACTCCAATCTCGGCCTCTGTCTTCACGTCCCCTTCACCTCTGTGTCTTGTGTGTCTCAAATCCCTATGTATCTTATTCTTATAAAGGCACTTGTCATTGGATTTAGGACCCACCTGGATAATCCAATATGATCTCATCTCCAGATCCTTAACTTAATTACACCTGCAGAGATCCTGTTTCCAAATAGGGTCATACTCACAGGCTCTGGGTGAACATATCATTGCAGAGGTGGGGGAGAACCATTCAGCCCACTATGTGGGGCGTGATGTTATCATGGCAAAGGGCAGATACTCAAGTGAAAACAGAACGTGTGATGCTTCCTAAAGCCCCACTTGGAGTAGGCGCACCATCCCTCTGGGCTGCATTGCATTGACCAAAGCAAATCTCATGGTCAAGTCCACCTACTGAAAGCACTGCAAAGACACATGGCAAAGAATGTGAGTGTTTAATTCCATTACAAGAGGAAGCAAATAGTTGGTAACAATAACTCAATCTCTCTACATTATTTTTAAAGTCAGATAATATTATGTGGCTTTTAACAGAAAGCAAGCATCCTCGTGCCATCCAGTCCTAGAACTGATCCTCTCCCTAAGCAATGGTTCTCACCTGCTTCTCAGTCTCCTTTTCTGGGCTCTAAATGTTACCCTTTCTTATTTTTTTCTTTATACCACTTACTACTGCCTGATATTATACACTTACGTGTTAGTTAATGTTTATCTGTCACTCTCCATCAAAATATATTTTGTTCACAACACCTTAAAACAGGCCCAGGCACGTGGTAGGAACTCAATAAATATTTGTTCAGTGGATGCATAAAAGAATGAATGAACTATTTTGTTGTTCATTTAGTTATTTATTTGCATATTCCTAAATAATAGACTAATTCTGCTATTTATCAGAGTTTTAGTAGTACAGATTATCTAAGGATTTCCTGCTAAACAAAATAAAGTTGTAACCCTCTTATCCACGATCATCCTACTAACATGTACTTGCCCGTTATCTTCCAAATTTAATTATGTCACCAATTTTTAGTTAAATCAATATGCAGTATTTGCATTATTGTTACCATGTAAATTTTTCTCATAGTTGAACTGTATGGTGTACAATGTTTACTTTCCCTTTCTTGTACAAACATTTTGTTTTTCTTGAAGTTATAATGACCTCAATCTTATTTTCTATGTACGTATCACAAATGCTTTCCCCATGAATATATTGGGTGTAAAAGTCTGTCCACTTGGCTTTTCCTTAAAGAAACCTTCCTGGAGTCCTCTGCTCCAATATCTGCTGGTCACTCTCCCAAGCAGCTCTGCAGCTGTTGTCCTGGGGTTTCCTTTCACCGTCACCATCTGACTGCCTTTCACCTCTGTCCTGGCCCTTGTCTTCCTTCTCGGTTTCTAGTTTCCACTCCAATGTTTTCCCCCCTTTGGATGGAGCACATAACCGCAAAAGCTTGATAACTTCAGAATGAAATGTTTTCGTTCATTGTACTGTCCCAGTGAGCTCTTTGAATCTCAACACTGTGTCCTTTAGTTACGAGGATTCTTATTTTATTATTTCCTTTGATAATTTCCTTCTCACTATTTTTCTCTGTCCTCTTTTCGGGAGCACTCAGGTGTTAGATTTTTTTTTTTTTTTTTTTTTTTTTACTGATTCCAATCCATTTATTTAAAATTTGCCCAGAGCAAAACAATTTGTTTCGTACAGCAAATCTTTATTTTTATTTATTTATTTTTTTTCTTAATTTTATTTTGTCAATATACAATGTGGTTGATTATTGAGGCGCATTACCAAAGCCCCCCCTCCCTCCCCCCTCCCACCCAACAATGTCCTTTCTGTTTGCTTGTTGTATCAACTTCAAGGAATTGTAGTTGTTATGTCTTCTTCCCCCGCCCCCTGTTTTTTTTTTGTGTGTGTGTGTGTGTGTGTGTGAATTTATTTATTTATTTTTAGCTCCCACCAATAAGTGAGAACATGTGGTATTTCTCTTTCTGTGCCTGACTTGTTTCACTTAATATAATTCTCTCAAGGTCCATCCATGTTGTTGCAAATGGCAGTATTTCATTTGTTTTTATAGCAGAGTAGTATTCCATTGTGTACATGTACCACATTTTCCGTATCCACTCATCCGATGATGGACATTTGGGCTGGTTCCAACTGCTGGCTATTGTAAAGAGTGCTGCGATGAACATTGGGAAACAGGTATACCTTCAACTTGATGATTTCCATTCCTTTGGGTATATTCCCAGCAGTGGGATAGCTGGGTCATATCTCAGAAATGGAAAGAACTATCTAGACATTTATATGGAATAACAAAAGACCATGCATAGCCAAAGCAATGCTGAGCAAAAAAAATAAAGCTGGAGGCATAACACTACCTGACTTTAAACTATACTACAAAGCTATAATAACCAAAACAATATGGTACTGGCATAAAAACAGACACACTGATCAATGGAATAGACTAGAGAATCCAGAAATCAACCCACACACCTACAGCCATCTGATCTTTGACAAAGGCACCAAGCCTATACACTGGGGAAGAGACTGCCTCTTTAGCAAATGGTGCTGGGAGAACTGGATATCAATATGCAGGAGAATGAAACTAGACCCATACCTTTCACCATACACTAAACTCAACTCAAAATGGATTAAAGAATTAAATATACACCCTGAAACAATAAAACTTCTTAAAGAAAACATAGGAGAGACACTTCAGGAAATAGGACTGGACACAGACTTAATGAATATGACCCCAAAAGCACGGGCAATCAAAGGAAAAATAAACAAATGGGATTATATCAAACTAAAGAGCTTCTGCACAGCAAAAGAAACAATTAACAGAGTTAAAAGACAACCAACAGAGTGGGAGAAAATATTTGCAAAATATACATCTGACAAAGGATTAATATCCAGAATATATGAGGAACTCAAACAACTTTACAAGAAAAAAACAAGCAACCCAATTAAAAAATGGGCAAAAGAGCTAAGTAGGCATTTCTCTAAGGAAGATATACAAATGGCCAGCAGACATATGAAAAAATGCTCAACATCACTCAGCATCTGGGAAATGCAAATCAAAACTACACTGAGATACCATCTCACCCCAGTTAGGATGGCTAGAATCCAAAAGACTGTGAATGATAAATGCTGGCGAGGTTGCGGAGAAAAAGGAACTCTCATACATTGTTGGTGGGACTGCAAAATGGTGCAGCCTCTATGGAAAATGGTATGGAGGTTCCTCAAACAATTGCAGGTGTTAGATTTTTAATGAATTCTTTAATGATTTTATCTTTGTTTTCCTTTTTACCATCTTGTCTTCTTCTATTTTCTTGTAAAATTTCTCTAAACTCTATCTTCCATTTCTCCAATTGACTTTGTGGAAATATCTGCCATAACAATTTTCATTTACAAGAGCTCTTTCCTGTTCTCTGAAATGCCTCTTAAAAGCATCTTTCTCTTGTTTCTTTTTTCTTCTCTTATGTCAGTGAGAATCATTATTATAGTTTTCCTGAAGTTATATAGTAATTATAGGGTTTTTTTAATTAAAAAAAATTTTTTTGGTAATTATGGTTTTCTCAAAGTTTTCTTCCATTTCCTAACCTACCTCTCTTTCTTCTGAGTTTTTCCTTCTGTTGCTTGTTCTAATCTCTCTTTCAGAACCCTTTCTTGACTTGATGCTCATATTGAAGAGAGGTTTTATGCAGCCAATGGGAAGTTGTTCACTAAAGGGCCCTAGGCAACGTGCATTGGCCCTCATGTCTGTGCCTTTAGGTCTTTTTTCCATGGACATGCCAGTTTCCCCAGAGTGAATCCCCCAGTTTCCTGCCTGCAGAATATAGAACTGTCAGTGCCCTGGGAGCCCTGCAGGGTGAGGGGACTGGGGATGTTTCCATCTCCAGTGGGTGGGCTTTCACTTTTGTGAAAATTCGTTTTCAGTTCACAGCCTCTTCCCTGTTCACTCCTTTGTCTGCTACCTTTGAGCCTAGCACTTCTTTTCAAGGACTAAACAGAATAAGCTTGCAGTTTTCTGTCTGGTTGAGAGAGAGGTGTTCACCTGGTTGTGTGGGGGTGGAAGAGGATATCTGGACTTCTTAATATTCCTTACTCAGTGTTCAATCAAACCTGGTTTCTGCTCTACCCCTCACCTTCAGAGGTTCCCAGGGCTTTAAATCCACAGTTTTTTCTGGTTCTGAGGCTTGAATCGGCTTCTTTCTTGTTGGCCTCCCAATCCACAGGGCCAGATTTTGGTTTCTCAGTTCTGTTAAGTCAAGTACCAACCATCCATCCATTTTCCATATTCCAAAATTTGGCTGACCGCTGGACTCCTGTTGATTATTTTCCAGTATTCTTTGCCTTGTAATATTTATTTATGTTTTTTTATTTCTTTACTATCCTTTTGGTGAGGTTTGAGGAAGGAGCAGAAATAAATGAGTGTAGCTCATTTGATCTGCCATGTTTAACCACGTCCTCAAATCTGTCAGTCCTTTCATTTGTAAATTCTGTTTTTTTACGTTCCATACCCTGTGATAAAAATATACACCTACAACTTTTTCTAATTATTTCCTAGTTTTGTTTTGCATGTAACCTAGTTTAGCTTAGTGTGGAATAGGAATTTTGAATTTATGTTTACTGTTTTCAGATAATCGACTGTAACCTTATCATTAATAGAATAGTCCATTGTTTTCTCTCTGATTTGTAATACCTACTCTATTATTTGAAAAATTTTAACCTATGGTTGAGTCTGTTTCTAGGCTGTCTACTTTATTCTATTAATCTATTTATCCATTCTTGTGCCAATACACTTATCCTAATTAGAATTACTCTGTAAAAATCTCATTACATATTTTTAGATCTTTACTTTTTTATATTTACTATTATTTTGTCAAGCTCTACAAAATATGTCATTTGGGGATTTTAACTGGAATAATAAATGCATAGATTACTTTGAGGAGAATTTACATCTTTACAATTTTGAGGTTTACCATTCATGAAAAAGATATGTTTCACCATTTATTCGGATCTTTTACGTCCATCAATCAGGTTTTATAACTTTCTTGCACATATTTTGCTACATTTATTCCAAGATAATGTACACTTTTTGTTTTTATTATAAATAGCATATTTTTTCATTAAGTTTAACAAGTAGAAATGGCTGGTTACAGGAACTCTGGACTTTTGCATACTGAACTTGATTCCAACGATCTTGCTAAACTTTTCAATTAACTCTAATATACTCATAGATTCCCTTGAATTTTCTGCACAAATAATCATTTCATAGATTATAATCATATAAAGATATTTGCTTTTCTTTCTCATCCCAATGGTTCTTTTTTCTATTTCTTTGTCTTGGTTAGGACCTCCAGCACATTTTTTTAATTGTAGAAGAGATAGTTCATTCTTATCTTTTCACTGGTTAAAATTGGAATGCTTTTTAACATGTCATCATTAAGCATGATGTTTGCTGTAGATTTCCCGTAAATCTTTCTCATTGTGTTTATAAAGATTCTGTTCCTAGTTTTCTAAAAGATTTTTTCTTTAAGGTATTACTAATTGTGTCAAGTATTATTCTTTATTGAGATGATCTTTCTCTTGTTTTTCTACTTTTTTGTGTATTTGTGTGGCTTACTTTGAAGCTGCTAATATTGTATAGAATATCAATAGATTTTCAGATTTTGAACTATCTCTGCATTGGTCTTATCTTTAAAAAAAATTTTTTTTGACACTGTTGGGTTCACTTTGCTATTTTTTCATCTAGGTGTATACTTCAATTTGCTATTTTTTTCCATCTAAGTTTAAGGTGTAATTAGTCCAAATTCTCTGGGTTTTTTTTTTTTTTTTTTTTTTTTGTGCTTTGTTGTACAATTTCGATATCAAGATTCTACTAGTCTGCTTTTATTGTTTTATAAACTTGGGTGTCTAGATAGGTTTCATTTGACTAAAAGAATGTGGGAAGGGGTATTCTGCTGCCTTGTAAAAGTTTTAAATCCTTTTTTATATTCAATAAAGTAGATATTTTAAGCTGGAAGAATGTATATTTTTCATGAACTAAATGGAGTTATTCTAATTTTGAATGAAAAAAGTATGTCCTGTTTTTACTTTTCCCATGTTGACACACAAACAAAATATAATTGCTCGCTACTGATCTACATGATGGCAAATGCTCAGATGGAAATTTAAAAATATAATGAATCATCCAGATATTTCCAAATGTCTCTTTAAATTTATTCTAGTTTGATTAGGTATCCTACGATAGACAAGCTGTTCTTTATCTGGGGTGATCCAAGTAGGAAATATATTCCACAAAAACTTCCTATATAAATCCTGTGTATGTTCTGTGCTGTTTACAAATGACCTCTGGAAAAAGCAAATACTATGAAAGCAAAGTTTCCCATGGTAGAGACTGAGCAACGTGTATCTTGTTTTTTTCTCTTTATTCCCTATTCTTTCTTTTTTTATTGTTTAAAATAAATTAGAAGACAAAACTTTTCTATATCGTGGTGGATATTACATGAAATTTGTTAAATTATTCTTCCAACTATATAGTTCCTCCACAATAAGTCTATTTTCAAATACATAAAACAGGTTGTATGGTTGCTTATCCACATATCCTGTGTATGAGGTATCCACAATTTATCGAAGGAAACATACTTCTTTTTTCAAAAGGCATAATCCCAAAATATTTAGCCATTTGTCTTCTAAAAACCATGCACAATGCATGTCTCTTCTGTGTTTCCTGTTGATAATATCCCCCCCGTTGGCAGCACAACTTTTCTTTCCTCTGGAATGCTGGTACTTATTTTATTCTCGGATTGCAAAGTTATCCTCTGTTGCTATTCAACCAAAGGGCATTAGTCATACAAGTGGTGAGAATGTTGCTTAGGATATGATCAGCCGTGGCAGTGGAAAACAGCACTTTCAAACAGGCCTCACAGTTATGGATGACACTGCCTGGAGATCATATACCCCTAACCTCTTGGACAGAGGTCTTATCTCCACACAGACATCACCAGTAGAGTCGCTTTCAGAACTCCCTGCCCTACAATGTCTTCAAGCTCAGCAGTTTACCAGCCTCTGAAGTATTACTCTATTTTTACAACCCGTCCAGACAGGGGATGTGTCTAGCAGCAAAACTGGCTGGGTTCCAAATGTTCATTTCCAAATCGTTTATTTGGAATCAGGAAACATTATCCCAAAGGAACGATTTTATAAATGGTGTGTTCCACCAATGCCTGGATGAGCCTCATTGTACTTGAAATGCCACATGGACTGTACTATTCCCACCAACCGTTGTTTATTCTGTTTCTCTGGGAAAGTGCGTGCTGAGTTCTAACTTGGGATGTCTGAAGCTCACCTCTTCCTCTGCCCAGTAGCTTTAGCCAAAGCTTTTTTGGGCTGTGCCACAGTGGTGGTCGGGAAGAGGGGAGGTAGTAGCCTTCCCAAGAAGGAGATGAGTGTAGAGAGTTGATACAGAAATCTCTGGGTAACTTGTGAATTCTGGAGGGTTGGGGAGGAAACCACAGTTTCAGATCAGTCACTTCTCAAGTGTTCAGAATGAGGCACAAAGGGTGGGGACTTTTACCCAAACAGAGATCATTTCCATGCCAGGTTTTCAAAAATAGGGAAAGGCATATCCAGTAAATCCTCGAATTTTCAAAGACCAAGCTTTTGAAGTTGTAATTAGCCAGGGAATATATTTTTAAATTTTTTAGTCTATAATGAAACAGTCTCTAAACACATAGGAATAATGAGACATAGATCTTGTACCTAGCCCTGGGCCTGACATATAGGAGATGCTCCAAAAAAAAGGTTGTTTTTTTAATTTTTAAAAATTTATTATTTATTTATTTATTTATTTATTTTAAAGATGACCGGTAAGGGGATCTTAACCCTTGGCTTGGTGTTGTCAGCACCATGCTCAACCAGTGAGGGAACCGGCCATCCCTATATAGGATCCGAACCCATGGCCTTGGTGTTATCAGCACCACACTCTCCCGAGTGAGCCACGGGCCGGCCCTAAAGGTTGTTTTTTTGAAAAATTGAATGAAGTACTAATTGAGTGAATTCCATATTGAAAAGTACAAGATCACAATTGTATGCTTGTGTAGGCCAGCTAAGTGCCTTCTCATTCAGCACCTCCTGATTCTAACCCCCTCAGGGCATACATCCTATCAGTGAAGAGTTGATCAAAGAACTTTCAAGAAGGCACTAAAACAGTACTGTCACCTCTGTGGGCATAGGCATCTGTCTACACCAGCCCCAAAGCAGGTGCTGGGTCTCTTCACGCCCTCCAACTTGTGCATCAATTTCTAGCAATTTTTAGCACTATCTCCCAATTGCCAAATCTAAGGAAAGAAAAAGGAGCAGGAGAGGGAGGTGATGTGGAAAAGCAGTGAGAATACCCAAGCCTCTAGGACCTTGCCTAGCAGAGTTTCTGGCATTAGGTTTATTCTGGCAAACATTACCTGCTAAAAAAGACCTAAGCTTTTTCTGTGTTGGTTGTTTTTATAACACACACAGACATATTTCAGGGGGCTGTGCTGCTTTCAGACTAAAATTTAGTCTGTACAGCAGACCTGGGTCCTGCCCATTTCAGTTTTAGAATTGCATAACAATTTAAATTCATTTTGTACATCCAATCACTTTGAAAAGAAATACACTATTAAGGCTCCCTCCATTAAAAAACCTACCCTACCCCCACTCCCAATAAACTTATCTACTGTTAACTTTTCATTTCATAGACCATGCTTTCTTTTTAAAGCTCCATTTGTGTTCTACAAGACAGTCTCTTTCTCTAAGATTAACATTTCTTATGATTGTTCCTGACAATGGATCCACTTCCAGAGGCCCTGCTAAGGATAACCAAAAAAGGGCATGGAGCAGGCTGGTTTTGGCAGCCTGCACGCAGTTTCAGAGCTTTTTAGGTCTCGGTTTTCTGCTGAGTGATTTCCTGAGCATGCCTAGGGAATGACAGGCATCTCCACAGGCAGGCTGCATCCACCTTGGCCGGGGTGTCGTCATTGGCTGCCTATTGGAAAAACTACAGGACAATGCATACCACCGACTGCCGACTGTAAACATAGGGGATATGTGTTCACTTAGCATGGACTTCTGGGAGGGGCCAAGGAAGGGCGGTCTGGAGTTTTATTGAATAGAGCAGTGTGTATTAGGCTGCCTGCCTGCCTGCTTTCTGTCTTGCTGTGCTCCTGCTTAAAGAAATCAGTCCTTCCTTTCCGACTTAGTCCTCGGGAAGAAGTTTCAGCCTACGAGGTAAGGCACAGAGGGCTTTCTTTTTTCTCTTCCGGAGAATCTGGGGACTTTCTCCGGGTTTCAGTCAGCATTCCTGGCCAAGGTAGCTGGAGATACAAGATTGTTTGAGGCAATAAACCATGTAAATTCCCAGAGCCAGACTGGGCTTCACTGCCCTGCAGATGTTCCCGGAAGGCAAACAGGATGAGATTTCAAGTTTTGTTTTTAGAGTTGGGACAAGAGGAGAGGTCATATAGAGACTCAGATTCAGGGAGCACTGGCAGCTTTGATTAGGGCAGCCTTTTGTTGAGGAGGTAATATGGGATTAAACCTGATATCCACAGGCCAGTGTGAGCAGGCGTGCTGTGCCAGTTGGCTCACCCCAGCAGTCTGTCTTGCAACTTTTATTGTCAAAGATTTGAAGAAGTTTTGCTTCAAAAACAACAGCAACAACTCTCTAGGTTGATGAGAAGCCAAAAAGTGATGAGTTTTTAACCAAAAGTCATTGCTATTTTATTCTGTTCCCAGTATTTAAGAACTAGACTTCCAGAGCTGCAAGGAAATAAGCTCAGAGGTGGAAAGAGAACCAGCACCTAGCACTGGTTGGGTTAATGTCACTGATCTGATATTTGTTAAGACTGAAGATGCCTACCATGATCTGTTTCCTGTAAAACCTAATAATGAGAGAATGCATGCACTAGTGGGTGTGTTTTTAGAAATCACATTTAATATCCTACCAAACTATTTCTTTAAAAATGTTATTTTCTGCTTGAAAGTATATCTAAGTGTGTCTAGAGAATTGGAAAAGATGCAGGTTGGAAATGTGTTCCAGAAAGGAAAGAGGCAGGCTTTTATTTCGAGATAGACTTATTTGAGCGTCTTAAGCAGTAGTGCGAAGCAGCTAGTTGGTGGTAGCCTGGAATTCCTTTTAGAAAGAGCTGGTTGTGAAGGGCGGGGGCATTTTAGTGCTGTGGCAATACATGGTCAAAAAAGTGGGTGAGGACAAAGTACTTGGTATTCACAGATCCCTTCTGTTAACAGGGCTATGCAGATGGACTTGTAAACTCAAACAGTAAAATCCTTCCAATGTGTTTGCCAAAACCAGACATGTACGGCTAGAACTTAAGTGAAGACTGAGTGCTATGTGGCAAGAAGGGCAAATCTGGTCATTTTTTAATCATGCTAGATATTAAAGGCTACCAGGTCCAAATTCTGATTCAGTTTGATTTTATTCCATGGAGTGTGGATTTGGGTTGAGATGCATTAAATAATCTTTTCTCTTTGTATTTAGAAGTTTGGGGATAATTTTCTTGAGAACGCCTCCCTCTCCTTCTAGAAGTGATATATGAGAACAGAATTCCCTGTGAGTTTCTTTCCCTGGAACAGTTCTGAGTAAGTGTGAGAGAAAGGCTGCAGACAACAGCTATAGTTTGATTATTGTCCTTCCCTCGGAGAGATCAAGTTCCAAACTATTTTCACGGTGTTTTTAATGTCAATCAAAATATGGAAAGCAATTTCTTTTTTAACTGTTCTCTAACCCACGTAGGGAAAGCAGTTTGGAAGGAAATCTATCATCTTCAGATCTGAGGATAAATTCCATTCTGAAACCAACATCTCCGAATCCCATAAGTTCACACTTGGATATGACCACTCTCTCCCATCCCCCTCATGTTCTCCCCACCCCCAACAACCACAAAAACACATTTTCTGAAATCACCTTGCAAGTGTTCTATTATATGTAGTGATGGAGCAAGGGAATTTTAAGTTTATGGTGAACTTTAGGCAGCTCTTTGTGCTTCTTCCCTCCTGTTGAACAGTTGCTAAAACATATCTCCTTAAATAGGGAAATGAATGGAGCACAGCGAAACCACAGTGCAAGAACTTTGGTTTTACTAGAATCATTTAATAAAGAGAAACATAATGTCAAAATCCTGGAACAAAAAGTCACCCAAAAGATCTTAAGATGCAGAAGGAACAGACAATGGATTATCCATAGATAGAGTATAGGATTGATTCCATAGTTCAAAGACAATAGAATTTGTAATTTAAATAATTAAAATCAAAAGATTGCCTTAAATAAGTTTACAGTTCTTGCATTAAAGTTAAGAGAAGAAGAACTGGGCTCAAACTGCAGCGTAAAGGATTTAAATGAGATACATGAAAGCATTTCCTGACAGTGAGGCTGTTAACAATTCTAATTAGCTCCTGCGACTGGCCTGAGCATCCCCTGCTCTCAGGCAGATGGAACAGGCTTGTTTTATGTCCAGCCATGGAAAATTCCAGAATCCAGCTTGGCTATTCTCTGCTCTGATAAGTAAAACACACTTCAATAGGCATTTTCTTAGAAACCCCCATAGTTGTCTCCATTTGTCATTTTCATGGTAGCATGATTACTACTTATTCTTTAGCAAGACAAAAAAGTGACTTAAAGATGGGCATGAAAAGGGATAAGCTGGTTCCACATCTGCCTGTCGTCTATCACATGTCTCAGAAATGTGACGGGGGTGAGGCCGTGGTGGGGGGGGCAGGGGAAAATGCTGACAAAGTGGTATGCAAATAGCATGGTAGCACTAAGGACGAGGTTTGAAAGATGCTGCCAAAGAATTTTCAGACTTTAAAAAGGGGTTTTCTGGGTAAATTCTCTCAGAGCCTGAAAATAGAACCATTAGCTTGTTACTGAAAGTCCTTCATCTATCAAGCTAATCCAAGTTTGTTGTTGGAGAGTTGCCCTTGGGTTTCCAGTAGCTGGGTAATTTAAAGAGATATGCTTAGCTCAGCCTGAACTCATGAGCTCCCATTTCCAGTACTGGCTCCTCTACTTAAGTAACCCTGACCTTCCAGAAAGTCATCAACTCTTTGATCTCATCTGCAGAATGGGCATTATACTGATTCTCCTATGTCCCGTAGTGAGTGGGTAAGATGTCCAAGGGAGATGTGGGCTATAGACCCTGAACTGCCCACAACTTGAGTCTTCTGGACATTATGCTCATCTTGGTGTCCTTCACTTCTGACTTAGGATCCCTAATTATCTCCTCCTTCCTCATATTTGGAGACCCTTGAGTGGCATCTTCTGACTCCCAGTTCTTTTCAGAACCTTCAGCCCAGAGACCAGTGAATATTACTCTGTCCCAATGGTGTTGAATTTTGCCTTTGGCAATCCAAGACCAGGAGGTGGAATGACACAGGCCAGCAGTGGTATGAGGCAATATCCAGGAACAGGAAATCGGAGGATCCAGTTGAGCAGAAGACCAGTGACAAAGTGCTAACAACAGAAAGGCCTTAGTAAGTGAGCCAGCTTCTCTGCCTTCAGCCCAAAGCATGGAATCAATCCCAGCATATCGAGCCTGGGCCCTGGGGGGGAGAGTGATGCAACGAGCAGCACATGGCTGTGGTTCCAGTTGGTCTAGAGACCAGACTGCTCCATGGAGCTTGCGTCTCATCCCTGTTTGCCTCAGTCTTCAGTCTTCCCAGCTGTAGCTGGCCCTGTGGCATCCCCACCAGTTTCCCCAGCTCCCCCACCCCAAGCCAAATGTGGAGCTTTCCTGATCCAACGCTGGCAATTTGCAGGGCCTGGCTGTGGGAGGAGGCCCCGAGCACAGATATGTTCTGGGCAGGGGAGAGCCGTTCCAGTTCTGGAGGCAGAGGGAGGCAGTTGTGCAGAGAGAGCAGGAAGGAGCTGCTGTGCGTCTCACCCCAAACTCTCAATGAGCTGGAGAGTGAATGTCGTGACAGGATGGGCAGAGGATGACCCAGGGCCATGAGGAGCAGGGTACATGGTTGTCCTCTCCAGGTCTTTCTTCTCTGTGTTGCTGTGGAGACCTTTGAGAATTTGGCAAAAACTCTGAGCCTTTAAGGTCCTTTGTAAACCCACCCTTCCTGATTGACCTTGAGCTCGGGGAGATGGGCGTAAAGTCCTAGTTCCCATGGGAGATCAGAACACAGGTGGAGGTGTCCTTCTTGTTTCCCAGATCTGGAAGGAAGGAAAGATGGTGTAAATACAGACACAGAGGAGGAGATTACCTCACATGGCCTCCATTTCAAAGGAAAGGAGGTCATCTCTAGAGAAGACACAGTTTTCCGTGGGGAGCTTGTAGGAGATAGAGAAACTCAGGGATGGCTGCTAGTAAGTGCATGCTAAGAGAGCAAGGAATTATTAGTTAAAGGACTGCTGAGCAGTTGTGAGGGAAGTGTTGAAGCAAAATATTTTTTTCTGATATTTTAAGTAAATTGGGTGTTCTTAATAAGCACTCATTTAGTACGTGTCTTTTAAAAATATTTATCAGTGATGGATAACTTGAAGATAAATTGCTTTTTAATTGTTTCCTGAGGCTTCTGGCATTGTTTTGTGAATTAGCGGATGAAAGCACTTGACTGTAAGGAATTCATCTCACTTGGAGAGGAGCATTTTAAGTAGGAATATATAATTAGTTCCTTTTACACCCACATGTAACATTCCCGCCTGCCTGTCTCAAGATATATTGCTGAAGACTGGCAGGTCCAGGGCAAAGTGCCCAAGGGGGCCGAGGGCCAGTCGGCATCAAAGATATTAATTCCATGGGTCAGGAGGGACAGTCTAAGCCAGAATGGACGTAAAATACACAAATGAGCTAAATTGTGAATTACAGCCAGGTGAGTAAAGGAGAATTAGCAAAAATCAGAAGTCAGAGCTCTAGAAATCAAGAGCTACTTAGCAAGGCAGTGTAGAGACAGGTAAGGTGAATTATGGAAGGGCACTGGGCACTGTGTTTGGAACAGACAGACCCTTGTGTTAATCAGCTTCAGTAGCCCAAGTAAAGAGACTGGATTATAAGATACGTGCGGAATAAGAAAGGGATGGGATCACAAGGAAATCCAATAACAGAAGCCAAAATAGGACCAGGGTCCAAAGAGACTGGAGTCAGAACCAAGGTGGGTGGAAGGATCTCAGCAGAGGTCAATGGCCCTCCACTCAGGGTGTTTCCAGTAATGTAACTCAGCTGCTGCACGGGGGGCTGCTCTTTTCCATTGTTCTATCAACTGGAAAATTCCTTCTGTGCTTCTGAGAGAGGAGATCTGATTGGTTTAGCTAATTAGTATTGTTCTTGTTGGGCAAATTCCTTAGCAGGAGGGGGACACAAAGGCACTGGTATGGTCATGGACATAACACACTGGTGGGCCTGGCAGCCACCCTAATGCAGTTAGTGATTACCCGGGGAGAAGAAAGCCCAGTGGGCAATTTATTTAGAAGAAAAAGTTGGGCATCTAAGGCAAATTAGCTGAAATGTCCAACAGCTCTCAATGGATATAATTTGAATTTTTTTTTTTTTTTTTTTGGTGGCTGGCCAGTACAGGGATCTGACCCCTTGACCTTGACCTTAGCAACACAGCACTGTAAGCATCTGAGCTAACCAGTCAGCCTCATTTGAATTTTGATGTGAATGAACTCCTAGAGGGGCAAACAGCCAATATTAGGGTCATACGATTCTTGATAACCCTCTTGATAACCCAATGAGCCAGCCATAAGGGAGTTTAACCTAGAAGTTTGCACCACTGATAACCGAAAAGATAAGAATCATCCATTTCAGAAAGATTCTAGAAAAGAAAACCAGTTTATTTTTGTTGGCAAGAAACTTCATATGAGCCATAGTTGTGATATAGCTCCCCCCTAAATGAAGGCAATCTTTCAAATTTAATAAACAATGATCTAACAATCTTAATAAATAAATAACTAATACATCTCAAAATAAATCATAATACTTAAGAAGAAGAATGCATACCAGCTACTGTACTCTTAATCAGTGGAAGTTTCAGGTGCAAATAATATTTGCGATGTGATCTTTCATCCATTGAACACCTGTAACAACGTCTGTCAAGTAGCATAAAAGATCCCCTGCATTCTACACAGTTCAGATCACATTTGGAGCACCGTGCTCTGTTCTGGGCTCATTCTTCAGAGAGGCATTGACAACTATGTGGCCATGGGCGAGCATCAAAGGCTGGAGGGGGTCAGGAGAGCAAAACATGTGAGGAACAGATAAGAGATCTGGAGCTGTTTATCCCACGGGAAAGAAAATGGAGGGCCACATGTATGCCTTCCATATTTGGAGGACGTTTATGTGGGAATTGGAGAAGGCACTTGTGTTTCTCAAGAGAATAGAACTGAATACATAGATTCATAGATTTTTTAAGCTGGACAGGACCTTAGGAGATCACTTAGCCCAGGGACTACATATAATTTTCCATCTGTATGCCAGCTCCAACCAATTGGTATGTTAAGAAGGATTGTGAGGCTGACTCTAAGCTAACAGGGGAGAAAAGAATGCTGTCACTCATAGTGACATCTGTTGGCAAAGGAAAGGGCATGGCCCCTCAAGTACCATGTTTTGTACTTCATTAGTGTAGCTTGTACGTTCCTAACCACTGGGCCTTGGATCGCTGGGAGGCCAGGAAGTTATTACAAGAGGTAAACAAATTTATATATGCATCAAATGCTTTTGGCAAACTGAGTAAATAATAGGAGAACACCTTATACAATATGTGCTACTATTTTTCTAATTATATAGATGCATTATGATGATAAATGCTAATTTATTTTAAAAAGAGTTATTGAATTCATAGTAGCTTTTAGTTTTGTGTTTTCTTAATGAGTGGACCTAAAACATACTTACATTGTGTGTGAGAAGGTTGGGACAAAAAATTTGGGATCTCAAGTAGAAATTCTCAAAAAAAAAGAAAGGAACCCGTGATCTATTTTTTTTTTGGTTTTCCAGATGAAAAACTAACGCCTAGCCACACTAAGTAAAATTATGTATGTATTTGTAGGTTTCTTTGATTAATGTCTGCTTGTCTCATTGGTCAGTGAGAGTCATAAGGGCAGGGAACATCAATTTTTTGTTCATTTTTCCCAGTGTCTGGCACATGGCAGAAGCCCAATAGATATCTGCTATATGAAAGAACAAACCAAGTGACTTGACTAAGGTCATTCATTTCATTAGTGCCAAAGATGGTTTCAGAACACACAGCTCTTAAGTCCCAGGCAGTTAACCTTTTCAGTGTACCAGATTGCTTCTCCTCATAGTAAGAAAGAATGTCCCATTTTAACAGGTCACAAATTTAGATTATACAATGCAGCCGAATTTGCCTATATACCGGTGGATCTTAACCAGTGTCTTAATCAAATCAGCTGTAGAGTTTTCTGAAAATACACATCCCTGAGACCTATCCCCTGGAGATTCTGATTCAGTAGGTCTATAGTGGGGTACAGACATCTGTAATTTGTAAAAGCTCCCTGGTAATTCTGATAAAGCATTCTGGCTCAGAAACAGTTCTGTATCTATGGTTAAAATAATTCATAGTAGGTATATGGAGCTACTTATTCCTCAGAAGCCTATTTGTTTAGTTTTGAATAATTTCTTTCTAAAAGATGTAGCTATATATTCCAAATAATAGTTTTGCTGAAGACTCTCTTCAGAAGAGCTAAAATACTTACCTGAAAATCCCTCCAGCCTCCCATACTCTTTTGGTTTAAGCACAAAGCTATCAACCCTATAAGGTCAAACTTTCTGATGAGATTTCCAGTGTTTGCTTTTGCAAAAGCACTGGAAATGTGGCAAGAATAAAATTTCTCATGGTATTTTCACTTTCTGTTCCAGCCACCGTTACTAAGTGAAATTTAGGCTTAGGAGGAGGGGTGGATCTAGGGAAATTTTTCTTTTTAAGGATTTCTGTCCTTAGGAGGTTTTGAAGATCAGTTACATTGGATATTTCACTTACCAGGAAAAGCTAAAGATGCTTTTCTCTATTCTCCACTTCGTACTAAGGATGTACAAATCCTGAACAGGAAGAAAGGAGAAGCTTCCTCTACACTTACCCTACATCTCCTCTAAGGCCAGGGGGGGTCATCACAGCCTCTGGCCTTGTTCCTCAGAAGCCTGTTTGTTTAGTTTTGAATAATTTCTTAAGATGATTTCCTAAGATGATTCCCTGCGCGGCTCTTTCAGAAGTCTGTGGACCCTAAGAGACAAGAGGTTTGGGGAGCACAGACAGGGAGGGTGATTTGCTTTTGCAGAAGAACAGAAAATCCATCTCTAGACTCTTCCATTACCCAACAGTTAGGAGTTATGTCCTCTGTGTTATGCAGAAGAATCTACCATATTCAGAGCACTGAGTACATAAGTTATATTCACTAAAGATTATAGAGCTAAAATTTTCTCTGCATGAGTGACCTGGTCGAATAAGAATGTCAGAATTGTTACTATATTTGTACCAATGCTCTTTGGTTTACAGGGCCGCAGCTTGTGTTGCACACATGGAAGCAGAGCCTCCTGGAGAGGAATTAGGTGGGGGTCCACATCTGTGCAATGACACCATCTGCAATCAGTCTCCCCTTCCCTTTTCATGCACCCTCCACTCATACCGGCTCCCAAAAGCTGATTACTAAATTTTCAAGAATTTTGAGAGCCAGTTGTAATAGCCATTATAAAAATTGAATCATATAAACCTACAAATAAATACATCATCTTAAAAGCCAAGGTAATAAATACTCAAAACCCATCTCTTCCTAGTTATTCTACTATTTTTTACATTATTTATTCTCTTGAGGTTAGTTGCACCTGTTGTGTCTGTGTGATGAAAATGCTATATAATGCTGTGCCTCTGAGCTTCTCTTCCCAGTTCTTTATTCAGTGGTGTCATATTTGGGAGATTGAAATTGACCGTGATGGAAGTATTCACACCACAGAAATCAGCATATGCTCTGAATCTCCATACCCTAAGCTATGGAATGGTGACATGAGCCTCTACACAGGAGAGCCAATCAGAACACCTCCGTTGTTTAGCCGCATGCATATTTATAATGTATGCTTATGACTGCCTATTTGTTTGTTTGCTCGTTTACTATTTCTTAAGCTCCTAGAACATAAGCATCATGAAAGTAGGGACTTGTCTGGCTTTTTCAGTGCTGTGACTTAAGCTTAAAAGAGTACTGTGGCCCATATGTGGTATTAATCAATGAGTTAAATGAGTAAAGGGAATAAATGTCTTTAGTTTCTTCTTTATAAGAAAGCTGAAGCCAGTGTTCACGGTGGAGCTCATTGATTCCTAATTGTATCATTACCCAGTGCTTAGAGCAGTGCCTGGCATGTGCTAAGTAGTATGAAGATATTTATTAGATAAAAATAAAATAATCTTTGTAACAGCCAATTTTACAGATGAAGTTTAGGTAACACATTTAAGGTCACACAGCTAGTAAGTGGCAGAGCCAGGATCCAAACCTGGATGTCTGCCTCCATAGTCCACATGCTTAACCACTGCACTGTCTGCCTCTCACCAATTATTCCAAATGACCAAGTGACAGAGACTCCTCTTTTGTGTGTGGCTCTGGAGGTATGACTTATTTCAGAACAAACTTTGGAGTCAGGAAGACTTGAGTTTGAATCTCAAATTTACTACTTTCTAGACTGTTTCTTCACTTATAATGTGAGATAATGATTTCTACATTTTCTAGTTGTCATAACTATTAGAAGGGACGTCTCTAACTGCTTTGCACACAATAGCCACTAAGTTACAAATCACTCCTTACCAGCCCTGACTTCCTGTGGAGGCTCTGTCAGCACAGGGTTGCCTTTAGTCCCCACACCCTGGCCACAAACTCTCCCATGTTGCCTCCTCCTGGCCACCGTGGACAGGGAGTAGAAAGAGCTGACTTCTTTCCTGTCTGGGTTCTCCAGGAGATAAGCCTAGGGCCAATAGATACAAGTTGTAGGACGCCCTGTTTCAGGTCAGCGTCAGCACTTTCCAACAACTGTCTGTCTCTGAAGCATGGACCTCCTGCTTTCAGAAGCAGACGACCTCCATGTCCTCTCCAACCAGGTTTATGCCTCACCCTTACCAACAGATCTATGCTATCTGTGCTGTCTTAACATTAATATTTTTCAGTCTTAGTCTAGTATGGTTAAGGAGTCTTATTGTTCCTAAGGCTGGATTGTTTTGTAGGTTTTCAGTGTTTTAGACCTAGGAGGAGAGAGGGAAAGAGGGAAGGGGAAAAAGAAAAACAGAGAGAGAGAGAGAGAAAAGAATGAAGAGGGGAGAGAGAGAGAAAAGACAAGGTTGGAACTTATCTGGAAAAAAATCCCTGAACTTGGGAGAGAGAGTGAGTAACAATGGATTGATAGTTGTCCTGAGCCCTTGCTGGTTAAGGATGGTTGAGAAGATAAGCTAGCTCATTCAACCCCCTTGCTGGCATACCTGCCTGTGACAGGCACTGTTCTAGTTGACAACTACTGCCTCAGAGCAGTAAAGTAAATCAAATAACTTGCCCAGAGTCACACACCTGGCAAATGGCAGGGCTGGATTCAACAGCACTCCCTGACCCCACCCCTTGCCGTTTCTCTAGAGCTTTCTGTTCTGCGTCTTTCCTCAGGAAACCAGAGCAGGAGGTTTTTATAACCGATCATTATAATTTGTCAGAGAGCCACACTGCAGTGCAAATAGACAAGCACGTTGTCATTCCCTGCCATATAAGGAAACAGAGCTAAACACCATTTCTTTCGCTACTGACTCCAGAGATTGCTCAAGGCAGGATGAGAATCTAGGCCTAGAGGCTTTAGGAAAAAGCAAAAAGAAGGCTACAGAGATACTTCTGCGTTTCCTCTCCCTGGTAGCAGAAGTAGTTTAACAAGCAGTTCAAGCGGAGATATTCTCAAATTAGGTACTAAAGGATTAAACCACTTGTACAAATACTTCAAGCCGTTTTGGTGTTTGATTATGTCAAATTTAGGTATTTAACAAGCCAAGACAGAGCTTATTCTGTAAGGACTGAATGGAAAGTAGAGAACTATACATGCTAAAGAAGTTAGAGTCTGCTCACCTTGCCAGCTGCTCTCAGAAATAGTGTTTAGTGAGAAGATGCTACATTTAAATTTGACCTTCTTGCCCAAAGCTCAGAACATTCATGTGACCACTGTTTTTCTTAAGAATCAGTCACAGGGACTTCAGAGTGCAGGCTCAATAACCAATTCATGGAAGGAGAAACTGAGGCATGAGCAAAAAATGGTTTACTCAAGATCTGCCAGGCTAATTTTTTTTAAAAATTTTTTTATTTTTTGACAGTTTTTTTATTGAAAGATAATTGATTATATATATATGTGGGGTATAGAATTGAATATCAATTCATGTATACAATATGCAGTGATCAAATCAGGATAATTAGTATACTCATTTAAAGTATACTTACTCATTTAAAGTATACTTACTCATTTAAAGTAAAATGATACATTACAAAATGTAATCAATCTTTGTGACTCTTAACTAGTTTCTTGCCACCCCCTCCCCCTTTCCCATGTCTAATAACCACAGTTCTGTTCTCTCTCTCTTTTTTTTTTTTGGAAAGTTTAATGGATTATTATGATTCATTCATTCATTCTTTCTTTTCTTTCTTTCTTTTAACTCCCACTTATGAGTGAGAACCTGTAATATTTCTCTCTCTGTGCCTGGCTTATTTCACTTAATATAATTTTCTCTAGGGTCATCCATGTTGCTGCAAATGGCAGAATTTCATTCTTTTTTATGGCAGAGTAGTATTCCACTGAGCATATATACCACATTTTCCTTATCCAGTCATCTGTCAATGGACATTTAGGTTGATTCCAACTCTTGGCTATTGTAAACAGAGCTGCAAGAAACTTGGGAGTACAGGTGTCCCTTCGACATGATGATTTCCATTCCTTTGGGTGTACACCCAGCAGTGGGATTGCTGGGTCAGATGGCAGTTCTATCTGTAGTAGTTTGAGGAACCTCCATACTATTTTCCATAATGGCTGCAACAACTTACAGTCCCACCAACAGGATAGGAGTGTTCCCCTTTCTCCACATCCTCACCAGCATTTGTTATTCTCTGTCTTTTTTGATAGTAGCCAGTCCCACTGGAGTGAGATGATATCTCAGTAGGGTTTTGATTTGCATTTCCCTGATGCTGAGTGATGCTGAGCCAGTCCAACCTTGCCAGAGGGAGTGTCCACACTTCAGATAACTCAAAAAAGCATTGCTTAGTCTCCTCAGGGATATGAAAAAAACTGTAAACGGTACAGTCAGCATCTTCAACCAGATGGCATCTCGGGTACTGTGGTTTCCTAGGGCTGCCATAACAAAATACCTCAAACAGAAATGTGTTTTCTCATAGCTCTGGGTGGAGGTTAGACATCCAAGATCACGGTGTCAGCAGGATTGGTTCCTTCGAGGGCTGTTGAGGGAATGCTCAGTTCCAGGCCTCTCTCCTTGGCTTATAGATGGCCGTCTTCAGGTTCACGTGGCATTCGCTCTGTATGGGTATCTGTGTCCAAATTTCCTCTTCTTAGAGAGATTGGATTAGGGCCCACCCTATGACCTCATTTTCACTAGATTATGGCTGTAAAGACCCAAATAAGGTCATATTCTGAGGTATTGGGTATTAGGATTTCAACATGTGAATTTCGGGGAAGATACAAATCAACTTGTGATATGTCCCAATTTAGAACGGTGGTAGAAATCCATATGGTGCATTTTCTGGAACTCTAAGTGCCAAAGACCTGACTGCTGGTGGTCTTCCATCTTCCCCCTGGGTCTAAGGAATGCTTCGCTAGAAATCACTTGACCCTTTGAACTCACCCTTGACATTTACTTTCTGCCTTTCGCAATATGAAATTCTGATCCAGTGAAAAGTCAAAAGAGGTCTCTGAAATGACGCACTGAAGCGCCGCTCCACATACTGTGGCCTATCTGGGGAAGGCTGTGAAACCACGGTGGCAGACAGTCTGGTATGTGGCCATCAGAGGTGGGGGAGGGGCTCGGCGGGAAGGCTTGGCCAAGGTGGCCCGCAAGGCTGAGAGGCAGAGAGCTGACACGTGAGCAGCTCCGGAGCAGCCGGCCAGGGCGGGAGGCAGCGACAGATGGGACTTAGAGCGTGCCTGCACAGGGGGGAAAGAGAGGAAGGCCACTTCCAGTCATTTTTACACAAGCTGATCACAACCACTAATCCCCGAGTGCAGGGGACACAGTAGAAGCCTGCACATATGTGCGCTCTGAGTCATTTGTCTCGTCTTTGTTTCCTTCCCTCTCTTCTCTGTCCGTCCTTGCATTTGCGTCCACTCTTCCTCTCCATGGCTCTCCTAACTTTATCTGTGCTTGGCCTGGTGGGTTACAAGTACCCACCCTCACACCTGGTCTCCTTTTTTTTTTTTTTTAGTTTGCTTGTTTCCTTTAGCCTTTGTTTCCCTTTATCCCTTCCTTAAAGCTCTTCTTGGTGTTCATTTCCCAGTTTCAGTCCTGCTTGTGGCTACTCACTGTCTTAGCCCAGAGGTGTTCACTTTTGAGAGTAAAAGGAAGAGCTATTGGTAATTTCCCTGAAATAACACTCTTAAACTGGGACTGGTTCAGGCAAATAGGTGTGGATGGTTATCCTGTCCATGATGTTGTTTTCTGCCCTCCATAAATCTATAAACCATTCACTCTGCTTCTGGGCCTTTCTTTTTAAAAGTTTTTATGTTCTGATTCTTCTTTTTTATTTCCACCCCAAGGAGCTTTATGTATTTTTGTCAATGTGAGTTTCTGTCTTCCATTATCTCCTCTTCGCTCCCTCATTTTCCTCTACTCTGTCTCCTGTCTCTCCACTTGAATTCTTCTTTTCTCTTTATCTCTGTTTTTCTTTTTTTGGTGCAGTCTTGACTGCAGCTCAGAGAGGCCACATTTGTCTTCCATGATCATGCAGGACATATTCCTGGCATTTCTCAGACAGATCAAGGCACAGCTGAGCATACGCACACACTTTAAAATAAACCACCAAATGTTACAAGCTGCTTTGGGTCTCAGATGAGCCCTTACTGGACTGTCCACCACTTCAACACTTCTGCCCAGAGACTAGAACAATCCCTACACCACATAAGCAGCCATGCCCATAACTATCATGTAGGCGTGTCCTGTGTATGTGGATAGGCTCTCAAAGGGCATATTTCCTACATCCATACATATATACTCTAGAGTTGAAAATTATGAAAACATATGGCCTAAAAAACAAAAAGAAAGTGACAGTCAAAGCTAACTGTACATTGTCTTTGTTACAAGTTCAGTAATCTGGATTTTTTTAGCCTCTAAAGGAATATATACCAAAGGCCTAGCAATGGCTGCTATAGGTTTAACATAAGTAGAAATAAACTTTGAGGCAAAAAGGTAGAATAAAAATGTGCTTAAGTTCCTTCCCAATATAGTTCTTTTTATGATTCAGTCATCTGCAACTTATGGTTCATGCTGAAAAGTCAATTATCAAGATATCTATTAGACTTATGGTCATGCATGGAAGTCCTAAAGCTCCTCTTTGACTCTAAAATGAGAAGAGAAGATATATTAGTCCATTTCTTGTCACTTATAACAGAATACTTAAAACTGGGTAATTTACAAAGAAGGTAAATTTATTTCTTACAGTTTTGGAGGCTGGGAAGTCCAAGGTCAAGGGGTGCATCTGGTGAGGGTCTTCTTCCTAGTGGGGACTCTCTGTGGAGTCCTGAGGTGGCACAGGGCATCACATGGGGAGGGAGCAAGAGTGTACTAATGTGCTCACTTGCTGTCCTTATAAAGCCATCAGTGCCCCTCCTGTGATAACCCTTTTATCCATTAACCCATTAATCCATGAATGGATTAATCCATTCATAAGGGCATAGCCCCCACAATCTAACCACCCTCCAAAGGCCCCCCTTTCAGCACTGCCACATTGGGGATCAGCTGCCACATGAGCTTTGGAGGGGACAAATACTCACACCATAGCAGAACATTTTCCTCTTATAAACTACTGGAAGCCAATCCACAGATGTCTGAGATACCTGACATCTATATAGCAGTTCGTCAGTGAGAAGAACTAGCTCTCATCTTTACTTATTTACTTATGTGAGAGTTTTGACCATAATTTTCTTTCTCTCCTCCTTTTTTCAAGTACCCTAAAAGTTAACAAATGAGGAAAGAAACAAAGAAATAAGACACTTCATGAAAGAAAATAAGGGTCTGTTAAAATTCCCTTTTTTCTTTGTTCCTTCCTCCTTTTATTCCTCTTTGCCTCTTTCTCCTCCTTCTCATTCCTCTCTTGTACCTTTTGTTTCTTCTCCCATTGAGATGTATACAGTTGGAAATGTCCTCTTATGTTTGGGCAGCCTTCTGCTGTATCCATGGTGGCGCATGGCTCTCTTGCTTAGATACATCTTTTTACAAATATTGATGATAAAAAAAAAAACTTCAACCACGCTCTGCAGGGTAGGTATATAGTTATGGTGATGGTGGAATGGAAATCTCTGTCCAAAGAGCTCTCTCTTGCCCTAAGACTTGACAGAGTAACCAGTATCAATCAGCCTGGGGTTGCAGACCCACCTGTGTTTGGGTAAATAGGAAACAAGGAATATAGGAGTTTGAGTTGTTTTTGTTTTTTATTTTTTTTGACTTTCATGACTTTCTGTATTTCTGCTCTTAGGCATGCTTTTAAGATAAAACAATTGCTCTTTCCATTAGGAGTAGTTTCTAGGTTGCTGATTCTTTTTCTGGAGACTATTTGCAATGAGGTTTAAGCTTTTAAAGTCATGGCTCTTGCATTGTGTAGGGGCCTCAGATTCCAGGTGGTCTAATAGAAAAGTAGCTCCAGTCTCTACCTCATGTGACAGCTGACCTGTGTGAGTTTGAATGGCCTCCTGAGCCCCGGGCTTCCTAATTATAAGCTGACAATAGCCTTTTCCCTTCTCTATCAAACCCAGGTAAGGAGCAATGAGATCTTTAATATAAAGGGACTTTAGGTGGGAAAGTGTCTTAAAACATAGACAGGGTTTTCTTTTCTTTTTCCTTTGAAATATGAACACTTTTGCTGGTCGGTTTTTGGGGGAGATATAAGTTATATATTTACAAAGGAAACTCTCTAAATTCAAAGTTCAGAATTTGAGGTTTCTAATAATTGTCCCATGCAGACAGCTTCAGATGACTCCTTCTTCTGGGGCTGCCCCAACCTCAGTTCTAGCCTTTCTTTCTCTCCTTTTTTAAACTTCTGGAGCAAGCATATTCTTTTCTCTCCTCATCTTTAAAAGCGATATTGACAATCATCTTGTTTGGAGGCACTCTGAAACCCCACAGTGCTGAAAAGGGATGGTTAGGACAGATTACCATCCAACTGAAGCTTTTTCTCTAATGTCAGAAAACTTCTTAAAAGCTTTGTCTGATACCAAAGCAGATAGTGAACAATTGCAGAATCTTAGAATTTTGCCTTTGGGTTCCCTAAAATTTTCTCTTATTGGCATTTAAATTTCTAATACATGAGACCACATATGTGAAAGTGCTTGTGCTTTGTAATCTCTGTGGTTTTAATATCCATAGCCAAATATATTAAAGTTTAAAAATGCTCTAGGAACCTGAGAAGAGTAGAGGCAGCATGCTTGATCCTAGCAACTCTGCTTGGGGCCAGCCTTGTGCGGGCAATCATATGGGTGGGTCAAATTTTGTATTTTTATTATTCCTGTGTATTTTTATTAAACAAGATTTTATTTTAGCATACTTTTAGATTTATAGAAGAGTTTCAAGAATATTCCAGAGTTCTCATATACCCCACACCCAATTCCCCCTATTGTTAACATTACTATGGCACATTTGTCACAAATAATGAAAACAATATTGATACATTATTATTAATGAAACTTCATACTTTATTTGGATATCCTTAGTTTTTACCTAATGTCCTTTATTCATCTTTTAAGCCCCTTGAAAGAGAATAATGTTTTATATGTGGAAATGTAATATGCACATTATGGAGATATTGATGGAACTCTAATACAAGGATATGCTTGAAAATAGTGTAAGCCAATCCTTTTTGGGAACATATGCTTGCTGGGCCAGCAATATTTGAGGAATTTCTACTGTAATACCATTGGCCTCCTCTGGTCTCTGGTTTGTTTTCCTTGAGACCATTAGCAGATTGCTTAGCCCACTCCACTGTCATGTCAGATGTTGGAATCTAGTGCTGCTGCCATCTCGAATAGATGGTAATATCCAGCAATCCAGCATTACCCCCAACACCCCCAATTCTACAGTTTTAGGCAGAAGCATTAGAGTGAAAAGGTTTACCTGGAAGTTGAACTGCTCCAACTCTGCTCTTAAAGTTGCATCATATCACAGTTGCTTGTGAGAGCTTTGACACTAATAGAAGGGAAAAAAAAAACATTTGATCCATGTTCCTCAACATTTTGAAATCTAAAAGTTTTGACCATTTTTAAAATACTACAATTCATGAAAAATACCTGATAGTAACAATAGATAAATTATGGAGGGTCTTGCTTTCTAGAAATTATCTCAATAACATTCTTGCACATACTGAGCTTTCAAGCTTTCTCTGAAATATGTTAGCAGAAGACTACAGTGGAAATGTCCACTTCATTCAGTATCTGCCTTTGAGCAACTTGATGATGTCAGGCAGGCAGCTGAGTCTTCTGGAGTGTCAACTCATAATGAACTAGGTCTCTCCCAGCTCTAAATTTGTTTGGATTTGTGGCTTTATAACTTTCCCTCCTAAGGCTGACTTTTCTATCAAAGTTACTTTAATGTTGTGCTTTCACTGACAGATCACTTTACAGAGGGAAAAGAAAAGCTAAATGTAGTTCATATATTTGTTACCAATGGGTTGCCTTCAAGGTATCTAGTTATTTGATTTATTACACTGGTTTGTTTTTAAAGTTGATTTTGTGTAGAGATACAATCTAACACATGTAACTGAATCAATAAAGATAAAAAATATAGTGATGAGGAAATGTAGGTATATTTTTTGGTATCTTCATATCAAAAACAAATGGGGGTGAGGAATCAACTTATCAATAAGAGAAACTAATGTTCTTGACAGAGAATTTCCTTAAAACATTGTAATAGCAATGATATTAGCACTTTGAATTGGTTATCTAAGCATAAGTAACGCTGGTAAGAAACACCTTTTAAAAAAGAAATGATTGAATCAACTCTCAGCTAGGAAGACATCAAAGTTAAGGAAGAAAGTAAGAGCTCAACGTTTGGTGTGGAAATGGTTACTAGGTTTAGCCATCTGCTTTGGTCTTTCCTTTCCCACATGTAGCTATATAGTTTACATAAAAGTATCTCTCCAGAGGATCAGAAAGAACAGATTTATGGAACCAGATGTGACTTAGCATTTCTACAGGTGTGGCTCTGCAGCTGAAAGAACATGTTGTGCCAGGAATGGAGTTTCTTATTATGTAATCAATATAAATTACCTGTAGACTTTTACAGAGGTTGATAAAGCAAACATATGTCATTTGGATTGGCCTTCTGGTATACAAAGAAAACCTGCTTCACTTGGGGTACAACGTGAAAAAATGCACCATTTAATATTCATAAAAGACTTGGTAGAAAATGTCATGACACTGATCAGGCAAGGTTGTTCCAGCTTGCACGCAGAGGGAATAGCTGGTGATTAGATAGAAATTGTGTTTATGTGTTTTTATTTATCAAGAAAGACAAGGAACAGTTCATAAATATTTTTTAAATCTCAGCATCTGATAGGAAAGAGCCAAGAGAATAAAACTGATAAGGAGACTGGGAAAAAAACAAAATACAAGAGAAAAGATGAAAAAAGGATACAGAGGAAAATATCCTTAGATGGTAAAGAAAGACAGAGCTATGAAAAAGTTTAATTTGGTAAACTGCAGAGCATTTTGACAATTGTACAAAAAAAGAGAATTTTAAAATTCTAGACAGTAAGAGTGAAAATGTGGCTGGTTAATTTTTGGTCAATAAAATATTTAACACAAATGTCTCGATTTTTTTTTTAAAGGCGCAATCATGACAACTCCTTGATTCTGTTGAGACATGAACAGATATGATGTTGATGGGCAGAGGGGGGAGAGGGAGGGAAGAAAAGGAGGAATTGATAAAGGGACATGAAAATCAACTATCTTGTATATTGATAAATTAAAATAAAAAATAAATAGATAAAAACCTCCCTTGAAAATCCTTAAATAAAAAGGAAAATCCTTTTAAACTAAAAAATAATTTAAAAAAAATAGCTGAGTGTTCTTATGCTAGAGTTTAAAATGAAACAAAATGACTACTGCTACTTTAGGACTTTTAATTTGCTTCAACTTTTTAAATTTATTTTAACTGTATTGTTCAAATCTCTTATATCTAACTAATTTTTAAAAATTTCTTAACCTATTAATTTCCAAGATAGTTGTATCAGTATCTCCCACAATGATTGTGGATTTGTTTATTTCTCCTTATAAGATTTGTCATTATTTTTGTTTATATGTCAGGGCTATGTTGCTTGATACACATAAGCTCATGATTTTTAAATCTTGCTGATAGAGTATTACTGTCATCATTAAGTAATTCACCTTAAAGCATATTTTGTCTGCTATTCATATTGCTACAATATCTTTCTTTTGATTGTTATTTACTTATTATGTAATTTGAAACATTTTATTTTTCAATATTTCTGTGTAATTATATTAAAGTAGGTCTCATAAATAACATACAGATAGATTTTGAAATCTAGTCACAGGTATTTCTATTATTTAAAGTATAAGATAATACTGTTAATATATAATAGTATAATATATAATAATCAGTTTATTATGATTGATATATGGAATGTCTGAAAAGTCTGACAACATCGGATAAACTTAATTTTAAACACCATATTAGATACATTATTCAAATATTTGCTCAATATATTTTTCTTCAAGCTCAGACATTTCAAGTGAAGTATCTCTAAATTTAAAGCAATTAGTCCAATTTTTAATCTTAAAAAATTACAATTAATACACTATTTTCCCTGGGTTTCCAGAATTTTTATACCCTATGTATTGTAGTGTGCTTATTGTATAAGATATATTGAGCCTATTATTTGAAATGTAACTAACCTACACTATAAAAACGCTCATTATTTTCTGACCTTTTGAACAGGAGGTAATTTAGTCTTATTTTTAACATTTTATTTTGTACTTTTTCTTTTCTCTTTTAATTTCTCCTTTTCTGGCTTTTATTATGTTTATTTATTCCCTTTTAGCTTTACATTCTGGATATAAATGTTGTATTTCTATTCTTTTAAAATATAACATTGGTTCTATTACAAAGTATAAACTTTGTTTTCTCTTAATCTCGTTCATCCTGTTCACCCCTATGCTGTTCATCCTGTAAGCATTATTTAATAATTTGTCTACTTTGTTTTTAAACACTGAAAAATTAGTTACTTATTGTTATTTTTTAAAATAATAATACAATAATCTACCAATACTTTTTATTGATTTCTTTGGTAACCTTTACTTCTGGCATCCCAGTTCTGTACCTTTCTGTGTGTACCCTTCTGTGTGTGTGTATATATATGTGTGTGTGTGTGTGTGTGTGTGTATGTGTATGTGTGTATGTGTATACATATATCTTTGTTACCCCATTGTGTACCTTAGACTTCCACTGTTCTGATTTCTGTTACCCCAGATTATATGCGGAATTCATATAAATGAAATCAAACAGTATGTGGTATTTTTTGTGTGTGTCTGGTTTGTTTCAAGCAACATAATGTTTCTGTGGTTCATCCATGTTGTTGCATGTATAAGTAGTTCATTTTTAAATTGATGAATAGTATTTTATAAAAGTAATATACATAATTTGTTTTTAATTGTCCTGATAATGATCATTAAGTTATTTTCAGTTTGGGGTATTGTGAATAAAGATACTATAACATTCAAGTACTTTTTTCGTGTGTGTGTGTGTGTGTGTACATACATAATTTTTAAAATCTCTTGTGTAAAAATGCAAAAGTGGAATTGCTGGGTCTAAGGTTGTATATTTGTCTTTGTAAAAAACTGCCAAACTGCTTTCCAATGTGGTTATACCATTTTTAACTCTTACAAGCAGTAAATTAGCATTCCAGTGGCTCCCTATCTTTGACAACATTTGGAGTAGTCAGTACTTCTAATTTAAATTATTCTAGTGTTTGTTAAGTGGTATTTATTTTGGATTTATTTTGGATTTGTTTCCCATCCAAGTACTAACCAGGCCCAACCCTACTTAGCTTCTGAGATCAGACAAGATTGGGCATGCATTTATATAATGACAAATAATATTAAGCATATTTTCATTCTTACTGAACATTTGTATATCTTCTGTGAAGTGTCGATTAAAGTTTTTTACCTAATCTTTAAATTAAACTGTTTATGCATTATTATTTTGTAGGAGTTCATTATATGTTTTGGATACAAGTTAGATATAAGTATTGTGCATATTTTCTCCCACTCAGTGGCTCACCTTTTCATTTCTTTTTTTTTTTTTTTTTTTTTCTTCTTTTTTTTTGTCTTTTTCGTGACTGGCACTCAGCCAGCGAGCGCACCGGCCATTCCTATATAGGATCCGAACCTGCGGTGGGAGCGTCGCTGCGCTCCCAGCGCCGCGCTCTCCCAAGTGCGCCACGGGCTCGGCCCCCTTTTCATTTCTTGATGCTATCTTTTGATAAGCAAAAGTTTTATATTTTTATAAAATCCAACTTATCATTCTTTTAAATTTTATGGCTAGTACTTTTTATTTCCTTTTTAGGAAATAGTTGCATACTCCCAGGTTGCAAAGATATTTTTGTATTTTTTGAGGAAGATTTCTAGTTTTGGTTTTTATTTTTAGTTCTATGGTTCATATAGAATTAATATTTGTGTATGGTGTCAGGTAGCAGTTGAGTTTAATTTTTTCCATTTGTTTATCCAATTTCTCCAAAATTGGAAAAAACTTCCCTTTCTCTATTAATTGCATTGAATCCTTTTTGAAAATCGGTTGCCTCCTGTATAGGGGTGGTTCTATTTCTGTAGTTTCTCTTCTGTCCCATAGATCCATTTGTCTAGTCTTACACTGATACCAAACTGTCTTGATTATTGTGGCTTTATTAATGTTAGACGTTACTTGTTACCTTTCTACTGTCGGAAACAAGCATTCAGTACTTTTATACAACCTTCCCCTTCAACACACCATCTTCCCCACCCTTCCAACATTATTATAACTTTATAAATATTGCTCCTAGCTGACCCCACACTATGCTGTAATTATACTTTATTTCTTATATTGTCACCTTCCTTCCCACTACTGTCATAATTTAATGATTATTTTATTTATTTTACCTGCTTAGTTTTCTATCATTATAGCTTCCCCCAGAGTCCCTGACAGGAACACTGAACCCTTTTCAATACACCAGGTGATTTTTTTAAAAAGATATTCTTTCTGGAAACTTCTTGGAATTTTCTAGGTTTGTTGCACAGCTGGCTGTCCTAAATTTTCACTTCTCAGTCATCTTAGGCATTTCCTTTCTAGGATTGAAAGGAATTTCCTTGTATGTGGGCTGACATTTGAATCTTCCCTTCCCTGGATCCCATTCTTCCTCTTTCTTTATACCCTTGTTTTGATGGAAAAGATCATCTAGGAGCTTCCTGAACAAGTGTGCAGAGGAGACACAATGTTTGAGAGCTTAATTGTCTTAAGTGTCTTTGATTTATCTCATACTTGACTAATTATTATGCTGGGCATAAAATTCTAGACTGAAAATCATTTCCCCCAAAACTTCTGGAGACATATTTGCATTATCTTCATTATCTTCTAGATTCCAAAGTTGATCTTAGCAAATTTGATGCCATTTTGATTACCAAATATTTGTATGTTTCCTGGGTTTTTTTTTTGTTTTTTTGTTTTTTTTGGTTTTTTTTCTGTCTGGAAGTATTTAGGATCTTCTTTTCATTTTCAATATTCCAAAATTTCATGACAATGTTTCCTGGTATCATTTGGATTTTTATTCTTCTGATGAACACTTAGTGGGCCTGTTCAATCTAGAAAAAAATATATTTTTTAGTTAGAAATTTTCTTATATCACTTTGGTGACAATTTCCTTCTTACCATTTCCCATGTTCTGTCTCTGAGAAGTTGGACCTCCTAACCAATTGTCTCATTTTATATTTTCTCAAATACTTTCCACTCTTCTGTATCTTATTCTAATTTCTGTGTTTCTTTAATTTTGACTATACATTGTTTTTAACCATAATGTTTTTAATTTCTAAGGAGTCTTTCTTGTTGTTGAACATTCCTTTTTATAATATCTTGATCATTTTTCATAAACACAATAGATCTCTCATCTCCCTGGAAATATCATTTATATTTTAAGTGCTTTTCTGCCCATCTCATCTGTTTTATCTATGTTTCTATTTTCTATCATTTGTGCTAGTCTCTCATCTTTCGTTCTTTCCTGAGGCTGCTGGTGATCCTCAGCTGTCTGTTCATATATAGGAGTGAGGCAATAAAAAGCTGACTGAAATATCTGAGTGCAGGAGCATTGACTGACAGAAAATAGGACAGTTATTTTCCCATGGGCAATCTCTACATCTTCTTTCTCTTTTTTTATTTTTCAATAAGTTTATCCAAAAGAGACTTTCCAAATCTCCTCTCAGGGGTTGTAAGCCAAGCTCCAACATTCTGAGAAGTCTTAGGGCATTACCTAGATTGCAGAGGTATCCCTATGGGATAGTTTCCCATTTGCCTTCATTGATCCCTATTGATTTCATTGCTTCTAGGGAATGTTTTGTATCAGTGTCTTAGCTGGACTTTCTAAACAGGTATTTCAAATTTGGATCCTGACAGAGTTCGGACATGTTGTCGTCCCAAAACTCATGTGGAAATCTGATCCCCAATGTGGCAGTGTTGGGAGCTGTTTGTGTCACTTGGATGGATCCCTCATGAATGGATTAATACTCTCCCTAGCAGGGAGGGGTAGTGAGTGATTTCTCACTTTATTAGTTCCCACCAGAGCTGGTTGCTTAAAATACCCTGGCACCTCCCCTTTCTTGCTTCCTCTCACCATGTGATCTGCTTGTACCCGCCAGCTGCCTGCCATTTTCCACCATGAGTAGAAGCAGCCTGAGGCCCATGCCAGATGCAGCTGTCCTGGAATCATAAGCCAAATAAACATCTGTTCTTTATAAATTATCTAATCTCAGTTATTCTGTTATAGCAACAAAAAACCAGACTAATACAGATTGCATTTCCTTTCACAAAAAGGGGCTTTTCTTCCTTCAGCCTAGGGTTTACCTCTTCCTGATAGGCAGCTTCCCCATTAGTAGGTTACCATGGGTAGAGTATTTCTGTTCCTTTTCATAGATGAAACATCACCTTTCTAGTGTTTGGCTTTCTGCAGAAGCCCAGTTCCAGTTTTCTGCCATGTTACTGATGAATGCTACTGTTTTAGTCCGTTTTGTGTTGCTGTAACACAATTACCTGAGACTGGGTAATTTATAAAGAAGAGAGGTTTATTTGGCTGACGATTCTGGGTCAGTTGCATCTGGCACGGGCCTCAGGCTGCTTCTACTCATGGTGGAAAGTGGCAGGCAGCCGGTGGGTACGAGCAGATCACATGGCCAGAGGAAGCAAGAGAGAGAGAGAAGGTGCCAGGGTCTTTTTAAACACCAGCTCTTGCAGGAACTAATAGAGCAAGAACTCACTCATTATTCCCCTCTCCCCCAGGGAGAGCATTAATCCATTCATGAGAGATCCGCCCCCCATGACTCAGTCGGTTTCCAACACTGCCACATTGGGGATCAAATTTCCACATGAGTTTTGGAGGGGACAACACATCCAAACTCCATCAGCTACCATACCTTTTACTCAGGCTAACTTCTCTGTCATTGAGTCATCTATATTCTGTAATCAGGAGACGTTCTCTTGCTTTCAAGCTCATGTTAAGTGTTGTTTCTAAATGTTTTTCTACAATATTTATGCATCTGAAGCAGGGTAAGAATGTTTTTTGGATCCACTTAGTCAATGTTGAACAGAAGTCTAAACTAATTGATTCCTAAATCTGGTCTCTGAAAGCATTTAGTGATTTATAATGCCTAAATTTGTTTGTGTATGTGTTACGAATCCTTAGTCTTTAATTTTACCTGTGAAAAGCATTCTTGTTAGAATTTTCATAGTGTTTATTTTCCTATGCCTGTCAATTTGTGTGGCATGTTGACCAAAAGAGAAATTTTTCTGGTAGTTTTTCCTGTCACAACTTAGCTTCCAAACCATAGATCTGGTAGATAAAACTGTTTGCTCTGGAATATCTTAATAACCATTGCCACTGGTTTTTTTTTTTTTTTTTTTATCTTTCTTTCAAAATTTCACATATTTATACAGTCTGCACTATTAATTGAAGACAATCAAATTATCCAGTGGATATTTAGCCTTGAATATATTTTGAAAAGTAATTTGTTGCCTCCCTCTATGATGATAGCTGTGATGGGAGGAAGATTCTGTTTGTGTGCAAGTGGACAATAGCTGTTACGGTTGTAAGAGTTAGCTCCTGGTCCTGTTTCTATTTCTCCATGCTCAGCCTTTTAAACAGGAATGATTCTCCTGATGGGAAAAATGGAAATCTTGCTCCTTGAGGATTTGAAGAATATAAGATTCAAAGACCTCACATTTCATATATATTAAAGCATTAGCCCAACATACAACATTTTTTTTCTTAATAGCACGACTGGGTCATGGAGGGGTCTGAATTCATTGGGGGTATAAAGATGAAAGGTTTTTATATTTTTTTCTATCAGTACCCCTAAATGTCCTATGACAAGCATCCTTTTATTACTAGCCACAGGGGTCTCTTAATTATCTCTGCCTGTTTCCTGAACTCAGGAAAGATAAATATTGATTTAAAAATTTAAATCTCATCTCATATGTGATTCAAAGCTTTGTTCTCATCTCCACCCGCTGCCCCAGGCTAGAGTCTACTGGGTTAGAGTTGTAGAGCTCTGGCTCTTGAACAACTTCCCCTCATCTGTTTCAATGGATAACTTTGGAATCCTGGGAGGAAGGGAGAAGGGTGGAAGAAGAAGAGGTCTATACTAGACTTCCCACAATAATTGGTTCTTCTAAAATGATCTGGGCTAATTTACGTGTTCACAGTTTTCAGGCTCCTTATGGTGAATGTTGATAGTCTCCAATTTTTAGATGTGGGCACTGCTTCCTCCAAAATAACCTCAATAACAGGTGATATGTTACAATGGGAACATGTCTCAGAGACTAAATTCTGCCACACGTGCAAACATTTATTAGCAAGTAGGCATAAAAACAATTGCAAAGCCTGTTTCATACACTGGGTGAAGTTTACACTCTGTCCTTTTAAGTGCTGTGACAAGCACCTTATGCACAAGTTTCCTCCCTGGCAAATGTTACAATATTCTGATGGTGGGGTCAATTTATGTTCTAGCCAGGCCAGAGACTTTTATTAAATGGGCACAGGCCTGAATAGAATTCTAAACCTATGGCATTCCTCTAAATGCTGTGTTTGTCAGATTTTTAATCCATGTACACATAAGGATGGAGAAGCCTGTGCAAGTCTTTCTAGCCAACCCAATCACATAATATTGAACACCCACCCACTTATTTGCCCAGTGAAAAGTTATTTCTCCATCCTTTATGCCAATTTACAGACCTTTAGGTATGAGTTTAAATAGTGGTATTTAAAACCATAAGTCTTGCACTTTCTGGAGTGTGTACTCCTGAGTAGGGTTTCTAGGGTACAAATTAATTTAAACACACGTATAGAGTACACTGCCAGCAGTGAAGTGTTTTAAAATAAATTT
Source organism: Cynocephalus volans (assembly GCF_027409185.1). Lineage (NCBI taxonomy): Eukaryota > Metazoa > Chordata > Mammalia > Dermoptera > Cynocephalidae > Cynocephalus > Cynocephalus volans. The sequence goes on along the minus strand of NC_084465.1, from coordinate 21,768,891 downwards.
CCAACAGTATAACATTGATTATAACACTGACCTGACTCTTTGAATATAGGTGATGAAGGCTCATTGCCAAGGGATTTTAAAAAAGCAATTGAAGATTTGGGGATGAAAACAAAATAATGGTAAGAAAATCGTGTAACCAGGGGAAAAACTAACTTATAGAAAATCTATATTTACTAGATTTATTTACTAGATTTATTTATTTACTAGAAATAATATTACGTCTAGAATCTGTGGATATTTTATATTCCTTCTAGCCCCCTTTTAAGCTAAAATTATCAATAAAAGTTCATGGGAGACATCCTAGTATAAAATCGGAGGCACCAATATTATACCTACTACTAATCTTGCTTATGGGCTCTTGCTAATGGATTGCAGCATTCTTTCTCATGCCTTCAAAATTCTTTTCAATGCAGTATTCTGGGAAGCTGAAGCTGATAGAATTGACCCACAAGAGAGCACAGGGCCGTGTTTTCATGTGGTACAAAACGCATAGGGTCTGTCCTAGCTGTGAGAACCTAGGTAAAATACTGAACCCTTCCAAGCGTCCATCTCCTTTTCTGTAAAAAGATGGGGGTGGGGAGATGGAATTCATAAGAACTAAATGAAATAATATAAATAACTCAGCACAGTGCCTGCTGAGGCTCAATAAATATTAGTTTCTTTCTCTTGTAGACACAAATATTTTTACCAAGATGATATATGCTACTTTCAGCTCATGTCTCTTCCAGGAGTACTCCATCTAGAACAAAATGTACATTCAACAGGGGTTGTTGTCTACATTTTCACTGTCAGTTTTAGTCATGTCTATCATTATTCATTTTCCAACATAAAAAGAGAGGTTTAGCGTAGTCACATTAGAAAACAAAGAAAATAAGATTAAAACTCCCTCAAATCAACTTCGGAGCCACCAAAATATTAATGCCTTGACAGCTTACAATCAGAAAAGGCTGTGAGCCAACATTTGGCTTTGTATTGCAGACGTGATGAGAACTTATTTTCATTGCTAGAAAAAAATTAAGCTATACAGACAGAAATGGGACATGGGAGCCAAATTCCACAAGAACACCCTCAAATTTAAGGGTTTTTTCCTCTATCTTTTGACAATATTTAGAAAACCCAAGAGTATAAACTTTTAAAAGGAATCTTGGAGGGCTTACAGAAATAGTGAGGTCAACAAAACACTTAGTAGATATTGAATTTTTATAAAAGTATTTAAATTGATTAATATTATTCTCAAAGGTAGCGTGAACTTAAGGATCATAAATACTTAACTAAAAGTTCACATGTTATGACTAGTTGCCAATTGCTGTCTAATTAACTCAATTGGCCTAATCCTGCATCTTCAGCAATTGACTTAAATCCTACTCATAGGAAATAAATCAAATGGTTGGATATAACAAATCGTTCAGTGGGTTCCTCTCAGCTTCCTTAATGAGTGTTTCCTAAATTTTCTCAGTTTCTGACATACCTTTGAGCCGCCAGATTATGCTGATGGGAGATCTATTCAGCCTTGCCACTTTGTTATAATTATACCATGATTTATTTATAAGACTATGTATCGTGAACACACTATTAGTGGGAAATATGTATATTGGTTTTCTAATAGTCAGTATGCTCTTGCCCAGCACCCTAGGACAACAGCGTGTCCTCTGAGATGGCTCCTGGGGTGAGAGCTACAGCAGCCATTGAACTGGCCAATGAGAGGATCAAACCATTGACTTCATCATTAGTGTTCCCCTCATGGTGGCTGAAGATCTTCTCCTTTTCTGCACCCACACAAGTGAAACAGCAGGAGTATCATGAAACCCAAAGTTTATAAGTGATGTCTGCTCAGGCCTTCATTCTATTCTCAGCCTTTGCCTTCTGAGTCTGAGAAGGCTTCCCCATCCTCTTTCAGCTGCTGATGCGGCAGTGGGCTGTGTGTGGGCAAGACTCTCGGCAACTCCTGGGCCGTGGGGGAATGACTAACCATTCAGGTTGCCTGCAGACTTTCCCAGGCACTTGTCGATCCATATGTGCTGTCAGCTGAGAAGATTATTTCCATGGTTATGGATCCTTTTCCATTCACTCTACGGATTGAAAGACAATCCATAATTCAAGGTGCTATTCATACACCACCATGCCCTACAGCCCTGCTCAGAGTTCATGTTCTCCTGGGTTCCCACAGCATAAACCCTTGTGTATTCGATCTGTCCAATAGGGTTTACTACTCTTCTCACTGCTTCACCACAAGGCAGGAACAATTTTTACTGATCTTTGTATATCCTGACCTCAATTCCAGTGCTGAGCATAACATCAAACACAATGTAGAGGCTCAACAAATGCTGAACTGAATTGAATTCAATTAATTGAAGACAGGAATGTTCACTGACATCGTATTAATACTTCGAATGTTATCCTGCCTCCCTGGGGAATCTTAACTGGGCTTTGGGGTACAGGGTACAGTTAGAATCAGCTGGGGAATATTTTCAAACTACACAGACTGCTAGTGGTGGCCTTTGGAATTCCACCTCTATTCAGGTTCTGAAATTATCCCTGCTCACGTCTCACCAATCCTCATCCTGGCTGTGAACCTTCAAAGAAACTTCTCTGTCCAATATACATCACCAGTCAGCACATCTTCTATTTACTCATTCATTTTAATGAAAACCTCATAAAACTAGTCCTGGATGAGTTTTCATCACATTTGAAGTTTAACTGACTGATCGCTCGGGCACGATGGAAAGACTTAGATTATCTTAAGTTACATTTTAAACAAAACTATTTACAAGTGGTCTAGTAAAAATCTGCTTTGTGGATGGGCTATTTTTAATGTTTCCTAAACAAGTTATTGTAAGTGGGCCAACTTTCCCTCTTTGCTTGTCACTTTAGAAGCCCATTTGGATATGTTCTATTCCTGATTTGGTTCTCTCACCCCACTGGCCACAGAGTAGTGCGTTTTTGTTTGAAAGGGTCAAAACATCCAGAATCTGACATTCAAAATATGTGCTCTTTTTTTTTTTTTTTTTCTCTCTCCTGGAGTCAAAACCCCTGAAGTATAAATCCTTTTTAAATGAAGAAAGCAGTGCCAAAAAGAATGAAGCATTTTTGGTCCCTCTCCAAAACAGAGAGATAGCACCGAAACAGGAAGTAGATGATTTAAATATCTACTCGGCATCTTGGCAACATATTTATGTTTAAGGGACTTAAGGTTAAAAGGTTTTAGTCTGGCCTGGGAACACTCTATCTTCCCCTAGGGTTTGGAGACTTGGGGAAAACTTTTAAGCACTTATCAAATATTTGCAAGTAGCCACTTTTCTGAGACCAGATTGTTACTGGGAATGTCATAGGATAGTGTTTCTTGTATGCAGTGGGCTACCATCCTTTTCCTGCTTCTTAGGACTATCTCTGTAAGCAATCTAGTTTGGTGGGATGGAAAGCTGTTGTTTTATTTTCTATAAAGAATGAAGAAGAACGCAGTCCCTATTTTTATAATTAATTCTCCCAAAACTGGAACTACACAAAATGACCGAATAAGCAGAATGCAATTGAGATTCAATTGATTGTGTGTGTGCTGTTCCCAAGGACCACAAAGGGACCAAATCCCTATAGCTTGAAAAGGACAATGGTGCGAGTATTTATACAAGAACATTGGGCTTTCTCCTACCTCCCACACTTCAGAGCTGAAAGCCTGCTGTTGCACATTTACTAGCACACCGCCGGAAGGAGGAGTCAAAAATGAGCTCAAGGTTTTCTGTCTGAGAAATTGGAAGAATGGAGTTTCCATTTACCAAATTCAGGAAAAATGTTGAAAAAGGGTCAGGGGGTGGAAATCAGTCACTTAATTGCAAACATTTTATATTTGACATCACAGGTAGGCATCCAGTTGGAAATGCTAAATAGGCAGTGGGATGCACAGGGAAGAGGTTCTGAGGAAGATATGTACTTGGGAGTCAACAGCATTTGCATTGTATTTCAAGCCAAGAGACAAGATGAGATCAAGGCAGCGAGTTAAGTTAAAGGAGGGCAGTCTCAGGATGATTTTTTAGGGTCCTCCATCATTTAAAGATCAAGGTGAAGACCAGGAACCAGCAGAGGAGATCAAGAGAATGACCAATAGGGTAGGAAGAGAACCAGGAGGGTGCCACGTGCTAGAAGCCAGGTTAAGAAAGGAGGAAAGGAGGACTTGGCCACCTGTGTCAAATGCTAATAGCTTAAGTAAGACAAGAACTGAGAATTGATCATTGGATTTGGCAATGTAGAAATACTGATGATCTTGAAGAGAGTCACAGGGTGGTTGAGAAAAAGTCTGAATGGCATGAGTTCAAGAGAGGATGGGAAGAAAAGTAGGAACAGTGGGTAGAGGGAACTCTTTCAGAATTTTTGTTGAAAGAGGAGCAGAGGATTGGATTAGTAGCAGGAGAGTCATGAGGGTATAACGAAGATTTCTTTTTCTTTTCTTAAGATGAGATATCTTTTGGCTTGCCTGTATGATGATAGGAATACTCCAGTAGAGAGAGATAATTCATGATGCAGAAGAGAAATGACAATTTCTGGAGCAATGTCCTTGGGTCTTTTGACATGCCAATTAGTTAAGAAAATCAGTCCATTGATAATGCTGACTGATTGAAGAAAGACTCAAAAAGATCAGCTAAGAAGCATTTCTCTGTCTTTGTCCTTGCCTCCGATTCCACCTGTGCACCTCCTCTAATCTGCGTGAATTTTATTATATCTCTCATGGGGCTTTCCTGTTCCTACTTCCAGGCCAAGATATGCTGTCAGAGGTTTCAGGGGAAAAAAGCATATTAGTCCCAGAAAGAATCATATCAGCTATGTGAGCCAAAACTTGTTTTAAAACGTCTGTGTTAGTATACTCTTGAGTCTGGTTCTTGTGTGCCAACCTTCCAGTATTTGGGTATTTTCTAGTTCCTGATCCTCTCTAGTATCTATAAAGACTTTCAGATTCCTGGCCGCTCCTGAAATTTTTGACATTCCTCACCTTGACCGTCTGTTTGCCCGTGCTCTGGAGCTCCATGCTCTGACCTGGTCCTCTGCATGGTTTCTGTCTTAGTTTCCCTTCTTTGGCTCTTCATTCTACCAACTCTCTCTCCTCTTTGCCTTCTTCTACTACTGCCTACTAGCTCAATATTGTATATTTAGAGTAGTCCAAGAATAAAAACTAAAAATATGATGGCTGAGGGAGTGGAATTACATCTACTATAATCAGTTAAAAATCTATGGGTAGGCTAGAAAAGACTAAACCATTTTTCCAAAATGTTCTTCTGGATTTAGATATTTCTCTCTATATCTTTACCTACTAATTTGCCAGACATCTCAAAAGAACAATAGCGAGGTTAGTTCAGCAGGTGATTTCAGATGTTGAAAAGCAACTCAAATGTCCTAAAGAGAAATGAAAAATAAACAGAATCAATATTATTATGATTATGCATATTTAGAGCCAATTAATTATTATATTAATAACAGTTCTTCCTTATGTTTATGTAGACTTAAAAAATTTTTACCCTTTTAACTTATATTATCTCATGTGTCTTCAGTCAAAAATTTAAAATATAGATATTTAAAATTATCTGTTGTAGACATTTTAAAAGCCCCTGACATCAGGGAAAAAATTGTGTAGGATTATGTGACTAGCATCCTTTGATTTTGAACAATCTGCATTAATTTTTTACTCTTTGAAGTAAGTGTTAAGCAGGCAAGCTATGTCATTAAGTAATATTAAAAGATAAAAGAAAAAATATGCTTGATTGTATTATGTTTTATAATACCTTCAATATATAATCATTTCAACTTTGAATAGATGTTCTAATAATTCAAAGATAGAATGTCAAATTTAAGGGGAATATTAGAAGGTTACAAAAAAGCAAAGTGAATTGGTCATGTAGAGTCTTCTGCTAATCTCTAATCTCCAATCTGCTAATTTTGGAAACAAGCACTAGGATTTCTTCAATATAGAGACAGGTTAGGAAAAAACCAACAGATATCAATTCACTCAGGAAGAACCTAGCAGTCTGGTGTTTTCTATCCTCACTGTCCAATTGCATGTATGAGATGGTGTGACACAGTACAACGCTGCAAACAGTTAATATTACATATAATATTCATTTACAGTGGTCTGCCAAGTTACAGACTTTAAGACCATTGAATATGATGAGATTATTTTCAAACAATGCAGTCCTTGTGGCCTAAAAAGATCTGCATCTCTTTGAGAACCACCTTGGCTTAGTAAGCAAAAGAATGTCTTTCACATTCAAATAAACTCAACCTTGAAGGAGCAAGGACCCTGCCTCCACAAAGAGAGCTCTTTTACCCTGATCAGCTCTTAATTTAAGTTTCATATTCTGACCTTAGACTTGATAAATACACTCAGTCATTTATTAGACATCCTGAGATGGCCACATCTTGAACCTCATTCATGGCCCAGACTTCTCCCCCAGAGGCACCAAGCATTGGATTATAGAGCAGATGCCAAAATTCGGAAAGGCAAGAGGCTAAATGCCATGAGACATCAGTTGAGGCAGAGTATTTGATCAGTCGCTCATTGCCCAAGCCCTCTGCTAGTTCTTGAGCAAGGAATGGATCACACAACATCAATCCTTTGGCCAAAGTTGGCAGAAGTACAGGTGGACGCTTAGCCCAATGTTGACCAACTCATCAGGCTAACCAGTGCCCTATGACATGGCTTGTGTGAAGAGCTCTCTACCCAAACGTGGATTAGTAGAGCCTAGCAGATTCTGTCTCTTGAGAATTTGAACTAAGACAGAGGAACCAGCTGTCAGTCAATGGTGGGCACTGGAGCTGAGAGGTTTTGAAGTAGAGTTGAGACTAATCACCATACTGGGGAATATGTGAGATACATAAGGCAAAACTTGGCTATGAGAAAAGAAAAAAGATTTGCAGATGATAGGCACCACGTGGCCCAGGAGGACAGAGCAGCCTCAGATCCTGATTTTCTTATACCTAGTTTGTTTACATGAGGCCTGGCTATAATTTATTTCTCATCCCTGAACTCAGTGAAATCTTTATACATTACAAAAATGAGCACTTTTTTGTTGTTGTTTTTACGTTGTACCTCCAATCAAAAGACACTTGACTTGAAGACCACCAGAGTCAGGCAGAATCTGTTATCCAGATATCCAGACAAGTGGATAGGAGATGCCAGGAGGTGCTCTAACCACAGGGAAGATGCTATTTACTCCTTACCTCACTTAATGCTTCAGTGTGGCTGGGCTACTAGTGTTTGCTGTGCCCAGAAGAAGGTCAGAGAACAGGGTGAAGTCACACCTCTATTGGAACTGAGGCAGTAGTCTCTCTGTGACTACTGAGTCACTGTTTGCCTGGTGACAACTGGAAGAAATTCTATACAAAGAGTCAGGAAACCCGGGTACTGGTCTTGACTGTGTGTCCTTGGAGGGACACACAGATCAGTGTGTACATCCAATTCAGTTTTGGATGTACAGATCTCATGCACTGTAATGATATTGTTCACTTACCTGAGGTCTCACTGTTGGGCATTTGACATTATCTTAGGTTTATGATCACCAGCAGTGTTCCTAGAATGAGCTGCTATATTATATCTTCACCAGGTCCTTCTGAGACATCAGTATTAAATTCTTCTGATTGCTTTAGACCCTCACCACTTCTTATAGTTTTTAAGGATGAGGGAATGTTTAATTACCCTATGAGGTCCTACTGTAGAATTTTACTTAGCTTCTAGAAGCCGGCAGGGTCTAGGGCTTTGACTAAACTGAGCAAATCTTGTGAGCTAGTTAAACTGAAAAATCTGGTGTTAGAATCAAATGAAAACAGAGACAGAATACTTAACATAATTTATAAATACTATATGATATTCTCAACAAAGCTGTTATCGAATAAAACATTTTTTTTAAATGTATCCTACAAAGACTATAATTTTTTTTTAAAAAATTGTCCTCCAGTTGGCATATATTCCTATTGTAGAATATCAGTTCCTTAATCTTTCTTTTAAAATGGCAATCACGTTAATCAGGGTCCGTGAGTTGTGAACTCCTCTTGACTGTGTCTAGGACATTAGTTTTGCTCAGGGCTGTGCTGTTTTCCCTCAGCTAAGTGTTTACTAATTTAGTTCAGTTATACAACTTCTTTCTTCATTCTTCATTCTTTGGACCTAAATTTTATTTTTCTGGAAAAATGCAAGAGCTTATATGCACAAATACAGAATATAGACTTTTAAAATAAAAACAAATTTTACATGAAAATGGAGTTTAGCTCAGTGTCTGGTTACGTAATCTGATATTTCAAATTAACAGATATTTACTAAGTAAGGTTGAGAAACACAGGGACTTTCAATCTAAGAATCTTGCAGTCTGTCAATTAGCAACCATTTATTGCAGGACATTGCTAGAGTCCTTGGATTTTCCACTAATTAATTTTCATATACTGGAGAAGGTGGGAACTTGGCTAATTATATTTAGTTTATAGTTTAAAAGCTACAACAAAACTTTTGAAAGAGCTTATGACATCATTCTTAGATTTTGTGTACGTGTTCAGAAACACCCATTTGTGAATGATCCCTTTCTCTTTGGCTAATTTAAGCTATCAGTTGGCTGTTTTGTATATACACCATCAATTAGTTTGGAAGATTAATGTTTATGTTGCTATTTTGACTGAATTGGCCAGAGGATTTTGGGAGTCTACTAATAGACAAGTAAAATTTAGGAAGCAAGGGCACTTTGAGGTGAACTGTGGTCTGACCAATATCTTCAGACAGACACAGAGGAGACATTTCCAGGGGTTCCAAGGCTGGTTACATTTCATTGACAATCCCAGCCTTCAGTACATAAGACTCTGCTGTGTCAGAAGGTAGAATAACAAACCTAAGTTTCCTTGAACTTCTCTGGTGGAACCTGTTTCCCTTCTGCCTTTATAAATCGTCATGTCTTTTGTTTTGGAAGAGAGTCTGTCAGAGGAGTGGAGACAGAATTTGTGAGTTGGATTATTTGTTCTAAAGAATGTTAGTGTTGTACCAAAGGGCAATGAAGTGCTGCTTATGTATGCTAGGAAATTATGATGGCTTCAGTTTTATTTTCATTTAAAATTTTTTTAGCTCTGGTGTTCTCATATAGGATGAACATTGTCAGGAGTGCATCTCTGGAGAAATGTCAGGCAGACAGGCTTGCTAGATGGCTTCTACAAAACTACAGTAAAGAAAGGGTTCTATTCAACAGAGTCTCAACACATAGACATGTACCTTCCTGAGTGGGTCAGAAAGGACTGTTTTCTTCATTTGCTCTTTTTGACCACTGACATTTTAATTGTTTTCATTTTTTAACTTTTTATTTTGAAATAAAATAAAAGATTAATAGGAAGTTACAAAATAGTACAGAAAGGTCCCAAATACCCTTCATCCAGTTTTCCCCAGTGGTAACATCTCACATAACTACAGCACAACATCAAAGCCCAGGAAATGGACATTGGTACTATTCACAACCTTATTCCGTTAAAAAGAACTTTTAAAAACAAGAAATAATTCATAGCCACAGCTTTCCTCTAGTAGCTATTTCTTTAACAGAAAATACCTGTTTTTTGCTTATTGAGCACTTCCCCACACTTTGCAGAGGTAAACAAAATTATCTTCATAAATCCCAACCTGTTAAGGACAGAGCAAAGTCATTGTTCCATTTTTACGAAGTATAAGAAAGCTAAATGATAAAACCATCTGGGAAGGCAGAAATCTGTTAGCACGAAGTATTTAGAAAGCCAAGTGAAGCAGAAATTCTCTTACTCATTCCATTATTAAAGGGGACTTTCAAGATAAAAGATAATTGTTTTTTATTTCCTCATATAGGCTGTGCCTGAAAAGTCACAGGTATGTGGCAACAAGATTGGAATTTTCAAACAATAGTTTTTGTCACACTTACCTTCAACCCATTTAGATATAACCTTATTTGTGATGAACCCACAAGAGTTTCCCCCTTTTCCCTTTTTCTTTGTCAACTGTTTTTGAGTTGTATATACAGAGATCACATTTCTTGAAGAAAAAGGCAAGGTATACACACGTGCGCACACACACGGTTGAGTTGTTAGGGTTTATGTATTATAATGTATTTATACTGTTCTGAGTGTAAAGACTAAAATATTCTGCAGGGAATACAATATCTTTCAAGCTTCAAAATTTATTAGCAATGAATTTAGTTTTGAGGGATAGGATGGAACATCATAAATGTGGAAGCACTCCCTTAAGGTCAACATTAAATCTAGGAATAATCTAGACTCAATCTAAGACTGATTTGAAATTTCAACTAGAGTTTCATCCAGTATGCTTTCTGCTTCTTACATCCTGGTGCTGGTTGACACAAGGAAAAGTGAACTGTTTTCTGATAACGAATTATTGCGGAAGACCTTCTACTTAAAGCACATATGCATTTTTTTCATGTACTTTGTTTCTGAAGAGTTCAGTGTTAGTTGGGGGAGGTTTATGTCAATTACCAAATCAGACGCAGGCCCCAGCCTCTGCCAGTGATATTTTGGAATGTATGGTCTACTTCAAAGGAAGGTTCCATGTCTCCTAACCCAGATGAAGCCAATTTTTCTTAGTGAAGAGCAAGGTAATTAGATTTTCTTTCTCAGAGCAAAAATTATTTTTAGACTGAATATAATGGGCCATATTTCTCTGCTCAGTAGATCTTGCAATTATCACTCCATTCTGGAAAATGTAACTCAATGACCCATCGTTGTGCCAGAGCTTCTGTGGGTCACCACAGAAACAGGTCAGATGGCAGCCAGGCTCCAGAAGGCAGCTGGACGTAATGTGAAGTTGATGTCTATGACACACTCCGAGATGGAAACCAAGCAGTCAGCCAGTGGCGGTCATCCACATGCCGACATTTTTGTTTATTTGTAATGGAAAACTTGAGGAGGAAAAAACAGGAGCCTGGGTGCCAGGGGTGTGTGGTCGAGATTTTAGTCATGTTCAGTCACCGAGAAAAATCCAAACTGTCCACTCTAAAGAGGGCCTTTCTTTGAAAGGAGAGACAGTAAATCCAGGTCCCAAATCCCAAATTTCCTCTCTGCCCTTCTCTGTGAGCTCTTCTGATTTTGCACAAAGCAAGAGGGACTGAGGACAAGGATTCCACTGCCAGATGGAGTAGTGACCCCAGGTGAGGCCCAGGAGAAAGAACACGAGGCCTGGCACTGGACAGCACACTACACACCAATGACACTCTGGGAAATTAAGGACCTTCCATTCCATCGCATGTCCTTTCTGACTCAGCTCATTCCCGTTCTTTCTTCAAGTCCCAGCTTAGACATCACTTTCCCAGAAAAGCTTAGCAGACTCCAGTTTGACTTAGTACCTTTCTCTGCATTCAAACAATGCCTGATATTTTCTCTAGAGCACGATTATCAAACTGCATTGTAATATATAGGTTTTGCCTCCCTAATCGACTGCATGCTTACTTAGAAATGGGGCCATATCTCCCCTGTTTATAATTTTATCCTTTTTGCTTAGCACCGTGTCTCACACACAGTAGATTTTGAGTCAATGTCATGAAGCTGAAGTTATATTCATACCCTTGATGTTTGGGCTACTCCAGATGGCTTAACAAAAAATACTTTCACAACCTCAACACAGTCCAATAGTATTGAAGTCCTCTCCACCAAGCTTTGGAAAGGTCAGTCCGCACCTAAGAGGCCACTGTAAAGAGCATTATAGTACCCTATGCTCACCACACATGAAACCCCTAGTTTTAAAGAAAAGACTAAGATAACCATGAAAATACGTGCTGGCCTACAAGCTCCTACCCTACAAGAGAACAGGAACTAAAATAATAAATCTAATGAAAATTATAAGGCACCGTCTTGAAATTTTGTGAATGTGCTTTTTTCCCCCCTTTCCTTTACCCTTCTTTCACTTCAGTTTGATTCTCACGAGAACTCAGATCTAAAAGGGAATTTTGAATTCGTGTCTTCACAGATGGTAACCAGAAACTTCTCAGACATAAGTGTAACTTTCAGTCCATACTGATGAGGGTGGTCTGTCTACACCATAATAAGATTAAACTGGCTTCTCTGATGATCTTGCCGTGTATACATGAACAATGACCTAAAAGCCATGATTAGAACTGCCCTTGGAGCCATTTTAGTCCCAAATCTGTTGTTTTCTATAGGAAAAGACTCAGTTCTATGTTGTCGAAAAGGGAAGCAATAAAATCTAGGAGAAATCTGGGATAGGTAAAAGAGGGTGGAGCACATTTAATCTGCCAGATAAAATGTTTCTGGCTTAAAGACTGCTGAAAGATATTTGAAAGTCTAGATACTGGGTGATTTTATCCAGATACTGTTATAGGATACACAAAATATTTGAAGGAAGGTTATAGTAGGGGAGAAAAATTATCCTCACTGCTACTGGAAAAAGGCTTGTTGACCATACTTTACCCTGTACAAATGCTTAGATCCTCTGAAGAACTACTTTGCACCTTTAGTAATTAATATCATTTAAAATGAGATTCTCCATAAACACTAGATGTTCATAGGCGCCCAATTAAAAAAAAAATTATGGGTTACTCTGCAGTATTGGCCAAATATTTTTGTCAAAGAGACAGGGTAGAAGAGTAGCAAGGGGTAGTGAACTGTAGGAAGTGTTGACTTCAAAATATATATTAGCATTTCCATTATTTTCAAATATTTGAAGGAAGACTAATAATATAACATGTAGACAATGGGATAAATTCCTTAGAAAATTTTAAATGGTAACATGAAACCACAATAACCAGTGGGAGAGAGGGGGAGAAGAGAAGAGATGTAAACTATTTACTTGCCTATAGCAGCTAGAATGCAGTTGTTTTCTATTAAACTTAGACTAGAGTTATAATTAACCAGTTTAAATATACAGTAAAACTAAGGCTAAGCAACTGTTGGAATTGTGACCACAAAATATAAATGTCATATACTTTGACAATGTAAAATAATAATAATAATATAATTTTCAAAATAGGGAATGAAGGGGCTATATGAAAAACACATATGTGATCAAATGTCCCTATTCTTTATAGCAGGAATTCAGGTAGTATCTAAAGATGACACCCATGTTAATACATCGACAGTAATAACACCAGCCTTGTAATTTTTTCATAATTTTAACTTTTTAAAACTATTATCTCTTGTAAAGAAATGTCCATCTCAAGTTCATCAACTTCTAAGATTGAAGCTGTTTCTCTTTGTTAACTATAAGTAATATTTCTAAATATTATATTTATAAAAGTTTTTAATCTATCTATTCTTCTATATATTTATAGAGATATCTGGAATTATGTTCACCACATGTTAACAAAGACTATTTGCTGGATATAGGCAATTTTTAAAAAAATGTTTGTACTTTCTTATGCTTAACTTTTTAAAAGAGTTCACATCATTTTTATAAAAGAGGTAGGTCTGTATGTAGAGAGATAGTTGAATCTATCTACCAATATATCGATCATATTTCTTTTTTTGTTGCAAAGATTTAGCAATTGATTCTTATAAAAATGGGTAAATTGTGGCACACTGAACTCTCCCATTGTTCAAACACTTATAGGAGAAAGTCCTAAGCTATCAATAAAACTGTTGAGATTAAAATCACAGAACAGCTGACAACTTTGTGGCACCTCATCAAATTCTTGTTGGAGACAGTGTCAATCTTTGGGCAACTCTAGATTACCTTGGGCATAGTGCTGCTTGCTAAGTTAAAGTTACAGAGAGCGGGGAAATGAGGAATGCTCGTTTTTAGAATTTAGAAGTTTGATAAAGTAGCACGATAGCTATCTCTTATTATACCAATGCCCAGGCCCCAAATCAGATTTGCCAGAAATGTGGGAAAGTGTTATCTCTCTTTGCTTTATACTAACAGCCAATTTATTTGGTGAAAGATGATGGGTAAATGAGAAGAAGGGAGACTTTCTAAAGTTTCTAGAATCATGTGTCTGAACAGGACGTGAATGATCAGTTCAGTTGTCAAACTTATTGCCCAGCAAAGTATAAGCAAGACATTCAGGAGGCTGACCCAGGTTTTATTCTTCAGTTGACTATCATAATATAATGATTTCCATAAGAAACCTGCCGTGCAACCTGCCTAGCATGCTCCTGCAATGCTGTACATGTTCTGTAATTGCTGTACGGTGAGTGCTAACACTCACTCACTATAAATAATTTAAGACATTGATACTCCTTGTATAAAAGTATTTCAAATTTCTAAAACTTCTTGTCTTTCCATCTCCTTTTCAAACTTCCTCCCAAATCCTGAAACCATTTGTTCTACATCATTTGAAGAGAATTAGGTAGGCTTTTATTGCAGTTTTCACATTCTCCTTTTGCTTTGTAGTTGTGTTTATCTCCCTGACTAGATTGTATGTTCTTTGAAGGCAGAAATTATGCCTTAATTAGCTTTTACTCCCTGCCTCTTTACTGTGACTAATCCAGCACTTCTTACATGGAAGCTCTATACTCAAGTCACCGATTGTTTAATTGCCTTGAGATAAAAATTGATGGATAGGTCAATAGAATAATGACTCCATGGGGCATCCTGCCCACTGCAGCTGTCCCCTCATTTACTGTCCTTAAAATTCCAGAGTTGCTGGAAATTTGGGGAAGATTTATTTTTAGCCTTCTCTTCCCATATATAGACATTATCCCAAAAGGAAAATGTATGTAATTTTTATCTAAAAAGTGTCTATGAGTACAAAGCCAAACAAGAGTCCTTAAGTGCTCGATCGGATGAATAAATTATATAGATGTTTATATGCGTCACTGGTTCATTTTGATCGTAACCACAGGGCAGCAAACATCTGTATGAAAAGCAGAAAGTTCAGCCTGTCAGACAACCGATTCCGAATAACAAACACTGGGTATCAGGCCATCCACACATCTGGTTGATTGAATATGAACTTCCCCCTTTTAATCCAGAGGGCTTCAGTAATAGATAAAGCATGGAGACTTTGTCACATTGTACATGGTGCCTGGTGTTGTAGGATTCAGCTTTTGTGCTGTTCTTTTCTCCCCTTCTTGCTATTGCCTGGATCTCATTAGAAACCATTAGTGATGTAATACTAAACCTATGGAATCTTAAACATGCTCTTAAAATCCTGTGGAATAAAGATGTCTCCTACCAAACCAAAAATGCAGTGGGAATAGACAAAGTTACATTTCTTTAAGCAGAAAATGACTCATTCCATAGTTTCGAAACTGTTTTGACTGAAGCTTCTCAAAATAAACTTTCTGCAATATGCAGCCTTTCATGTCTCACTTTGAAAAAAAAGATCATTTCTCAAAGATACAATTCAATCCTTTTTGGGTGTTCATGTATTTTTGCAGATTAACCTACTTTTATTTCAACCAGTGAATGACACACTATTAAATAGCCATCTGACTAAGAACGAAAAGTAGGTTTGAAGTGGTCTTAACTCCTACATAAACCAAGTATGAAGAACATGTCATATGATTTTTTAAATTACCGCAGAAATAGAATTTCCAGAACATTACCAGAAGAGGGATTTGGCCCATTAAGAATAACCAAACAGTTTAGATGTCATGAAAGTGGAAGATTAGAGTGCAGTTGAGCTTAGTAATGATATTTTTGATTCATGTGCTATTTCCTAGGTTAGGCAGCATTTTTAATTTTTCACAGTCTTGAATCTTAATCCTCGAAGGGTAATTCAAGTTTCAGAGCTGACACACGCAATCTGTTTGGGGTGGCAATTTGCCATTGACTTGCCTCTGGGTTCTTTTGTCCTCTCCCAGCTGGGGGACTCCAAGGTGGTCATTTATTAAGTCCAGGTCTACACATGACCACTGAAACAACTGGTTTTTAATCAAATCTTGAAAAAAAAATTCAAACAACCAGTTTTTGTGCAGTTGGTCAGATGGATTTAAGACATCGATTCTATCCATACAGCAGCAAATGAAATAACTGCAAACCTGCACAGTCTTTTCTTTTCTTTCTTCCTTTCTTTCTTTTTTCTTTTTTTTTTTAATAAGAATTTCCCTTGGGAGTGGTGGAAGGAGGGTAGATTAAGCTCTGTATTCTAGTTCGAATTCGTCCACCTCTATCTGATGCTTGACAAGTTTCTTAACCACTCAATCCTCAATTTCCTCATCTATAAATGAAGGGATAAAACAGCTCATGGTTCAGGACATTCAACACTGTGGCATTTGACACATACTTGGCATACACTAAATGTACATTTTTTCCTAGTTTCTCCTCAATTGTACACAGAGTCTTCTGCTTTTTTAAATTTTCCATTGTCATGGCAACTTCTCAACCAAAAAGTGAAGAGAATATTTGACAACCATTCCATTTGACTGTTGAGTATATTGGAACCTGAGATACATCTCCCTGGGTCAGATCTGAGCTCTACAGCCTGATGTCTCTGACGGTGGCATGAAGCGACCACTGCTGGAATTGTGTTATTCTCTGGGACTGTTAAAACCCTACCTTTCTTTCAGAGGCCCTTTTAAATCTATCATCCAATAACATCTCTAAACTCCTCTTGAACCTACATGCAGTTTTTAGCCTGGTATCAGCATTTAAAGTAATATGCTCCAATAGTGTGAAGAGATTCTTCTATTATTTGACCTGAAATTATCACTTAAGTGATCACTTAAGTCATTAAGATTTAGGTAAAGTGGGGAGGAATGGTGAATGGGAAAAGGGGCAAGGGAACTAACATTTGTAAGACGGCAGTCAAGTTTAATAGGAAAAGGATGGGCTTACACATCCAGGTAGACCTGACCTTAAATCCAGCTCTGTCTCATTCTAAGGCATAGAGTTGTTAAGAGGATGTTATGTAACACATTAAAGCAAATTTGCTCTGTTTACTGCCTTAATGCTACTAGAAATTTAAGTTTCAATTTCCTCTTTCAAAGCATTCATTTTAGTAAGTGATTAGAGTAGTTCAAGGTCTTTAAATTGCTCTGAAATATCTAAGCATTAAAGAGGGATAAGAAAAATTAGTATTTTTTCTCTACGTTAGGACGATTTCATAGTCTAACTTTCAGATTTGTAGAAGTCTCATGTATATTCTTTCAGGAAAATATGAAGATTTCCCTTTTAATGAAGTCATTTAGAGTTGACTATTGGTTCATACAATTTACAAAATTATATTCAATTATGCAATCCATGTAAAGGCCTCCAATCGCATAATAACTCAAGATCATTTTATGGGACTTAGAACAAAAAATTATGTTGGTCCTTCCTGTAGATTAATCTCTCAAATGGTTTATTGGTCATTAACAGCTCAATCTTTAGACCAGTGGTCAGAGTTCAGGGTGTTACAGATAAGCGGAGATCCCTCCACAGACTGACCTGAGGAGAGTGGGATATGTTGGGGAGAAATAAATGCACGTTTCTAGATTCCTCATAGACTATCTTTTTCTCCCCAATGTTTCACTGTCATCATCTTAATTCAGGTTTCAAGAATCTTCAAACTTATCTTCACACCTCTAATTTAGTCTCTCCTTGTTCCATGTCATTATACACACAGATTTTGTGTTTGTTTTTTTTTTCCCTAAACTACCATTTTTATCAAAATCTCAGTGCCTTACCGTGTTCTCCAAAGAATACAGTGCAAAAGTGACATCCACGAACCGATCAATACACCCACCTCCCCCAGCCTCCCCGCGTGAATACAACTTGTATATTTCTGCTCAGCTGACTTGGCTCTTTCCCCAGGTCTGAAACATCCCCACCCCTTTCTAGTTATCTGAATCTTGACTCTTTAAGTGCTGATCTTCTTTCTGAAGGCTTTCCTGCGTACTCCAGCACACCTCATCAACAAATGGCAGAGTGTTTCGAGTCCATTCTTCATCCTTGGGCACTAGAGGAGGCTGGGGCCTGCAGAGTTTCTGACTTGCCCGAGATCACCGAGCCAGTTGGGAATGTCACCAGGACTTAACCTTGAGGTCTTTTAACACCAGTCTTTTCACGTACAGCCACTGTTGCCTGACTTGCCTAAACTAACCATGACAACAGATATTTTATTTATAATATCATTTGCATATTGTTGGTTGATTGTTCATAAGTATTTAACCCGGCTATGTTCACATTCTTCCTGGATTACTCTTCCATTTCAGATCCAAATAAAATGATTGGGGCCTTCATCTCAATATTTCTGAGAATCCCCAGGAAAGAGACAAAGTGGTGGGATGCCTTATGTATTTCTATCACCTCGTGCTCCAGATAGCCTCAGTCTAATCTCTTTTGGCTTTATCTTGAGCATGGAAAAGTTCCTTTTTTCTTCTTCATTCCTACAAAGCTGCTGTGTTCAATGGACTTTGATGGAGGGTTTTGGGTGGTAGAGGGACACTACAGTGCAGCCCAGATTGGATCACAGCTTAAAATTAAATATTTTAATTTGAGAGAGAAAAAAATAGCTCTTTAGTTCTTTGCCTTAATTCTCTCTCGTGTGATTTGGGGGTGGGTGAGGGCATCCACATTTTACAATCACAAAGCAAGGTCAAGACGTTTATGTAAACAAAATAGTCATTTACCCTGGGCTTAGGCCCTTAGTAACTCTAAGAAGCAACCGAAATTTTGACATTAGTTTTTCTTTGACTTGGCCCAGGTTGAATTCTTAGGCAAATCTCCCTTCCTCACTGACCAGGACAAATTTCAGGGTCAGTGGGTATATTTTTCCCTTTCAATTTCTACATACATAGTTGGGAGAGTCGACCTGGCACTATTGTCCAGACTGTATTGAGATTAAGAAGAAGGTAGAAGTACAAAATGGGAGTTTGCTGAGCATTTTCTTCGTGCCAGGAAGCATACTGCTGTGTGACCTCATTTAGTTCTCACCACAACCGTGCAAGGTAGATATTTTCCACTTTTTAACAGAGAAATTAAACAATTTGCCAAAGTCACCCAGCAAGTAAGTGGCAGATCTAGAATTCAAACCCAGATCTGTCTGACTTTAAAATCCTTGCAGTGCCCGGCCAGATGACAACTGCAAGGACCCAGGCACAGGAAAGAGCATACAGTGGTGGGAACGGAAGTGAGAGAGCCCAAGTAGAATCCTCAGATCTGAAGACTATTGGTTGCATTCGTGGTGATATTTCAAGTCAATCAGAGTACTGCGAATAGAAGAAACAGGAATGTCAGTCCGAGGCACTATCTGGGGAAGATGATCATGTGCCTATGGTGGGCTGAGGTATCCCAGATGGAAGAGGAGACTTTCTTTCCATCTGTTCTTCTGTTTCAAGTTACTTGATTTTACACAAACTCAGAGGACCGTCTACAGATTCTGAATTGGGCATCCCCCAGTCACTTGGCTTTTATAACCCAAGAAGGGCAACGTGTTCAACAGACTATCACCAAGATCATATTTAGGCAGCTTTTATTTATTCTTCTTGCCTGTGAGTGAGCAAAGGGGGCAGGTATCTGGTTTTTGTTTCTTCACAGAAGTACAGTTAGGGTTTCCTTGACGTGAACGGATAAGCGCTGCATCTAAACTGAAATCACACTACGTCTAAACAGAGGGCTCTGTGGCACTTTTCTTACTAAAAAGTTGTTAAGTTTGGCAATCCTCACTCTGATCCAGTCAAACATTTTCTTAGCCATATTAGGTTATATGGAAATAAGCCAGCATCGCAGCTGGTGGATGAGTAGGTCCTGTGCACCGGGCAGTTTTCTTGAGAGCCTTTTCTCACTGGTTTAAAAGGAATGGGACAAATGTGGCTCGGAATATATTTTTAAATATGACTGGAAATAAAAATAAAAACTCACCAATCTAAAAAGAATGAGGAATAAGCAACTGAGACCAAAATCAGATTTTTGAAATGGAAGACTTACAGAGGTTTGGGTATTTGTTCGTTTCTTATTGCAACGCTGTATCAGTTTATTAAGCTCAGCCAGCCTTATCACAGATCCAGGGGGCCAAATCAGAACAGAATCACATCAGCTACCCCATAATTCTCCAATGCTGCTCTTACTAGTCTCTAGGGTTAGAAAGCCAGCATTTGAGTTCTGGATCCACTACACTCTGAGTAATCCTAGACACTGGACTTAATCTCATTGTTTGTCAAATGAGGATGATATATTACCTATCTCACAGGGTTCTTATAAGAATCAAATGAGATAATGCATGATTCAACTATTACAATGTAAAGCATGTTTATGTGATTTCCATCTTTTCCCTTTCAAACTGCAACTTCTGGAGAAGAGTTGTAGCAGCAGAGAAAATAACTTTTTGGTCTTCCTCTGGTTGCTTTGGTATAGTTATCTGCCTTTCATTCAGATTACCATATTCCTATTTAACAGCTAATAAATGCTCACCCATATAGTCATTCATCTATTCAGTGCATTAAGCACTTAGCAAGTGCCAAGCTCTTAACGAATATTCTCTTTGCAGATAGATAAAAAACCTGTAAAGCTTCCCCCACTGCCTTATCATTATACATTCTTTCGAATATTTTGACTGTTTGTTGGCCACTTATTTATTCCATGTATATTTGTTGAGTGACTGTAACAACTGAGGCAGTCAACTGCAAAGTACTGAGGAATCAGTAGTGAACCAAACAGACATGTCTTCATGGAGCTTTCAATCTAGTAGGAAAGACAAACGTCAAATAAACAAGTGCTGGAACATAAAAATCATTGCAAATCGTGATTGTGCATGAAGTTAAATAGCAAAGACCTATATAGGAGGATAACATGAAGGTAAAAATCTGAAAAATCTGTCTATACCTTGGCAAGAAATGGTAGGATACTTGAAGACTTTACCATCTGTCTTGTGATTGTGCTGTAACACAAAAAATCAGTTTTCAGAGTACTGCAATTACTATTCCAACTTTGGTTTTGTGGGCTTAAGGAGGCTAAAAATTATCCAAGTAAGAAGTGTAGTGGTGTAACCAGGTAGGGGCAGGGGAATCATTTTAGTCTTAGAGAACAGCATGCCACAGGCTCTGTGGCCTGAGAGGGTTGGATCCATGCAAGACGTTGGAAGAAAGCTAGTGTGACTGGATCAAAAAAGAGAGTAGTGGCATAAGAGGAAGCTGGAGGAGTTGGCAGAGCCAGATTCCACATGTACCATAGGTCAGGATGAGGAGGGAGCTGTATTCTACATACGCTATGAAGCTATTGAAATGTTTTAAGCAGGGAAGGGACATGATCAGATTAATATTTTTAAAAAGGTAATTGTTTGCAGATGGCAGAAGATTAGAACAGAGAGACCTGCTAGGATGGTCTAGATGAGATGATGGTGGCTTGGCTTAGAGTGGTAGCAATGATGATGAAGATAAGTGGACCATTTCAAGCAAATATCCTAATGGGAGAGTCACATGGATTTAGTAATTTGTTGTATGGGGAGTGGAGGGGAGTGGGTGGGGAGGAAGAAGGAAGTATCTGGAGTGACTCCTGGGTCCAGAGCTGGAGCAACCAGCTGAATGTTGGTGTCATTTGCTAAAATGGGAAAAACTTGGGGACCAGGAACTCTGTCCAATTATATTCTGTTTGCTGAAAGAAAAGGGAGCAGTGATTGGAGCAGTGATTAAAGCATAATCCCCATCTTCGGAGTGTTCGCACCCTAAGCGTTAAACCCACTGTTGACATTTTCATAATGGGCTTTCTCTGACCACCTGAGGCTCTACTGTGATCCTGTGGGTTACCTCACTACTAGGACTTATTCTCTCTCCTTCCTTCCTCTGTGTGTGTCTACAGATAATGTGCTTGACTTTAATAATTTGAATGCTACACCTTTGAATGATCTTATTTATCAAGGCTCAAATTTGTCAATCTTAAAAATCAGGTTTTTAAAGGTAACTTTTTTGTGTGTGCTATTCTATAATCTTGGCAGTGACTGGGTAATGCTAGAGGTGTTCACCAGTTTGCCTTGCCATTATTTGCTGTAACTCAACTACAAATATTTCAATGGCATTGTTATTACTGTTTCATCTTCCCCAGTTGGTTATTTGAAAACAAGAAGAATTCACAGAAAGAAGATAGGATCAATTTGTTTCTCTGAGAGTTATTGTTAGAACACTAAGCCCTCTACATTACTTAGCAATTAAAAAAAAAGTGGTAGAGATTTAGGAATAAAGACTTATGTACAAGCATGTCTATAACAACATTACTTATAATAGCATAAGCTTGGAATACTCTCCGTGTCCAGTGATGGTGGAATGATTGCATAAACTGTGAAGTTATTAATCATGTTAAAAGAATGATACAAGAAAACATGTATGATGGTAAGTGAAAAAATTGAATGTATAATAAACCTATTTGCTTTTAAAAGAGAATAATTTGTGTTTGCTTAAAAAGACTAGAAGGAAATATATCGAAACTTTTAAGTAATCTCAGGATGGGAGGGATCATAAGAGACTTTGAGAATTGTTTTCTACATATATTTACAAATTTTCAAAATGTTCTATAATAAAATGCGTATTTGTATACTCTCTATAATAAAATGGATACCTACATAGCATTCAGAGATAGGTATGACTTTACAGATTTGGTGATTTAAGACCTTTTACGATAGGGTGAAATAGAAATGAAAGTAGTCTTGAAAACCATCAGTATTTTACTCCATCAACAAACAATTTTTGAGCACTACGCAGGTTACTGTGGGCATAGAAAGAAGTATAAAAATGTGGCTGCTTATCCATGGAGTTCATGATCAAGTTCCTGTTCTGCTGGATTTCCTTCCTTTGGGTTCAAACCGTCTAAAAACATAATAAGGACAGTTTTGATTTTCACCTCTGGGTTTTTTCTTTTGAGCTACGTTAGAAAATGAAAGGCACAGAGAGTGGAAGAAAAAACTCTCCCCAAACAACCAAAGTATCCGTACAGCCTCAATAGCATTTAAATTATGGCTAATTATAATGTTTTCCTTTTTTTTCTTTTTTTGGCCTCCATATTTTCACGTAATGTATTTGTAGCCTTTGTAGCCAAGATTCTGGGGCAGCATTTGTATATGAACTTAGTTGTTTTAAGTTACTCACAGTCACTTGTTTTTCATTCTTTAGCATTAATTTTCACAGTCACATTTTTATGTTCCAAACATATAAGAATCATTGTATTGTCTCTGGAAAGTATATTTTAGAACTGCCAGACATATTTTCCATGTATCTTCAGCCTATAATCATGCCTATATAATGCCAGAATTTCAATAGAGAGAGAGAAAGCTTTCCCATAGTTATTTGGTGCCAACTGCCAAAAAGTTTTTATTGAATTAACTTATCTTTTTCATTTAATTCAATCAGCTCAGCTATAAACGTTGAACCTAATGAGACTTCTGTTGGTATTTTTGTTGGCATATCAGTAAAGGCATCACTATGTTTTTTAAATGCTATCTTTTAGAGATAAACTTATTGTGGGATGTTCAATTTGAAATATTGTATTCATATGAAAATGGGTTTCATTGACCCATCTGTATCTATACTTCATGCTCCATTTGGTTAAAAATTCACATTTTTTAAAACCTAGCAGCCTGGATTTAAGATTGTGGCTATAAGAGATTGAAGCTTGCATACTTTCCACATTACCATCAACCAGCTAATGTAAGTTTCAGTAAAAATGTCAGTACCAGGCTTCAGTGAGATTCTGCTTGTCAACCTTTTTATCAGTTTTCAGTCTAGTCCTGGGAAGAAGGGCACTGGATAATGATGCTTTCATCAAGATTTAGAAATGGAAAAGATTCAGCGTCTAGAGACTTCACTTATGTATTCACTTAACATATATTTACTGAGAAACTAAAATGTGCTCAGAGCTTTGCTAGGCACTGGGGATACAGAAATGAATACAACACAAATGGTTTAATATTTAGTTTCCCACTAGAGTGTTAGCTCTGTGAGGGCAGGAATCCTGTCTTTCTCCATCTCTGCCATACCCTTAGCAACTTCCATTTAACAACTAAAAATAGAATCCCAAGCTGGGCCTGACTTTTTGTCTCATGAGGTAGGAATAGCAGAAGAGCAGTCCTCAAACATTTTTCCCCATGTGAGGAACGATATTCGCAGAAAAGCCCCCATACAGGATCACATATGGGCAGGCCTTTTTCTTCCACTCACAAAAGATGCTTAGCGTGCAGTTGAATGAGAGTCAAGTTTATAGGGATGACTTGGAATCCTTCATAATATTTTAAAAAGTGAATCACATCAAACCTCACATTTCTGATGACACATCTCACTAATAACACTGTGACCGAGACTCCGCATGGAAAGCTGCTGTGGGGTCCAACACACCTTGACAGATCTATCCAGATGTTCAAGTGCTTTGAGGTTACGACAGTCACTTGAATCACTTACCACCTGTTGAATTCTCCCCACTATGTGATTACTGCCAAGACAGGCCAATTACAGTGGCCACAAAGAATTAATTCTTGAGATAGTGATTTTGAAACTGTTTAGCCCATGATGGCAGTTAGAAATCAAGCTGTAGATAGGTCTGATTCTGCAATAGATGTAGTGATTGATTTGTCTTAAAGGATAACCAGCTCCTGCTAAATAAACTTGTTAAGTAATCAAACAGAGGCAAAATGGTGTTCTACAAAGAGAGCAGATTTAAGGACCCAGCTTTTCCCACCACTAGCTGAGAAGCCTTGGGTAAACCACTTAACCTCTCCAGGCCTTTCTAGGTCCCATTTACAAAATGTTGCCAATAATACTTGTCTTACTGACCTCTGGGGTTGCCATGAAAACCATTTGAGAAAAGGGATGTGAAAGCTCTGTTTATCATAAAGTGCTATATATTTGTATTCTCTGCTCACTTGTGATGCCATTAGTCCCTTGGAAATCAGTCCACAAATGGCTGATCTCACTGATGTAGAGGCATAATTGCCTCGTGACCAACCCTCTCCAACCCTACCAAGCATTCCAGACATTTCAGTGTAGGAACAAGGTCTATGGGAAAAAGTCAAAAGGAGACCGATCAGAGGAATTCCTCTGGCCCTTCCCAGGCCCTTGTGCACAAAATGGTCCCCTGTGCATTGTTATTTTGTTGTGTTTGCTGATGTCCACAGCTTCTTGGACAATAACAGATGGATATCTGGGTGACGATAAACAGAGTGAGTGTGATGATGTTACACCAGTTTTCTAGAGCAGAGGCCTCTGTATCTCATTCATGGGATTGCAGCCTTCACTGGCTGCTATTTTGGTTGGACATAGATAGATGAAGCACAGCCTGACTTTCTTTGAAATGCTGAGTAATGACATCTACTAGTGAATTTTTTCAGGGCTACATACATTGTTGATTTCACCTTTGGTAAGGGGTAGGACAAGATGATTCTAGATTCCTACCTGATCCCTGAATCCTGCTGCTGCCCAGATTCCCTATGTCAGCATTTCATGCTTGGCACCAACTGAGCTCAAGGCTTGGATTAGATCTTAGCATGCAGCTGTGTGGTGGAGGAGAGAGGTGGGCAGCACCAGCTGGTGAGAAGGTGGAGAGAAGAATAGGATCATTCTGCTAAGGGAGTTATTCTGCTTTGTTTTTTGCTTACCTTGAACAACTGGCCATAAAAGAAATGTAATAAACAGCCCTGTCCTTAAGTACATAACATTTCAATCAATAGTCAAAAATAGTGATAGAAAAAGATCTAAAAATATTTTAAATAAACAAGAACATATTAGATAATAGGAACATGAATAATCAATTCATTAAATCAATACAGTGTGCCTAAATTTCTCACTGAGTAAACTGAATTGAACAAATAATCCAATTGCTTTGGTGACGTGTAGGCTCATCTAGAAAATACTGAATTGGGACACTGCTTCTTTGGGAATATCCAAAATTCCTAAGTTATCACCTTCATTGATGAGATTGTCAATAAATTGTGAA
Organism: Cynocephalus volans; assembly: GCF_027409185.1. NCBI lineage: Eukaryota > Metazoa > Chordata > Mammalia > Dermoptera > Cynocephalidae > Cynocephalus > Cynocephalus volans. Next base: position 21,743,117 of record NC_084465.1, on the reverse strand, counting down.
TCTAGTAAAATTAAAGGGGTTCACTTTTGCTAAGCTGGTAATTATTAAATTTATCCTATATGCCTGAGGCTGTGCTAAATTCTGCAGATAAAAGATAAGTTATCTATATGGCTCTTGCCCTAGGAAATAGATGTCAGTTATAACACACTGGCTTTGCCTTTCAATCATGAGGGTTCTAATCTTTGTGGCTGCTTCTCTGTCTATATAAATTCTATTTATTGAGGATGCCCTTCACAGACACATAGGCAGAAGAGAGCCAGGGAGACTCCACCCATTGGAAAATGCAATATTCCTAAAAATTAAGTGAACCATTTCTTATCACTCAAGAGAACACAAGCACGTAACGTCAAGCCTTACAAATAACATGACAAACGTCAGTGCTGTCGGTCATGATAATGATGGTGATGGCACTGGAAACAACTGCCACTGCCTCTCCACAATCTTGGGACTTTTTAAGATCTACACTAGGTCTTTCTTGAAGTATGGTAGTTATACCAAATTCCAGCTGCAGGTACACCATGATCCTGTACAAAGAAAGATTATATTTTTCCCAGGAGTCACCATCTTGTATGTTTGTAGCCACGGGAAGCTTATCAAACACTGACGTCAGCTACTTTCCCATGAGAAGTCCAGAAATTTCATAATGTCATAAATGACTTTCTCTTTCTTATTTGCTTTAGGCAAGTAAAGAAGTTTTCATAAAGCTTAAAAATAAACATCTGACCTTCATTCTGCCGTGGACACATTCTTATTGCTTCTCTGATTAGAAATTATCTTGACTGTAAAAAAAAATCCATCCTCGTTCTTCTATTAACAATTGAAATATCTTGACTGATGCAAATAGCATCATGGATTATTCTTAATTAAATGATTGTCCAAGAAAAAAAATAAAAAAGGCTGCAGTGAAAAGTCACCATTTAAAGATATCAAAGCCCTTCCTTTGTACTATTATATGATCTTATTCTGTTCCGATAAAGAAAATTTTTTCTTCTTCATGCTTGTACAAAATTGGTTTCTCTGAGAACATACATCTAAGCTATATCCTTTGTGCTTCATGAAATTTTAAAGAAAATTGGGCAAAATTTCCCTGGCAAGCATTGTTAGATCTAACCACCTGGTAGTACAGAAGTAAACTAAGGGTTGAGCCATTATACTTTCTGGATGCAGAATAACAAAAGAGGAGGGAGAGAAAGGAGCTAATATTCACGCGGGGCCTATAGCATGCCAGGTTTAATACTAGGTGTGTGCTATCTCATTTATTCGTTCACTCACTCACCCAGCAAACTTTCATGAAGCATATGTTATGTGCCAGGGAATAACTTGGGATAGAAATTATTGATAACATCATGTCCTGGCCATCAAGAAGCTCATATTCATACAATGACATCCACTGTGGCAATGCCACCATAGAGGCACTAAAAAAGTACCATGGGGCTTAGAGGAGGAAAAACGCTTCGAGGTAGTCATTACTATCCTCATTTTAAAATTGAAGTAACTGGTATCCAACAAAGAACTTCCCTAAGGTCACATCTCTATTAAGTAAGGAGTTCGATGTGGCCCTACAGCCTGTCATCTGTAATTCCATGCTGCTTTAATAGGAAAGATCTATATCCAATCCAGTTGAATGGTTTAAAGCTTTGTCTGTGATCCAGTAAATCTGTTTGCTGTAGAATGCCATGAGAATTCTGACTTTCATCAAATAACTGACATTTTCTGTAATTATATGAATAATTTCCTTAATTTTCCACTTTAGCCTGTTTGGTAGCTAAATTCTTGTTGTTGTTGTTGTTGTTGTTGTTTGTAAATTTATTTATTTTTAATTGACATGATTAATTGTACATATTTACAGGATACAGAGTTATATTTCAATACATGCATACGATGCATGATGATCAAATCAGGGTAATTAGAATATCCATCTCTGCAAAAATTTATCATTTCTTTGTGATGAGAACATTTAATCTCCTTCTAGCCATTTGAAAACATACAATAAATTATTGTTAATTATAGATGCCTAGCACTACGGTAGACCTCTAGAACTTATTTTTCCTATCTAGCCGTAATTTTGTATCTGCTAACCAATCTCTCCCTGCCTCCTTCTCCCCTTTCCAGCCTGCAGTTTCCACAATTCTGGGAGCTAAATTCTTGACCCATTATCCTATTAGCACATCTTGTCCCTCTTTTATACAAATATCTGCATATATTTCCATATGCATAATTCCATAAGTAACACAAAAAACCATATCCCATGGAAATCAAGAGATTGTTACACAAGCATAAAAATTTACACTGCAATACTAGCATACTATAAACAAATTTTACTCAAGATACACAGGCAAAAACTTAAATGGAAACATACAAGTTTGAAAAGTAAAGAGGAGACCATGTTCAAAGGCTTGGTGCACATACGAGCTACTAGAGATAGGTTTGGGAAGGTGGGTGGTTGAAAGTTAGGAGGAGAAACCGTGGATAGTAAGCAAGGGGTTCATGAACCATGAAGTCTGATCGCATCTTACAATGATAAGTAGCCCTTGTATTTGAATTGCTTTGGTATGGGCCACTTGCAAAAACATTCAATATTTCCCTTCTAAGATATGATAAGCCAAAGTATATATATGGAAAGTTCACTAAGTCATTGGTAAATAATCCAATGTTGACTTTTAATTTAGAAATAACTGGCCAAATTGATCCCAGCCTTCCTGACTACAATTTTCCCCCTGCAGTCTACAGTGATTTGTATTACCTTATTGTTTTCTCTCAGTGTTTGTCTTTCTTTTTATTATATTATTTTCCCACTGGTATAATATATGACCACAGATATTGAACCTTCATGATTTTGTATATTTTGAGCTCGTAAATTCCCTTTGGTTGTCATCTTTTTGAACTGAGGCTTCATCTTTTTCCATTTGCAAGTTATAAAAATGATCTTTTTAATGATCTGTAACATACAGAACAGAGCGCAAATCATAATTGTACAGGGTGATGAATTTTCACAGAGTAAACAACTGTGGAGTCAGCATCCAGATCAGGAAACAGAATATTACCAGCACCCCCAAAACCCCCTTTATGCCAATTCAGAGTCATGTCCACCACCACCACCACAACTGCTCCAGGATAACCATTATTCTGATTTCTAACATCAAGCGTTTAGTTTTGTCTGTGTTTTAATTTTATATTAATAGAATCATATAGGAATTTATTGGTAGCTTGTTTAATATTATGTTTCTGAGAATGATTGCCTGAGCAATACTTAGTTCACTGTAATTACTATACAGTATTCCATTGTTTGCCTACCACAATTTATCCATTTTGCTATGGATAGACATAAAGATTATTTCCAGTCTGTGATTATTATGAATAGTGCTGCTGTGAACATTCTAGCTCATGTCTTCAGATAAACATATGCATGGATTTTTGTTGTGTATATGCCTAGGAGTATCATTGCTGGGTAATAGGATATACAAATCTCCAGCTCCAGTACACACTGCCAAATATTTTTCCTGAGTGATTTTGCCAATTTACATTCCACAGCAGTGCATGAAGTTCCAGTGGCTCACCAATGCTTTGAATTGGGTCTTTTAAATTTTAGCTATTCTAGTGGTGTGCAGTTTTAGTTCATTGTAGTTTTAATTTGAATTTTTCTACTGATTAATGAGATTGTACACTTTTTCATATATGTGTTGGCCATTTTAATATCCCCACTTAGGAAGTGCCTGTTGAAATCCTTACCTATTTTTCTATTGGATTATCTGTTTTTCTTATTGATTTGTGGAAATTCTTTACATATTCTGGATACAACTTCTTTGTTAGATATATTTATTGCTAATATTTTTTTCTCAGTCTGTGACTTGGCTTTTCACTGTCTTTATGGTTTTTTTATTTTAATGCAGTATAATTTATTTTTTCCTTTATACTTAGTGATTTTTATATCCTATTTACAAAATCTTTGCTTACTCCAAGATTGTAGAGATATTTCCTATCTTTTTTTTTTTTTTCTAAAAGCTTTAATGTGTAAGTTTTCACATTTAGGTCTATAATCAATCTGGGAGTATCTGGAGGAATGGTGTTAAATAGAGGTCAAGATCTGCTTTATTTTTATCCATACAGATATCAAGTTGAGGTGCTGGATGATACTGCTTTCCTCCAGCGAGGGATTGTCTTGTCTTCTGGTAGTCTGATAGAGCTGGAGAAGTTTACTTGAGTTGAATAGGGCTAAGGAGACTTGAAACTCACCTGCCATTTTGTGCAATTCCTTCGATCTCTGGTTTGCCCCCTCTTCATGGATGAAGACTCCAAGGGTCCTAACTGAGATCGTATCCCAAAACTCTTTCTTCTTTTTTCTTGTTATCATAGTATAATTTACACACAGTAGAATTTACTTTTGTTAGTGTACACTTCTGCAAGTTTTGACAAATACATATGGTTGTGTAACAACCACAACAAATAAGATATAGAACAGCTCCATCAACCCCAAAATGTTCCTTCCTTCTTGAAATTTTAGTTTTTCCTACTCAGCTCCATGAGACTGCTGAAAACTTTGCTTTCTTTGCATGTCACAAACATTCTTAGTTTCTTATTCTCTTATAGCCTCCTGTCCTTTGTCTTTAAGATCAGCAAATGCCTTAAAGGGGAAATCACTGAATGTGAAGTCACTTTCCAGGTCTTCCTTCTTTCCAAGGTGTTGGCCCCTCAAGTTCAGTCTACTACAGCAGGTCTCTGATGGCTTCCAATAGATTTTGGTTTTTTGAAATTTTCTCCAGATTTTCTTGTTATTCTTGATGAGAGCACTGGACCACCACAAGCCATTTCATTATGAAACACAACAAACTTATCAGTGCTTATCCTAAGATAAGAATATGTATCTTACAAGATTGTTACAACAGACTCATTAAAACACTCCTCCAAAACATTTTTTTTTTAAAAAAAAGATGACCAGTAAGGGGATCTTAACCCTCGACTTGGTGTTGTCAGCACCACGCTCTCCCAATTGAGCTAACCGGCCATCCCTATATAGGGATCCGAACCTGTGGCCTTGGTGTTATCAGCACCTCACTCTCCCAAGTGAGCCATGGGCCAGCCCTCAAAACATTTTTTTATAGATCTCAAAAAGGTAAAACGAAATGTCATCCATGTGTTCAGTCATGGGAAGAGCTTCAGAATAATACAAATCTGGGTTTCAATTCTAACTCTGTCGCTTATTAACTATATGACAGTGAATCTGAATCTGTTTCTTCACTTCCAAATGGGGATAATAAAAACAACTCATTTTGCAGTTTTCTTGTGAAAATTAAGTGGGATAACAGATAGGTGCCTTGCACATAGTGGGCATTCAATAAATTATAGATATTATTATGTGATATATTATCATTTCTCTTGGAACTATAAAATACATTTATCTTCTAGAAATGATGGAAAGGGGTGGGGAATATCCCCAAAAAGCAATGCTCTTCTCTGAGCACCCTGTTAGCTGCTGAAGAGGGGAACTTGGTTGAACTTGTTTTATTCACAACTATGAGAAGGTCATTACCAGATACCGAGACATACACAATAAATTTTTTTCCTTAAGTGCTCATAGAATTATACATAAACCATCTGAGTTGAAGGAATCTTTAATCTATTTCAAATGCTTCATATTACAGATGGAGAGATTCAGAGGCCAGAAGTGGTTAAATGACTTCTTCAAGGTCAATTCACTCATTAGTATTTTTTAAAATGACACAAATTCCCTAAGATCACACACACATTTCCTCCCTTCTAGCATACTCCTAGATCCCATATTCAGCTGTAAATGTAAAACAGAGACAATTATTAATATTTTATTGTTACTGGCTTATTCTGACTAAAACCCATAGATCTATTTTTAAATATTTTATTTTAATTTCCATTCCCACAAATTATGTGACTTCCTGCCAACTAAGACTGAAATAGCTACTTACCATTCCTTTCCCATTCCAAGGATTGTGTCCTGTAACTTTTTTATTCTTTTATTACTAAGAAATACTCTGCCTTATTCTCCAGCACATGAGTCTGAAAGGAGCTCATGTGAACCTGCAGAATGCAGCTCTCTTCACGTTTACCAAGTGAAAAGTGGGGTGGGGAGCCTCTGTCCTTCTAGGCACTGCATGCAAAGGTGGCTGTGTGCATCCCTGGCACCTTCCTCTGTGGACAGGAGGGACAGGCCACCAGCACCACCACCCACCTCATGCTTTCCAGCAAACACAGCGCTTTGAAGATGATTATTTGGTAGACCCACTGTTCAGCACATCTTTCAGCATCATGCACTCTACTAATGGACACACGAGCCCGAACCCCATACGGGTAGAATTAACTTGGAAGAGTTTCATGATCAAAGCCCATAGTCATCTCACAAAAATATCACTCCAGGATTCTCAAGGGCTCTGCCTGGAACACTCTTTCCGCAGATCTTTATTTGGGTGATTCCTTCCTAGAAATGTATTTCCAACCTAGATGTCTCCTCCAGGGGTCCTCCTGTGGCCCTCTCCACATCCCACTGCATGATTTACTCACTATGGGAAACATGGGTGTGTCTGTACCCCATCCGATGTGAGGTCCACGGAAGCAGAGTCCTCGTTCTGCACCATGTGCCCTATGCTGGGGCAGAGCACTCACCCAGCGGATGAGTGACTTGCACACGCGTCCTTCAAATATACCCACACGTGGGCCAGCCCCTGGCTTTCCATACTGGTTTAACTACTTACCTGCTGGGTGAATTTAGACAAATGCCTGAAACACAATGAACTTATCAGAGCTTATCCTAAGATAAGACTATGTGTCTTACAAGATTGTTATAGCAATCAGATAAAATAGACGTGTGCAGTGTGCTTAGCACAGGAACTAGCACTAAAAAATATTTAATAAACAATAGTTGTTATTATTTTCATAATGAAAGTGTAGTTTATCATGAAAGAGTCATTGGTGGATTGTTTACAGAAAGGGTAATGCTGAAATCAAGGGACTCTCATTTAACCGTGTAAGGTAAAATTTTAAATTAACTAAGACCTTGTTCTTCTTGCTGTCTATATAAAGTTATCCATTTTTATAAAGGATTCTTTTTTTTTTTTAACTTCAGGGTATTTTTCTTGAAATCACACTAAGTTTATTATTAACTTAGAGGGAATTTACATCTTTATGATATTGAGTTTTCCTTTCCACAAACAAGGAATGCCTTGTAAGTTATCATTTGAGAACCTTCCCTCCCCTCAACCCCTTCATGTCCCTTTGGAAAATGGCTTCTTTCTGAGAACACTTGTGGTAGAAATTGTAAAGCAGAATTTTAACCATTTTTTGCCAATATGTGCTGGCAACGTTTTTCTATTTGTGTAATCTGGAAAGGTGCTAGTGAACATTTGTAATGCTACTGAATGGCTTTAGCTAGAGGTTTCCCGAGGGCTCTAAGAAAGTCACTTCTCTTAGAGGACTAGAAATCTGATCGAGAGGAGAGAGATTACTTCCTTCCTTTTATTACACCTTGGTTCTCCCATAGTGAATGTTCTTATATAAAATCCATTTTCCCCCATGCCTGAGGAGATGGTTAAACCAAAGGAGAAATACCTTTGGTACCTGGCTGTTTGCCACTGGCCAGGATGGGGACTGGGGAAGGAAGACAGGCTCGTGTGCCTAATGGCTCCCTCCACCCCACCCCCCCCACCGTCTTCCTTCACCTCAGGTCTTTTCCTTCCTTACCAAGTGCAGTCTAGACACAGCTTGGCCAAAGAGAACTTTGGCAACTGTTTCTGAACAAGACCAGCCAGAACCTATGCGTTGGGCACTGCATTAACAGCTATAGCTTAAAGGGACAGAGTGAGGAATAGTTGACTCTGGCATTTATTTGAAGTTGCATGGTGACTGATGGTAGAAAAGATCTTGAAACAAAGAGTAAGAGCTTCATCAACTTGCTGGCCTTTAAACCCTGGAGATAGAAAGGAAAGAGTTTATCTGAAGAAAAATCCCACTTTTAGTCACTTTGCCATTTGCTTTATGTTTTCTCTTGAAAGCCTTTCTGTCTTTGGCCCACTAACAGGATAATTCATGGACATCCACAGACACTATAGAAAAAAAAAAAAAGTTTTCTACTTATGGCATTTTCTTCCTCTGTTTTCCCTCTATTCATTCCCAAATTTTAAAGTAAAAATACTGAGGGAATTGGGAGCAGAAAAAGAGAAACAAGGCAAATAAAATACTGACCTTGCCGGAGGGTTTGTATTAACTATACCACCATCTCTACGCTATTATTTAGAATAATTCAGGGATTGATTCTGTAATCATTGTATTTATTTTCTTTACAATACAAATGCACAATAGCTATTTATATCCATGCCTTATTTCCTCTTTAATCCTAAATAACAACAGTACTTGTGGGAGAAATGATATTTTGAAATATATTGTCTACATTAACTAAAATTCTTTCCACTTAATTATGTTTCCAGGTATCATTAAAACATTTCAAGATCATCACATTGAATTCCACTAGAATTGGTGATCAGTCAGAAAGCTTGGAAGTGGACATCTGATTGCTTCTCCGTGAGTAGAGTTTATATGTTTTTCTTTGGGCTCTGCTCTTAGCAATTACACAGTCTCTCTGCCTGATTTCCTCAATTCTGGCACCTAAAGATGCACTGTGAGAAACCAGTCTTTCTGCTATGCCTCATCTAGTTTACTTACCAGTCAATTAATCAGAATCTATCAAGTTTTGAAAACATTATTTTTCTGCTTTGCAATTTGATTTTTTGCTTTTCTTAAAGTGGTTTTCCTGCATATATAATATCCCAAGCAGAGCAGTTCCCAATCAGTGATGTAGTTTTCACTTCCTGTGAAGAATGCTTATGATTCTAGGTAATATGAGACAATGAATCAGTCCTCTAAGATTGCCTTTGTCCAAAAGCTAGTGATTTCAAGAGCAATAATTATCTCTCACTTCCACAAATCCTCCTCACCTGGGATGAAAATTTCTACCAGCTCAGGGACCACCTGGGGAGTAGAAAGAGGGGATTTCAGAGGGTAGAGGATGGAGAAACCAGAGGAAACTTCATTCATTCACACTTTTGCCAAGGTTGGTCCCAGGAGGAAGACAAGTTTTCCAGAAATTTAGTACAGTTCTTGGGCAATTATTCTCTCAGAATTATATCAGTTTCCCCCATTCTAGTTTTCTCAGGCTGCCATAGCAAAATACCACAGACTGGTTGGCTTAAAAACAGATTTATTTTCTCACAGTTCTGAGGAATGAAAGTCTGAGATCAAGGAGTTGGCAGAGTTGATTTCTTCTGAGGCCTCTCTTGCAGATGGCTGCCTTCTCCCTGTGTCTTCACGTGGTCGTCTCTCTGTGTACACCCGTCTGGCGTCTGTCTCCCTGGGGCCAAATTTCCTCTTCTTGTAGGGACACCAGTCATATTGGCTTAGGCCCACTCTAAAGACCTCATTTTAACTGAATCACCTCTTTAAAGACCTTATCTCCAAACAAGGTCACATTCTGAGATACTGGGGGTTAGGACTCCAACATATGAATTTATGGGGACACAATTCAGCCCATAACACGGCCTTCTTCATTTTTTTGTCTAATATGCTGATTTTTAGTTTATTGCATCAGGACTTCTCTCTGATTCTCCTCTCCTGAACTCCCTTAACACTCACATACCTCTCAGAGCATTCAGGTTTTCTACAATGTGTTATAGTCCTTTGTGTATAGCTCTCATTTCCCTATGACATACAATTTTTGAAATTGGAAAGTGTGCCTTTTACATATCTCACAGCACTAGGGAGGTTTTGTATATAGTAGACATTTAATAACATTTATTAAATGACCGACTGAATGAATGAATGGATAGATAATTAGATGCAGCCTCTGAACCTATGATTTATTTGCTTTAAGACTATCTCCAAACAATGAGTATTAATGGTGCTTTCACTTCACTCTCTGCACATCCACTCCCCCCTGCCCAAATGCAGAAATAAGTCAAGGTTGGGGAGAGGAGTTGAAAGACAGATGTGACTGGCTGATGGCAGGAAAGTTACCTTTCTCCTCAAAGAGCTAGGAAACAGTCAATAGCATGAACGTGCCCCAGATGAGGTCACCCTTCCGTGAGACCACTGTTTTGGAAGCCAGAGGAAAGGGTGGTGAGTTTGGGTTGTGACTTACTGAGTTTGAGGGCCTGTGGGACATCCAGGGGCAGGTGTCTAGAAAACAAAAGACACGTAAGTCTGAAGTTCAGGTGAGAACTAGAGAGAGAGAAAGATTTCCACGGTCATAACCAATAGGAAGTGACCCCGTGTCAGTGGATGAAGCCACCAAGGAAGACCGTGGGGAGGGAAAGGAGCAGTGGTTTAAAAATGGCATCAGAAATTGTCATAGAAAGTTTTCCCTGTAAATAACAGAAGATCCTCCCAAGAGGAAGAAGTCTACACACTACTTCTAATGAGAGTGGTTGGTGACATGCATATTGGCTAATGTGTGTGTCTATTTCTCCCCTTCTTTCTTTGGACCTATTTTGTTCCGTCTTCTGTCCTCTCTTTTGGGGGCTGTGCTCCAAGCCTTCCCTGTGGGACTTGCCCTACCCAACTTTGCTCCCCCCTGGTTAACCCCACCATGGGCCTGTGTCTGACCCCAGGCTGCCTGCCCAGAGGACATACGACAGCATCTTCCTTTGGGGTCCTTTTCTTCATCAGCTAATCAGAGCTGATCAGAATAGACAGTAGGGGTGGCCAGGATCAGACTCCTTAATGACCAAAGAGACAGAGGCGGATCCTTTTTCAGGACAACTCACTTGCCATGGAAGAGCATCTTGTCCAGACAGTACAGGGCCCAGCCAGGGGGAAATATTCCTCTTTTACATTGACCCCCTCCCTTCGTCCCCCACATGTCCCCCACTCCACCTGTTCCCTAGAGGAGGCATTGGCAGTATTTTAGGTCTTCACTGCCAGGCCAGCATGGGGCTGGTGCAGAGCAGAGGAGCCAGGACATGATTGGTGACAGCCAGGACACACTTGCCATCTCTGGGCCCCACCATTAAATGGCATTTCTAATGGGGCCATATTTACCCCAGTACTAGATTTCCCAATTTGCCCTGCTTAGTGTGACACAGATAAAAGGGGGAAAGGTATTTATCCATTTCTCTTTTATTTTCCAGGGTCATTTCTTTTCCTTTGAGTTCTCTCTTTGCTTTTTTTCTTTTCTTCTTTTTTTTTAAAATCTTTTTCTCTCTTCCTTAGTTCTCCTTTGCAGGAACACTTGATGTTTTTGTGGATTGTCTGATTATTAGCAGAAGAGGGTATCAGAGGTCTGAAGTCTCCTAGTCCTTTTCTGCATATCCCACCCATTTTTTTAAAAGGAACTTTGAGATATCTGATTTTTTCAAGTACCCACTTCCACAGTTTCCTCTCTGTGTTCCTGGAATAGCCAGGAAAAAGATGCCTATTTACTCGAAGCTGCCCAAAATGTTGACACCTGAATCAAGTGATTTTACAAAAATTGCTATTTCTAGCAAATGAGAAATGTTGAAGTCAAGAGGAAACAGCTCTGCGATCCATGAATGGCCTAGGTGGGGTGTTCCAATGAATGCTGGCCAGCAGCCAGCATAGGTGCCTCCAACTGCATTTCATTAATTGCAGTCAGCTACAGGCTTGGAGAGAAAGATCATTTTCCTACGAGCATGTAACAGAAGTGGTTCGAGTTATAAGCACTAGCAGGCTGTGCCCTTGTTTTAGAACAGCATAAGTAGGAGAGTTTATTACCACTGTGGGCCAATATTTTTGGAGTCAGTTGAAGCTCCAGATGGAGTGGAAAGAGAAGTTTGGGGATTTTTGTTTTGGGTTTTTTTTTTTTTCCTTCCTCTTTCCTTGGGTTTTACAGAACGAGCCTCCCTGGACACCCTTGACATAGTTCAAGTGTGCCCAAACTTGTTATGGTGGGATCTGAAGAGGTCTTTTTAAAACTAAGATTCTTTCCTATGGATTTTTCGTAGTGGCTGCAGAGCTAGCCTCCTGTGGGAGAAGGTCCGGAATCCACTCTGTTCCCTGGGAGTCTCCCCTTGAGGAGACTGCTCTCAGGGTCCCTGTCATGAGGTATAAGAAGGGAAATATGCGATGAGCCCGGGCATAGCCCAAGTTTGGTTAAGGATTGGGAGGACATGGGGAACACAGATTCTCATGGTCTCCCCAGCATTCTGGAAAGCCTCGTGGTGAGGAGGGCAAGAGGACATTCCAGCACCACCATGTGCAGATTTTGTAACCTCAGCCAAATGATGGAGCATCCCTGGCCAGGGAATCACACCTGTGGATTTCAGAGGCACCTTGTGGAAATAACTCTCCTGCCTGGCATGGCTATTGGCAGCAAGAGATTGTTCCGGGGTGGGCAAGCCGAGGTGGGGACACAGATAGCAGGGGTGCACCAGGAGCTCTGGTCTAGAACTCATTTCCAGGCTTTTCTTCCCATGAGCACGAGTGAGTCTGCAGTAAAGACAGAAGAGTGCTTGTGCTATTTAGCTCTGCACCAAAGCTGTCGAGTCTTACCTGAGGTTCCAACTGTAATGGGATTTGTATAGTTAAAGGACACAGACTGAACTACTTCCAAACTTGGGACGTTCGACAAGATGAAGCTGTGAACATCTTGCACTGCTCTGTGCACAGCACTCCAGAAGGATTTCTGTAGAACAAACAATGTGTGGGGGAGAAAAACAGAGACATTTTCCTTCCTACTATTCACTGTATCCCAGGTCCAACTTCATGCCAAATTAAATCTAGATTTTTTTTCTTTTAAATCGACTTTTCCAAAAGGAAAAGGCCAGAGCTGCATTCCCTGAAACAGATTATTTTAGACCAAACTTATTACTTGGGTTTTTTCTTTTTCTCCTCCCTTTTGCTAATTCAAAACAAAATGTCCATCATTCACTCTAACACCAGCCTTTAAGAGCTGGAGACAAATGGGGTCTGAATCTTCACGCCAATGTGGTACAAATGAGCTGTGATTTCAGGATGCTGGCTGTTTCACTGACAGGGGGAAAGAGCGGTTGACTGTTTAATATCTTTGGCTGCAAACACTTTTGTGAAAGAAGGATGGAGAAAGCCAACATTAATATTGAATCCTGTTATTTAATGACCAGAAATGATATATCATGGAACAGGCCATCCTGAGTTTGGGGGAAAAGAGTGTTGAACATTTGCAGAGAACGCAGGGGGAGGGCAGGTAACCACAGGCTGGGCCTTAAGGAAGGAGGGTTTTCTCCACGTTCGTCAAAGAATTCCTCCCATCAGTGTACAAGGGGACTTCAAAAAGGTCGTGGAAAAATAGAATTAAAAGATATTACAAATCTTTCAATGAACTCTTTGAAGACCCCTCATACTATACCCATGATTTTGAATCTGATTTTGTCACAGAAGTACAAAATTTATAAATATAAAGACATTGGTTGTAATGAGAGACTCTGGGGACCTACCTAATGGCCTCCCCCAGATGACTGACCAGTGGCTTACAAATAAAAGATGCTGCTGAAATTGGGGTTGATGGGGGAGACTTAAGATCACCATCCGCCCCTTCCTCAAACATACATATGCAGTCACTCATTAAGTCATTCATTCTACAGAAACATTGAATGAGACCCTCTCCAGCCCAGGTGCTATGTTCGGTTGGGGCTACATTAGCAAGTCCAGTATTCTTTCCTACAAAAGGGGCTGATTTTTATTCAATGCAGTGGAAAATTTGGTAACTCCAATGATGTGTTCATTGACGTAAATTGTGATTTCTGATACTCTATTTATTTTTCGTTGGCGACGTCTTACCAAAGGGTCGTAATATTTTAAATTTCTCTGCCCTCTCATCTACCTATCTTACTTAATTATGTGGTTTATAGGCAAAACACTGCAGTGCACTGGCTGTATCTACAATTCTGCTTTTCCGCAAATCACTTTGAAGAGTGATGCATAATTGCCCCCTACCTTATTTGTTTCCTAAATTCTGGTTTTCACGTAGTTTTATTTTTCAGGGAGGGGGGAATAACTGTAGTTTCAAAGTAATTGAACTTAAAAGCAAAGTAAGAGTGCTGTGACATTATTATGGAATGCTCAAAGGATTAAAAGTGAGAGAGCAGAAGCTGATTTACCATGAACCAGTGGAGTTGAGGCCACAGGCTGCTCACTGGAACAGGTCCCTGCCACAACACCACGCCTAACTTTTTACATTTGGTATTGTATTCTGTTTCTTAAAGAAGGCCTCCCAAATAATCTCCAGGTCCCATGCAACCTGGATCTGCCCTGAGACTGACACAGCTAAACTTAGATGTTGTAGCTTCATGTCTAAAGCTAATTAAGTGAGCAAAGCAAAGAAATGGTCAAGGTCTGAAATGTGGTAATTTATTTTTTTCAGGCTTTAGGATGAATTCAGCTTATTTTCTACAGTGAACCCCACTTAAGTGAAATAATAAATCAGTTTGACAAAGCACAAATGAACATAAGCAGGAGATTCATTTTTACTTCATTCATAAACATTAAACATGAACTTATCTGAACATCGAGCAGGCTAAATCCTCTGGACAGGAGATGGCTCCTAATGAGAGCACTTTAGAGGTGAATAAATCCTTCCAGCAATCACACAATCATTTCATCATTGAGGTCTTAGCCACAGCCTACTTTGTATTATCCACCTACAGGTCTAGTGAGGTATTACAGAATATAGTAATTAAAAGCACACACGCTGGGGGCAGGCTGCCCGGAGGTAAACCCCAGCTCCACCATTTACTAGTTATGTGACCTTGGGGAAATGACTCACTTTCTCTGGGCCTCAGTCCTTTTTATCTGTAAAATGGGGAAAATAAGAATCATTACAGGGATTTAAATAGATATTTATAAAGTTCTTAAAACTGTGCTCAGTATGTAGCAAGTACTGCATACCTGCGGGCTGAATAAATAAACTCCTCCATCTAGACTGTAAGCCACTATGGGATCACTTGTCAGTTCAGTCTTGCAGTTCCTCACAGGAACTAGCCTGGCACATGACCAGCCATTAATGAAAGACCGTATACATCAAGGGTCAAAAACTGGCAACCCGAGGCTCATGCTGCCCTGCAAATGTGCTTCTCTTGCCCAGCATGTTTTTTTTTTTTTTTTGGTTGTTGTTGTTTTTTTTAATTTTAAATTTGAATGCTCTTAGGGATGCATGCATTCTCCATTTCCCCATAGACCACAACTCCCCAAATACTTACCTCTTTGGTCCTTAAAAGCATTTGAGTTTGTCATGCCTTGTATAAATGAATGATCACATAGTACACGGACACTCCTAAAGTTAGTAGCAGTTTTATGGCTCACTAGAGTAGGAGACGGGGCCAGCGTGGAAGTGAAATCTCCCACGTGCACTCCCTGATGTTCTACCTGCAAACAGTGTTCCCATTAACCTACCTGTCCCCATTTCTATACTACAAGTCACAGAAGGGATATAGAAAATAGAAAAGTTGAGTGAGTACCTGTGTAGAAGCAGAGAGGTGCACTTTCTGATGTTGGAGTGACCAAGACCCTATCATTTGTGACAAGCTAGGTTATGCTGGGTCAGAAATAGCCAAAATCTCAGGGACTCAAAAACAAAGGTTTGCTTGTCATTCATCTTTTCTTACTAACCCTGAATAGGCAGAGATCTCTTGTCCACCCATGATCATCCATACTCAGGGACCCCTGCTTACAGCTACTGTCTGAAAACATGTCCAGCCATGGTAGAGAGAAAAGAGATCTCTGGAGGGTCTCACATGAGCAAGTCTATCCTGGAACTAGTCACTGGCCCCTGCTGACCATGAGGGGCCAGCAAGTACAGTTGTATATTGTGCCCAGAAGGAGTAAAACAAGAATATGGAGCAAATAGCACGAATGACCATAGCTGTGGCATTATTTGGAACTTGAAATCTCAGGCCAGGATTCTTGAATTTTGCAATAAGTCCAACTCAGCAAATATTTCCATGCATCTCTGAACACATAGCAAATTCTCACTGCTGTGAGGGGATATCAAAGGTGTTGCAGGCCCTGACACTGAGCAGCTTCTCACTTGGTCAAGAGAAAGAGAAGTTATAAAGCATGTGAATAACAAAGCCATGTAGCACTGATCACCAAGAACAGTGTTAACAATGCTGTGGACGTTGAAAGGAAGGATGGCTCTAGGATAAAGACAGGACTTGAACTAGACTCTAGAGAAACACTTGTATATGGGATTTGCAGAAAGAGGGAGGGCACTTCAGGTTACAGCAGAGAGGAAACAGGGACAAAGGTCCAGAGGCAGAAACAAGGACTAGATCATCGCAGGACTCAAGGATTTGGCCTGGCTGTGAGTTGTGTTTGCATGTGAGGGTGGGGTCGGGAGAGAAACCATGTGACATAGAAAATGGAGCCATTTCATGGAGGGCTTCTGGGGCCGACAGAGAAATAGGATGGTGGTGTGTGGGAGAAAGATCAACCTTTTTCAATAACTCCTCCAAAACCAAGGCACCTAAACCTCCCGGTCACCAGCCCTCACCAGCGATGCTTATTTCCCAAACCAAGCGGATGCCTAACAGCTTCCTCGACCTCCAAGGCAGTCACTGGAGACAGTAGTAAACCTTAATTCGCTCCTGCTTCCTGTTTAAGGCATCTTTGATCGCTCCTCCTGCTAACAAAAAAAAATCCAAGTTCAAGTGAAATAGCCTCTCCGTTGCTGGGGTCAGTTCAGCCTTTTTGGCTATGTAACATCTGTTTTTGAAATTCGGCTGAGACCCTGACTTAAATCTGTTTAACTTAAAAAGCAGCAAGAGAACATCTTGTTTTCATGAATGTCCAGGGGCTGTGTGTCAACAAATAAAAGGTCTGTTTGTGGTATTCAAAGTGGAAAAGCTGGTTGTGAGATGTTCTGCCACTGGGATAAATTTACTACGGACTCTTCGTTTCTTGGAATCATGAACCAAAGTTTGAAAAACACAGCGGACCAGCTTTGTTTAAATCAGCAAGTTTCTGCTTGATGGTGGGTGAGAAACATGCTTTTATTGTCAGAGGGCCACAGAGCTGGATGGATCCAGAGAGATACCCTCTTTCATGCCTCCTCCCTTACCTGGGTAAAGTTAATGTCTTAGGTGGATTCCCTGTGTCTGCAAAAATTCTGGCAGACAGCATCTAATGGATCATTATCTTTATATTACTTAATGTAGGACCCTAAGTGGAAAAGAAGGGGGTGAGAATAGTTCAGCATCCCTCAAACCTGTCTAGTTACTTTACTGCACACCCGCTTCTTTAGGAGAGAAAAGTGGAAAGCAGTTTTATTCACCCACCCTAGAGGAGTGAGTATCTGGTACATGATAGATGTCAGTCTATATTTGATGAATGAATACAAACTCCAGTGCTACAAATTCATGCTCCCTTTCCATATGCATGTCTGTACATGTATTAATATCATTCCTGTTTGAAAAAGCAATTACTGTCCATATCTTATTCTAACCCAAAGGAAGCCATTAGATCATTCCTGTAGCTCTCTCTCATAGCAGTTTGTTTTTTCCCTTCTTAACCCTTATCCCAATTTCTATTTTATTTATTCATTGCTTGTCTCCATCATCAGACTATAAGCATCATAAAGGCGGGGTAGTTGTGTTTACAACTTATTTGTCACACCAAGCAAGGTAGCTAGCATATGAATGACACTTCATAAATATTTATTGAAGCATTCATTGTGCTGATGGTTGTAGAGCAAGCACTCTTATTATATCTGGACTTAAACACAATGGAGAAGACAAAAGAGCTAATAATGCAGTTGAATATATAGCACCTCCCTTGAGATGACACACCTTCATTTGGCCATACACTCCACTGAAGGTCATGGTGGGATGGGTTAGTCTAACCATCTCTATTTTCTCCACTTGAAGTTGTCAGGCTACATCTGCCATATAGCTGGCCAGGATTAATATCATAGCACATGGCGGTAGTTTAGGACTTTTTTCTCTCAAACAGTTAACTCATTCCTGTTGAGATCAAATCTATCACTTTAGCCTTATTAGCAAGAAATTCTGGCCTACCAAGTGACCGGGTAAAAGCAATGCAAGGATCTATATAGGGTCAGAAAGAAGATGTTTTGGTACCCAATGGACATATGGCTTAATGTCCACATTCACTTGTCCAGTGGTCACTGTAAACCTTTCTGATGATCAAGCAAAATAAGAACACTTCAACTTGAGTGGGATTCATTTCAAGATAGATTCATTTGCTTCGTTTTGCTTTGGCTGCCTGTGTAGACAGGGTGTTATGGGAATGATTTCTGAGTTCCAAAGGATCTCAAGAAAAAAGCTCATTCTTTTATGAGAGGTGCAATTCCACAATAGTTTCTTGCTTTGTATACTTGAAAACATTCCCAAAGGAATAAAGTTGGATGTAGAAAAAAACACTGGAAGAAAAGAAAAATAATACTCCAAAATCTGAACAATTCCACTTTAATAGGTTGATCTGTCTGCCAGCTGGCCACAGGGTTGACTACTTGTAATATATACTTTTGGTAGGCCACATGTAGTTCTTGGAACTGTTTATATTAGGCTGCAGAAACTTAATTATTCTAAAATTGGCAGGACTCTCTTTGGTTACTTAATACAAAATTGCATGGTCATCTTTATACATAGTGTGGACAGCTTTTGTTTAAGTGTAAAAACTTGGGAAATGCAAATGTGCTCCAGAGAGATTTTAGGTCAGGTAGAAAAACAAGAAGGTATCATTTTTTCAAGCTGTTTAGCAGGTGGTTGCCACATGTTTTAATTTGACAAGCTAGGTAACTGTTGAGTTGAAGTGCTTGATTGCAAGTATTTTTCCATTTTCTTTGTGGATTTTCTCAGAAGTAAAAAGCTGATGCTGCTTCTTAGATTGTATTCTAATCCCACATCTTGTAAAGCACAGGTTGTCCAGCAAGAGTAACTCTAGAATCATCTGTCAGAAGAGCTTTCTTGTTGTCAGAAACAAACATCATGTCAAGCTGGTCCTTGAAAAGATCCTCCGTGGGACTCATTTGGTTTGAATCCTTAACTCACCATCCTTGAACTATTGCCTTCCAAATGCAGTACAGATCTAGAGCTTCCATGAGGAAACAGGCCGGCAGAATGAGTTTCTTCCTGTATTTTAAAGTCCAAAGAGGTGCCAGAGGTCTCCAGTTTTCCCAGGAATGTCCATGGCAACCTCACACTCTTCCTGTGACCTGGGCTGGGGCTCCTAAGAGAGATAGTGAGAAAAGATAAAAGTCCTGTAACCAATGGGTAGTGACACCAGGCCTGGGAAGGGTAGATTCCCAAGCAAACATCCAGAAGAGTGCCTTATGTTTTTAATTACTAAGCATGGTTAGAGAAAGAAATCAGGCAACACTTTTTTTAGACTGATGGAAGCGTTTAAATTGGTTCCGAACGTCAGTGTTTTCTAATTATGATGGAGGAATGGCAAGGAATCCCCAAAGGCCATGGAAATTCGAAGCATCTCAGCTCAACCCTGATTCTCTTCTTTTCTTCTTCATCATATATTTTTTTCTCTTTCTTTTTCTTTGCATGTCCCATAACAAACCTATTCCCTCAGTCACAAATGCCTAATACCTCTTTACCTGAAATCAGAATGTCTTTTCAAGACAAAGTTCTTTTCCACTAGAAGAGAACACCACAACTACAAGTCAAAATATAAAATAGAGCTCCAGAGTAAGGGGCTCCCCAAGGTTACGAAGAGCTCAGCTGGAGATGTGGCCTGTTGATAATGTCTTAGCCAAGTTCATCTATTTATCAATTAAGTCCAATGAATAAGCAATGCCCTGGAAACCATTCCAGTTCAACAAGTGTGAAGCTGGTGCTGAGTATAAGAAAAATAGTCAGTTAAGAATTCTGAGGAATCACAAATGTGAGTGATCACCTCGAGGAGATTGCAATCTGTTAGAGAAGACAGACTTGTACTTAGTAATTAAAATATAAGCTATAGACTAAGTGCTCCAACAGAAACATCCTGTGGGTATCACATAAACTCACGTCAGTGAGCACGTAGCTCAGAGATCCTGTGGCCTTGGGCTAGTCTTAAGCAGGCGCCCGCTGTGAGCTACTTTTTACACAAAAGAAAGTCCAGATATTCCCACACTAACAAATGGGTGAAACTACTATTTAAGTGACTCATGTGAAAAGAAGGAAGAAGCAGCCTAGGCACTTTTCAATTTATTATTTAATCTAATGTCAATGTATATGTTTAAATTACGTTTCTATTATGGCCAAGGAACATAATGGGTAATGCCCCTTGGTTTGATTTCAAATCTTTTCATCTTACATTATAAACTCTTAGAAGATGTCTTTAACTTGCCTTATAATTCCAGAATATAATAGTTACATTTGATGATTATGATGAATAGAAGTTGAATAGTTCTCTAGGGAATAATTAATCCCTGATTAATAAAAGCATGTCTCTCATTTACAAAAATATTTCTATGAATGAAGAACCTCTGGGACACACCTCTGAGTTGTTTCCAGCAGTATAAATGGATTTGCATTTTGCCATCTAAACTCTCTTGCCTTGCATTAGCAAGGTAGCTGGCTAAGGACCTGAATCTGATTTTTGATCACCAAGCTGGAAATGTTAGTTGAGCAAACCGACCACAAAGAACAGATGTATGAGTTGCTGATATTTTTATAGATGAATAGCAAGTCCAGAGGGTCACGCACAAGTAAAACTACTTTTATGTCAAGTATAGTGATTTCTGTACCATGTTTACAATTGGTAAAGACCCATGGCCTCCAGTCTTTTGTTCCAAATAAACTGCTCTTGGGCCTTGTTACTCAATTTGAAATGTGATCTCTCTTCAGGCAGCATCTCAATTTCTTTTGCATTTGCCAAGCGTTTCACCTTCTCAGTAGCAAGCCCTGTCACAGCAACATTGCCCCATCCAGAGGACCTCCACAGGAGAATGGAGAAGGTACCCATGGAGGAATTAAGAAGCACAGCCGTGCTCTGAGATGCTGACCTGTACTCCAGCCCTCATGTTATTACATCTTCTCTATGAGACTGTAAGGTCTTGCAAAACAGCCCACATCCAGCACACCTTCTGCCTCTGAAGCACACAGCACTACTTCACACAACACAATCATTTCATACTAGGAGCTGGAAGAGCTTACAGAAGGGCTGTCTGATAGAACTTTATTATGTGGTGTCTGTACTGTCTTATAGGGTAGTCACTAAACACACGTGGCCACTGACCACTTGAAATGGGACTAGTGAAGCTGAAGAACTAAACTTTTAATTTAATTTGATTTTAATTAATTAAAGTTTAAATTGCCTCCTGTGGCTGGTGGCTACCATATGGAATAGATAGTACGGCCTCAGAATCTTAAAAAATATCTTTTCACTATACTCCTAAATCAGTGGCCATTTCACCTCTCTCTGACTATTTCTAGTGATAGGGATTCATACTTTCTCAGCAGCTTTACCCATTGTGGGACAGTTCTGTTGGAGCCAGCCCTCCATACCTCTGTTATATGTGATAATTATGTGCATGCCTCTGTTATTCAGGCATACGTTTAGAAAGCACATTTATACATTTTTTTTAGTAAGATTGTGCTTTTTTTTTCTCACATGGACACAGGTTGGTGGAGAATTTCCACCTTTGCCTTACAGTTCACACCTATGTATATCATTTACTTTTCTCTAGAGGCCAAGAGAGCAGCAGTGGTCACGTGCCTATGCTCATCTGGTATTAACCTACGTCTTTGAGACTAATTCTTCTTGAGTTTGTCAAGGAAAAGGATTTCCACTTTTGAAAAGGGCACAGAAGGCATCGTTTCAAATTTTCACTTGTCCGCATTCTTCTAAGCAACTTTCAAGTCGATTTAGAGATCAGTCTAAATCCCAGTCCTGGTTTTCCACTGATCTGCTGAGGTTAAGGAGTTAATGACAAAGTTCTCTATGTCTCAGTCGCCTTTCTTTAAATGGGGATGAATCTACTCTCCCTACGTGGAGGATCAAATAATAACAACCAGAGGCTTTTGAAAAACATAAAGTGCTCAGAATTAAAGTAGTATTATTTGTGGTAACACGACAACTTAAAGTCCTAAACATATTGTCTTCTTGAGTGTTGAGGTCAGTATGAATAAAACCCACCTCATTTCACAAATCTAAAATACTTAAACTGCCCACTACTCGTAAGGGGAAAACGAGAGCATAAAGATGTTGGCTTTGGTAATGTTTAGTCTGTCAGGTCTCCTGCTTTGCAAATGGAGAAATACAAATAGAGAAAAAGTAACGATAAAAGACTGAGCAGGGAAAGAGAGGAAAAGAACAGATCATAACCTATTAACCAGCTCTTAGTAGGGCTTTCGTTGCGGAGTCCCAATGATTAGAAAAAAGAAAGAACTTGAGAAGACAAAGCACCTGAGGCTGAGGGTTGATCTCATGAATTCTTCTTTCTATGTTATTGTTCTGGACAAACGTGCCTTGGTGATCACGCGTTGTTTGTTTGTTTGTTTTTAAGTAGCACAGATTTTTGGAACAAAATAGTGAAGCTTGAGCTAACGTTAAATCCAAACTGTACATTACAATCCATTTGTATATTTGGTTTTCAAGTCCCCAAATGAACCGTTTGGTTCAGAAAAGAGTAAAACAGGTTGATAAATTGAATTTTTTTTTAAAAAAAAGGACAAAAGTTCATTTTCCACAGTCAGAAAGAAAATGCTGCCAGATTTACTGTGTAACTATTGCAAATGTAGGTTTATATAACTTTTGAGATTCATATATATACTATTATCAAGGTCCTTGATTTACTTTGTAAACACTGAAGAGTCAATAAAGTACAGAGATGAATCAGCTTGAGTTACATTTTCTGTACTCAGAACAGTAAAATCTAGCATAAAAATCAGCTCAATTCAGCTACAATTCCTGAGGGCCTGCTATGTCCCAATCATGAAGGAATTTTTTAAAAGACTGTATCTTTCCATAAATGGCCTTAAGAACAAAAGTATGGGGAAAGTAAAATATCAGTAAAAATATTTAAATACTCGTTAAAGAGAACAGTTGATGAGCTGAGGTAAGGCAGTGAATTATCAATTACCAAAATGAATTATAAATGTTCAAGGAAGGAGATAACACTTTCCAGCTTGGGTCCTCTGGAAAGGCATCACAAAAGAGGTGAAATTTGAACCAGAAATTCATGACTGACTAGGATATGGATACTGAAGAGGACAGAGGAGCTCATTCCAGATGAATGGAATAGAAGGAATAAAAATGCAGAGGTAGGAAATTGTAAGACGCATTTGAGAGGTAACAGCACATGTTTTATCTAGGATGCCATGGTATGATCACCTTGAAAGGAAGGTTAGTGATTTCTAAATCATAAAACTATTTACTTATATCTAAAATAAAGAAAACATTTATTATCACAAGTTGCATAAAAACACACAGCTCTTACCAAAAGGATTTTTGATAGAAAAATATTTGTTTAAATACATTGTGATATTTGTAGAAACAGTATACTATTGCTGTACCTCCAGCTAAAGATTCAAAGAAACTATATTTCTAATAATTGAAATATAGAAAATCATAAAATTGAAAGAGAACACACTTAGATATTAAAAACATGTATACCTGGAAAGAGGAAGCATAGAAATGTCATGCTTCATGCATCCTCTTTGCTGGACAGGAGACAAGATATAAAACTGTAGTATTATATGGAGTAGGATGGGCTCTGGACAGCATCTGCTCCAATCACCTCATTTTACAGTGAAGAAAAGCTCAGAGAGGATCCAGGCCTCCTAAGTCTGAGTCCAGGTCACTGTTTGCGAAGGGTTTGTAGAGGAGGACAGTTAAAGGATCAAGGTGAGTGAAGAATATGCTGGAGTTTGTTGCACCCAGAAATCACCCAATAGCTGTAAGATAAAGAGAAGCATCACTGAGCTGCAGTGATGGCGGAACTGAAATTAATGCAAATCTTCAGGATAGACAAAACATGCTCCCTGACTTTCTCCCACAAAGCCTGAATCTCAAGAACGAAAGCCAGAAAGCAGGTGATGGGTGAGGTCCAAGGGATGAGTATGATAAGCCTGGCAGAAATTTAAGGAAGCAAGAAAGTCTTAAATAGAGGTTGTAGGAAAGCGAAGACCTTTCCTATGGTGTATCCCAGTGCCTAGAGGAATACCTGGCACATGGTAGGGGTTCAGTAAATATTTATCAAATGCTGATGACATAAATGTTTTTGTGAGGCTTCATTGAATTGGTTGAACCATGAAATTTACAGTGGGTGCAAAATGATGACTAGTCAGAAAGGACCGGTTGAATAACGGGTATGAGTGTGGAAAGACTAGAGTTCCTTGCAATAGCAGAGACATAGTTGTGTTGGGAATGAGCATAGAGTGGGTTAGAGGAGGAAGGTAAGTAATGGGAAAGATGTGATATAAGAGAAGAAACTCTAAGATATCAAAGAAAGGTATGCCTTGATGCTGTCGAGGATAGGACCATTGTGATTTATGAATTTTACAAAGCACTAACAATAAAATAATAGAGGCTTGATAAATATTTGGGCAGCAAATATAATTGAGATCTTTTGCGACTTGATAATTCTTATTTAAACCAAATGGGTTTGAAACTGAAGGCATGGGTAATTTCTAAGATCATTTCTTACCTAAGTTTAGGTGATCCAGTGAATTAAAGTAGAGATCACTGACAACAGTCCTCCCAGAACTTCTCTGGGGCACTCCTAATTGTTCCCTAAAACAGGAAACAAATCCTAGGCGGAAGTAGTGGATTAATCCAAAAATACTATAGGATTTAAGAGCACATATTTTGAAATTCTGTAAAATGGAGGATATAATAGCTACCTCACAGGTTTTATTGCTTAGATAAAATAAGATTACATGCCTAAAATGGCTCAGCAGAGCTATCAAGCCTGAAAAGACATGGAGGAAGTTTACATGTTGATTGAAAGAAGCCAGTCTGAAAAGGCTACACACATGCTATACGGTTCCAATTATATGACATTCTGATTTTTAAAAGCCAAAGCTATAGAGATGTAAAAAGATCAGGGATTGGGGTAATGAAGAGGGCGGGATGAATAAGTGGAACACGGGGGATTTTCAGGGCAGCAAAACTCTTCAGTATGATGCTGGAATAGTGAATACATGACATTATGCATCTGGCAAAACCCAAAGAACTGTAGAATGCAGAGTGAACCCTAATGTAAACTATGGATTTTAGTTAATAACAATGTATCAGTATTGGTTCATCAACTGTAACAAATGTCCCACTCTGGTGGAGGATGTTAATGATAGCATGGATTAGCTTCCTAGAGCTACTGTAACAAAACACCACAAACAACAGTTAATTATGTCTCAGAGTTCCAGAGGCTGGAAGTCCAAAATCAAGGTTTCAGCCGGGCCACGCTTCCTCTGAAGATGCCTCTGGCAGCATCAGGCGTCCCTTGACCTCTGTCTTCTCATGATCTCCCTTCTGTGTGTTTGTCTCTGTGCTAAATTTCCCCTTTTTATAAGGACACCATCATATTGGATGAGGGTCCACCCTAATAACCTCATCTTAACTTGACTACATCTTACCTGCCACCAACCCTGTCGCACACAAAAGTGGAAACAGACTAGTTCTCCTTATAAAGTCACAGGAAATATCTGCATAGGGTCACATGCACAGAGAGAAAAAAAAACAAGTCTCATGAATATAAAACATAATAGTAGATTCTTGGCTGAAAGACACACATCAGAAATTAAACTCAATTTTTGAAGGAAAAGAATCACAAATTAGATTTAACAAATATAAATGTACTTTAAGTCCCAATATAGGGAGGGAGGTAAAGAAGAAAAAAGTGATGAAGAAAAAAAAATTTTTTTTAATGGCAGAAGAAATACCAATAATTATTTTACCTGTGAAATGAAGTAAAGAGGGAAAGACAGGAGGAAAGGGAGAAGGTAAGAGTTTGGGAAGCCCTAAAGTAGGGACGAGATACAGGAGGACATGCCCCTTGTCACATCGTGCTCGTCCCCTGGGCCACGGGCTTTGCAGAATCATCACCAGAAGGAAAAGCGGTGTGTTAAGTGATTTAAAATCTGCAGCACTGACTTATTCCTTAATTATGTGTGTGCAGATATGCTGTTTTAAGAAAATCCAGTCTGTGAGAACCCATATTGAAAAGACAGACATATCCGTAGGTAATGATTTATCTGCCTTTGCAAAGCTTTTTTTTCCCCCCACTTCACGAAAGGATTCACATCAGAGTTCTTTCAATAACATAACCTCAATCCCCCCAGCACAAAAATTTAGATTTTCATAAAACTTGTCAAGATTCCCGTCTGTCACATCCATCCATCCATATCTCTTTCATGCTATTCTGTGCATTTGTGATGCTCGAGAGCTTCATGGTGCACAGAGTCACCCAGCTTTGACAGTTCATCATGTCATTGGTTGAGAGTTTGTTCTATAACCGATGTTGCTGGAAAGAATTCAGCCCTGACTGGGAGTAGGGGAGGGAATGAAGGATTATTGGTTGGGGACATGGAAGCTGTTGCTCTCAAAAGAGGGAAAGAAATGACCTACACTTCTACCCAGACATGGCTCCCGTACATAAGAACAGGGCCAGAGAATTACATGAAAGCTCTGTGACATAAGGGAGTGTGGATGAAGGAAGACCTCCAGCCCCATCCTGGTTTGAGACCAGCCAAGAGCCATTTTCACAAACACACATGCCTTCTCTCCCCTGCACAACACACACACACACACACACACACACACACACACACACACACACACACACAGAGGAGTGTACCCATGGTGCACAGATGCGTGTTTGCTCTCTCCCTCAGCTACACCTGCCACACACCCACACAGCATGACCTGGACAGGCACAGGTCTGTAGAGATGCGTGGAACAGTACATGCTGCACTCTCTCAGAGCCCCACATGCTTACTGGGCAGCATTCACATGACAGATAGTTTGTCCACAGATGGGATAGAAAAAGAGTGCCCGAGTAAGTCATAAAAGGTGAAGAGTAGGAGGAGAGAATGGGTAGGAGAAAAAGAATGTGCATGGGTAGAGAGCCAGGGATGATGGCCAGCCAAAGTGACTGCATGATGTCAGTCAGTTTCACTTCCCTTTGAGCCTCCAAGACCCTGCCGGCTCTGCAAACCATGTGCATCTCGGGCCTGCGTGGGGTATCGGTTCCACCGCTCGGTAGCACCTCCTCCAGAGATATAGGCTGAGAATCACTGCTGCTGCCAAGCAGACAGACGGGCTGCTCGACTGGATGAGGTAGGAGCAAGCACCAGAGGCTTGGAGGATGCTCTGCAAGCTACTTGGGTAGATTAAGAAAAGTAAAGTTATTTGCTTACAAACAGAACTCTTTCTCCCATTTCTGTGTGCTGTTGCTGTAGTTATTCAAGAGGGGGGTTATATGCAACAAAAGACTGTGCTGAAGGAAGAAATGAGAAGCATCTACTTTTTCACTGTACCTGAGTACCCGAGTTTTGATTCAACTGCCCACAGGGCTGTCCTCACATCCACCTGCATTGTGGTCAGAGCAGGAGCCCGGCCCAGGGAGGGGGATCTGCAGATGGCCTCTTAGAGGACTCTCAAGTCACTTTTTAAAATTCTAATAATTATGGAGAGATCAGACTGGGAAAGGTAGAGAAATTTCTTTATGGTCGATAAAATAATAAAAAGAAAAACTGGTTGTTTTCCATCATATCTAGCAAAGTCTTGAGGAGTGCTCTTGACAAGGGTAAGATAGAAAAACAGATTAAAATTTAAAAACCCCAAATAAACACCAAAATTTGAATTTCTAAAAATTTATAAGCAGTATAAATAATACCATGGAGAATAAGAAAGGAGAAAAAAATTGAACACTGTATAGTTTTGTTTTTGTTGGCTGAGGTTTTATTTTTGTTTTTGTGGATTTTTTTTAAGAGGAAAAAAACCCCTTCAAAATAAAAGAATTTGGCAATGTATTTAAGAAGTTTTCTGAACTTGGCTTTAAAATCTAAGTTTTGTTTTTTGCTCCTTTAAACAAAGATGCCGTCAGGTGATGGCTTTAGGTTTTGTACAGCTCCTTATTTTCTTACGCAGGGCAAACGGCTCGTCTCATGTGCACAGAAAGGGCTGGAAAATTTTTTTGTGATCCGAGTGCAGCAGAGAGTCTAAGATTCCAGAGGAAGTGGAGGCCTCCCGCTCCACACAGGAAACAATCTTCAAGCAGGCCTTAAATGCCAGATTCCAGGCCGAGTTTAACTAACCACTGACAGCTCTGTAAACAAAGCAAGGACAAAAAGAGCCCGCTTCCCCTTTTCTGGTAGTCATTTTGGGTTTGGGGGCTGCAGGGGAATTCTGGAATACTTGACTCCATGGCACAGAAACGCAGGGGAAGCAGGCTCCTCATTTGAACAGCTCGAAAGGGAAGATCTTTCCGGAATTAAAACCAACACAGAGGAGGTAGGAAAGGGTAAAATGGTTGGATTACATCTGGAGAAAGAGCCGGGATTTTTGAGCTCCGAAAACAGCTCGATTGCAACTTCACTACTTTTAAAAATGCTGCTTCGTTATGTTTATTCATGGTATTGTTGCTGTGATCTTTATTAAAATCCTGATGCTAACATTCTTTTGGAATATGCAAATTATGCCTAGATACTGTAGTATTTTATTTCTCTCTTTTACTTTCTTCTTAGTTCCTACATATTCCTTTTCTTGCCACTTTTTCCCCCCACTCTTCTGTTTTTTTCTTTGTTCACTTTTTTATAACTTTTGTCTGGGGTTCAGCAAGTCACAAAGAACAAAATCATTCAATAGCTCTTGAATGATCTACCAAAATATCTCAAGTCTTCAAAATCTATCTATCTCCTGAGGTCTTTATTTATTTATTTTTTTATAAATATAATTCTTGGATCTTACTCATCTCTAATAGTTTCATGAATGAGACTGAATTTAATTCAGCTTGGGAGTCAGCTGGTCACTGGCCACCTTACCAGCCTTCTAAGGTATTTTTCTTAAGGGTAAAGAAAAAAAGAAGGGCAGGGGGATGGGAGGGATGAAAAATGGGGAGGGGTACTAATGAGATTCATAGGAGGTAATACTCCGACTCATCTATGATACTGACTCTAGCTCCTCTCTTTTAGATCCAGACATTATCTGGTCTCCCTAAACCTGAAACCACATCATGGATGATTTTGAACGTCGCAGAGAACTTAGGAGGCAGAAGAGGGAGGAGATGAGGCTCGAAGCAGAAAGGTAAGGATCCAGATTGAGAAATACTTGTATTCCCTTATTAACGATGTTGTTTTCAGGCCTCAGACACCATCCCTCTGCAGGGCCAAATGTGGCGGTATTGCACACTAAACTGTTTGCAAAAGTAGTTATGAAAAATTTTCGTAACTGTTAAGACTCTGAATTCTGCACTAAAAAAAAAAAGCACCAAGAAAAATAGATTTGAGGAGCATCAAATAGCTGCCTTTAATCAATGCATTTCTACTAGAATATTTAAATGACAATGGTGATATGTGAATACAGGTTTAAAAAGCATTTATAATATTGAAATGCCTGAAAAGTGCCAAATATTGAATATTTGAACTATTTTGGAAATGAAAGTCTTCAGTTTAAAGAAAGTAAAGGCAAAATGTCTCATCTGGATCTTGTGACAAATTTTTATTCTTTTTAGAAAAACATTCCAATTCTGTAATCTGCATAGTACAGGTTAACAGCCAGTGGGCTATGTTACTGTGGTGATCTGGGTCTGGTTGGAAGTTGTTATGTTGTGTGAGACTTCTGTGGTGGTGACTTTGAGGGCAGTTTGGGGAAATAAAGCATTGTTGTATGAAGTATGGGGCATAGATGCATATTTTAAAATTTTAGGCCTTAGAGCAAAGGACAGTGGCATTTAATGTGGCTTAAATCAGATGTTCTTTTGGAAAAGCAGATTAGGCATGATCTTAAAATCAAACAATGATCTTAAAATCAAATCAGTTTTGCCTCCCAATATTCCCAATACACAGATGAAAATATGGTGGCAGATGATAATCCCCTGACGATCCTACAGTAGAAAACTGGAAACTTACACCTATAACAAAGAGTATTGGGGGCCTTATCTTTACTTATTTGTATGGAGAAGGCAAAGGAAGATGAGATTACTGCCTTTGATTAACTTGGTCAGGGTAGGCTGCCATTCATGGAATGTCCACGCCCTTACACGTGGCAACACACACGGGAGCCACACTCTGTGGGCTCAAATCCTAGCTCTGCCCCTTATGAGCTATGTGACCATGAGCCAGTGACTTCTCTCTAAGCCACAGTTGCCTTATTCATAAAATAGGCATAATATCTACATAGCTTGTATGGTTGTTGTGAAGATTATTGAACTTCGTAAACAGCCTAGCCCAGTACCTGGCACATAGTAGGCGTTCCATAAATGACAAATATTATGATGATTATTAACCATTATCACTAGCTAAACAAGAAAGAAACAACAGCAATATAGCCAGGACTAAACATTAATGCCAAGAGAAGGAAAGACAGTCATCATCCTGCAATGAAACTTGTCAGAAAACGCTTCTTGGAAGCTATGGAGCAAGTCATGATGGGGGTGAAGAGTATAAGGGAAGCTGTCTAGGTGAGGGAAAGACACCAGCGCAAGCCCAGAGGTGGAGACAAGAATCCTGGTGCAGGTATTGATATTCAGCTCTGTACCCCACAGATATTTTCAATCAACTGTGTTGCAATTTAAAAAAAAAAAAAAAGAATCCTGGTGGGAGAAACCTGTTCAGCACTTGAGGAAAAAAAGGATGGACTTGTATCTTGGGTGTTTCACATAAGAGGAATAGACAGGAACTTAATAGAAGCGTTATGTGTGATGTGTGTTGGAGAAAGGTGTCTACAGTGCACTAGAACGTGGGGGCCCAGCACCAGAAGAGTTAGTTTTAAACTCAGAGTATTGAGGGCCTGAATCAGGGCAGTGAGAAGAGAAATGAAAAAAGATCAGATGTAAGAGTATTTACAGAGGGAGAATTAGCAAACCTTTCAGGAGAGAGAAAAACTCAAAGACAAATCTAAAGAATATAGGTTTGAGGAGGTGGAAGGAAGGTCCCTGCACTGTCCCCAACAGGGAGGGTGGGAAGGGTTCCACTCTTAGGAGGTCATGGGAGCAGTGTTTAATTTCAGGTAGAAACCACATCCAAATGGAGATTTCCTCCCAGCACCTGGAGATAGGAAATTTCAATCTTTGTTCAGAAAGGAAGAGAAATTATTATTAGAAAAGTAAATTTGGGCATATTCGGTATTGTGGTGGCAGTCCAAAAGCTAGAGTGATAGTCCCAGGAAAGCAAAAATAGAAAAAGTGAGAGGTCATAAAGACATAATGGAAACCATCCCAGGCGATAAGATATCAGGGAGATGCAGGGGGCACCAGGGAGAGTATGGGGCACCCAAGTGCTGAGGGGCCACCAAAGCCCGGACCCAATGGAGCTCACCACTTCCCAGTGCTGTGTCATTTGGCCCCAGGTTCTCCTGCCAGTCTGCAAAAATCTTCACCCAGAAAATATTTATGAAGCACCAGCCAGGTTTCAGTGTCTGCATAGGGATGGGAAAATAGTGGAGATAAATCAATGGATATGGTTTCTGCCTTTGGTACATCACGGCACCCTAGGCTAACACAGCAGAGCAGGATCAGAGAACAGTCGAGGCAGGGTGTAGCGGCAGGCCTAACAGCTGGGGCTAGAGCGACTCAGGGATGAGGACGTGGGTGGTAGGTACCAGGTAGGCCAGTAGCTTTGGCTTCTTTGCTTTCTACGTGAATGGGGGCACAGGGAATCAATGAGAGAGGAATGGCAGAACTCACTCACTGTGGTTACAGCTGTGCTGTGATTCGAGCAAATGAAAAAGGTTTCTTCAGATCCAGGATGTTGCCTAAAGACTGACCACACAGCCACATGATTCATCTCTTCCAGTTTTTTGTTGTGTGTGGAAGGATTTGTCTTCCTTTAATGTCAGTCTGAAAAGGAGTGTAAAGCTTAGTTAGGTACCCTTAATAACCAAAATAGATCTACACAGATTTATCCTAACCTTGTTCAACTTACATTTCTGTCTATATTACTTATTTGGTGATATTATATTCCATCTGTTTTCTTTTCTTTCTTTTTTTCTGTATTTCTTCCTTTCTAAGAGAGAGAAGTACATAAGTACTTCTTTATATCTGCACTAAGTTTACTTTTCTGTGATTCTAGGTGAATATTCTAATTCTGTTTTTCTGGAATTTGGTAAGCAAGTCCTTGTTCACCCTTCAGGATTTTGTAAAATCTGATCGTTTATGGGAATAGTGAAGGTCGGGCTTTATGGTCCAGCCAACTTTAATGGGAAAGTGCAGGGTGTGTACAGGAAACAGATGGCCAGAACCAGAAACCAAGCGCCGTCTAAAATCGTGGTTTTGATGTGAAGACGAAGGGCATATGAGACCCTGGGCAAGTCCCTCTTCCTTTAGCTCCAGACCTTGGCTTCCTCCTGTGTAACAGGAGTGGGTGTTTTCTCGGGGGGATTGGTGGCCATTTTTAATTTTTCTTGTGCTTTTGATATTTTCTAGTTTTTCTTTTGTACAGTGATCATTCAAAACCAAATAAGCATAAGACAATTTTCCATTTTGGAAAATAATAATTGCATGGCCCTATGCATTATACCTGGGACAGAGAAGACCTAACTTTCCTTTGGATTTAGGGAACTAAAAGAAATAATCCAGATGTGGAGTGGCGGTGGAATAAATTAGTCAAAATAGAGTGGCTCCAAGGCTCAGAGATGCAGATTCATTTATTCATTCTCAACAGTTTTAATTGGGCATTCGTTTTGCTCCAGGCTCTGTGTTAGGTGCTGAGGACAGACCAACAGAATGACAGAATTGGCAAGAGTATACTTACTGCTTTTCAACCTACGTAGAGCCAAGAACTGTTCAAGAAACTATACTTTTATATCCTCAAACATACTATGTACCGTGGTATTGGTTCATATCTATTAAAGATTATTTATGCCCTTTGTGTACTAAACGCCTGCAGACAGTGTGGAGGATGGGGTACCACAGAAAAGAGAAAGTCCCTTGACTTTCCTTACCCATAAAGACTTTCCATGTAAAAATACCCTGTTATTTTAATTAGTTGTTACTGAGTTTGATCAGCAGGTGCAGTTCCCCTTTGCAGTGATGATAATTTAAAACTTGTACTTTCACCAGATGTTATAACCACAAATTAAAACAAGCTGGATCTTTACACATTTTATTTCTCAGAAATAGATCTTTTAAGTGGATCATTTACAAAATCAGCTGCACACTTTGTACCATGCTGGCTTCCATGTGTTCAAGACTGGCATTTACTTCCTGCATCACAGCTGCCACGGGACTCTGTCGTACACATACCTCATTCCGAAGGTTGTAGTCCAGTCCATTTCCAATAATCTAACTTTCCAATAACCTAGTCTGCAAACCTGGTTAATCAAAAACATCCTTCCCTTCTTAGTCTTGCCCCTTAGCCTGTGCAACTTTTATTCTATTGACCTTGTCCTTGTCCTTCATTTGGCTTTTCCATTCAGAGTCCTTAAAACGAGGTCTTCAGATTTGGTAAAAGGAGATGCTCATTTAGTTATCAAAAAAATATATATTGAGTATCTACAAAATTCAAGATACTATACTGAACCATAAAGATCAATGGTCACCAGTAGAGATAGTGTCTCAATTAGTCGTGAAGCTCATATCCTAGGTGGGTTAGTAACTTTAGGGCAATCTTGACCAAAAGGAGAAGAAAACAATTTCAGCAGGCAGGGTGAAAAGTGCAGGTAATCAGTGAAAATCCTTAATGCATTGTTTCTAAGCAAAAGATACTATTTATATACACCTCAAATTGAACTTTTTAAAATCAATTACCCATTGAAACAAATGAATAAAAATTTAGTTTTGCTGTTCATTATTCTCCGTCAATGTCATGGGAATAAAAAATTAAATAAATACATTCTGCTTCCCTTTCTGTTTCTGTCTTTGGTTTCAGTCCCTCTCACTCTGCCTTCGTCTGTGTGTTCCTCGGTGCCCCTTCACGTATGTTTTCCTCTGATCCAGGTTCTTCCTCATCAACACTTGACTCATTTGTTTCTGTGTCTCTTCCCATCCACACTCCTAATCTGTCTAGTCTGTTGTATCATCAGGAAATACATACTTCACGGGGAAAGGAAGATATTTTCAAAGAGGAAAGAGGGAGATCCAGCTCTCTTCCTATTCAGCAAGTACAAAAAGTACTAGGCATTTTATGTGCATCTAGTAAAGATGGACTGATCCCAGCACCAGCAATAGTTATGTCTGAATGGAATGTATGTGTTTCATAGAAAGGAAGGAACGCTTTATTAAAATTTATTAATATTTATGAGGCATAATGGCAGAAGGCAGGATAGCTTAGCAGCTAAGGGCGTGGGCTTTAGCATTAGGCAGCTAGGGTGTCAAATCCCAAGTCTGCCACTTACTGGCAACGTGACCTTACAAATTATTCAATCCTTCAAACCTTCTGTTTCCTCCTCTGTAAAATGGGAGAAATAAAATTATCCACTTGTTTAGGTTTTTGTGGGGATATAAAGAGATAATACTTTGACCAATTTCCAGTAACCTAACAATAACTCTGATCCTAAAAGTATCCTAGTCTATGGTGCCCAGTCAAGTATCCTGCCCTATGGTGACCATCAAGAGTTGAGAATCTACCCAAAATGGCTCTTATTCCATGACTACACCTAAGCTTTTGATACATGACAGTATTAACACAGTGCTATTCATCTAATAAACGTTCAGTAAACTCACTTTTAATTATTATTATCATCTAACTTGATCCTCTGCAATACACAAAGGAAAAAAATATATATGAAGGTTTTTTTGTGCATCTCAGAGGGCACAAGCACCCTAGGCAAGGTGAAGGGTAGGGATTTGCTTTGAGTGAAGAGCTTTGAGTGTATATGATGGAAACAAGGTTGAGGAAGGATCATGTTGTCTCAGCTAGAAGAGTTAACACCAATTCAAGTTGAGCTATTCTTTTAAATTTGGCCAAAAAGATTTTGACCTTTGGTGTGTCTTCCAAGAAACCTGCAGTGATGCTTTTATCCACGTGGAAATCTGCAGTCGATGTACTTTGCCCAATGCTGGGCTTGCTTTCACAACCAGCCGCTCTCTCACTTTTCAGGACATGAACTCATTACATTCCCAGCATATGTTTTCCACACCCAATGTGAGTGCCTCTTTCTGATCAGAAGAAAGGCCCCTATTGTAGGGTCGTGTTATCAGATTCAGAGGCTCATAGACATAAATACAGGGAATGAAAACACTCCTGCTGTTGTCAGCGTTCATACATTTTTATGGGCCTTTGAAATATCCTGATGATTAAACGTTTGAAAGTAAATATTTTTACTACACTAGAAAAACAAGCAATTTTTAAAGAGTGCATTGGGTCTATGAAGTCTCCTCCCAGAGCTGTATCACTAAAACTTTTTTACATGATTTAATAGCACAGCCAATAAGTGATTATGTAACACACACATGCACACAAAAAAATACTTATTCAAAATGCTTAGCATTGTGACCTTGAAATTTTTAAATAAAAATATTTTCAAATGCAGTTCTTATTATTTTGTAATCAGAACATTATTTTCCACTAGGAAGTTAAATAAAATATTCCTTTGAAACTGTCTAAATTATTAAAGTAGCTAGATTTGCTCAAAACTTCCCTTTATTCTCTCAGAAAATTGTTCACTCCAGGGGGCAAAAAAGAGGTTGGGATTTGTTATCTATTTTTTTAC
This sequence comes from Cynocephalus volans, assembly GCF_027409185.1. NCBI lineage: Eukaryota > Metazoa > Chordata > Mammalia > Dermoptera > Cynocephalidae > Cynocephalus > Cynocephalus volans. The sequence goes on along the minus strand of NC_084465.1, from coordinate 21,707,345 downwards.
TTTTAAATTAAAAGATTTTTTTCAAGTACTTGGTATGAAAGAGATTTTAAAATATTTCTGTAAGGTTTTTTATATCTATTTGATATTGTTCAGATTTAGTCCAAGTGGAGTGAAGGGATAGGGACCAGATGAAGTAGATAATTTCCACGTAAGGGATCTTTATTTGTGTCCAGTCACATAAAAATAAAAATACACGTACACATGCATACTGTCCCTCTCTTGTTCTTTCTCTCTCTTACTCTAAATAGACATCTTCTATTGCCCCTGTCAATTCATAGGTAAAGATGGCATACTTTGACCAATTTCCAGTAACCTAACAATAGCTGTGGTCCTAAAAGTATTCTATTCTGTGGTGCCCAGTCAAGCATTCTACTCTATGGTGACCAAGAGTTAAGGATCTACCCAAAGTGGCACCTGTTCAATGACTACATGTAAGCTTTTGGTACAAAAAAAAATTAAAAATCTAGATTTTTAAGGACCTTGCTTGCTGACCCATAGCTTCATTCTTAGCTGCAAAAAAAACATATCATATATGTGAGTCAATACATTTACATAGTAAAATAGTGGTAACTTTTTCTTTATAGTCTCTGTATGGGACCTTTATAATTTATCAATCTTCGGTCACCTGGGAAAAGGCAGGATAATGTGGTAGTCAGGGGTGCAGATGATGAAATCTGACAGGCCTGTGTTCAAATCATGATGCTGGCAACTACTAGCTGGGTTAGCTTGTGACAAATCACTTAAATATCTCTTGCTTCTATTTATCTATAAAAATGGAGATAATTATATCTGCCTCACAAAGTCATTGTAAACACTAATTGACCCAAGTAGAGAAATCAACTAAATGACTGGCACATACTATATGCTCAATGAATGTTAGGTACTATTATTAAAATCATTAATTAAATATTATTTATTAATAATATTATTTAATAATAATTATTAAAACCATTAATGTTTTGCATGGCCAAAATAAAATTTTACTGAATTTGATCTTATGCTTCTGTTTTCTTCGTCATTGTGATTTGCTGCATCCTTACTGCCAGCTTCTTCACTCATCTTGACACTTGCTAAGAAGTTTCTACTGAGATTGGGAAAGAATTAAACCTTTTAGTCACATCGAAGTCCACCACACAAACATAATTGCTATATAAAGATTTCAAAATCACATATTGTAGACATGTGGTTAATTTTCTAATTCATTAATGTTAGGCCCTTTATTTTAAATATAGTATCTCAAACTTCACTCAGAATTTTACTTGAAAAGTTCGCTCAATTTAGCAAAAATAGTTCTCAAGTGGGAAAAAGTACCAGTCAGATTTTTTATCTAATATTAGGAAGTCGAGGAATCCTTTGCTTAACATAAATCATGTGCCAGGTTCTAGGTGTTGCACTTAATGTACACTATCTCATTTAATTGTCAAGACAACCCTATGACTGAGATGTTATTACCCCCCTTTTAAAGTTGAGGGTCTAAAAGTTTAAGTAGTATGTTCAACTTCCTGTGGTGAGGGATTGCAACCTGGTACTGCCTGCCTACCCCAAATCTCAAAACCTTTTCACAGTAACAAATTGATCAATAGAATTTTTCATGTTTCAGCTGGTTGTGTTGGCTGAAGGTCCATCCTGTCTACAACAGCAAAATAACTCCCAAAGATGGGAAAAAACTATTCAAAGCGGTTATACGGCAACAGACTAGACGAAGACTACTGGGCCTAATTGAACTGTTCTTTATGCTTATTCAGGCAAATGGCTTATTTGTGTAAACACAGTGATTGTTTTGTTTGCCGTCAAAAAGTCTCCTGTGGGGCCGAGCCCGTGGTGCACTCGGGAGAGTGCGGCGCTGGGAGCACAGCAACGCTCCCGCTGCAGGTTCGGATCCTACATAGGAATGACCGGTGCAGTCACTGGCTGAGTACCGGTCACGAAAAAGACAAAAAGAGAAGAAAAAATAAAAATAAAAATAAAAAAGTCTCCTGTGTTATTCCCATTTCACAGAAAAATAGAAAGAGAGAAGATCAAGTTGTCCCCCTCAAGCCAAAGAAGGCTGTTGGCATGACTGGTCTTGACTTTTTACCAGATTTTTCTTAGTGAGACTGTATTCATCGCTAGGACAGGGACTTCGTCACACCATCACTCTGAAAAGCTTTAGGCTGTCACTGACCTTAGCAATGATCTTCTGCAGTGGAATGTTACTTTTTCATTTTTGGACCACACACTACTTTGAGGCTGTGATGAAAGCTATGGACCCTTTTCCAAGAAAAATGCACTCACAAAACTTGGCACTTACTTTCGGTGGCATCGGGGACCTCCATCCACAGACCTCCTGGGGGCCATGAACTCTGGGCCAAGAATGCCTGATCTAATGAATTTTGAGAGCTTCATTTTACATATGAAGAAACATAAGTCTGGAGAGGCTGACCCCCTCCAGATCACTCAGCTAAGCTGAGGCAGAGCCTGCTTGCCTGGTGCGGGCCCCTGGATAAGGAAAGCCACGCTGATCTTACTGTCTGTAAGAAAACGCCATGGCTATTGATTGGGGAAAGAGTGTATATTACAAAGTATTGCGTGTAGAGTGTTTTAAAAATTTAAAAACCATTTATAAACATTATTTCTAAATAAAAGATTAGGTCAAATTACTTTATGATGAGTACAATGGAAAAGCAAAGAAAGAGAAGCAGATAGGCAGAAAGATAACAGTTAATTGTTCGAGACTGGGAATCGAACTTGGCCATCTGAGTCAAGAAGGGAAAAAAAAAACTGTGGTGATTTTGCAACTAGAACTCTAATTTCCATCAATTTTGAAAATCTTTTATTTGGAATATGTTGTCTTGGCATGATTTCTTTAAACAAAGCTTCAATTATGGAACTAAATTATTATGTAGGATTTCCCCATCCTTACCAATTTTATTTTAGCAACTCAAACTCATCAAAGGATTCTTCTCTCTAAATATGAAAAAAGATAAGAACTTACTTGATTTCTTACAGATGAATTCCTATTTCACCTTTATCGCTACTATCTTCGGGGAGTATGGGGCAGATTTGGAGTCATACGCAAAGACAGGTGCCTTCCAGAGAGTAAGATCCAGAGGGACGCAGACTTAGGTCCAAATCCCGGCAGCGTTTCCAAGGGAAACCCTACTCAGCTTCTCTACTCCTATTTTGTCATCTGGAGGATGGCCATCATAAGTCCTCCTCTTAAGGTTTCATGCAGATTATAAAGCACTCGGAATATATAGTTCCTAAAATGTGATGTGATTAGCACTCAGCCAATGTTACCTGCTCTTGCTGTTTTCCCGCTGGCTGGAAGACACGGTAAGGAAGGAGCTATCAGAATAGCCCTCCCTGGGGTCATCTCCCAGGAAGCTTGGCCACTTGGCGGCTCCCTCCTGATGCATCCTGTCACTGAACAAAGGCACAGCCCATGTCGTCAGATGGTCTGATCTCTACTGTTTCAAAGCGGTCTAGGCAGCCACCTTGAAAGTGACGCAGAATCACGCCTATGAAGGTCTCCATGGTGAAAAGAAAATTTACATCCTTACTTTTAAGTCTGTTTTCATTTTTCCTACTGGTTTGAAATCAAGACAAAAATACAGGATAGTCTGGTACATATCAAGGTCTTTATCTCAATAATAGATATATATCTAATATTCAATTAATCATATATTTTAGATAGTTTTTTTGCCTTGTGAATTATTTCTTTTTTTACATTATATAATCCATGGTTTCAATACTATTCAAGCAGCAATCTAAAGCCTCTTGGCACCAACACTGTATATAAATCCTGTACTAATAATGTGAAGAAAGTTAGGTGACTAATTTTTACAAAACAATTTTGAATTGTTTTATTTCAAATTGCTGCTTTTATTCATTCTAATTATGAAAAAGCTGACACATACAAAATGATATTATGCAATATATATAGAAGTTATAACATCTAATTTTTAAACTTAGTTGTCTGGTTTTCTTTCCTTTGTACATTTAGTTTTTGTTTTTTAATTGTATTTATTTATTTTAATTGACACTTTATAATTGTACGTGCTTATGAGGTACAATCTGAGGTTTTGATACATATATATTTGTATAATGATTGGGTCAGAGTAGTTAATGTAACCATGATGTCATGCATTTATCATTTCTTTGTTGTGAGAACATTCAAAAGCCTCTCCTCCAGCTGTTACGTAACATACAAAACTTAATTGTTAACCATAGTCACCCTATGGAGGGGCTGGAGGCAGGGAAGAATTAAGCGTGACTACTAATGGGTACAGGATTTCATCTGGGGGGTGATGACACCATTTTGGAGTTAGTGCTGAAGGTCACACAATCTTGGGAATACACACACAGACACTGAACTGTATTATTTTAAACGGTGAAGTGTATGGCCTGTGATTAAAATCCCAACAAGAATTTTAAAGTTTGAAAAAAAAAAAAAAGTTCTAAATCATCATAATGCATATCCCAAAACTTATCACTCAGCTTAAGAACTAAAACATTACCAATACCATTGAAGCCCCCTCAGTTCCCTCTCCATTCTCACCCTGTTTTCCTCTCCACAGCCATAATTTATTCATTTTCAAACAAAATTCTAATTGAGGTAACATGAATTTAGGTGATAGCTTTTCCAGAATGCTGTGATCCAGGGAATTTCAAAGATTCTCTCCAGACTCTCACATCAAGGTGTTAATGAGAGCCATGTCCCTGAGAGGGCGAGAAGCTTGCCTTTGCAAACACACAGGAACAAAGGAGTCCTAATGTTGTCTAAAACGGGGAGCCTGAGCAAGATATACAGTACTGTGAACAAAGAACCTCATCAAAAGAAAATAAAAATGTAATGAAGGCTATCAAATATTTGTGTTGCATCTCTCTTCTGCCCTTTGGTTTTCTCGCCTTTGGCCAGCAAGCATGCGAGATCTGCATTTGTGCTGTCATTTGGCCAGGTGGAAATGGCAGACAGGAATGATGATGGGCTATTCCAGAATCTTAGTTATGGGAAATCTATCTCAATTGCTTTGAAGTCTTGTAGGGAAGTTCTTGACCTTCATTATCCCAGAGGTCCTTAACGGTCTTATAAGAAAGTACCACTGGGCATGAAACATGAGCATGTTGGAACGATGTCGTGACTGTGTAACTGTATTGTCATTCATCTGTGAATAAGCTTAAAGAGGAATCGTGTGCATATTTTATGAATAAAATCCATTCTTTTCACTAGTTTGCTATCTAATAAGCAATGCTCACCAGCAGTTGGAAAATCAGTTTTTAGTCATAAATCTGTATTAACTCAGACTCTTCTATTTTTGAATTTTTAATCATTTATTTGGGGACTGTAGTAAAGTATAACTTTGAACTATTTATAAACAAAGGATTTGGTTAACATGTTAAAAATGTAAGCTACATTCCATGACTTAGTTTTTAAACGCTGGAGAATACAACTTTTAAAAACTTCTGAAACAACTCTAGAAACATCCTCGTACATTTAAAAGCTTAATTTGATAATGAGAAATCAATTTTATTTTGTTCATTTTTTAAAGCAAGCTTCAAATGTTTTCTAAGCCTGGTGGAAGTATATAGAAAACCAGGTATATATAAAACCAAGTATATATAAAACATTTTTCAAGCCTGAATTTCTTTTAAGATATTTCATAATTTATACTGGCTTTCCTTCTAGTCAGTCTAGATTAGTAAGATCTGACATTACATTTGAGATTAATACCAATTGACTAAATGAAAGTGTGAGGGTTTATTTTCCATTTTTAATAACTCCCCACATCACATACAGTTCCTTTGTTGGAATAAAAATCTTGGTCAAGTACACATCAGCCACTATAAATAGCAGCTATAAGCCTGTACATTCAGGAGAGTCTCCCAAGAGTGTATTTTAAAGCCCACATTGTTTAGAATAGGAAATTCTTCCGATGTTCATATTTTCCACTGTGGGTGACATGGACGATCCTGAATCACATCTTCATTGGCCTCTCTTTTCCTGTACCATTTAGGAATCCGACTGGTAGGTTCCAGAAGATTGCTCAATATGTGCTTTTTATTTTTCCAAGGCTCGCTTGGGTCTTATTGCCCACTGGGAATTTTGCACACTTCTTGGGGCTCTCCAAAGGAAAGCTAGATAACTCCCAGAGCCAGCACCAGCAACTAGTTAATGAAAGAGTCCTTTATTTCTGGAGCTAGTAGCTCTACTGTGCCTGCTTAGAATAACAACAGTCAACCCATGTTTGATTCCCACAGAAAACCTTGCACTGTTGGCAGGTTTTGCTGGAGGAACTCAAGAGACTAATATGAAAAACAACCGCTCAGGAAGTGAGTGAACAGACAGGCAGGATGAGATGCTGGGTTGTCATGCTGATTCAAAGACAAGAAGCATCATCAGGTGTGATTACACTGCATCTTCCCCACGGCACTGTTGGCAACTACAGTAGGCATAGACCTCACTCAGCCCACTCCTTCCTTGAATAGTTCTTCTGTTTCTCTAATCAAAACTCTTGTGCAAATTTTGATTTTTTTTTGTAGTGGGGGCCCATTTGGAGGATCTAATATTCCCTCATCATTTCTCCTTCCTTGATGAAGAAGATGAGAAAGGAACTACTATTAAGGGCCTTGAACAAAATTTGTGATGTAGAAAGAGTTGAAACCTGATACCCTTCTCTCCTGCTACTCCCATTTAAGAGCCTTTGACTCTTGCTACCTAACTATGAAAGCCAACCATTCCAAACATATTTATGATCTCTGAGCCAGCATCCTCACAGTATATCCTGGCTACCCAGGGATTATCATTGCTACAGATGCTCAGCGATTTTTAAACTGTACAGAATGAAGCTTTTGCAAAACTTGAGGTTGAGGCAGAATAGAAATTTCCAATCTTTTAGTTTCTAAGGGTCTCGCATCATAGGCAGATGATATAAATTTTCATCTCATTGTGACATTTGTTGGAACTATGAGAGAACTGAACTAGGAAGGCATATCCTTCAGAAAAGTGGTCAGTTTTCATGAGAACTCTTTCTGAAGTGCAGAATTACTGCTAGCAGACAGATTCTGGTGTCCCCTTGGGTTATGTGGTCAGAAATTGACACACTCTCTCTCGCATTCTCTGAAAGGGGATTGGAAGTCCATCCAGATCCCTGGACTCAGGCTTGCGCAGCAACACGCCCAAGAGCACAGAGTCAGTGGTAAGGTTAAATCAGGAAACCTTATCACTTTCTCTAACTCTGATGCTTTCTTTTTCCTGCATTGTGATGGAGGTTCCTCAAAAAACTAAAAATAGAACTAACATATGATCCAGCAATCCCACTGCTGGGTATTTATCCAAAGGAAAGAAATTAACATATTGACAAGATATCTGTATCCCCATGTTTACTGTAGCACTATCCACAATCGCCAAGATATGAAATCAACCTAGTTGTCCATCGACAAATGAATGGATAAAGAAAATGTGGTATAGATACACAATGGAATACTACTCAGCCACAAAAAAGAATGAAATCTTGTTATGTGGCAACTTGGATGAGTCTGAAAGACATTATGTTAAGTGAAATAAGTCAGGCACAGAAAGATAAATACTGCATGTTCTCACTCATATGTGGGAGCTAAAAAAAAAAAGTTGAAACTTTAGAAGTAGAGAGTAGAATTGTGGTTACTAGTGGCTAAGGAGGGGATGGAAACGAGGGGCCAGGGAGAAGCTGGTTAATGGGCACAAAATTACAGCTAGAAAGGAAAAATAAGTTCTAGTTGTATACAGTAGTGCTAGGCATCTATAACTAACAATTTATTGTATGTTATTAAATGGCTAGAAGGGAGGAAATTAAATGTTCTCATCACAAAGAAATGATAAAGTTTTGTGGTGATGAATATGCTAACTACCCTGATTTGATCATCACACACTCCTTACATGTATTGAAATATAACTCTGTACCCCATAAATATGTGCAGTCAATATATTTCAATTAAAAAATCAATTTCTTTAAAATAAAAAAGTATCCCAACTCTCTATCTATAATCACCAACCCATGCAATGTCCTCTAGTTCCTGCTACAGAAAGTACCTTTCAGATCCAAGGTAAAAGAAAGGACACTGGATAAAGATTTAGCAGATCTGGGCTTCCTCCTCTATAAAACAGAGCTAACTCTTCTGAGGGTGGCTGAGAAAATCACGTGAGATATAGAAAAATGCCATCAAAAGTGTAAAGGGCGATACATATGACATACATTTATCATGTTATCATGTTGAGGTGCCCATGCAATTAATTCAAATCAGATTCACTTCTATTTAACTGTACGTGGAGTTGCAGGTTTCATTTTGGTCATATATTGTGTTTCAAAGGAATTTTCAAACTTCTCACCCTGGTTCCTTATTCTCTCTGACTGGCACTCTGGCATTCCGGTATTTCAAAACTCAGATACAGAGAAAATGCTGTAAAATGTTACTTGCCACTCTCCCTAGAGCCTATCACCTCTGCAGAGGGCTTTGAATCTCAGCTGCAGATTAGAAGAAGCAAAGCCATTTTATCTTCCCTTTCCCTCTAGTTGTGAATTTAGAAAATTCAAAAGCTTTAAAACACTGGCTTTATCCCAATCAGAATTAAACTCTGCTATGTTTACCAAGAGAACCCTGATGTTGGTCACTTGCTTGCCTGGTTTTGCTTCTGAGTTGGCAGAGGGCTCAGGCTTGAAGGGATTCTGTGCTTTTCCATACCATTTCTTCTTACCCCTCCCTCATCCGCTTACTTCTTACTTGAAGGTTCAACTCAACAGTCACCCATTGGGAAAAACTTCCCAGATATCCCCAGAGTGACTGATTTCCCACCTTGGGTCTCACACATCCCTTTTTGTGGTTGTTAATTATTATCTCCTATTTTATATGCTTAGTTGTTCACGCATCTGTTTTCCCACCAAATTGAAAGCAACTCTAGATCAGAAACTACATCTTACTCACTTTTATGTCCCCGAAGATCAGCACACAGTGTTGAATGAGCACTAAGACTTCAATTCCTATCTGTGTGTCAAGGCAGATCTGTGCTATATTTGCTAAGCTGTATGGGAAGGCAGAAATGTTAGCAGCTTTTGTGATATCCTCTGAATACTGACACCATCAGTACCTTTCCTGGGATCTATCACTCCCCTGATGAATTCAAATCAGAAGTGAATCTGATTTGAATTCATCACATAGGCATCTCAATTCCAAGCCTCTAGAAATTTGACTTCATATCTTTTTTTGTAGAAATATGAAGAGATTTATCTCGTATTTTTCTTTGATTAAGGATAATTTGGCTTTTGCATCATATAAATTTGACTATTTATGCTTCGTTAGTTGCATCATGGAGGCAAATGATATTAACGTGGAAAAAGTTGGTTTCCTTTTGTTGGCCTATTTGCTGTAGTACTATTTGTAATTAGTATTTGCACTGTAGAATCAGATCATCATTACAGGGTTCATTCCATACCCTCAGGAGTCCAACAGTAAACAAATTGTATAATCTAAAATTTCTCTAATGAAAGACCAAGTTTGGTTGGGAAGAATAAAGTTTTTCAGTTAATCCCAGGAGAATGGGCAGAAGTAAACAAGGGTTAGGGCCAACCTCTGAAACAGAGAGTGTTTACGTACAAATTGGGTCTAAAGTTCAGACTCTATAAATTTTAGATTGTTTTCTAGTATTAGGGTTCAATAATGGACCAACAAAAAGAGAAAAAAAAAAAAAAAGAATAGAGCAATACATTAGAACCCAAGACTTTTTAGTCAAGAGGGAGGTGGTGGAGCATTTTTTTGTTCTTATAAATAGTTGAAGTGCCTCAAAAAGTACTGTTTGGAAGAAGGGGGAAAAGTATTTATAAATAACTATTAGTCCAAACTCTTAATTAAGATTCAGATTAATTCAGTAAACATTGACTACGATACAACATGAGCTACCCTAGGCACTGGGTCTCTTTATTATAAAAGTATACCCCTTGGTTAATTTGCTAACATAAAATTTGTAATTAAAGTAAACTTAATGAAGTGGAACACCCAGAGCATGCAGACCTGAAAGCACGATAGAACAGCTTCAGATAATGTCTTTTAATTTCTAACTTAATTTTTAATTCTTAAGTCCACTAGCCAAGAGTCAGAAGGAAAGATAATTTGAAGTTATCCTAGAAAGACTCTGAATTCTAAAATACCTAGGAGAATCTCAGATTACATCAGCCCTCTCTACTTTGCAACATATTTTAGAAAGCTGAATTCATATTTCAGATCATTGGCTTTCAAATTTGAAGTGACTATCTCCTACTTTTTAGAAAAGTATCATCTATTTTATTTTCTTTGTTGTCTTCAGAAAGTCATAAAATTAAAAAAAACTTTCCAGATAGCTTCTGGCTTTTAAATGAGAAAAATAAATGTGATTTTTAAAAGTGTTTTCCCTTAAAAATCCTGTCTGGTACTATTCCACAAGTTAACGAGCAAAAAAAGAGCTCCATTTGCTTTTTCTGCCTTAATCCTAATAAGAGCCTGATTTCATTGCTTAATAACTTCAAAGTAAAACAGCAACCTAAAGTTAAAGAGCTTTCTTCTCCTAGTCTATTTCTAATCTCTTGCCTCAGGCTGCCACCAAAAAGGCACCCAAGAATTCCACAAAAGAACATTTCTCATAAATTCAGCATTCTAATAAATTCAAGTTGCATTAAGTCTCCCAGATTTAAGCAAGTGGAGTCTAACTGTAATCTATTCTACGATATTTGCAAGTCTAAAAAAAGAACAGGCTAGTAGAAGGGGTCTGCATGAATGCCAAGTCCAAGACCAGGATTGGCACTGAACATCTGGAAATACCCAAATGAGATAGACCTTAAATCTCAGGGTTGGTTCCATGAGAAATATTCTCTCTACTGTGAGAGCTGCTTCTTCATGTCTCTCTTTGGCTTGGGTGAAGTATTCCTCATGACGATTTCATCTCCCTTTCCTCTGTCTCCACACTCATGAAGAAGCCTTTGCTGACTATGTAGCTTCCTGTCATTCGGGCTTGGGGAATGTGAGGTGCCCTGGGTGGGAAATGAGAGCTCACCGGGGCCTAAAGGGGGAGATCATGCATTCTACCTTAATTAATTGACATTATGACAAATATATTAGTCTCTTGTGCATCTAGGAGTCAATCAGAGTCCCTGAGACCTGTTGATCCTAGAACTCCCATGATCCAGTTTCTGCTGCAGCAGAACTTCTAGATCCTGTACCATGATGAATACTCCAAAAAAGTCCAATCTGTGGAAGCCTTTGGGAGGACCAGCCAACTGGCCTTCTTGTAGTCCCTCTTCAGCTCAGAGAGCAAATGACAAGCACTTATTGACCATCTGCTATATGCTTAGAACTATTCTAGGCTGAATCAAGTGCAAAGACATGGTAGGAAATATCCCTGCCAGCAAAAAGGTTATAATTTACTGGGAGAGAAAGGTATGAACACAAGAACAATGAGTAAATAAGACTCTGTGTATGTATCCGTGTGTTTATTTCTGTCTACAGATGTCATAATCACGTACTGATTCATGTGATATGTTATTATAAAATGGGACAGTCTCTAACAAAGCATCACTTATATAATATAAATAATACACCCGAAGTATCCAAAACACATAATGAACTATTTCTCTAACAATAGGAACAAATGTGCTTTTATCCAGGTATGAACCTCCAAAAAAGAAATCAATAGTTTCTAAGACCTTATATGGTATCAATGAAAATAATCTGGATTTGATTCCAGCTATAAAAGCCATGTCTAAAATTAATATCCAGATGCATAAAATGGATACCAGCAAATAAATTTATGGTTGTGGAAATATTTAGATTCTTTGAACAAGAGTGATACACACTGAGCATTCTGTGGCTTATGAACTAATATGCTTCCTTTGAAGATTTGACCTTTTCTCCTGCTCTGCAATTATGTCCTCAGAGTCCCTGTGATAATTTCTTAACTTCCTTCACAGCTTAATTGTATCTCTGTACAATAAATCTACATCCTAAAATGCATCACAATGGCCAAAATTCAGTTTCCAGTGGGTAGAAATCATATTCTTCATGTACACACTTTTTCCTAGAATTATATGAAGTAGATATCATTATTATTTTCACTGAGACCAGATCCAGGCTTTTGTAGACATGCACCAGCAACCATTCATTCGAGAAGCTGCTGTTAGAGCCCTACTACTCCTATTTCCAAGCACTGTTTTATTGTTTTAAAGATGTGTTTCAAGCTGGAGGGCAGAAGGAAGTTAGAGGCATGATTCTTTGAAGACAAAAACTTTTCTCTCTAGGAAAACAAATAGTCCAGCTGGTTAAAAATCCCAGATTAAAAAAAAAAAAGCTTAGCAAGTAGACCTAAAGAATTGGTGCAAGAAGAGTTTAAACAGAGACAGAGAGCCTCACAACAAGTTAGCATCACAACATAATTATTTCTCAAATACATGCAAACAAAAGTGAGGATTTCTGGTCTATGCCCCTAAAATGATAAATTACAAAGAAATAAAGTCAAACCTAGGAAGACTTCACAGAGGTGAGGTCAGGCACTGGTTCTTAAAGAATCACTAGAATTCAGACTAGCAAAGGGAATATGAAATTCCTTCCCTTTCTGTCTTTTCTAGATGGAAAGAGAAGGAATATTTCTGTCAGGGAGAGGTGGCAAGCATCAAGAAATATGGGGTAAGTGGAGGCAAAGGCAAATAATCCTCACGCTGAGCGTCAGTTCTTTTTATAATAATTGTTAGGGTGCATCGCACTGATTGAAGATGTGTGTTAGGTTGCCAGTGGGGTGCATCTACAGCTCAGGAAATGCTTCAGGGGAAGACTTGGAGAGGAAGGCTGGGACTCGAGGTTGAGCCTTGGGAGGGAAAGAATGCCCTCCTTTTAACTGAGCAGTAGTCTTATCATCGGGAACCTGCATTTCACTACAAAAAAGCCAGAAGCATCAAGATAGTGAAATGCTGTATCACTTCCACACTCACATCCTGCCTCATCATAAAACCTAGTACACACTCCACGGGCATGGATGGTGGCACAATTGGGGTGGGACCAGAGATGCACACAGAAGGGAAGGGGAGAAAGTTCAAAGGACTACCTCACGAGAAAGGGGATTGCACACAGATTCAGGAGAACGGCTCCCTCCAGGGGGAGAGAAGACCACACAGGGTGCTATGGGTTAAATGTGGCCCCCGAAGTTCATGTATGGGAAACTTGATCTCCAACGTAGCAGTGTTAAGAGGCTGGGAAATCCAATCATGGTCACTGAAAGGTGGGGCTTTCAAGAGGTGGTTAGATTGTGGGAACTGTACCCTTGCAAATGGATCGAACCAGTCATAGAGTAATGGGTGTGGCTCAGAGGGCCTTGTAAAGAGAGCAAGTGAGCAGATTAGCTTTCTTGCTCAGCCCCTTGTTGCCATGTGACACTCTGGTCCCCATAGGACCCTGTAGAGAGTTCCCACTAGGAAGAAGGCCCTCACCAGATGTGTTCCTTGGACCTTGGATTTCCTAGCCTTCAAGTATAAGAAATAAATTTCATTTCTTTATAATTTACCCAGTTGGGGGTATTCTATTATAAGCAACAGAAACAGACTAATACACGGGGGCACCAAGTTTTATTTCTTAAGCTGGATAATGAGTACACAGATGCTCATTATAGTATTTCAAACTCATTTTAGTTTGTCTAAGAGTTTTCAGAATTAAATGCAATTTTTAAAAGGTACAGAAACCTTATAGCTGTTACTCATGTAGTCTCAATCAGAATCTGCCTAAGGTTGTCAACAGAATGATATTACTAATAATATAACTCTTACTGCTACCTATTCCTGCAGGGCTACCACCCCACTCCCAATAAAAAGTCCTTCTGATTGTTTCTGGAAGGCTCTAGGGGCTGTCTTGCACACGCCCATGAATGATATGCCCAACTACTGTGAGCAACCTGATGTGACTTCTGTAACTTGGCCCCTGCCTCAGTCAGACCCTGTCCCCCTCTGCCATGAAGTCACTTGCAGAGGCCTTCCACTGTTACTGTCCCAGAGCCTATCCTGAGACACTGAGCCTCTGTGTCAAAGACGCTACCTTGAGCCCTGTGATACAATGTTTGGAGGTGCCAAAGTGGCCCTGCATTCTCTTCAGTCTTCCAGAATTCCAAAAGCATAGAAGGGAGATAAGATATGTACCAAAAAAATTTAATACAAGATAGAAGAAAGTGAACAGTACTCTGAAAACAGTAGAGCTAAAGTACTGTACTTCAAAAGGTGACATCCTGTGATCAAGGTCCCAGTGTTTAATCACTCTTGCTCCTCTATTCCTATAGAAGTGGGAGGGTGACCCTCTCCTCTCCTCTGTTACTTTGTCCGGCAGGCACCAAAGCTTGGTCTAGACTCAGCAAACACCTTGTACAAACAGCTTCAGCATCCCCCTGCAGTCACCCCTTTCCTCAGGACATAGCCATGGGGCTGGGCTAAAGGACCAGTTCCAAAGCATGCAGTAGCCTCCAGGCAAATCCTCTTCCTAAGCCCACCTTACCATCTGTCATGCATGCCCGGATGTGTCACAATCCCTGTGGTGGGCACAACGGAACTCAAGGCCAGGACACCACTCATACACTTATCTTCCCATTTGACTCAATCACAGAGAAAATCAATTAACTTGGTAAAGGTTACTGTGTGCTCTGTATGAAGCCAGGTTCCCTAATTCATTTACGCAACTCGTATTACAGAAGGCCCACTCCACGCCAGACACTATGCTAACTGCTGCGAGGGGAGGGTCACTGAGATGTTAAGATGTAATGACCCTCCTCAAGGAGCTCACAGTCTAGTAAGGGAGGCAGAAATACATAAACACACTATGGCTGCAGTCTAGCACCTTGAACTCTAAATAGTCTCAAATAGAGTATTAAACTTCTCAGAAATTGAAATTTGGCTAGGTGCTTTGAAAGATCCTTTTCTCCCATTTGCAATCAGGCCTGTGTTCCTCAGTTTCCTCTTTAAATTATTAAGATGTATGTATGACAAGAAAAATATAATACAGAGTATCCCGAAAGAGTTGAAAATGGTCCCTGAAAACAGTATGAAGTTCACTATATTAAGGGCATATAATAGTGACAAAGAAAAGACCTCTACAGATAAATGCTGGAAGTAGACCAACTAAGCAATACATCTGGAGAAGAAAAAAAAAAACCCCTGGATTTAGCACAAAAATGAATGAATGATCTCTATAAGAGATGCTATTGAAAATGATGTTAGGATGTGTTAACAGGAATGTGGCAGGCAGCACTGGGACTTCATCCAGGCACATTCAGCCTTGGTCAAGCCTTTATTATGTCCAATTTTGGTTTCCTGTTTGAAGAGTTGTTATATTTCAGGCTGATATTAAAAGGATGGAAAATAGCATTGGCATCTAGCTTAGAAAAGACGAGACTAAAGGATGACTTAATACCTGTGTCCCTTATAGAGATAAGTGGGTTTCTATTTCAGCAACAGGAAGTCTAGTTCGATAAGGAAATAAATTGAGCATAAGACTGATTAAACACTGGGGCCTTGATCACAGGATGTCACCTTTTGAAGTATAGTACTTTAGCTCTACTGTTTTCAGGGTTCTGTTCACTTTCTTGTATCTTGTATTAAAATGTTTGTAGATATATCTTATCTTTAGATCCCCCACAGCACTTAATGTAATGACTTGCTTGTAGTAAATATTCAAGTGGTGCTAAGTGGGGAACAAAAAATTGAAACATGCTGGGACGAAACTGTTTGGCCCCATTATAAGGGCAACAGAGGGTGTAGCAACCCGTGCCGCTGTTACAGGCTAGAGGCAGATGAGGCAAAGATTAGTTAAGAAAATTGGATGAGCACAGGCCATAAGGACTCTGGTGAAGGACAGGGAGTCACACCGGAAGACCAGGATGAGAGGTGACTATGACTCTCCATAGCAATCCATACATTCCTCCACCACTCCCCCTCCCAGCTCACCACATACTCCTAACAAACTAGAAAGACATTAGCAAAGACACAGTGGGGAAAGAGAGGTGAGGAAAGCAAGTTACTGGAAGGTAGAAAGCAGGGGGATGAGGGAGAGGAGTCTGTAATATCTGTGAAGGGAGATGGAGAAAGGGAGGAGTGTTTCAGGAGGAGAATTCTTAGGCAGATCCATTACAGGGCAATATCACAGGATGGTACGAAGTGATATAGTTGGAGTGAATATGTTCAATGTCATGGGAGGAGGGGGCAGATGAGATGCTCTCAGCTGGGGGACAGGGAACTATAAAGGGCCAATGGAAAGAAGGAAAGAGGTTCTGCCTGCAAATATGTAGTTAAGCCCTTTACTTTCAATCCTATCCACCTCTTAGTGAGCAGCTATCTAGGCAAGATGTATAGTTTCTAAGATTGTAGAGTCTATGAATTTCTTTGGAAGAAAATTTGTCTCCAGGAGCCTTTTCAAAAATTCCCTTAAAATGACTTGAATTTTTGCCTCCCTATGAGTAGACGTCCTTTGGGTTCAAAGTGAGTTTCTCTAAGAAGTGAATGGCTCTGTGTGTGTATGCATGTGCATATGCATATATGCATGTGTGTATGCATGGATGTGTGTATGTGTGCAAGTATGTATGTGTGTGCATGCATCTGTGTATGCTTGTATGTGTGTATGCATGTGAGGGTATGTGTGTATGCATACGTGTATGTGTATGTGCACGTGTGTATGTGTATGCATGTGTGTGTGTATGCATGTGGGGGGTGTGGGTGTGTGTGTGCGTGTATGCATGTGTGGGTGTGTGTGTACACATGTGTGTGTGTGCGTGTGTGTTTTAACTGCACTAGGGCAGTGCACACACACTTCATACATACCTCTCTTTTCCCTAGGGAACTGCTCCAAGGTAGAAGCTGTTCTTAAACAACCACTGCAGACTGTAAAGTCTGGAACAGATCATGTAGTCCAGTCTCCTATCTCCATGAAGTAAAGTTATTTTTAAAAATCATATTTTATTAATAAAGGACCACCCTGTGGTGCGAGCTATTCCTTTTTATTGCACTGACCTCTTTCCCTCAAACCTTCCCAGCCCAGAATCTCTTTGATGAAAAATTAAACAATAAAGCTTCCAGAAATGAAGGATGGTGTAAGTAATTTGAAAGTGGCCCAGATGTTCATTTCTCTAGTAAAAGAATCCTGAAGCATCATCATTATGTGTGACACCCACCATTGTGCTGAAGGATGACTGGCCCAGTTGTTCATGGTGCCGATGAATGGTCATTAGTTCATTTCTCACAGCACCAGTTCTGGAAGCTGGTCTCTGAGCCATACCGTGAAAGCACATATGCCTGCTGGTCTCCGCAGGAGCAGAACACTGTTCACAAATAACCTTTTGGTTGTTTATTCCTAATTCCTCTCACCTCGCCTCTCCAGCTCCAGCCACCAAATCTCAGAGGACTGCTTGGAAGCCATTGCCTACCCAAGCCCTGCTCTGACCTCCTGATTTACTTGTTACCTCCCCGCCCCTCCCTGCATCGCATCCGCCTTCCAGACCCAGGTCCAAGACTCTCTTCTCTGTTCATTATTCCCCTGTCAGTACCTCACTCAGTAGCACAAGTTATGACACCAGTGAGTCTTACTATCACAAGCTGAAGGTAGACTGCTACCTCCCAAATGCATTCCATTAATAACAAGGGGCCAGCTGAGAGTGTGCACAGGTTCCCTTTCCCTGTCTTTACAACTAGGAGAATAGCTTGGTGGATATCCTTTATACAGCTGGCCTTTAGCACACCTGCAATACATGAATGTACCACATAAGCAGAAGATTACTAAATTCTTGCTCTTTTCCATGGAGGGTAAGAGGGTAAGGTGTGTGTGTGTGTGTGTGTGTGTGTGTGTGTGTGTGTGTGTGTGTGTGTGAGAGAGAGAGAGAGAGAGAGAAATTGAGTACTGATGTGGAAGAACGACAGAATTTGCTCTAGGCTATTCTGTTTTAAGGGCCTATTCTGAATATGCCAAAACTATATTTGCCACCTCAGAATTGGAGCTGGAGATGTGGGAAGGAGGAAATCAGGAGGTGAAATTTATTCCCAAGATCAAATGAGTCCCATAAGCAAATAAACTTGGTGGCTTAAAACAACACTAACTTTTTATCTACAGGGCTATGGAAGTCCAACACAGGTCTCACTGGGCTAAAATCAAGGTGTTGGCAGAGCTACATTCCTTCCTGGAGTCTCTAGGGGAGAATCCATTTCCTTGACTTTACAGCTTCTAGAGGCTACCACGTTCTTGGGTTCTTGACCTCTTCCTGGAACTTCAAAGCCAGCAACGTTTCACCTCCCTGACCATTCTTTTGTGGTCGTATCTCCCTTTGACCACAGCCAGAAAGGGTTCTTTGATTTTAAAGACCCATGTGATTAGATTGAGCACACCTGGATAGTCTCCCCGTTTCAGTGCATTTCATTTGATCACATCTGCAAAGTCCCTTTTGCCATGGGAAGTAATATATTTTCAGGTTCTGGAGATTAGGACATAGACATCTTGAGGGGAAAGGTTATTCTGCCTATCACAGCAAACTACTGAATTTTTAAAAAGTAATTGAAGAGGAAAACTTAAATGGGAAAAGTGTGGTAGAAAGAAGAGCAGCAAGATGCTTCAATACTTGTTTTTATCTCAGCTCTAGAGCAATAAACTCAAATCAGTGAGTACGGAAGTCCTCTTGTGTGAAGGCAGACACATCTCTATTTTTATGAGGGCCTTATGCACTTTAATTGAATGATGGTGTATGTAATCAGAGGGATATTTAAGTGTATATACCTCATGATATATGGATATAACTCTGAAGTTCATTAAACCATATTTACTCTATAAACTCTGATCTTGATAACAGCATAGTATTTAAAAAGGAAAACAACCAAAACTTTCTAGCCAGTTGAAGAGAGCATTTAACCTAACTGTATTAAACATCTTTAGGTTGAGCATGAGCAGTTGATGCAGTTCAGCTCCATGACATCAGGAGAGTTATTTAAATCTCTGTTTCAATGTGTCTGTGATATGAAGCTGCAGATCTCAGGAGCTCTTAATATGTGAAGTTGATTCCTTCTGCTACTTACCAAAAGAATAATCTTGACCCTACTTTGTGGACATCTGTGTTTTTCTACTCATTTGACAGAAAGCCCAAAAGTCACTCAGTACCTGGGCATCAATCTGTTCATTACTCATTCGAGATGAAGAAACGTGTTCATAACTCAAGGGGAGATGGGGTGTCATCTCCAGATAGAATCAACACCACCCCCTCTTCAGGGGCTGGAATTTGGTTACTTTCCAAGCTGTTACTGACCAGGCTTCCTTGCCCGGCTTGAGGAGATCACCACCAGAGTGCCATGGGTGCAGATGGGCCGCGGTTTCAACATGTTCCCAGGAGGGAGGCTACCCTCGTTCTCGGAGCCCATGAAGTCCAGCCCATCACTGAGCAGGCTGTCTCTCTTCACCCTTTGCATTTGGTTTGCATTTTTATGTCATGCATCTTTCCCTGGATAAAAAGGATAAGAGGAGTTTCTCAGATTTGATTTCTCAGTGGGAACTGTTTGCTTTGGAAGCCACCTACAGCAATGCTAATTGAGAACAGAGCTTGGAATGAGGGCTTGAGAACTGCCCCTGGATGAACTTTTTGGTGGGCTGATTTCTGTTGATCTTGTCAGAATTGGGTTGCATATGCATGTAATACCATGATCAACTATTTTCCAAAAGGCTGAGCATTTACACCAGTGTTTCCCTTTGACGGGTTACCTAACTTGGAATAATTATTTGTATTGAGCATATAAAGTTTCCATCAGGAAAGCTACTGTGGATCCTGGCTCCTAATACCCAGCAATGACCTTCTGGAAATCTCTAAGCCATCTGTGCCCTTTAAAATCTAAACATGATGGGCTTCTATTAGAGAGATTACAGTAAAAAATAACAATCGGCTCTCTGATGATCCCATACGGAGGGAAAGGGTGGGGAGGAGTAGATTTGGCTGAGGAAGAGCCCAGACTTTCGTCACAGGGACAGACCAAAGTGTTAACACAAAGGGAGAACACCCCAGCATCCTGCACACTGCATTTCAGCCACAGATAATATGGCCCCTCCGTGGGCCCAGCCCGCGTCCTGAGCCTGGCAGGGTCTGGCACCTCCAGAACCCTGCAGCCCCTTCCCAGCTGCGACATGCTCGGCGGTGGATCCGGATCTCATGGAAGACGCAGCCTGGCCGCTCTCTCCCAGTGAGTGCTCACTTCGCCTCTAACTTTTTCTTGTCCTTCTTCTTAAACAAATGAATTGTTGTTTAATAAAAGAAAGAAAGAAAGAAAGAAAAAGAAGTTGTGGGAGGGAAGAAGAGACACCAGGAGGGAAAGGAAGGCAGGGAGTGTGTAAGTTTCAGACCTGTATGAAACTCTGGTCTCAACTTCATGGTGGTTCTGATTTGCTGGTTTTCCTCATTTTTTTTTTTTTTTTCATGGTGGTATGTAGGCAATTTACAGGGGTTTATACCTAGGCATGGATTTCCCTATTCCAAATACCCATCCACAAAGCATTGTGTTTCTGAAGATCTGCTGTTAATTTAGAACTGAGCCCTCTGTTCAGAATGATCCATTTGCAGGACTCAGAGATTTGGGCTAAACCAGACATTGCCCAATCCTTAAAGTAAACAACCCAGAGCCCTCAATATACTGGCCATCTGACTGTGACAGAACAAGACTTTGAGCATATGCTATTGATCATGGAATTGTTCTGATAACAGGCTCCAAGGTTTTAGGATCATGAACTTCTGGAATGCTGATGCTAGAAGGGGCCTCTAAGCTGGTTTGGTGCCACGCTCTTGTTCTATATGTGGGGAAATGGAACACAGAAGGGTAACTCAGCTTACCCAAAGTCAGACACCATCAGCAGCAAAACCATGTCTTTGTACTCCCAGGCCACAGCCCTTTCACACTGGCATTTATGAGCTTTGAATAACTTCCTGGATCTTGGGAAAAGGTATCACACAAGAGTAAGAACACCAAATGGCCTTTCAGTAAATCTTTTCCAGTTTTGAAAGTTTTGGCACTGATTCAGCATGACAATTGTTGTTCCAGTTGCTCCAGCATTTGTGCAACAGTTAATCAAATAAACAGAGGAACTCAACGGGGTCCTAAAAACGAGACCCATGTCCATTATATTAGCAGATCTCTTGAATAACTGTTTCTGCAAGTGTGATCGCTCAAGTGCCAGAGCTCAAAAGGAACTTCAGAGGTTATCTGTGTGGTCCAGTGCTTATCACACTTTTTTCAAATCAAATTTTCTTACAAGGAATTCTATTACATAAAGGAAATGTTCTGGTTAAATAGAAGGTTTGGGGTCTAGAACTTCTCATCCCACTACACTCTCCAGTGACAGCCCATGGCTCACCCCTGCTCATTCCTCATCCCTCCTCCACCCCACCCCCCACCCTGTCCACCAAAACTTCCTTGGGATCCAAGGGCTCCCTGGAACAGTTCAGAAACCACTGCTCTTGTTTAATGCCTTCATTTCAGATGAGGAAACTGAGGCACACAGGAAGTGAAGGGCTTGCCCAGGGCCACACAACTGGTCAGCAATAGAGCCTGAAATGCTAGGGAAAGAGCCCTCTGTCTGTCCATCTGTCTGTCTTTCCCTCTCTCTTTCTCTCAGCTCTTGGTCCTGACTTTTTTTCCATTCTATCATGCCTGTTCTTCTATTAATTTACTTTCTCTGTGTCTCCCTCTTCTCCACTCTGTCATTTCCTGAATTTCAACAGTTATTATCTCCACCTGGGCGATCGTAATTGCCTGCTATCTGGTCCCTGGCCTTAGTCTCTCTCGCCTTTTGGATCCAACCCCTCACCACCCCCACTTTTGAGGATAGAGCCCAGTCTCCTTAATACAACATTCAAAGCTGTATACAATTTGCCTTTAATGTTTCTTCCTATTCTGACCTTCCCTGCTCCAGCCAAATTAGATCACTCGTTGCTCCCCAAACTTATCATGTGCAAGCCACGTCCTGCCACTGGCTCACTGTGTTCCCTGCACGGGGAATGGCGCAGCTGTCTTCATCTGCCTCTGGCTTCCTTCCTATCCTTCACAGCCCTAGTGAATTGCTACCTCCCGCCATAAGCCTTCCTCAGTTCCTCTCTTCTCTCCACCCTAATTACTTTTGTCCATCCTTTCATTGTTAGCCTCGTACTCAAGTTCATGGTGAACATGCTTGTCTTCCCTGCAATAGATGGTAATTCACTGGAGGCCAGAAATTTTTTTGAATGTTTGAATCTTCAGCATCCAGAATGGTGCCAACGCTAAAAAAAAATTCTTTGTTTCCTATTATTAAATAAATCAAACTCGGTTCATCTAAGTTTACACATTTTATTTGAGTCATTTGAACACACAAAGCCTCTGTACCTTTTGCTTTGCAAGAAGTGTTAGGTGAAATGCTGCAGCAGGTGCCCAACAAAATGAATTCTAAATTCCTTTGCATTTCCATCAGATAATTTATCCCATTTTCATCACCTACTGAGCAAGACCGGCAGTGATTTTTTTTTTTAAATGAGGTACATTAAAATTCCTGAATGCCAAGATCTGCACAAGGGCCATGTTATTTTCAGGAGCAGGTGTGAATAGCTATTCAGTTCTTTAAGTTTCAAGGTGTGTTTAATTTGTTCCTAGTAAGATCACTGAGGTTCTGTCACTTGCAGCTTCATATTTTCACTGCTACTTTTAGCATTTTCCCAAAGCCCTAATGAAGTTTACTTGAGTCAGGATTTTGGATTTCCTGTAAATATTTATGTTTTAGTCTATTGAGTTACACTTCTTTATAAGGAAGATGCTTTTATATATCCTGAGGATGAAAGTTAAATGTTGTGACCTTGTGTCACATTTTGTAGCAAATATGTTATATAAATTTTAAAACCATGGAATCAGGGAAACATAGGAAATTATTTCATTCATCCCATGTTTTCTAAGGGAACCAAATTAAAAACATTCCAGATAAATGAACAAATGATTGGCATAATTTTATAAGATTCTGCAGAAATGACAGAAGAAATGCACACAGAAATATTCAGATTTCTAAAAATATAGGAATAACTGGTTTATCCAGTGTGATCCAGGAATGTAGCATTCCAATTTTCCAGCATGCTAAATTTCATTAAAAATATATATATATTTTTTAATGGTGGCTATCTCTTTGCCTTCTTTAAAATAGATATTACAATACATTTGAGAGACTTTCCAATTGCTAAGAGTTGTCGTTATGAACGTAAGTTTTTTAATCATGCTGTAAAACAGTGATACCTCAGATCATATGACTCTCATCCAAAAATGGATGTCTTGTCTTCTTATTGACTTTTTTATCTCTTCTAATTGCTGTTAATGCACTTTCCTCTAGCAGTCCCACTATTTATTTTGCTGTAGCAAAGGATATCAGGAAACGCCATTTGTTAGAATTGAGTTCAAATCGTAAATCAATAGCCTAGACAGAGGAACACAGAGGCCTTCCCTCTTGCAAAGTAAAGAGGATATATGCATTGAGACTCTTGGTTTGTATAACAAACTGTTTTTGTTCACTTTTGGGTTCAAAGGCATGGTTTTAAATGATTGAATTTTCTGGACCTCTTATCTGGTTAAGGGTAAAATTGCTATTAATTCATGGATAAAAAATAAGAAAGAATGGCAGAGAAATGGGTAATGGTGCTTTGCATGTACTGGGCATGCTATAAATAATAATATAAAATAATATCGCTCAGGCAGTGGTGATTATACCAAACCTTTATAGAGGTGGTCTCCACTTTCTGTGTGTGTCTTCTCTATGAATGGCCACTTGGCCATTTCACACTAGCTAGGTTCCTGGTGGCCACCAGCCTTTCTCTCCTCTGTGTTCATGCTATTTGCACTGCTTTCCTCTTTCCTTCTCCTGTCCTCTGACCTATTCATCCTTGAAAAGAGTCCTCACTGTATGTACTTCTCATATCCCTTTCAGCCCGTCAGAAATGGCTTTGCAGAGGCAGGGCTAGCAGTGGCAAGAGGAGTGGGGCGAAGGGAAGGAGTTCCTCTGTCCTCTGGAGGCTGGTTTGCCCCTGGCATTCCTAACTGGACCAGTGAGGATGTGTTTTCCCGTAGAACTGCAGCTTCAGTTCACTGTACATATCTTGGGTTTAGAAAGGTGGCTGTGGGCTGGCCTGAGATCCCAACTACCGTGTGTAATGGTGTTTGAAGTTCCAAAAGCCAATTTACAAATGAAGGCCTTGGAAACAAGCTTTTCATAAATGTCATGCTCCCTGGATTCATTTCAAACCTAACTGGATTTTTAAGAGGGGTCTTTACAAATCTGTAAACCTCACTCATTTCCACTCATTCATTCAACAAATATTCATTGAGGGTTTCCTGTGCTAGTTGGTGCTGCTGTACTGGGTACCAAGCACACACAAAAAAAGGACAAAGCACAGGTTCTGGCCTCAAGGTTATCTTATCTTCTAACCTCCCACCCACTGCAGAAATCCTTCTTCCATCCTCCCCCTACACTCACCACCCAGTACACACACACCCCCAGATCCATTTAGGGCTGTGGCCGTGGTCAGAGCAGTACAGCTACGTGATTAGCATTATCTACATCTGTGTTTTCCATTTCCTTTTATTCCTGTGACCCTCCAAAAGAAATACATTTCACTTTATGACCCAATACCTGTACACTACAATATATATATACTTGAAACAAAAATTTTGCAAAACAGTGCTCACACTTGCTGTGTACAATGTCTTCTGATATTTTCTCTACTATTTCATTTAAAAATGTTGCTCATGACTCACTAAACAGATTTCAGAAGCTGCAAATGGGTCACAAATTGAAGTTTGAAAACCACTGAACATATCACATGACCTTGGTATCTCTGGTTCCTGCCTTCAGAACAGCTGAGGAAGCTTCGCTAACTGGTGACCACCCAGGCTGCCGGCTATAGCGGTCAGCCTGGAGGTTTAAGGAAAGGTTTTTGGATGGGAGCCAGAGGGTCAGGGTTCTGGTCTAGCTCCCTCAGTAATCAGCACTATGATCTCCAGAACTTCAGCTTCCACTCACTGCAGCATGGCTATAAGATGGAGACGCGAATGCCTGCTCTTCCTAACTCAAAGGGTTAGCAAGGACATCCAGTATAATAACGTGCATTAAAGTAAACAGAAAGATATTATGTACAAAATAAGCGCACATTACTGTTAATAGCCTTATTTTTCCCAATTAAATTTTAATATCAGAGGAACAGCTTGGAGGGACCATTTGTTGTTTATGGGAAAGGATCCCTGAACATGGTGTAATACGATGCAACTTCATAAATGAAAATCTCAGAATGACATTTGTTTGTGATTTTATAACTAGGTTTTTATTTAAGAAGCTCAGCCAGGTCATTCTGGCCTCTCTGCCCTTAAATACTTTTTCTGGCTTTAAAATCACGGAAGCAACTAGGTGGTCGTTGGGTTTTTAAGTCATGAGCCAATTTGTGAAGGAGTGTGCTTTGCCGGATGTTATCTGCTCTGACCCTATAGATTTATAAACACTAATTTCCACTGTTTTTAATAGCACTTTTTATTAAAAGCAACTAATGTTAAACAAAACTAACCAGTAAAGAGATAATTTTATTAAGAAGGGTTTAAAACAATAAACTTCTAGATAAAATATGGTACTTTTCTCATTCATCTTTCACTTTTCCTTTATAACTGCTTCTAAACTTCATCTCCCATGGACATTAATTAGAACAAATGCTTCTTACAAGTCCTGCTGAACTCTTCTTTAGGGTCTAACCCACTCTAGACATTTGCCCCTTACAGGCTAGCTCTTCCTGCTACGTTAGCTCTCTGTATCTTTCTCTACCTTTCTGTGACTGCTTGCTAATCCTTACAAGGAATGTCTACACTCATCTTTCTAGAACTCCATTCCTCAAATCACTCTACCTTTCAGTTTGTATGAACAGAGGGAAAATAAAATAAAATAAAAAACGGTGATATTCACTCCACAGAGAAGGAAATAAATCCACCACTTTTGCTCTTTAAAGAGTGAAAGCATGCTATACACAGCTCAGCAATACCTCACCAAAGGCCACAGCTCATCACTGCCCTGCATAGTTTCCAGAGAAAAATGCATAAAATGCACGAAATTTAAGCAATTTTTAAAACCTAGCTTTAAGCTGATTCCATGACAGTGGTAGCTTCTCTGTGGATAGTTTCCACAGATATTTAATACAGTTGTATGATGTGCCTAAGAATTTAATTGACAAAGACTGTGATCACACAACTTTTTAATGAATAAGTTGAGGATGGGGGTGTTTAGGTACCCTGGAGCTTTGATGCAGAAGGGGTGGCTTGAAAGACAAGTCAATTGCTCACCTCTGCTAACCGGCATGTAGCTTTTCTGGTGTGAGGCAGCCCTACAGCTGGGGAGAGTCTCCGTGCTCCTCCTATTCCCAGGCCCAGCCCTCAAAACACTAAATGGGCACATTCTTGACAGATGAGAAACCAGGGCCCTGTATCCTGACTCCCATATCTGAATTTGGATCACACTCATTGTTAAGTTTGTGACCTTGAGCAGATCGCTTAATTTCACTGTGCCTAAATTGTTCCATCTGTAAAAAATGTATACTATCTGCCTTACAGGCTTAGTGAAAATGAAAGGAACAGCTACGCAAAGAAGTGCACCAACCACAGTGGATATGTAATCAGTGTAACAGTTCCTCCCTTTCCCTTCCTTCTGAGCCCTCGCCTTGCTAAAGACCCCGGAAGAGATATGGTGTGATATCTTATGCCGACGAAGTGACTGATGCTGGGGCAAAAAGCAAGGGAATTCGGCTTGTGATTGGCAGTCATTCATTAAAACATCCTTCTACTTCTAGGAAAATCAGAACTCTTCATCTCAGGTTTTAGTTGTTTCATTTACTTACTGCTTAAAATGAGAAACTGTACTGCTATACTTTGGCTAACTCTGATGTTAAAGGAAACTTGCTAAAAACTGACTTTTTTGGCAAACTACCAAAAGTAGTAATTCTATATTTTGCCAGAAAAATCAGGATGTAGTTTAAGTAAGAATTTTTTTTGCTAGCATACGCCACTGATCTTTAAGTACCCTTGAAAGGTAAGGAGAGTGTAAATTAAGAATATTGACTTTGAAATCCAGATAAGCTTGGATTCAAATCCTTGTCCTATCATTTTATTAACCATGTGTCCTTAAGCTTGTTACTTAATCTCTCTGAGTTTCTCAGTTTATTCATCTACAAAAAGAGGAAAACATATGTAAAGGGGTTAGCACAGTGCCTGGTGCTTAGCAAATGCTCGTAAAAGGAGAGGTGGTAGGAGATTAACAATGACAATCATGGGCATGAACTGGATGTGTAGAAGATGAATCTGAGGGAGCTTCCAGGTCATCACAAAAGCATGAGTGACTATGATGAGTTGTATTAGTTTCCTAAGGCTGCCATAGCAAAATCCTCCAAGCTGAGTGGCTCAGAACAACAGAAACTCATTGTCTCCCAGTTCTGGAGGCGAGAAGTCTGAAATCAAAGTGTCAGTGGGCCGTGCTCCCTCTGAAACCCACAGAGGAGGGTCCTGCCTTGCTTCTTTCAGCTTCTGGCAGCCCAAGGTGTTCCCTGGCTGTGGCAGCATCGCTCCAGTGCCTCCACCATTTCACATGGCCTTCTCTCTATGTCTCTTCACATGGTCTTCCCTCTGCACATGTCTGTGTTTATGTCCAAAGGGCACAAAGTCATATTGGATTAGGGCCCATTCTAATGACCTCATCTTAACTTGATTATACCTGCAAAGACCCTATTTCTAAATAAGGTCACATCCTGAGGTACTGGGGTCAGGACTTCAACATATTTGGGGGGGGGAGGGGGGACACAATTCAACAATAATTCGAGTAGATAGACTTTCTAGAATTAAATGTGACAAGCCTGGCCATTACATCTACATTTTAAAATTTGCTGAGGTCTTCACAAATTGGGCAAACCTCTTGCATCCTGGAGAAGTTTACTGTGAAAACAGTATTCTGATATTGGTTAGCTTTCTGAGAAGTGAATACTTCCTGATCGCAAAAAGGCTCCCTAGACCCAAGCACAGGCAGGGGCTTTCCTTCTAACCTCACTGAGTAAAGGGCAGCCGGGAAGTATGTACAGTCTCTATCCACCCCAAGGGAAACAGTCTTGCCCCGGGTCTATATAAGTTAGTATCATGGGAAACAGTTTTCTTCACTTTTTTCTTCTCTGTATACAAGGAAGTCTTCAAAAAGTTCATGGAAAGATTCTTATTATCTTTTAATTCTATTTTTCCACGAACTTTTTGAAGTACCTTTGTAAATGTTTAAATGTCTGATCTTACTCAGACATTTAGTTTGATCCAGGGAATTATTGTGAGTCCATCCCTCTTGGATCTGAAGATTCGGGGGCTGGGAGGGAGACCATGTAAAACACCCCTAACCCTCAGAGAATGGAGTGGCTCTGTGATCTGGCTACCCCTGGGAGCCTAAGAAGGCTTAGGATTTATGAGCTCACCTCAGAGCCAAAGGTAAATCTCCAACCAATATCCGCAGATACCAGAGGACAAAAGGAACACAGCAAAAGTAAAAACTGAGCATAGGAGAGGATAAATTCACGTTACAACAGAAGGCATCTTCATAAATCATATAGGTTGCTGGTTCAATGTAATGAACCACTCACCTGAATAAATAGTAGAAGATGCTAGAAATTGTTGAAAAATGTTTATTACAACCATTCGGTTCTTAAATTGAGTACTGTATTAGTTACCTAGGGCTGCCTTAACAAAGTACCATATGTGGGGTGGCTTAAAATAACAGGCAGGTTATCCTTCAATGGGTGAATGGAGGAATGAGTGGGTGAATAAGCTGTGGTACATCCAGACAATGGAATGTTATTCAGCACTGAGAAGAAACAAGCTGTCAACTCATGAAAAGGCATGGAGGAAACTTAAATGCATATTACTAAGTGAAAGAAGCCAGTCTGAAAGGGCTACATACTGGGTGATGTGAGATTCTGGAAAAGGCAAAGCTATGGAGACAGTAGAAAGATCAGTGGTAGCCAGAGAGGGTAAGGGGGAGGCTGGGATGAAATAAGCAGAACACAGAGGATTTTTAAGGCAATGAAAATACTCTGTAGGATATTATAATGGTGGATACATGTCATGGTACATTTGTCCAAGCCCATAGAATGTACAACACCAAGAGTGAACCCCAATATAATCTGTGGGCTGTGGGTGATAACGACATGTCACTATAATTGTAACAAATGGGCCACTCTGGCAGGGGACGGCGATAATGGGGAGGCTGTGCGTCTGTGGAAGCAGGTGCATTCGGGAGATCTCTGCACCTTCCTCTCAATTGTGTCGTGAACCTACAACTGCTCTACAAAAATGAAATCTTTAAAAAAATAAATAAATAATAAGGAGGGCTGGTTCCTTCTGAAGCTCTTCACATAGTTACCCTCTGTGGGGTCTGTCTCTGTGTCCAAATTTCTCCCTTTTATAAAAACACCAGTCATATTGGATTAGAACCCACCCTAATGACTTTATTTTAACTTGATTACCTCTGTATGGGCCCTGTTTTCAAATACGGTCACATTCTGAGGTAGCAGGGGTCAGGTTGTCAACATACCGTTTTTTTTGGAGTGTACAATTCAATGCATGACAAGTACTGAAAGATTTAAAAACTTTAACAGGACATTTCATAGCTTAATTCATAAGGGATAGGTGGGATAATTATTGAGTACATTTAAAATGCCAGCTGGCTAATGGGTGTTGGGCAGCAGCAGGGACAGCCAGATCTCTCCCTGGTGGGTTGAAAACCCGTCTACGATCATTCGGGTGAGAGTCAGACCAACGTCCCCGCATCGGGCTCTGATTCATCAATTCTCCACGAAGTCTGGGTATTAAGCCAGCCCCAGAGAACAGAAAAAGGGATTATCCACTTCCACTAGGACACATGCCTTTTCTGGCATGGGAAGATAAAGCTCTCTGATGATAAATTTCCTTCTACATTTTAATGAGAAGTGACATGGATTAAGAAAGAGATAGAGCAAATAAGAGATGAAAGGCATTCCATTTATTGGACATTTTTAGCCACAGCTCTCCCCTACCCCCTTCCACCTCCCCCCCCACCACCAAAAAAAGAGAAAAAGTAATCAACAGAGGAGGAACAAGGAAGTACAAACAGGAGATAAGAATTTTCCCTTATATTTATTCTGCATTTCTCAGCCTCCTCTGGTGTTTAATATTTTCAATGAAAAGGAGTTTGAGGTCCTCGAGTTAGAAAAATCTTTCTGCTCAATTCCCCCCTTCTTGTTTGGAAACAACAGCATGCTCTGGAAGACCTATAAGCACAGAATCTATTTCCACTGTGCTGATGATGGTGATGATGATAATAATAAAATCACAAAAATAGTTAACACTCATATACGAAGGTACTTCAAAAAGCTCGTGGAAAAATGGAATTAAAAGATAATGCAGTCTTTCCATGGACTTTTTGAAGTACCCTCTAGTACTTATATGCCAAGCACTGTTCTAAGTACTTTGCAAATACTAGTTTATTTAATCCTTACAACACCAGTGTGAGTTAAGTACTATCACTTCCATTTTAAGGATGAGAAAAATGAGGCCAGACAAGTTAGGTCACTTGCCCACTTCCTCCCTGCCTGGGTGTGAGTAATGACTGGCTCCTGTGCTCTTTCCAGCTTAACGTTTAACGTTGCTGTTCCCTGTGTGTGCTTTCAAGGCTCTAACCTCTGGTCTTTGAGGGGGTGGATCTGGCAACAATTGTATTATTACATCAGATCCTGTTTGATGAGCAAGCTTCTCCTCCTGAAAGAACAGGGCTAGAGGGGATGGATGAGAAGAATCTGGGAAGAGTCTTGGACTTCTCATGACTCTTCAGCTTAAATAACCATCCCAGGAACTAAATACGAGTTAAGGGGTCCCTAAAAAGAGGAAATGAGTGTACCTCTTCCCCCAGTAGGTGATGTGGACTTCCATGAAACTAGCAACTCCTCTAATTTCATTATTATAAATATCACATGACTCATATGCTAATGAAAAGAAAATAAATTCCTTGCATAATTTTGAACTTTTCCATATCTTAACTTGTAAATCCTTCCCTGTCAAAGTCAGAGAACTGAGACCTGGAAAGAAATGTTGTATGTCGTAGTGCAAGGAGCCCAGACTTTGGGGTCAGCCAGGTGATAGTCAAAACGCTATGTGTGGACCATGAAGGACACCGGGAAACACACGCTGCTTCCCTCAGCAGTTTATCCAGGAAAACAAGGTTTATTGACCTTCCATGTAGAAGTCACTTGCCTAAAGAGACTATGTGTGGAGTCGGGGACTCTGATCTCCTTGGAATGGAGGACAGCAAACATATAACAAGAGGAATCAGGCTTCCCATGAGGATGGTCTGCTGTGTTAAGACTCTCCTTGACTAAAGGTATAGCCTCCTGAGACCAAAAACAAAATAATAATACTATGTAAAAAATCCTGGGCAAGTGATTTGACTTCTTTGTGCCAGGTTTGCTCATTTAGATCAATAAGAACAATCATGCCTATTCATTGTTATTATAAGGATGAGAGGAGATGCATCTGCCTGGCACCTAAGAAACACTGTGCAAATGGGAGTTATCACCATTAAATATGCTTCCCCGTCCTTTTAAACAATTTGTTTGAATCACTCATTCAAAGTCAAGGTTGGCCGGTTTTGTACATTCCTCTTTTCTTTTTTTTTTTTAAATCATCAATGTTACTGTTTATTTTTAAATAGACAATGACTGTTGTATTTGGCTTTTTACCCTTAGAAACAGTAAACATACAACTTCCACAAGGAGTAAAATTTAGCAGAGTTAGTTGTTCGTGACTAGCAGCAGCCCAACCCCCGGGGAGTGGGGGGAGAGGTGCTTCCTGGGGCTTCCTACAGCCTCTCAGGAGCTCCGGCACCCTTTGTTTAGAGGTCCCTAGGGGAACTGGAGGACTTGAATTCTCTTCGGAAAGCTTCAGAGCTCCCTATGTGAGCAGAACACCACAACACAAGGGCATCTTGGAGACAGGAGAGAGCACCAGTCAGAAAAGCCTAAAATTATAGTGATGTCCTGGCTCTGAATACAACTTGCCCAGCCTTTCCAAGCCTATTTCCTCAACTGTAAAATAGAAATGATAATAGTGCCCATCTCACCAATATTATGAAGATCAAATTAGATCATGTACGTGATGAAAATGTTTAGTAATCTGTTATTGCTTGGATGGACCTGAGTTCATGAGTTGGCTCTGAAAACAGCTTAGCCACTAAACAGGACGGGATTAACAAGACAGCCCTGCTGACACAGAGCATAACAGGGAGACATCTCATTTTGATTTGGAAGCTACTCCTAGTTGCACCAATATCATAGAAAAAAGCCTGGCTTGAGTGGCAGGACCATGTGAGAAGAGGAAGAAGGTGGTAAACCAGGACTAGTCCTAGAGAAGTAGCCCTGGAGCAGAAAGACAGAAGAGCAAATAGAGCTTTAATTTTGCTCCAGGTTTAAAAAAAAAAAAGAAAAAAAAAGCATATCACACTTCTAGATTCAGGGGTATATTCTACATCCTAGAACTGGGACAGACCAATGCAGAACACCCAAACCCAGCCTTTCTTAAAAGTTAAGACTAGGTGCTTAAGGATTATATATGCAACTCCCTAGTTGCATTCAAATTAAAATTTCCTTGACTGCATTTCTAAGTTTCAAGAACACCCTTCCTAAAAATGCATTTTTTTAAAAAAAAATTCAGATTATGATTTTTTGGTTTGGCCTTTAAAAAAATTTTTGTTTTTCAAAACCATAATTGTGGCCTACCCACAATGGATTCTCCTCCATACAGTGAGGAGAATTAATTTTTCCAGTCACCTCCTCCCGTGCCTATTACCCCCTTTTCATTTCTGATGAACTGCACATGTTGTGGAAGCCACTTCTGGGCCCTCTGACACCAGCAGTCTGTCTTGCGGCTGCCAGTGTCCTAATAAGGGAATGAATCGAGCTCCTATTGGTGAGGTAAGGGGAGTCAGGCGGTGGATGATATTTTTGCTGATTGAGGAGAAGGTGTGGTTTGGCAGGTACCTTGCTGGTTTGGCTGGCTCCCGACTTAGTTTTCTCTCTTTTTACAGTTCTAATTCTGTAAAATAGACTGTAGGAATCATTTTTTTTTTTTTCCTTCACAGATCTTTAGCTGAGCTTTAAGAATATCAGCCTGACACAGTTTATCCTTGATGGGAAAAGACAGGAATTTAGGGTTATCTGATGTTCTTATCATTACAGGAGGTTGAGGTTATAAATTAAATCCTCTCGGTCACCAGGCGATGAGTGAAGGTGGTGTCAAATTTGGTCAAGTTTGACTGTGGAGAGAACAAGGGATATATCACTTGGTACATTTAACCAGTGTTTAATAAGTTTTTTAAAAAATTATCTGCATAAAAATATTAAGTAACACCTACTTTTGCTCATAAATATTTATAGACCTCAGTTAAAAAAATAAATTTTCAGAGCCTGCCATCTAGGGTCATAAGGACAAACTACTCATCTCTTTTGCTATGATCACTAAATGCTTGCCTGTGACTGCTCTCTCTAGGTCTATTTTCTGAATGAGTCGACACTGCTTTTTAACATAACTGCATCTGGCCTGAACTGTTCCTAAGCCTCTCATTATGAATCAGTGTTTCTCAACCTGGCTGCAGACTGGAATCACTTGGGGAGCTTTAAAGAGTTCTAATGCCTGGATCATACCCAGAGCAGTTCTGATTTAATTGGTCTGGGGCACAGCCCAGGCATCAGGATTTTTAAGAGCTCCCTCAGGTGATTCCAACGTACAGCCAAGGTTGATAACCTTGAGAACCGCTGCTCTGAATGCATACTCTGTTGTACTATCTGGCTCCCTCAAGCGCCAGGCACTTTTTCTTTCTGACATTTTGAAACCTTTAAAGAAAATACCGTATATATATGAAACAGGTTAGACAGGTTTCTTCTCCAGTTCAGTTCAGTTGTTTTAAACCCAACAGTAGAGAATTGTGCTTTCAACCAAAATCAACTTCTAGACACATGGGTATTGTTTAAATTTTATTTTCCATGCATGTAAGGAGTGAAATACTCTGCCAAGTAGTTGAAAACAGTGTATCCATTTCAAAGTCATAAGTAATGAAGTTATATTTTTAATGTTTTCTCTGTATCCCTGCAAGTTATTCATCCCTTGACATTTAGTTTAGTTAATAAATGCCTCTTTATTTGAATTTTCTTGTAATATTAAGCCAACTACACATCTTGAAATTGTGAAATTGCTGTATGTAGTGAGGATAGGATGATATGACCAAGAAATTAAAAAAAAAAAAAGTTAAAGACAACCCATCTTCAAAAATAAGAGGATACGAGAGTGCAATACAAGCATGGAGAGAAGCTTTGAATTTTGGAAGACTCATGAATTAATCAGGTGTCTTGAGTAACTCATTACTCTCAGTTTACTTACTGGATATTTCATTACCAAGGAAGAAAGATCATTTAGAAATTCAGGACAGCAGACCGAGCTAGGAAAATAAATTAGAGAATCATCATTTTAAAATTGAAAAACAAGTTATAGGCATAGATGACATGACCCAGGGAGAGTATGCTGAGTAAGAGAAGAAAAGAGTTGAGAAAGAAACCCAATAAAAGACACAAAAGAAACTACAAAATAAATGGGCAGAGAATGTCAAAAAGGGAGTTCTGATCCACAGCATCAAAGCTCGCTATGAGGTCAAATGAGATGGAATGTATAAAGGGCCACTGGATACTGTCCCAAGTATAGCTCCTAGAGAGCACAAGCCCATGACATGATGTCACTTTGGAGTTATGGCTACTAATGCCTGGATCAAACATACCGAATATAGTCAATAAAGTGTTCTGAGGTATGTAATAACCAAATTGAATTGGTCTTTTGATATTTTGATCAACTGGACAAGTGGTTAAGATGTCTAGAACTAAACAAAATCACTGGCCCCACAAAGATATATTTCAAGGTGAGTTTAGATCAACTACAAAGTAGGTTAAACTAATTTATAAACCTAACTCTGAAATTGAATGGAAAAGTGACAAGACAGCCCATGATATGGTGGAATTGCTATTTTTGGCTATTTTTATGACTTCTCCCTTGAATTACAGAACTAGTTTTGGCTGGAGCACATGAAAATATTTCTAAAGGACTGGCTAAATCAAACGTGCTTAGTTTACATATGTGTACTTAATTATTTTTTACTTCCACAGACATTGCAAGAGGCCAAAATCAACACTAGACTTGATAGTGAGAAGAGAGAGAATATAGAAGGATGTAAGAAATTTGCAAGGGAAGATGATGCAGGAGGAGGAAAAGGGGCATGCACCAGAGTGGTGGGAAAATATAGAACTTCTGCTCTGTGAGCCAAGCCAAGGTCAATCATGTGACAACAAAAGAGGCAGCTGATGGGACATGCACACACATACACACACATGCACACACAGTCTCTTGAAGCAGGCCAGAGTTCATAATCTGAGTGGAAAACACCAGTTGACTAAGTTTGCCTTTAGCCTCTGATTATTGACTAGGTTCAAAAGTCGATATCTTTCTTGTCTTTAACTATTTGGTTCTTACAAGGCAAACGTACATTTTCCAGCTCTGAACTCAATGGGATTCTCTGTATCAAGTTGCAACATAATGCCATCTATGGCGAAAATAGCACAAGAATGAGAAAAAATTTACACTAAATGCATTAAAACTTTTGCCTTCTGTATCAATGAGCAAAATATACCAGGTTCCTACCAAGGCAAAAAATAGTTTATGGCTAGTAACTGCTTACAACTGTTGGTAGGAAGGAATCAAAAGAAATGGGAAGTGCTGGGGTTCCACCTCCTGTATTTTTTTCGTAACTTTTTCTATCTCCAAGCCTAGCTTTGAAGCTAGCACTATTACTCCTAGGTTGGTTTCATATGATTCTGTTCCATCACTTCGTAGTAATGACATTGAAACCTGACAGATCTTTCTTCCCTTGGTGGTCAGGCTTCGGCTTCTGGAACTCGTAACCAAGCAAGCCTCACAGCCCATGCAACATGGCCGTGCGCATAGCCGGTGTTCCTGCTTCATCTGGCCACCCACAGAGCTTCTGAATGAATGCGCATGCGTGTACATGTGTGCACATGGGTGCTTTGGCTTTGAAGGTGGCCTCCCACCTCTGTTGGTTAGAGAAGATAAAGTTCAACAAATACTCATAAACCTAGTTATGGAATTGTCGGTCTTTCCCTATACGTGGAACTGAGTCTCATTTCATGGATCTGTCCTTTTGGGAAGCATTATGGTCCTGTATTTGACACTAAAACTTTTCAATGGCTTCATGTTGGCCTACTTGTTCTTTCCATGTTCTGATTCAGATAAATCCATATGAATTTAGACAGTTCACCTCATATTCAGAGATGTGTTAATTATCCTTCATAATTGCCATTGTGCTTGGTGTTTTAATGCCATATGCCTTTCTTGAATGCAATTATTCAAAATACTTATTAAATACCTACTTTGTGCAAGGCACACTGGGGTGGGGCACTAAAAATGTACAAAACTTGACTCTTGCTTTCAAGAAACATGACATAATATGGGAAATAGAATGATACACAAAGAACAACAACAAAGTGATATGTGATAAGTATCTGGAACAACACAACACAGATTTCATAGTAGGGAGAGAATTCCTTACAGTTGACTTCCATGGTTGGAGAGTGTAGGATTTGAGCTGGGCTTGAGGTTAGACAAGGTAGCTCTAGGTAAAAATGGAGAGGAGGGAAGACCATCTAAATAGAAGCACAATCAGAGAAAAGAAGGCAAGAGAGCAAAAAACGAAGTTAAAAGAGAAAGAAATAAAGCTTTACTAATGTCTGCTATGCTTTCTGGCTCCAGCACCTTCCTGTATTCTATATTTCTGACCATGCATGACTGGTCCTAGGAAAGGGCATGAATTGCACCCCCCAAGAGGGGGGACCCACAGGGCCTTTGCTCGGCCTTCACTTCTCAGCACACTGTAACTCAGGGCAGTCTGTTTGTAACAGGGGAAGTGATTTAGGGATGAGATAGCTTACCTAGTTTAAACTAAACTAACCTTCATGATATAGACCTGTACTTCATGATACAGACCTGTACAGGATTTCTACAGAAGCTGCCAGCAGCAGGTAACACTAATAATGCAAACCCAGGGAAAGAGACAGAGAGGGGGAATGTAACTGCTTTTCAGAAGAAACTCATGCAGTGAAGGGAGCTTTTGGAAAATGGCCCCATTTTTTGTGATTTTGTTGCGAAAAAAGACGTAAACATGTAACCTACCAAGACTATTATACCTTTATACTTCACCTCGGAAATAACTTTTTCTCATCTATTTAAAAATCTCCCAAGTGAAGCATTTCAGTAGATTTTGAAGATTTTTCTTAAAAATGTAAAACTAAAACACCTAAAATGTTCATTCATTTACACTTTGAATGAACAAGTGATTGACATTAGGACAGACATAAATTTTGTAGGCAAATTGAATCAAAAATCTGTGCACGATCAGTGGGGGAGATTTAATAGACTAGTATCGTGCTTCAACACGCCGAGCCAATGATGTGTTTCTTCCATCTGTATCTACATATCTTTTAGGGACTTTTTTTAAAAAAATTAAGCCATAACTGTCATTTAGAACTAAATACCAAAATAAACCGAGCTTAAAGCCAGACCTCCAAATTACTGATCTCAATGCCAAGATTTCTCAGAAATAATGTTTTATGAACATTAAGTCAAATTACACAT
Organism: Cynocephalus volans; assembly: GCF_027409185.1. NCBI lineage: Eukaryota > Metazoa > Chordata > Mammalia > Dermoptera > Cynocephalidae > Cynocephalus > Cynocephalus volans. The sequence goes on along the minus strand of NC_084465.1, from coordinate 21,669,549 downwards.
TAAATATAGTTTTGTTTCATTATCATTCGATCCTTTTACATTTGTTCGTTTTTTAATGTCTGTAAACATTTAAATAGCACTACATATAGATAATTTGTAAATAAGTAAATATACACGTATGTATAAATACATCTATACACATATATGTATATATAAATGTTAGTAGTGCATGCTGAATTTTTTCAATTGATAGGAGTACACTATAAAAAAAATGTTTAGAAACTATTGGCTTAGATCAGAGATCAGCAAACGTTTTTGTAAAGGGCCAGATAGCATAGATTTTTTAATTTATGAGACATACAATTTCTGTCATAATTACTCAGCTCTGGCATCAAAGTGTAAAAATGGCTCTTGATGATATGGGCATGGTTGTGTTCTCATAAAACTTTATTTACAAAAACAGGGAGTGGGCTGGATTTGGCTCACAGACCATAGTTTGCCAATCCCTGGCTTAGATAACTAAAGCTCTTTGTTAATCTACAGAACACCCTAAAAATGCTTCTGTATTAAAAAGAAAACAGGCATGGGAACTTAAAGACCTGAGTCAGTACTGATTCTGTAATAACCATTATGAGTCATTTCACCTCTTAGACCCCAGATTACCTTGTATAAAATGTGGAGCTTGAATTCAAAATAACCTCAAAAATTCCTCCTAGTTCTATTAATCTGTGATCCTACCATCTCACCAAATTGCCACAGCAGTGGATCTCAGCCTCAGATTCGGAAGCAGAATAAGTGAAAATCCCATTTAAATCTGTGTGGACAAAGCGAGTGCATGAAGGTGGCAAGAATAAAAAAGGACAGAAATTCCATTCTGAAAAATGGAAAGGCACAGCTTATTGCACTTGAGGGATCCTCCACAGAGCTACTGTTCTAAATGATTGTAGGATTTGCTGAACTGAAGTCCCCTCTTGCAGCTAAGATTTATGGAGCCCTTGATATTGGGTAGCTGGCCCTAATTTCTTTTATTTCTTGGGGAAAGCTGCAGAGTGAGATGAAACACCTGGAGTGGAGACTGAAACTAGAAAATCCTCCGCATGTGCTGCCCTTTAAGGCCTCCTTTCCATGAGGCCCTGGCCTTTGGAAGAAGCCCTCTCCTTAAGCTTCGCCAAATGGTCGGCCTGCTCTTCCCAGTTGCATCTGGCATTCCTACTGAATGCGCCAAGCACAACTGGAGCTTCACTAATGCCCTTCGTGCCTTCCAAGCCCTAGCCAGACTGAATTGTTTGCTTTTCCATGGCCATATTTCCTGACTCTGCAACCTTGCTATTCGAGCTCTCTGCATGTGGGAAGGTTCTCTTCCATCCCCCCAGCTCCCAATCCTAGCCATCCTAAAAGACCCAGCTCAAATACCACTTTCTCCATGAAGCCTTCTCTGATCCTTTAGAAAGAATTGTCTTCTTCCTCCTCTAAACTTTAAATCACTTTATGAGTTTCCTATAATATTTACCACATTCTGCCTACTATGACATTCTCACACGTCTTAGCTTCCCTGCCAGATTATAAATTCCTTTCAGGGGGTTAATTCATCTTGGTTTCCACCCCCAGTGGCTTGAACAGAGTAAATGCTTAAGTAGTATCTGTTGAACGGACTACACCAGCCACCTGGTGTCAGTTTTCATGTCAGAGCAGCAACCAGTACCAACCAGCAGCCCACCTCCCCAAATTAAGACTCTGCCCCGATAGCTGGCACATCGCCCCCCACCTCCTCCTCAGAATTTAGGCCCCTCATGCAGCCCCCTTTGCTGCTCAGAGCTCACTACTCTGATGTCCCTTCTGAATTGAACTATCCTCCCCTTAAAGTCTAAGTTCCACATGGATCTGTGGCTTGGTTGGGGAAAGGAATGTACACAAGGTTAGAAACCCATAAGCCAATGCCAGTGCTGTAACTTTGTCATTTGTAACTGTAATTTTTAGAGTAAAGTCAGTTATCTCCATTAATGAAACAGTTCCTCCTCTACTAGGTAACAATTTTAAGGAATTAGAGATTGCATTGGTTGGTAGTCAGAAGACAGTATAAGCCTCATTGGTTAATAATCTCACCAATAGATTAGGGTAAAAATCCTATCCCTTGTTGGAATAGAAATCTGCTGGTACAGGACAGGTACCCTAGAGTCATTTAAGTTCAAGAATGTCTCTAATGCCCATGCCTCCCTCTTCTAGAGCCCTCGTCCTCTGCGTATTAAGCTGTTGGTGATGCTAACTCAATTAGCACACATAAATGTGGGTGCTTAGTTATTTAGTATCATCCTATCTGTTAAAATATTTACATCTTTATAAGTCTTCTATTTACTCAAAGGGAGTCTTTGAGCATGGTTTTATTTGGTTTGCTTTGGTCAGACTGGCTTTTTACCAAATCACAACAAATACTCATAGATGTCTGCTTTTCTCCCTCCACACTGAGCGGGCCCTGTCTTAGGTAAGGTTTCCACTGATTTAGGAAGATGACCCACCAAAAGCAGAGCAGACTCCTTCACTTCCTTTCCCAACAGTAGGGAGGTTGGATCTATTTGCGGTGGTTGGCCGCCAAGTCCCCTGCAAGGATAAATGTTCTTTCCAGAGAGCCAAACATCCAGGATTTGGCCCTTCATTTTCCATTTCCTGTCTCCACTCAAGGCTTGTCTTTCTACTCGCTCCCACTTGTAAACAAAACTCTGCAATTCTAGCACACAGAGGGTAGAGATGAGCCGACTGGACGGTACATAAGTTTGTGTGACAGCTCTGGAGTGAGGGAGGTAGGAATCACCCCCCACCATGCTTTCTTGTTAGAATAACAGTCACTTCTTTCACTAGCAGTGTTAGAAGCAATGCCCCAAGGTCATAGCAAGAGATGAGGGCCACTAGAGGGGGGAAAGACGGGAGGCTGTGCCATTCGGGTGGAAAGGAGGACTGGAAAGGAGGAGATGATGAGTAAATCTTTTTCCAATTAAGAAAAATGAGAGTGGAAGTAGAAAAGCTCCAGCGGGCACTTTGCGGGGAGGGAAAGATCATAAAAGGCCTGTTACAAAAATCCATTACCCATGAATTTCTCCACATTAAGCACTGTCTGTCTAAAGAGGAGGTTAAGGATCCACTCAGCTGACACGGGATATGTGACTGGAATTAGTGGCACCCACATGCCATCTTCCATTTCTGTCGGCATGTCTGGAATACCACTTTCCCTTATAGGGATTCCCTGTAATTAGTCACAGGTTTATAATCTCCACTTAAGGATATCTTGTTTTCATATTTGCAATCACTTCATTTTTTTTGTCAGCTGTTTACCAATGTGATAGTGGTCCTCTGATTTGAAGCTCAATCATGTGAAATGATGATGGACTTTTGTACCATATTGTACAAATATTTCAAATTTGGGGATAAGACTTGAATTTCCAGATCACTCTAGATTAATTTAAATTGGGTCCATCTAAAATAAGATGTATCTAAAATGAGTTCATATTATTGACATTTGAAGATGGAAATGGAAATTTGTTTCTAAGAGATGAACTGTCTGGATATGAGAAGAATTTGCTTGTTTATATATACCTGTGGTCAGATGTAATGCATCCAAATCAGCCAGTGGAAATACAGGAATCTCCCTGTACCCTGCTCTGAGCAGGTGTTGGTTATATATGCAGGTGCAGACCTCTATGAAAGGAAAAGAACTGGCAGCCTGTAGTGTGGTCATCCATAGACACCTGGGTCTGAATTGTTTTTCCATGATTTTACTTTCAAAAAAATTGAATAAGCCCAAAGTTTATTATCCACATCTACTATGCACATTAAAGCAAGATTGTCCTTTAATATCAGGATACTTCAAAAAGTTCATGGAAAAATAGAATCAAAAGATAATATGAATCTTTCCATGATGACCCTTCATAAATACAACAGAAAATAGCCTCAAAGCAAACTTTTCTTTTGACTGACAACATTAAAAAAACCTAAGTTCATTAAGGATCATATTCATTTAAGGTTTATTAGACACATAACCCTAGGGTGGGGGTGAAGAAAAGGTAACATTATGAAAACACAGGTTGTAATTGGGCTCATCTCTGTTAGCCACATTTTATACCAGTTGATCTTAAATAAGGATGGGAAGAGAGAAATGTTTGGTTATTTTATTTTCATTATCTTACCAGCCACTTTAACATTGCTCTTACTCCTTTTCTTCATTTTAACCAAAGTTTAACTCAAGTAGCCAGGTGAGGAGCAATATATATCTTCTCTACCAACCCTCTCTTTCCATACCTACCCTTTGTCAACATCGATAAATTAAAAAGTGAATGTTTGTATCTGAGCAAGCTTATTGTTTTAATAGGGTGGGGTAGGTGGGTTGGTGCAAATTTAGTCCTGTTTGTGACCAAATAACTAGATTTTAGTTTATCTTAGGAAACTGTCATGGAATTATTCCTCTGCAATCTGTATTTAATGGGTTTGGCAGATGTGTTCTTTCTTTAAAAATAAATGTGAGAAAAATAACTTCCATAAAAAAGCAAATCCCTTTTATTTATTTATTCATTTTATCACAAACTATTTATAGACTTTTTAAAAGAAAATGGCGCCAATTGAATAAGAAGTTAGACATTTATCCCATCTGAACTATAATCTCAAGAAATGTTGGAAACCCCTGTACTTCATCAATCATTATAAACTACAGTTATTCACATAAACATAGATGACTCTCAAAAGCATAATGGTGTGTGAAAGAAGCTAATCACAGAATGCACACAGTATTATTATGTAAAGTTTTTCAAAGGCAAAATTTAAAAATGTATTATTTAGGGATGCATACCATGGTGGTAAAACTACAAAGAAAAGAAAGAGAATAATTCAAGTATCCTAAAATTCAGGCTAGTGGTTATTTGGAGACATTTAAAAGGAGACAGAGAGGGACTGAAGAGGGGCACATGAGGATCCCTAAAGTGCTGATTCTTTTTAAGTCGGGTAGTAGGTGCATGATAGAGTTTGGATGTGTTGTCCCCACCAAAACTCATGTGGAAATCTGATCCCTAATGTAGCAGTGCTGGAAGCTCTTTGAGCCATGGGGGCAGATCCCTCATGAATGGATTAATGCTCTCCCTAGGTGGGGAGATTAATGAGTGAGTTCTCACTCTATTAGTTCCCGCAAGAGCTGGTTGTTTAAAAGACCCTGGCACCTCCTCTCTCTCTCTCTCTCTCTCTCTCTCGCTCGCTTCCTCTCGCCATGTGATCTGCTTGTACCCGCCGGCTGCCTGCCACTTTCCACCATGAGTGGAAGCATCCTGAGGCCTGTGCCAAATGCAGCTGTCCCAGAATCATAAGCCAAATAAACCTCTTTCCCTTACAAATTACCCAATCTCAAGTATTTCTGTTATAGCCACACAATATGGACGAAGATAGTGCATAAGTGTTTGTTTTATTATTATTCTTTAAAGTGGTCACATACTGTACACACATTTGTAGGTAAAATATAATTCATGATAAAAGTCTTCTTAATTTAAAATAATGAACCCCCCAATTAGAATCCATCATTTTTCAATTTCCTGTGGCTATGTGCATTGATTCAGAAATCAACCTCTCAGCCTGAGGATCTGCCTGCTCTGGGGCAGGAGCATCCTGAGAATCATCCTCCTTTAACTTAGAGTCAAATCAGAAGTCCCAGTACTCCCCCTGTGTCTTCTAACTATACATGATCAATCAGACCCAATCTGTTTGTTGGACAGGACAGTGCGGTCATGATGATGCTAAGAATCAGCCTGCTATGATACATGTAGACATAAGGAGAAGAGGTTCTTTTTTCACTGTTTAATGTTTCTTTCTACCCTGCCCTGCAGCACATTTCCCCAGTCATGGTCAGTGGTTATAGAAACTCGTGTGATTATGGGATATCACCATTGTATAAAGCAAATGGTAGACTGGAGATGATAACTTGTGAGGACATATGTAAGAACACAAAAGTTTGCAAGCTCACAGTGTTTTATTATTGAGAACCCAAATGTACGGTCGGTATGCAAACTCTAGTGACTTGCGAGTGTGTACGAGGTAGATGTATGGGAAGACGGGGTGGGAAAAGGCCTTATGGGTGAAGTAGGACATACTTCTCTTCTGGATAATTTTCTTCAAAGTCACATGTCCTCTTGCATGCCTTTACCCCAGTAAAAGGCACAGCACTGATATAGCAGTGAACCCTACAATGAAATAATACAGCACATTTTTACCTTCCCTACCACCAAAAAATAAAATTTTCTTCTAAATCAAGGGGGCTTTCTTTCAGTCTATCCTATGTTAATTACTAACAACCCAGTTGGCTATTGGCTATTCATCAATTTCTAAACATATTCTGACCTGTTTTTATTTTCTTGATTTTTTTTTCTCCATTGTAATTTTTAATGCCTTTCTTTTAAGGACTCCAAGGGGAAAAAAAAAAAAGCAGAGTTGGACTCTATGTGCATTAAATGAAACCACAACATTTTGCAGACACCACATATAAACAAAATCATATTTAAGAGCATGGAATGTTTCTATAAACTTCTTTTAACTTTCAAACATACAGTAAATCTGCAGGGCAAATGTGACTCATTTCAGTAGCTTAGGATTTTCCCTCCTGATCACAGCATGGCCTGAGATTCTGCTAAGAGTGTTTGAGCAATTTACAGAGCTGATTGGATATGTTTGGAGAATCTGCTGGCATTTCATATTATGAAAGAAAATCACTGGGGTTTTTTGGTACATGAAAGAGAATAATGAAAGTATGTGTGAGTCATTTTGCTTCCAAATAGTTGATGAGTATATTTTCAACCCACATGAGGTTTGAACTCTTTAAGTTGGATCCCATATTAAAACCCAGGTTAAGACAGTGACATTGGCAGAATCAATGATAACGGGAATCAGAGAAATGTCATTGACAAAAGTCATCCTTGTTGGAGGCTGTGAGCCCTAGGTTCTTTCTCCTGGGTGTGGCCTGCGTGGGGAGTGTGCAGCTGCAGAAAGCTGGGGGCAGGACGGTGCTCTGGATCGACTGTCTTAGTTACAAGCCTGAAATCTCCTTCAGCCAACACCACTTTCTCTCAAATGACTTGCTACATGAAAGTGGAAGTACAGTGGGACGCAGAGAGATCAGAGCTGATCTTGGGGCCCAACCAACTATCTACAGCCCTATAAGTTATAAATACAAAAAAAGGGCAGACTTCTGTAGGATTCATTCTTTCAGGTGGCGAATCTATTCGATCTATTGGAATTTTAGGTGCAGCATCTTTTTTAAAATATAGGAAAGTGGTAGCAACAATTAAGGAAAAGAGAGACTTGGAAACCTTATCTGAATGGGATCTTCCTTAAGTCTTTCATCACTGGGCCTCATTACAGTGCCTTGAACCTTTTTTTTTTTCCTCCGAGGCTTTTCTCACTTAACCTGTGGGTCTGCGTTAGTGTTTGTGCACGTGTGCGTGCTTACCAAGCACAGGGAATGTTGAAACACACAAAAGGGTTTGATGGTGACAAGTCAAAGTCTGTTCAGTGGCATTCCTGTAATAACGTTGAACACATCGGTGGTTCTCTGGCAGTGATGTTTTTGAAAGAAATTTCCAAATTCATATCCACACCAAGCCTTTTCAGTAGTCTGATAAATAATTGTCTCATGTAGAAAAGACTGTTTTTCAAATGTGTATAGATGGGTGATTTATAGGTTACAGATTCCTTTTTATGCGTTATTCAATTTACAGATATATTATAGAACATTTTATTAATTAATACATAACAAAAGTATAAGCAGTTGTCATGACATATTAATTTTTTTCTTGATATTTTAAAAGAATCCTCATTCTTAAAATGTTAGTAACCACTGCTATACAAGACACAGAAAATTAAGTCTTTTCTCTGATCCTATCAGTTAGCAGTGGACTATCTTAATATATGTTGATCCAACGTGTTAATTTGAAATGATAGAATGTGGGCATGCAAATTGGAACGACAACTGTGAAGGGCAATTTGATAGAATCTTTGAAATTTAAACAAACACATGCTATTTTACTTCTCAATATGCAAATTGAATGTTTCCCTAGAGAAACACATGCATTGTATGCAACAGGAAAAAATGGAAGAAAACCCAAAATGTCTATCTATAGGAGAATGGTTAAATAAACTATGGGATCCTATTCAGTAGATGATAAAATAAGGTATGCCTTAGTGAACTGATTTTCCCAAGTTATCAAACATATTATATATTTTTAATTGCAAAATGATAGCTATGTCATATATACCATGTATATAAAAAATATAGAATAGCAAGATTGCAAATTCAAACTTGATTAACTCTTTGGTTATCCAGTTAATTACTCAGAGCAGCACCATGATTATCAACATAAAATAAGTAGATCTGTATTCACTATAGAAGTAACTATACTTCTTTTTCATTCTCTCTGGGTCTTTAATGCTCCTAAACATGTAATAAAATCAGCCCCCCTCCCTAAAAGTGGTTATTATTTTTTCTCATTCAATTTTTAAAGATGGCTTTCTGGTAAGAGATCTTGTTCTGTTAATGAAATACTATTGCCAGCATTTTACTTGAAAAATTTAAGGATGATGTCCTACATTCTCAAATAAGAAAACAGCAAAATGGAAAACAGACAAAATGAAAGGAAATAAGACCAACATTCTTCAAACTATGGGGAACACGGGATAAAAACAAAACAAAACAACCGATATAGTAGATGAGATTAGAATGGGAATTTTGCAAGTGTTGCACACGTCTTGAGAAACACTTGATGAGAAGGTGGGGCAAGGGGGACCCTGGGGCAAAAGGACAACTCATGCCGTGCTCCAGTGGGTCACTGGGGAAGCTTCTGCCAGTTCCTCTTTCTCTCATTTGCATTCAGACCCTGGCCCATCCAAGTGTAAAGACAGTGAGACCTCAATGATTCTCTCATTTGCCACATCTATAATACTTTTATTTTTTTGAACTTTCTATCTAAAAGGCACTTCTGTAACATGGTTACCTTGTTACTTGAACCTGCTGAGGTAGCAGAGCCCTAGTGTCAAAGACTTAAAATGTCTTTGGTGTGAAAGCCACTGTGTTCCAAGAGAGTTTTCCCATTGCACAGGACTGTTTTTTCTTATCGTGTAACCCCAGGGCCTTTAAGCAATTGTTCTGTGAATGGAAGAAAAGCCAGTCCTCTCTACTTTTTCATACCACTGACGTAATCAAATAACATCGTGTAATTATTGTGGACTTTTAAGATTGTTTGCATTCAGTCCTAGGTGTGTGCACACGCACACACACATATAAATACACAATAGCCTACCTCTTTTTCTCACAGATATCTGATGAGCCATTTTGCTTTCAGCAACATTGACCTTCCTACAGAAAGGCTGATTATACCTTTCTGCAAGTGTTTGTGCCAAGAGATGAACAAAAGTAGTTACCAAGAAACAAGGCAGAATATTCCATAGTAAACCCTTTTAGGACCAGCATGGGTCCTAAAATCCATGGCTCATGGATTCTGGTCAATCAAACATTTTATTTAACAGAGAGTTGCTTTATAGATCATTTGTGGATTACCATTTAAAAAAAAAAAAAAACAAATCACAGTAAAATGTATTTGATTAAAACTCTGCTAGACATAGTTCAGTCTTTCCCAGATGATTCAGAGGAAAATCGGGACCCCACACTGCTTCTGAATCATCTGGGAACATCGGTTGTCTTTGAACTGTAGAATATGAGCAGACTGGTTAATATCAGCATCTGTTGAATTTTCACAGAAAGAACAAATGTACTGTTATGCTTTTATTACAGTCCAGTGGCTGGTTAGGTATGATTTTTACTAGTCAGCAGCATTTCAAATACATTTAAATCTGGTGTGGAGAGTCAGAAATGTTAACATTTTGTCTTTCACTGAAGCATGAGGCAGAGTCTGTGCTATTGTTTGGGTATATTAAGGATCCTCTGTATTTGTCTGTCTTTTTGGACAAATTCTTCTTTGTGGTGAAATTAACACTCTCATGCATTACTGGTGTTATATACCTTTCTAGAGAGCAATTTGTCAATGCATATCAAAAGCCTTCAAAATGAGCATACTCTTAAACTCAGAAATTCTAACTTCTGAGAAGTTTTCCTATATAAATAATTGAACAAATGGTAAAAGTGTATCTGTAATGATGTTCTTTGCCACGTTGTTTATACATAAACATAAAGTTTGAAAAAATCTTAAATGCCCATCAATAGAAAATTGGTTAAATAGATTATAATGCATCCATATAATTACTGTGTGTATATAATAAATAGAATGCTGTGCTGCTGTTGAAATTGTATTTTGCTAATATGTTTAAATAGTCATAAGTCAGTAACTTTTTTCCATCCAAGCTTACCAGAAGTCACCAGTTACCTAACAAAAAAACATCATATATAAGGTAAATTAAAGAAACTGTTTATGAAATGATGTGTATAACGTGATCCCACTTTAGAAAAAATGAAAATATCTATGCATGCATAGGAAAATGTCTGGTAAAGTATATCAAATATTCATCATGTTCATATCTGGGTAGTGTGATCCTAGAGAGCTGATTTTTACTTCCTTCTTTATACATTTTGTATTGTCTTGTTTTAAAAAAAAATAAGTGTATGGTACTTTAAGAATAAGAAAAACAGTTGAGTTTTTCTAATTTTGAAAGAAAAAATAATAATAAAACCTGTGGTAATAGTATGAAAGGTAGGTTGTTGTGGGAGAGGCCTAGAACCTAAAGAAACTACTATTTTCTTTGCACGCTGAGGGCTAAAGCAGGGAGTCTCACAGTTGAAGAATTTCTGCACATATGAAGTCATTTGGCACGGACACAATATCACTTATAAAGTATGGAGTCAACTGATAAGTTATTGAACCAGCAACTGGGCATGTTATGATTAAAAATGCCATGAAATCATTTTGGCTCTTTTTTTGTTCTTAACCTTGTAAACAATTTGAATATGTTTCTTTATTAGCAGTAATAAAAGATAGAAATCTGGCTCTGGTCACTGTGTATCTTAGAAAAGGGGCTACCAATGGAGAGTGGTTGTCTATAAAGTTTAAGCTGCACTAAGAGAAGAATGAGAAGAGTTACTGGAGATGATCTGTTTGTTAGGTCACTTCTCCAGTGAGAAATCGAAAATGGAGAATGGTTAAGAGTGACCTGGCATGGCTGGCAAATCTAGTTTGTGTCAGAGGTAAAAGCCAGCAACATCCAGCCATGAAGCACATTGGGGAGGTGGGAGGAGGAAGACGGTAGCGTCTCCAAAGTTTCAAGTATAGTGGGAAATTAAGGGCTTAAAATTAGATTCCATTAAGAGGAAGAAGGAGTTTTGCTTTTAGTATAGGGATATCCCATATGCAGCTTTCACGCCTCTTGCTTGCCTTGGAAGAGGAAGGCCCCAAGTAATAGCCATGACCTCATGGCTGATCCAGAGATGTAGAGGAGCAAATTAAGACTTTCTGATTAATTAGCTTGGGAAGTAGTCATTAAAGGCTCATTCTCCCCGCTGTGGTTAAAGCTGTCTACTGAGAAATAAGCCAAGAATCTGAAGGTCAAAGCCAAACCACCGGGAAGGGCTTTCGACTGCAAACTACAATGTGACTGAATTAGAAAGGAACATTCAAAGCATGTCATGCTGTCACCTCAAACTCAACAGGTCTAAAATTGAGCTCATCTTTCCTCACAAAGCAGCTCCTTAATTGAACTTTCCTAACACAGCAAAATATTACACTGTAGAACATTCTGCATAACACATCCATTATTTCATTTAATGACAAACTCTACGGACAAGGAAATTTAACTCAGGTTAATCAATGGGCTGCAAGTTAGTAAGAGGCCAGTTTTAGAAACCAGGTTTTCTGAGTCCTAATCTAGTCATCTATTAACTATATTTCACTGTCCTTCTCTCCATTTTTGTGGAAATAAACCAGTCGGTTTTATAGAATTACTAAGTGACACTTTATTTATATTGGCATTTGAGTATTGCACACTAGCATATTTCAGTAAGTATGAAGTCAGATTTCCTGACATAGCAAAGAACAAACCAACCAGTCTTCAGAATTGTTAGTCTTGCTTTTCATAAGATACCAAAGTGAGAAAACATTCACAGCATTCTTATTATTGAAGTTACAAAATGACATAGGTGAAATAAAGGACTGGATCTAAGCCTGAAAATGCTTAGGTTTAAACCTAAAAATGTTTTAGGTTTGTAAATCTAACATGAGCCATTATCAGCCACATTAGGTTTTTATTATTGGTATAAATTCTATGGTTCTGTTGTTTTGTTTTCTTTAATTTGCAAATTATTTGGCAAAGCCAAAAATTTATAAGCTTGTTCTAGAGATCTGCCATACAACATTGTGCCTAGAGTTAATACTGTATTATACACTTAAAAATTTGTTAAGAGGGTAGATCACATGTTAACTGTTCTTATCACAATTAAAAAAAATTATTAGCATGAATCATTTACATACTAAATTTCTATTTGTAGATAGGAAGTAACATTGTAATAAAAACACTTTAACTCCCCAGTGTAAAAAGCAGCCCACTGCATGATCTTCATCCTCATCCTCAACCCATTGTGACCCATCAAAGCAGCTTACCTCCGGGCCAGCCAGCACTACCCACGCCTTCCTGACAATCTGTATCTCAATCCACATCACATCTTCAAAAATAGCCGAGTTACCACGCAGGCCATTTCCTCTTGAGTTTAAGCATCTGTAGTTCCCCAGCCCCAATTCTTTATTTGGGAATAAGTATTAGTGGAAATGGATCTGGCATAGCGATACCAGTTGTATAATTTCTCCAAATAAGCAAATGAAACTATAAAAGCTAAATAACCTATATACATGTGAAGCCCTCTGTGTCTCTTCGGTCTAATCGAACACCTGTGGGCTGCTGTGATGTGCCCAGCATGCACGTGCTAGGATACAAAAAGCATATTTTAGAGCAAAAGAGGGGGCCTTAGAGGGAGCTGCCACCCCTTCAAAATGCAGTGACTCTGAAGCCTCCTACCAATCATCAGTCACACCTTTTTTCTCCACTGAAAAGGAATTGAAAGGAAACACAAAATCCAAAGAAGATATCCTGCTCCTGCTTTCAATTAGCAATTTGGGCTTATTAACACTGAAGTCCTGGTTTGGTCAGATAACATGATTCTTTTCTGCTCTTTGTGACAGTATCTACACAAATAATTCACGCAACGTGCCGAATCCTTTGTAAGTGTTTTGATTATTTGTGGTTCGATACTTTGCATTTCTATTTCTAAATCTTACATGCTGATAATCAGCTTAGTAAAGAAATCTACATATGCTAAACTAGTCTCTGGAGGCAGCCTGCTTCTGTGTAGATTTTTTAGATTAAGTTGTTATTTGATCATTTGTAAATTATCCTCTGCAGCTAATGCTTTTCAAATTTTTAAGAACTTGTTTGAAAACTAGCTAAGTGGGTCTCTAAACTTAAGGAACCAAACCATCCTTTTAGACCAATGTGGTTCATGAAGTAAAGTTCAGAAAAGGGCTCAGGGCTGTTCCTGCCAAGAACTTGGTGAAGATAGTTGACAGCTGGCGTGCTCAGGAGCTTGTCTTTGTAACGTTGCAGAATCGCCTACCAGAGAAATGATGATGATGAAGAAGAGGCGGCCCGGGAACGGCGCCGCCGAGCCCGACAGGAAAGGCTGCGGCAGAAGCAAGAGGAAGAATCCTTCGGACAGGTGACCGACCAGGTGGAGGTCAATGCCCAGAACAGGTACAGTCCTCTTCAGAACGGAGAATTTCTAAGCCGTGTCTTAGCCTGTCTGTTGAATGGAATTTATCAGGCAAAGCATTCTCCTCTCAGCCCAACTTAGCCCTTTATCAGTGGATCTAACTTGTTTAATTATTTTTTGGCCATTTTAGGCAACTAATCAGATTGACAGCCAATCTGATTTAGACATTAGGACACCACTATTTCTGTCTGTCTACTTCCATTCCACCCCCAAATGTACCCCAGATGAAGGCTTTTATTTTATTTTATAATCTAGGATTTTTAAAATTTACTAAATATGGTGGATTATATCTTTAAGTAAGAAAAACTGTTTACATTTATTCTGTAGGGTGTTGCTATCTGTTTTGAGCTGAAGATTTATTAGTTTAGGAGTCCCCCATGCCTATCAGTGACACTTGAATTTTTAAAGTAGGCATGAATGGCAAATGTCTTCTTTTTCCTAATATAAAGCCTGAAACAATATTCTCTGATCACTATACGTAATATTCAGCAAAATGCAGAATCCTGCTGAATTTAATGTGATTATTCAAACATGCTTAATGAGTTTACTACCACATTTTTTCTCTTCAAGCCCTGGTAGAAATCAGGGAAGTTGAGAATGCCTAATAGGTTCAACTTCTTCAAAAAGAGCATTTGCAACAGAAATAGGGTCACACAGATCATTATGCTAATGGTTAGTATATGCTCCAAGTTCTAGAAAAGATGAGGCTATTTTGGAGGAATAAAGGGAGAAAAATAATTTTAACTTTGAACTAGGGACTGATTAAATAGAATGAAACCACTATATAAGTTTTTGTGTGTGGTTTGGGTTTTAGTTTGTTTTGTTTTGTATGTGTTGGGACGTGGCTGTTGCTAGTTTCTTTAATTCAGTCTGTTTAGAAAGTTCTGAAGGGAAAGGATCCTGGGTTAAAGGATCTTTAACCCAAGTTTAAGAGAGTGAATCAGAAGGTTTCTGAAAGCAGTCTTGAAAATGCTGGCAGACAGGACAAATTCAATCAGGAAGTTGCTGGTTAGGTGGAGAAATAGAGACCTTGTCCCTTAGTAAGTACCTTCTAATTGGGGAGGAAGCACAGCAAAGGGGAGCCAAGTGTAATCTCTGGGGTTTACTAACTGGCTTTGAATCCTAATTTGGCCTTTCACTGTGTTTCTTCACTTAAACGGGAACAAAAATTATACCATTCTCCTAATAATGTTAAACTAAAATGAGATAATAGTGCATATAAAATGCACAGCATCTCGCACATAGTAAGCACTCAATAAAACTTTCACTGTTGTGAGAATCTTACAGAAGGAGCACAGCATAGTCAGTCACTGCCTTTTCTGTTTTTAAGCCAAGGGAGAAAGGGCAGAAGGAGTTTTAAAGGAGGCATTTTGAGGTCTTTCCTGAAGGTAGTTATTAGTGAGTAGTCCACTATGGCTTAAAAAGTGACTAGTGGTCTATAGTTTTCTTGCTGTTAAAATCTTGCTTCTACTTGTGTTTTTCTTCTGTTTTCCCATTTTATTATTAGTTATTTCATGGTGTTGATTGAATTCAAAATTCTATTTTTTCTTTTTTTTTTTTTAGAAATATATATTCAGGTCTGAGAATATGTGATTTAACTCCGATACATTAGTTAACCACAAAAAGAATGCATCTTCTTGGGGCTAAACAACTCCAGCATCACTGATGATTGCTGTCATGATTTATAAATGGAAAGGTTCAATATAGTTTGTTAGTTTCTTAGCTTAAGAGTACTTTAAACAGGCTAGCACTTTGGAATTTTGGTACCTTTTAAAAATTGTTAGAATTCAGTCGATTCAAATGCCTTATGTATAATAGACTTTCCCCCTTAAATTCTAAACTCTTTGTATTTTCAGAGACATTTAATCCTTATATGTCTAATTCATGGAGACATTGTCCTGTGGCAATAGCTAAGGCCAAGAAAGTTTAAAATCTAGCCTTTACTCTGCCATTTTTTTGTTGTTAAATATGAAATATGTTTTTCCAAAATTAAGTGAACTTGAACTTCAAAGGGGCCAAGTTTGGTATAAACCATGAAATTTGATGGAGTTTCTAAACATTGCAAGACACATTCTTCCAACTCTGGTCACAGTTTTGGTATCACATGACTGGTTATTTCCTGCCAGTGGGGACCAACGCCCCTAGTGTGGGCAGTGTCCAGCATCCTGCAATAGTGAGTGCAGTGATGGACATGGTACAGTTTGGTTTTGTAGATTTTTTTACTTTTTTTTTCTTATAAACATCAAATTTAACTGTGCTTTGTCCACTGTAGAAAAGAAGGATAATACACTGTTTATTCGTGGAAATCTTGATGAAGGAGACAGAAGGTATTTATCTCAGTTAGAGTAACACTGACTGCCATAACAGTGAGACCCTAAATTTTAGCCGTTTAATGCAGTAACACATATCAGTGCGGGTATTTCTGTTTAGTAGGTGGAACTAATCACCTGTCTTCTTTCCTCTTGTGACTCTATCAAACCCTTGGGCTTTGGAGTCCTCTGATCGAGCCAACAGACATAGAAAGGATGGAGAGTGCACCTCTGCTGTTTAATTGCCTTGGTTTGGACACATAACTTCTGCTCACATTTCATTGGCAATTACTGTTTGCATGGCCCTCCCTAGGTGCTAGGAAGAGGGGAGGGTAGGAAATGTAATCCTTGGTTGGCAATCACTTCCTCATGACTGTGGAAGGAGGAACATGAATTATGGTGGACACTGAGATGTCTCTATCATGAAGGTCATTGACATGAGTGCAGGATCTCGACATTGTAACATACACCCTCTTCCTCTCAAAATGCCTTGGGTACCACCAATCCAGGTCAGGAATTCTAGATAATGTGGTGACATGTGAGAAAATCATATGACACTAGTAGAATTCACTCATTTTGGTTTGGTCCTTGTCCTAGTTTGAATTTTCCAAGAAGTAGGTCCTGAAACAAAGATTTGAGTGCAAGTAGTTTCTCTGTAAGGTGGTCCCAGGAAATACTGGAAGGGATGTTGGGAAGTGAGACCAGGAAGGGAAGGCTGCCACCTAAAGGTTGCATGACGAGGCAGCTTACCACTGTGGGTATCTGGAGCTAAAGTCCACTGGGGAACTCTAAGATCCAGTATGGAACACGCACCTCAGAGTTATCCAAATCAAAAGGTGAGGCTGCTCCTAGGGCACATTTATACCCAGAGCGCTTCCAGCGTGTAGACTCCAGTGGCTAGACAAAGAGACCAAGGGCAAAGACTTACATATGCTGTCAGTTAAAAGCCAGTTAACTGGCTGGGGGCTGACCAGTTAGCTCACTCGGTAGATCATGGTGCTGATAACACCAAGGTCAAGGGTTCAGATCCCTGTACCAGCCAGCTGCCAGAAAAAGAAAAAGGCAGGCAGGCATGTACTGACATAGTGACGTCCAAGGGGCATGAGCATGGTTCGCCCGGCATATGTTACAGTCTTATGTGAATGCAGCTGATGATGAACCAGAAAGCTGTTTTTGGTGTTGTTCTTTCTCTGTACAGTGTGCCCGATGAGGAGACCAAGACGGCCACCCCAAATACGCAGGTAGAAGGTGACGATGAGGCTGCGCTCCTGGAGCGCCTGGCTCGGCGAGAGGAAAGACGTCAGAAGCGCCTTCAGGAAGCTCTGGAGCGGCAGAAGGAGTTGGACCCCACAGTGACCGAGCCAAGCCTGTCGCTCCCAAGCAGAAGAATGCAGAATGACACGGCAGAAAACGAAACTGCGGAGAAGGAAGACAAAGGCATCAGTCGCCAAGAGAGAGATGAGATAGAGGAAACCGAAATAGTCACCAAGTCCTACCAGAAGAATGACTGGAGGGACGGTGACGAACCAAAGAAAGAAGACAAGGAAACAGAGGAGGAGGAAGAAGAGCAGCCAAAGCCAGGGAGCATTGGAGAAAACCAGGTAGAGGTGACGGTAGGAGAGGAAACCACAGAAACCCAAGAGGAAGCAGTGGTCATGCCGCTGAAAAATGGGGAAATTGGTGCAGAAGAGCCTCAGCTAGAGCAGCAGCGGGAGCGTGGCCCAGAGGAGAGTCCCCAGAACGAACAGATGGAGCAGGAGGAGAGGGAAAGAGCTGAGGCAGAGAGGGCGAGGCTGGAGGCAGAGGAGAGAGACAGAATGAAAGCCGAGCAGGACAGAAAGACAGCAGAAGAGCAAGCGAGAATTGCAGCAGAAGAAAAAGCAGCTGCACAAGAGAGAGAAAGGAGGGATGCGGAGGAGAGGGAGAGGGTCAAAGCAGCAGAGGAGAAGCGAGCTGCAGAGGAGAGGGAGAGGGCCAAGGCAGCAGAGGAGAAGCGAGCTGCAGAGGAGAGGGAGAGGGCCAAGGCAGCAGAGGAGAAGCGAGCTGCAGAGGAGAGGGAGAGGGCCAAGGCAGCAGAGGAGAAGCGAGCTGCAGAGGAGAGGGAGAGGGCCAAGGCAGCAGAGGAGAAGCGAGCTGCAGAGGAGAGGCACAGGGCCGAGGAGGAGAAGGCTAAGCTAGAAGAGCAGAAACGTAAAAAGCAGCTAGAAGAGAAAAGAAACGAAACGCGAGAGACAAAGATGAAAGGGGGAAAGGGAGAAGAGAAAATAGAAGGGAAATGGGTAAATGAAAAGAAAGTGCAAGAAGATAAACTTCAGACAGCTGTCCCAAAGAAACAGGTACTGTAAACATTGTGCACCAAATGTGTGATGCCTGTGACTTGTGAGAAATGTAATGCACATCAGATTTGGAACTGAGGCCACATGTGTACAGCTCCACGTGCTTGATCCTTTGGCCAGCTATTCGTTTTTTCGGGCCATAGCAAAATGCCAGCATGAAGCAATTGATTGATGGCTAAATAGTCAATCAACCAAATGTACTGGGACAGTTAGAAATGAATTGCTCTGTGCTTGGTTATCATGAATACCGAAAAAATGAATTAGCCCAAAGACGTGGTGGTGCTGTGTTGACTTGTGATTCTGCACCTGCATCTAAACTCATTCTTGTTAACATTTTTCCTCTATCAAAAATGTATATGGGTCTACATGAGGCAAGAGGCCCATAACTCCTCCCCTCACTCATGTTTGAAGTCAAATTAAAAAATTATAAAAGCTGGGGTGGGACATTGACATAAAGAATAGTGGTCAGACGCATCTTAAGGAGGCAAAAAATAAACTCCTCGAAATCCACTGGTTATAAAGGGGGGAAAGGAGCTGGTTGGAACCTCTTATAAAATGTCAAAACCCTGATTTGCCATCATGTAGACCTGAGCTTAATGCAGACTTGCAGAAAACCATTCATCTGGGGTAGTGGCAATTTATAACCAAATGGTGTTTAAAAGAGCACACGTTTTGCTTCTTTTACCATCTGGGTGACACAAATTCATGTGGCCCTAGAAAGGTGGAAACAGTGTGTGGGGGGGACGGGGTACAGTTTGTAAGCTACAAAAGATGTTTTTCCCTGTCTGCAAGGCTGCATTAAAAGCACTGTACCTAACCATCACCACTACTGCCCTGAAAAGAAAAGAGACGCTTGCATGTTCACCTTTCCAGAGCGAACTCTCTATCACTGAGTCTCATTGTACTGAAGTCGTCTTTCACTCGTGCTTCTGTTCAAGGTGCTCATGCACACAGCTATAATTGAGAAGATGATGGGCAAAGCACACCAAACCACACATGAGGTTTGTAAACACACACAGGAGCACCATGCCATGCTAGATTTCAGTGAGCACAGTGGCAGGCACACGAGACAAATTTGGTGTGGGAAGAAACTATCCCACGTGGCTGTTTTGAACCACTGGCACCCAGCAGGGAGTGTTAGCAAAAAGAAGCCACCGGTGGCCCCTGCAGAGTGATCTGAGCACGCTCTCACTCTTGTTAAACTAGGAAGGGCTTCTTTTTACATAAGTGACCTTACCATTCTTGAAAATAAAAGGAAGAAGAAAAGGGAGCTAAAGTGCAAGCTAAAAGAGAAAAGTCCCAAGAAGACAAGCCTACCTTCAAAAGAGAAGAGGTAAATATCATGGAGAAGTAATCCGATCATAAGGCAACAGAGAGCAGTGTTCTAGGACATCGCAGGTCTGATGATCTCACATTTGTAACCTTTAACCCAGTGTTTTTCAATCCGTGACTCGTGACCCATTGAATGCGCAGATCAACTTGGAGTGTCTCAAAATTAGTTAAATGTGCCAATGGGCATTTTAAAAAATGAAATGGAATGGAAAGTATCAGAGATATTTGTACATAGTATGCTTTCTACTGCATTGTCATATAAGTTGTGTTTCTTACTGTGGGTCACAGTCAAAAAGCTTTGAAAAACACCACTCAAATCAGTTTTTCCCGCTTCTTTCTTTTCTGAGTGCTCATTTTCTTCCTCAAACCATCCTACTTTCATTTTGATCATGAAATATTTCCAACTGGCCTTGATTAATATTTAACTTTTCAAAGGAAAAACACCTCCATACATCTCAGTAGAGAATTTGGCAAACTGAAGATGGTATTTGTTTTTCAAAAGAAAAGTTTGGCAAAATGTTCTGCATTGCATTTCTGAGGCACACACAGGAGCAGGTGCCAGGGTGTTTATCTGTAGGTAAGTGGACCAAAGCTGCTGCAGGTAGAAGGTCATGGGGCTCTGACATGATCAAAATGCCACATCAGAAAGCCTGAACTCGTTTTCACCATTGTGCTTAACGTTAGCCCCAAATAGTCCTAAAAATCATGACTATGTCTAATCAATTCGCAGTCCTTGAATTGTCAGAGGTAGGAAGACTTGAATTACTTTGCCTATGGGACTAGTGAAGTGATTGTAGCCATTGAGTGACATTTCCAAACAAACACTTGTCACATGTCTCTGCCTATTATGGCATCTTATCAAGAAAACTCTAAATTTTAAACAGAAAAATCCATATTTAGAAAATAGATGACCAGATTAAATAGGAGATGAGTTATTTTCTTCAATGTTTTTCACAAGATTTATGCAAAAAATAAGAACCCCTAGCTCATGTTACACATTACATTTATGTTAAAATTTATGCTCCTCTCTGTTTCTAGTAGAACTTGCAGAGGTTTGGGAGTGAAAACTGAACGTGAGCACTGCCCAGCTAAAGGAGAAGAAGTAAATGTTAATACCTGGAAAACTAAATTTAGCTCTAACGAGGTACATTCAGTAATTTAGCTCTAACAAGGTAAATTCTAATGAGGCAGCTAAGGAAAATGTTGAACCTGTGGAGAAACCTTGTCTTCATTTTGTGACAGAAGAAAAGTTACAAATTCATCTACAAAAAAGTGACAGTTGCCTCAGGGCTTAACTGAAACAGCAATGTCCCACGTGAGTTCTAGAAAGCTAGTGTTTCGTGGTGAATATCGTTAACTACAGAAGGAAGAGCGTGCGACATCATGACTCAGTGATTAAACGCACAGAGAAGGGAGGCTGTAGAAAACACTGTTTGGATTCTATGTTTAAAATTTAATTTAATTCACTAAGATGTGATTTGTTTTTAGTGACCAAAGCATTCTATGCCTGTGTACAGTGTCTGTGAGCTGGAAAGCACCTGTCCTTGGTCACACAAATCATCCTTTTGCCTCTTTGCAGATAATGCCCCAGTTCAGTGCCCATGGTCTCAGATACCCCCAGAATAATTTCAAGCCTGACTCTTTCCAGTTGCCCTACAGAACATTCCAGTATCCCAAACTTTTGGCCACAAGGCTAGAAAAATTATTCAACCCAGGCTTTCAAAAAAAAAATAAAATTCTGTATTCCTATTTTTACATTGTGTACATAAAGTACTGGTTGAATGACTAGGTTTTCCACTTTACAGCTAGTTGTGCTGTTGCTTTATGTAGGCAGTTTTACATCTTGTTTACATGATTCAGCTATTTTAAACAACCTCTTCCTTTTTTCCCCCCTTTTTGTTTTTTAAAAAAATAACCCAAAACCTTTTCTTTCAAGGATCTATGCAGCATAGGCAGGATAGGTCAACCACAAATAAACACAAACATCACATGAACCTGCCTAGAGAAAACATTTCCAGAAGTCACAACAGTGCCTTGGAAAAAAAAACCACAAATCCTGTCTTTCTCCACTGCAGTCTAACTCATTTGTGGCAATGGGTCGCAGATGGTCACCAATATTGAAACTTAATTTCGCTTTCTTTCTCTCCTCTCCAATTATAAAAAGCCTCTTCCTAGTTCTTTGCCAGGAGATATTTCTTTTTCTGGATTCTAACAGAAAAAAAAAAAGCTCCCAGCCAAGCGGCTCATATGATATTGGAACTGACATTCATGCCATCTGAGCCAACACTTCCAGAACTTAGTGCACGTATGAATCACCTGAGAATCTTGTTAAATGCAGAATCGGACTCCAGGTCTGCTGGTGAGGTCTGTGTTGCCTGTGGACCAAACTTTCAGTAGAATGGAGACTACAGGACATCCATGTGATAGAAATTAGACCCAGAAAATGATGTGGAGCTTCTGAAACTAATAAAAGCACCTTAAACCTAGTCTGAACAACTATAACTTGTACCCAACTCTTGTTGCTATTTTGGAATCAAATAATGCAAAGCAACACGGTACAGAGAGTCAGATCTCAGTCCTTTTTAACTCACTCAACCTTTTGAGTGTCTCTGGCATAAGGGCATGTCGCTTGAATTGCCACCCCCCACACGCCCATGTGTTATTCCATTGGATACTCCAGAAATCCAGAGTTTGATCTAAATGATCACATTTGGCCAGAGCCTTTCTCATGAGTATGCTATTGTTATCTATGTATGAAGCACATTAACTCTTTCAGGATACTTGGCTACACATTGATCCTTCAGCACAGACTTTCTTCATGGTGACATTCTGACCTAGAAGATCTAATGCTTTTCCCAAGGGGCTCATGATTCCATGGGCTTGGGTTGAATCTGCCATAGAATCCAATCCACTATGCTCCTTAAAATAAAATGTAAAGGCTCAATGGAATTACTTTATTCCTTTCCTAGAAAGAGAAAATAATATGCAGTCAAACTCAAATTATTATTACATTGAGAATGTTTCTACGGAACTTTTACGGAGAGAATATGAACATACCACCCACCATAACCTTTGCCAATAAAGGCAGAGCTTGAAAAAAATGGGGGTGGGGGGTGTTTTCTTCTGTTAGACATGTATTGTCTTACAAAACTATTTTAAATACTTTTTTGGTCAGTAAATCAAATATTACATTTTGGGAGAATGGAAATATTTCTGACTACTAAATAGGAGAAATGAGTTAAAGGGAATTTCTCTATGCATAGTGCTCCACAAACCATGAGATTTGACTCAGAATTTATTTCACAGGAGTCCCTGAAATGGGACCCTCTCAAATCCCACATTTGTATGCCCAAGTATTTCTTAACCAGAGTATAAGCTCCAGTCCATTGTTTCTGGGGCTTTATCCAACAATAGTAGGCCAAAATGAGAATATACCTGCCTATCCAATGAATACTTATTTATTCGTGGGCAAGGACAGCCACCAAGGATCCAGTCAGCTGTACTACAGGCCATGAGCTTTCTTCTCTTCTCTGGATCCTCTCACGACCAATCATGAGCCAAGAGATGAAGGATCAGGAAAAGGTCACCTGGTCCAGCCCCATCTTCTTACATGCATGGGGCCAGCATCCAGAGAAGTTAGGTGACTTGTTCAAGTAGCATAGCTAGTTTTTTGACAGCACTAGAACCAAACCTCAGGTTTCCTGACTTGCAGACAAAGCTGTCAGAGAGTGGCCAAACATAGATCCCCTCTTCAGCCCATCGAAGGGAAATCCTAGGTATGTACCCCTTGGAGAAAGATTAAAGTCTTAACTAATTAGGGCAACATAGTAGTGAATAGTCCATCAGTATAAATTAATCAGCACCCAAAGGAGACAATCAGGCAAAGGACTGTGGAAGGCTCCCCAGTAAAGAGCAAAAAAATGTGCTCTGCTTTGTAAAAATGCACTTTCGGATCAAGTGTTCAGGGGGAGTCTGGAGAATAGCTGGAAAGAGGTGAGTGATCAGCTAAGAGAAGAACATGCCATGCAGCAGCCCCTAAAGCCCTACGTTCTGACAGCCTACCCTTCCTTCGCAGGTTTCTTTAGATTGCTAGTGCTTTGTAGCTGTTCGTCTTGAAAAGAACTTTTGTGAATCTCACCTGTTTCCCACTCATCTTTAAGAATGCACAAGTGATATAGGCGAAGTAATTTGAACTCCTTTACCTCCCCAATAAGCTATGTAAATTCAGTTTACTTTGAAATAATATGTCTCATTGACCATGAGGAACTTGCAACACAACACCCACAAAATATTAAAGCTAACACTTGCCCTCCATGTATCACCTTCCTCTGTCTCCCACGACAATCACAAAACCACTCTCAGAGTATTAAATTTTTACCAACAATGGAAGTCAAGGTAAACTCTGAAATTTTTCCTACTCTGTTCTAGCTTTAGTGGTTTAGATGACCACAAACATGGTGCCGCTGGTCTCTGAGTCCTCCCCCTAGAGGTAGAGTTATCACGTGTTCCAGCCTTGGGAACTAGATACTCATTTGATGTAAATACAAGGGTGATCTTTTCCAGAATTGGCTTGGCAGATCTAGCTAACCTGGTAGGTTTCTTCTCCTTTCCTCCTCATTTGTGTCCCTCCCAAAGATTCATTCTCCATCCAGGAAGAAACCTGCCCAAGCAACCTGGCCATTCATTCATCAAAGGTCCCTTTGGGAACTGCAAGCTGCTATTCTTACATGGAGTTCCCAGAATTAAATAGTTTCTAAATAGTAACACTCCCACTGCTCTCAAGAATAAAAACCCCAGTGAGATCAGGGATGATCTTGACTTCCTAAAATTGTGGTCAAAGACTTTGCCCACAGGCTAAAGGACCACAGCGCACTCTCTAAGAATTTCCTCTGACCCTGGTTCTACCACATCATTCTACAGATGGTTTGTTTTTCTACTGAGTTTTCTAGCTTCCTAATAATTTGAGGTCTTATTTGGTGATACCAACCAAAATCTAATAAAATTTTTGTTATTATGTTTCTTCCTGATATGTACTGTTGGTTAGATCAAAGATGAGAAGATTAAAAAGGACAAAGAGCCCAAAGAAGAAGTTAAGAGCTTTATGGATCGAAAGAAAGGGTTTACAGAAGTGAAGTCACAGAATGGAGAATTCATGACCCACAAACTTAAACATGCTGACAATACTTTCAGGTAAGAAACAGTGACTAGTTAACAGCAACTGTGGGAGAAAAAAAGATCAGTCTCCCTATCTCGTGCCTCCAGACAGAAACGTACTAAACATGCAACATACTTTTGTTGTGAAGTCACTAGCCATTGTCTTAGAGATACGCAGTCAGCAAGTCCAGCCCTCACATCACCAACAGAGGACCAGCAGTCATTGCTCAGACAGGGCTTAATCTGGTTTTCCCATTACTTTGCAAGGCAGATCACGCTTGGCATCCATGTTTCTGTTCACTGACCTAATATGCTCCTGCAAGATGTGTTTATTAGAAAACATTATGACTGGGGTTAATATCACTGGTTCATTCTCTATATAGTCCAGCCAACTTCTTAAGAGACCCTTCTCAGTACCATTTTCAAGAATGCATTTTCTAACGGTTGTAAATAAAAGTTGCATAAAGCTAACATTGTCCGGTGGGCAAAGACTTGGGAAACATTAGGTTAGACTAAGTTAATCAGATCTCTTCACCACAGGACATTCAGAGTGCTTAATGTTCACTTGCATTGAGAATCTCTAAGTGGGAGAAAGAGATTTGGAATTAATGCTCCATTTCATACTCTTTAGAAAATCCCCTTGTATAGTTTCAGCTTCCCCTCCTCACTGCCCACTCCCATTTAATATTAAAAATCTGGGCAATTGATTATAGGACAGACTACACCAGTAGATGCAGGTAAATCCTCTCCTTTAGATAGAATTGAATGCTGAGAGCAGTCCGCCAGTTTTGCAGAAGGACTCAGGTGCACCTGCAACATGGACACCTGGCTACGTGATTCTCTGTGCCCCATTCTAACACACACTCCCTCTAACCACTGGTGCCAAATCCCAGATTCTGCTATTTCACTGGCTACTGTGCCAGATGTGCTGGAAAAGAGTCTTGGGTCCCTGCAATGTGGATTTCCATATGGTTGTTCTTTGGCAGCAGCCTTGCCTGTAGTCCCTGTTTTTCTGAACATTTCGAGTAAGAAAGTTACCAAGCAGGTATTGTGTAGGAGTTTGACACGCTCCTTACACCAAGGCCTCTGTAACATTCAAAAGCAAGTAGAGTTATTTGGGATGGACATTTCATGCTCATCTAAGAGGCTAAGATGGGTAAATATAGTTACCTCAAAACAATTTTTCTGGACAAAAATTTGAGCAGAAACCTATGCATGCAGAAGAAAATGTGTGCGTAAAAGACCTAAATACTATGAACGAGTAAGAAGGATAGAATCTGTAGACATTACTTGGGATTGGTAAGAAAGTAGATGTAAAAATTAAGAGTGTATTGGAAATTCATAGAAAATCTACAAAGCAGGTTGGTTCAGGCTGGTAAGCTGAGCCCAAAGCTTGCTGAAGTGCCTGTAGTTTCATGTTTTAAAGCCCTGGAGTAGTGTTGGGTTCGTGAAAAGTGCTCAATGAATATTACCTAATATTCTTATGGTTTTATTATTTGATAGTTTAAAATATGTTTTGAAGGTATAAGTGCTTTTAAGTTTTATTTTTGTTAGGAGAAATAATGTTTAAAAAAAATCTGTCATCTGAAAGAAGTTTGGTTAACAATTAGCAAACCTGCCAGTGAGCTTCAGTCAAGCTCAAATTAATAATTATCATGCCTATTGTGTTGAAATCCAGAAAGCTGTGTAATTCTAAGAAGAGTCATGAGATAGCAACAGATTGAGTACTAAGAACCCTTAAATGTAACTCTTCCATCTCTGGGCAGAAAAAGTGACAGGAACAAGCTGCCACCATATTATTGGTTTCTGCTTAGCCAACGACGTATGTTAGTTTTAGTTTCAATTAGAAGTTGATGCTGATAGATGCAGAGAAGCATGGTTTTGCTCTCCATATGCTCATGAAATGAGGAGGGGGGAAGGGAGGAAGAGCTTCTGCTTAGATAAGCTGAGTACCTACTGGCTTAACTAAAGACAAGCCGTGTTCTTAATGGTCAAAGGCCCAATGTTGGTCTTGACTTAAACCTAAAAGGATAGGGGAAAGAACTTTTTGGAAGAAATTTCCAGATAAGTGGCACCCTAATGCTGAGGGCTTGCCAGCACACACAGGCAGTGATGATATGGACAAAACTCTTGCTCTGTCTTGAGCATAGCTCCTTATGTTTGATTTAAGTACTGCCCCTTTGATATTCCTGTTTCCTTGTAGCTAGATTGTTTTCTCTAAAACATGGCATAAAAATCTCAATTAGATGAGCAAGTTATAGAGATAGCAAAATGTACAGAGGGTTTATAGAAAGTATGAAATGACGCTTTTGTATTTTATTTTTTAAGATGGTAATTAAAGTGGGAGGGATTGTGATTACCAGTAACATTTTTCCAGATATTTTCAAGGTATATAATATTCAAGATAGGCAAACATATATACAGATAGCGTGTATATGTGTGAATGTAATTCTAAATACACATTTTAAATTGATTCTGGCATTGTACATATAGCAATGTATCATGGGATTTTTATACCAATAAATAGAAGCCTGTAGTTAATGATGTTAGCGTATTCCACTGGGTGGATGCATTCTAACTTATGTAACCAGTTCCAAATGATGGAGACTTTGATTGTCCGAAACAGACTGAGCGACACCTAGTGGAATCCAGAGAAGTTTCTATAAGCACATGTTTTGCCAGTCCAGCTCCTGTACGGTAATGTCATGAACACAAAGACAGAGCGGACTTTCTGAAGATGGGAAGACCTTAACTTGACTAAGAGAGGAGTCACAGGCCTGAAAACTTACAAGACTGTGAAAGAGCAACATAGTTTTAAGGGACCTTCTAACTTTGTTTGAGTTCAAAAAAAAAGAATTCATCTTTAACTGTCAAGACCCTAGAGCAATATTTATAAACTTTTTAACCTCAGCCCTTATAAGAAATAAATTTTACATTACGACCCAGTACACGCCTACTTATATATTTATAACTGAAACAAGAGTGTCAAGAAATGGTACTTTCTCTTGCTCTATGCCGTGTACTGTAATGTTTTCCATTTCATTTTCTTACATGCTGATTACAGTCTGCCAAATTGATTTTCTGACCTGCAGCTTGAAAAACATTGTCTTTGAGTCCCATGAGATTACTACTATGTAAATATAAATTTATATATCAACTATATTAGTTGTTATTAGAAAGGAAGGCATGTAGTTCAAAACATTACTGAAATCTAGGAGTGGCCTGTAGCCCTCTGCCATAAGTTACTGGCTTTTTGGGGTCGGCCTGGAATCATAGATCAGGAGAGAAGACAGAAAGGCTCAGGCACTGGGAACAGGAAAAGATGGCTGAACTAGAGCTAGGCACTGAAATAAAGCCGTCTATCCAAAGCTTTGCTTTAAGCTTGAATCTCGCAGCCGATCACTGGCCGATGAAATTGCCTGCTGCCTCTTGATTAAAAGCTATATACAGTAATATATGTCTATTCTTACAGAGCTGCTCCAAGAAAGTTCTTAGTGACTCTGCATGAACTATGTCTTCAATATGTGCATTTTATTGAACACAACTGGAATAGTGCAGTTAAATTAAAATTACTAAATTAGTACTTAAAATTACTAAATTAGCTCTGATACAGTGTGATTAGGGTTGTTACTTAAATGCCATTCTTTATGCTTCATAAACCCTTTTCATATTCATTATCTCTCTTAATAGTCATAATAACTGGGAAGTTGGAAGGTTAGGTGTATTATCCCCATTTTACGAATAAAGGAACTATAGGTGAGAAAGAAAAAATAGTTTGCCCAGTTTTTTTCCATGTTGTAACACGTATCGTGCATTTTTTTTAATTGTAAAAAAACACAACATAAAATTTATTAATCATTTTGAAGTGTACAGTTCAGTGGTGTCAAATATATTCACATTGTTGTGTCACAGATCTCTAGAACTTTATCTTGCAAAACTAAAACTCTGTACCTGTGAAATAACAACTCCCCATCCCATCCTGTCCCCAGCCTCTGGTAACCACCATACCATTTTCTGTACCTATGAATTTGACTTCTCTCGGGACCTCATTGAAGTGGAATCATACAGTATTTGTGTTTTTGTGACTGGCTTACTTATTAACATGATAACTTCAAGGTTTATCCATGTTGTAGCATGTAACAGGATTTCCTTCTTTTGAAGGCTGAGTGATATCCATTGTGTGGGTAAGCCACATTCTCACCCATTCATTCCACTATGGACTCATGGGTTGCCTCCATCTCTTGGCTTTTGTGAGTAGTGCTGCTGTGAACATGGATGTGCAAGTATCTCTTTGAGATCCTGCTTTAAATTCTTTTGGATAAATACCAGAGGTGGGATGGCTGGATCGTATGGTAGTACTATTTTTAATTTGGTGAGGACCCTCCATCCTGTTTTCCATAGCGCTGCACCATTTTACACTCCCACCAACAGCGCATGTTTGCACCGTTTTGCAGGTGACACAACCAAGGGTAAGTGTGCAGAGTACGGGCTCCCACTAAGACCTTGTGGTAACAGGCGGACCCCAGCCTACCCCTGGGGCTGGTGTGAGGGTGCGATTTGGGCCGGGGATGCAAAGCACCCCCCGCAGACAGACAACCCCCTCCCTCCAGGGGAGGCTGCGAG
This sequence comes from Cynocephalus volans, assembly GCF_027409185.1. Taxonomy (NCBI): domain Eukaryota; kingdom Metazoa; phylum Chordata; class Mammalia; order Dermoptera; family Cynocephalidae; genus Cynocephalus; species Cynocephalus volans. Next base: position 21,640,075 of record NC_084465.1, on the reverse strand, counting down.
GCCGAAGGGTGCCAACTCCTTTCCCTTGCCCCCACCCCAGCAGCCAGAGCCGCCCGGGAGGGAAGGCCGGCGGGGACCCCAGGGAGGCGGAAGGCGCCCCCCGGGTGGAAGCCGGCAAGCGCCTGGAGGAGCTCCGCCGCCGCCGCGGGGAGACCGAGAACGAAGAGTTCGAGAAGCTCAGACAGAAGCAGCAGGAGGCGGCCTTGGAGCTGGAGGAGCTGAAGAAAAAGCGGGAAGAGCGGAGGAAGGTCCTGGAGGAGGAAGAGCAGAAGAGGAAGCAGGAGGAAGCCGATCGGAAAGTCCGAGAGGAGGTAAGCGGGGCGCTTCCAGCCCAGGCGCTGGTGCCCAGATGCCCAGATGCCCTGATGCCCGCGCCCGCGCCGGGCCGGGCCGCTGCTCTCTTGAGCGTGGGCTTCCAAAAATATATTTTAGTTTATTATTTACGGGTTTTTATTGGTTATGAATATTCATGAGATGCAAAGCTGATCGTCACCCCTTGTGCCCAAGACGTGAAAGCCAGATTCATACTGGCAGCATGCCTATTGCCACACATTGCGATTGTACCCGTGTCCCCCACCCAATTATCCTTATCCTGCCTCCCCTCCCTGTAACCCCCCCCACTCTACTTTGTAAAAAAAAAAAATAATAATATATATATATATATTATTTTTTGTAAATAATAAACCTGCTGTGTGCTAGGAACAGTTTTAAAACCTTTCGACATGTTCATTTACCCAGTTCGCATAAGATCTCTCTGATGTGGGTACTTAACCCCATTTTTACAAATGAGGAAACTGAGGCACAGAGAGTTTTGTTGTTGTTGTTGTTGTTTTTGTAATTTTCCCAAGGTCCCACTTGTCTTAACCCATTAGCCAATATTGCCTTTCAGTAGAGAAAAGTTAGAAAGCCAAGAAGGATAAAGGTCTACAAATTAGTTACATGAACTAAGTTACGTGATAGTTGTTTTCTAATATTTGAAGAATTTTTATAGAGAAGATTTTTTAAATTTTTCTTGTTTTTTGATTTTTTTTTAATGGAAGAGTAAGTGGATTGGAATGTAAACAGGCAGGGACAGTGTCTGCTTTGTTCACTGTATACCCAGGACCTAATACGGTGCCTGACATGCAGCAGAAGCCCTATCATTATAAGCAGATGAATTTGTTCCATCTTTTAAAACAGAATTCAAAACAACAGATACAGTTACGAGGAGGAAATCTTTGGCTCAGCATATGAAAAAATGCTTAACCACCTACAGCTTATGTTGCTGCAGTTTACAATGTGCATTCTTTCCTTTCATCCTGAGGTACATTATTCTTCTCATTTCATGGGCAAAGAAAACAGGAATCAAATAGTTTGAATGACTTGTTTGAAGACTCTTGACTCACAAGTGGCAGAATCAGTATTGGGATCCAGCTTTTCCCATTCTGGGTCTAGAGCTTTTGAGATAGTGATCTCCCATCATTCAAAATATGCAAAAAGACCTTCGATGACTTTCTGATTTGAATCCTATACAAAGTTTTCCCTGAACTCTGTGGAAAGTTGGGATAAATTGTTCCAAGGTTCTTCCAGCTCCAACTTTCAATGAGCCAATGACCTTTGGTTGGAAAGAAATTGAGGTGACAGAAGTTTGGAGTTAAACATACCAGGGCCTGTATCCTAACTCTACCACTTACAAGCTGGGACCTTGCAGAGTTGCTGGACTACTCTGTGTCTTCTTTTCCTTATCTGTGAAATAATATCTATTTTGCAGGATTGTTCTGATGATTAGATCATTGTATTCACACTGCCTGGCACATAATAGGCCCTCAAAAAGTGGCAGTTATCATTATTGTCATCATTGCTGTTATTATAATGTGGAGGAGGAAAGTTATCAGGGAGAGCAGAAGGGAAATCATGAACTCTTAGAACTGGCTTGGACCTAGATTATTTGGTCTAACCTCCTACCAAGCACAGGGTCCTTCTGCAATATGGATATCTGGTCTCTGCTTGAGAATGTCCAGTGATAATGATATCACAGTTTGAAAACTACAGAAGACTGCAGAAATTTCTTGGGAGGTCATTCCTAGAGGATGTGCAACGTGATGAGACCTCCAAATTTTTTGCCTGATGGAGAAGACAGGGCAGAGTATTCTAGGCCAGGAATGAAGGCACAGAGGAGTTAATGAGGCAGATTGTAAACGTCTGCACTTTCACCACTATGGCACAATATCTCCATCCTTTCAGGTTTGTCAAACTCTAAAATAATCTATTTAATTGAGGTGGGGGTAGGGGGGAACCATAAAATCATGTCTGGTACAATTTGGCAAATAGAGTACCATAGATTTCTATAACTTTTTACATAAGTCACCTTATTTGCCTTCACAACACGCCTAGTAAGTAGGAAGAAGGGATATTCATATTCGTTTTACATATACAGAAATGGAAGGTCAAAGTTAAAGGAATTACACGATGCTGATGATAATGTATCACCATTATGGGTAGCATCACACTGAGCATTAGTCCAAGGACTTTGCATGTGCTTCTCATTTATTCCTCCTGAAGGCCCCATTAAGCGGGTACTATTATTATTCTTGTATTACAGATGTAGAAACTGAGGCACAGAGCAGATGAATAACATGCCCTAGGTCGCTTGGTTGGGAAGGGACAGCGCCAGATGCAAATCTAGGCAGCTGGACTCCAGCACTCAGGCTCACCTCTAGTGACCACCCTCGAGGAAGGCTGGCTATTCTCCCACAACACTCCTTCCTTTGCCTCGATGCTGACAGCAGTGTCCTTGTTGCTTGTTCTCTCTTAGGAAGAGAAGAGGAGGCTAAAGGAAGAGATTGAAAGGCGAAGGGCAGAAGCTGCCGAGAAACGCCAAAAGATGCCAGAAGATGGCGTGTCAGATGACAAGAAGCCGTTCAAGTGCTTCACTCCTAAGGGCTCATCTCTCAAGGTATATTTTCCTGGAACAGTTTCTTTTATAGTATCTCTATTACAACATCATAGAAACTTGATTTTAGCCACTTATTTAGTTATTGGTGATTCAAGGCCTTTGCTTCATTTAGCTTTTTGCTGTCCTGTGTTAGGCTGTTTGGGCTGCTATAACAAAATACCTTAGACTGGGTAATTTAAAAAACAACAGAAATTTATTGCTTACAGTTCTAGAGGCTGGGAAGTCCAAGGTCAAGGCCACAGCAGATTCAGCATCTGGTGAGGGCTCGTTCCTTGTAGAGGGCACCTTCTCACTGTACCCTCACATGGTGGAAGGAAAAGGGGCCAACAAGGCCCCCCAGGCTCCTTTATAAGGGCACTAATTCCATTCACCAGGGCTCCACCCTTATGACCTAGTCACTTCCCAAAGGTCATACCTCCTAATACAATTTGGCAAATAGAGTACCATAGATTTCCCAATTATTTTTCACAACTTCTATTCCTTGTTTGTGGAACTCTGAACCTTGTTTCTCACTGTTAAATTACGTTAGCAATGAATGATTTTTGTGACATAATCTTCAAACAGTTCATGGAAACAATCGTACTATCTTTCAATTCTATTTTTCTGTGAATGTTTTTGAAGTACCCTCATACGTGCAAAAAAGAAATTTTAAGTAAATCAAATATAAAGGTCTCTTAAAAATTATTATTGTTTTCATGTATCGGTGTGAGGCAGCGTGTGGAGTAAGGGGAGTACCAATTTTCTAAAACTAGTAGTATGCTTTGAGTTTTATCAAGACAACACTGCCACCTCTTGGTCTTCAGAAGAACCAATTTCCCTCATTAAACTCCTTAAATAGAACATTTAACTTACAAATTCAGTGCAAATTGTTACATTACTTAGAGCCACTAAATGAAGGAATTTTTCAACGAGTGCATCAGTAAATGGTTGGTAAGTGCTGACAAAAAGTCAAGCTGTATTTGCTAGTGTAGATAGAAAAGAAGTAGGAGTCTGAGAGCCTCTGTAATTTGCATAAACGTGATGGCCAAGGTTAGAAAGATCCCTGCGTCAGAAGGATGCTGAAAGTTCTAGAAAGAAGGGTTCTTGGCTCTGCCACCACCCCCTCCTTGTGCTCCTCTCCTTCCACCCAGCTGGATTTCTCTTCATTCTCCAGATCCACCACTCTGTGTGCCTCCTGGTTCCTCAAATCTTTTTACACTTGTTTGCTTTGCTGGAAATGTCCTTTCCCCTTTAACCCATGCACTCCCACCCTCACTTACATAAACTCACTTGTGAAACTGTGTGGATGGATAAACTCAATCTCAGCTCAAATGTCAAAACTAATGAAAAGCCTTCTCCATCTCCCCCAGATAGTTATTTCTCTTTGTAGATACAGCATTTTCTTATCTTTGATGTGATACCTACCACTGCTTTTTAAATATTTTATTTTTGTGCTCTACTAGTCTTCCCTACTAAATTGTGTGCTCCTTAAAGAATGAGACCTTGTCTGTCTTAGTCTGCTCAGGCCAGCATAACAAAATACCTTAGGCTGGGTGGCTTAAACAACAGAAATTTATTTCTCACAAGTTCTGGAGCCTGGAAATTCCAAGATCAAGGTGCCAGACAACCTCTCAGTTTCTGGTGAGGTCCCGCTTCCTGGCTTGCAGATGGCTGACTTCTCACTATGTCCTCACATGGTGGGAAGAGACTGAGCGATCCCTCAGGTGTCTCGTCTTGATTAGGGCACTAATCCTATCAGATCAGAGCCCCACGCTTATAACCTCATTTAATCTTAATCGTTTCCTTACAGGCCCCATCTCCTACCTTCATCCCCTAAATCTCATTATTCAATACCTTATTTGTAGTTTTCCTCTCTAGCAGAGCTGCTGTCCACAATACCCTAATACCTTTATACGCTCTTTGGTGTTTTTATTCACTGGGTTCAGGGATGATAGTGGCATGGGCTAAGAAACACTGTTTATAAGATGAAAATATTAACTGGGTTTATTTTCTTTTTCTATTCCTAGATAGAAGAGCGAGCAGAATTTTTGAATAAATCTGTGCAGAAGAGGTAAATATGGTTGATTGTTCACTTGAGAATAATAGCTATTACATGCATGGAAAGATTCTTTCTCATATTTTCATGTATGTGCTTGTGTAGCAGTGGTGTCAAATCAACTCATCAAGCAGCAGTAGTCTCCAAGATTGACAGCAGACTGGAGCAATACACCAGTGCAATTGAGGTGAGAGTTGTTCCAGAGTTATGGTCCCATCAAAAAGAAATAGGCTGTGATTACATAGAAGATCATAAAAGCACTGATGACAATAATCAAGTCCAATAGCCATAGTAGTGATAGAATATTAATGATGCTTTATTACACTTTGAACTAGATGTAAAGAAGTATGAGGGGGTCTTCAAAAAGTTCAGGGAAAGATTCATAGTATCTTTTACTTCTATTTTTCCATGAACTTTTTGAAGTTCCATTATATAGTAATAAAGATAAATTATAGAAGGGTTTTAAATAGATTACTACTTTCAGCCTAATATTCTTTAATAAAGAGTTTATTCTTTTAATGAATGGGTTTATTGGTATGTAACTGTCTTATTATATCTTCACAAATATATCTTCAGTATCTTTAATTCCTTATAAAATGTGTTCCCATATGTGGTTTAAACCTTACAATCTTGTGTAATCCTTTTTCATTTATAAAAACTTTTATTATCAAATAAAAGTAGTAGTATAAAGTAATATGAACACAATAGCCCACCAGAGTTTAATCGTCATCAATTTCAAATTGGTTATTTTATATCTAAAGGAGCATAGTTTTATGCTTCTAGCTACTCCAACTTTTTTTCCTACCCAATTGACATGGGAGTTTGTATTTGGAAATAATGTGTCTTTCTAAGTACCAAAGCATTAAGAGGGAAGGTGTCATTGATCAAGATGTGATCCTGGTTTTTTCTGCTTTGTGTAGATGTTTAGTCAATGGTTTTAACCTTCTTCTACATCAAAAGTAATTGAATCCATTTGATATGATTTTCTCCTTTCCTTTGTATTCTATAGATACTTATAAAATAATTCACAAATGATGACAGGAAATAAGAAAGAGAGGGATCTGATGATTTATCAAATACATAACCAAAGTTCTAACACTTAAGACGTGATTTTTATTCACAAGATTAAATATCTACTAATATATATCACAAATTGCAGATAGTTATTTTCTGTGGTTGAATGGTCATAGCACTGATAGGTCTAATGAAGCCAAGACTGTGGCTTCAGACTTTGCATAGTCCAGTGAGATTGTTTTTTATGCCATGGCCATTGATTGTGCCACTTATCCTGGCTGACCATCTTGACCATAGGCCACAGGCCGGACCAGGAGAGAAACTTGTGCCATTTTGGGTATGCCCTTCATTACTGCTGGAAAGTATTGCAAATGCACACCTTTCTTACTTACATCCATTCTTTCCTCCTTCTGGTATATTCTCTATGCAGTGGTATCTCAATATTTCAGTCTTTTAGCATTACCCTGCCTCGGGACCTTTGCACATGCTGTTACCTCTGCATGGAATGTAGTTTGCTCTTCCTGTTTATGTCATCACTTCTGAGTTTTCTGCCAGATCAGGGTTTTAATGTCACTTCCTCAGAATAGCCTTCTTTGACCACCTCCCAGCGCCCAAACTAAGCATTTTTTCCTCTAATCTGTGCTCTCTGGTCATGCTTTATAGCATTATTTTTTATAGCACTCCATTAATTTTTATAGCACTTTCTACAATGTGAAACAAATACTTAATCTTTCTCTCCTATTAAAATGTAAGCCCACTGCAGCTTAGAAAGTGGACTGTCTGATTTTGAGCACCACTGTATCCTCAGAGCCTAGCAGAATGCCCTGCACATAGTGTGCACTTAAGAAGTATCTGTTGAAGAAACGAAGCAGAGTATCGTCTTAACAGTAAATGATGTCCCAATAAAAAGCATATTTCACTTTTTTCTTTTTTTTTTTTTTCAAAAGATGACTGGTCAGGGGATCTTAACCCTTGAGTTGGTGTTGTCAGCACCACACTCACCCAAGTGAGCCAACTGGCCGTCCCTATATAGGGATCCAAACCCATGGCCTTGGTGTTATCAGCACCGCATGCTCCCAAGTGAGCCATGAGCCGGCCCCCCATATTTCACTTTAGAAAGATCACCTGATCTAGCTCTTATGATTGATTTTGATGGGGGTATTTCATCAAATTGCAGTTTTACAACAAATTATGACTCTCGTTTTTTGTGAATATGTTTACACAATGAAGTTTTAAAATGATAATGTTGAGGGAAACAAGGCCACTATAATTTTATGAGAACAGACTTCTCAGCACCAATCCTAAAAATAATTCACACCTTTCAGGGGACAAAAACTGCAAAACCTATAAAGCCAGCAGCCTCAGATCTTCCTGTTCCTGCAGAAGGTGTCCGCAATATCAAGAGCATGTGGGAGAAAGGGAATGTGTTTTCATCCCCCACTGCATCAGGCACACCAAATAAGGTGAGCATGTGATTGTTGTCTTTTAAGTTTAGAGGGCTGGGTTTTTTTTCCGTTTTGACTTAGGAATCACACTAGTTAATAATAAAAGCAGTGAAGAAGGTGCAATTCATACTTGTTTTGCAATGACTGCAAAAGCAAGCTCTCCGAGAATGTGTTCGTGCGTACACTATGCACTATGCTCCGCTCATGGAAGTCTAAATAAAGTGCCTGAGATCAATTGTCAACCCTCGGGATTGGGGTAAGGTGAGGCGTAGAGGGAAGAAAACCAGATAACATATTCTTTAAATATCAAGTTTAAGACGTATGGCTATGTGAAGTAATACTTAATGGTATTTTGAGGTTGCTTCGAAGATTCCTTCCCAGGTAAAGTTTACTTTTTTCTTTAACATTTTGGATGATTGACTCTTTGTAGGAAACTGCTGGTCTGAAGGTGGGGGTTTCTAGTCGCATCAATGAATGGCTAACTAAAACCCCAGATGGAAACAAGTCACCTGCTCCCAAACCTTCAGTAAGTAACTTCAGGTTTTTCTGAACGTCTTTGATTTCCCAACCTCCAGGAGCAGCGGCAAAAAAGCAGTTGGTCTGTTTACCCAGGAGAATAGTGCTCCTGTTCTTTGCTGTCACTGCTGAAAGACAAACAAGGAGGTGTTCACATTTAGAACAGTCCTAAGCAGCTGCACCGTAATTACCCAGAAGGTAACATGTAACCAAGTAATCACCTCTCCACCCTGACTGAGAGGAGTTAGCCAGAATGCTGAAGTACTTCAAAGTTAGACGCTTTACTGGTCTATCTCTTTAGCTTCTATTCTATAAATTATGGACAGGAATTTGAAAATGAAATGTCAAATTATGTTGGTTACTTCTCTGTCAAGAGCACCCCTAAACTTATACCCAAAAGAATGTGTATGTTGGTTATTTTTAATTCATATTTTCTAATTTGCTAATTTCTATAACTTGGCACAAAAATGCAGTAATTGGGTAGTTGTTCAAATAATTGCTATAATTTTGTTGTCAACACCTCCAAAGGAAAGCCATAAAAAAAAAAAAAATAGTAAAACTGGAAACTGGAAAAACTGCTTATGAGTGTTGTTTTTAAAATCTAAAATTTTCTTATTTATCAAGTGTAGCTATCTTACCGTAAAAATGTTCTTTTAACCTTTTCATGGAATATATATGATAATTGTCTTGCATTTATCATTATAATAAAAAAGCCGACCATCAACCGTATGTCATCCTAATGGGAAGGTTAAAAGAATTAAATTTAGTTATTTTTACAACAGGTATAACTGAGTCAAGATTTCCACACCATAAAGAAAAGAAAAAAAACATTTTCTGGGGTTATTGACAACATCCTATAAATAGCAGGACAAAATGGTATTACAGAAAAATTACAGAATCATGGGCTGCTTTACCTACTGTTTGATAAGTGATTTGCTAGACTATCTTCTAGAGGGTGGAGAGGGAAAAGAAAGAAGACTGTGGCAACTGGTATGGATTTTAGTGGTCTCTTTTCACTGGATTTTGTAGACTAGTGTGGCTTCCTCGGTGATGACCAGATTGGAAGGAAACAATAGTAATTGGTGGTGTAAATAAACTGCTAGTTTGAGTTTACTTATTAAGCACCTTTAAGCTTTGTGCACATTCCAGTGAAAGCAGTAAACTATATTTTAGAGCCAGCACCATGTCAACATATGGATATCAACATGGCAGTCTCCTTGGGAGAGGACATGACTTGGCCCCCCAAGGCAGGTGGCTAATTCACAGACACCCTGGGTCCAACAGAAAAGAGATGAAGTTTCAGCAGTGGGGAAAGGGCTGACAGGATCCTGCAGATGCCTAGAGGTTGGCAGGCAAAAAGCTAAGTCCAGGGAAGGCAGTTTGGAAAGACAGGTCAGACAAGGTTCCTAGGTTTTGTCCCTGGGACTCACACTGGTGGCCTGCAGCTAAGATTTGTATAGCTTGGCCCACAACATTGTGTGTTATTTTCCTCTTTTAAATTGTAATTTGAACACATTTTTGAGGTATGAAGGCATGCATTTTTGAATTTGTTGATTCCCTCTTTTCCTTATTTTCTTACACCAAGCCTCTTTGGGCATTTGTGTTTCTAGCTTGGCCCTTCACAGCAGGCATCTGACACCTTTGGGACTTTGGCCAGACTGACCCTGAGCCCAGGATGTCAGAAGAATACCTAAAGATGACAGCAAATAGGAGGCACCCAAAGGTGCCTTCTGATTTGGGGCCAGAGACAATTTATTCTCATCCTATTGTTTATATTTGTTGGCATGTTTGGGTGGAAGAGAGAGCTTAGGTTTGTGTTTGTAGATGTGTGGCATGTGGCCATTAAGACAAAATCAGAGGGCAGTTTCTTTCAACAAAATGTTTCTCACCCAGTGAAATCCCGAGGAGGAGGAAAAGAGTAATTCATAGGATTAAAATATTGAGTTCTAAATTCATTAAGAAAAACCTCTACCAGTAATTATGTAATGATTTTCAAATCTGCTAAGAATTAGAAATGCTCAGAATAGTTTGTCAAATAAATATTACTTGGGGTCCCTGAAAATTAACTTCTTTGAAATTAAACATTGATCTACACAGGGTTCCTTCCTATTGATAGGACATCTATTGCTAATTGTGGGTAGAATTTACAGGATTTCAGCGTGACTTTGTAACTGAAATTCAGTTCTGAGTATGTCTGTTTTCGCTGCTTTGTCTGTTCTTTGTGTCTCAGGTACATGTTATACAGCAATTGAAAAGCTAATTTGTCTTTCTTTTTGTTTTAAAAAAACTCGACAATGTCTTTCTCAGCTGACTTCTGTTCTTCACTCTTTGGTCTCTGGTTGACTGGAAACCTGCTTCTCCTGCCTTCATTTCTCCTCTTCTCCCAGAGTGGCTCTTTCTCTAAAATGTAGTCTGGTCAGGTAATTCCATTTATATTTCCCCTTTGATTTAAAATGCCAACTTACAACTCGGATGTTAATATTTTCTTAAAGCAGATTCTTTAAACTCTTTAAGTGATCTTGAAAGATTCATCGGCAGGATTTAAGGGAAATGCAATCTGATTTCTTGGGTAGAAGAACGTTCATGTGAAAGAAAAATATTTGTCTCATATGAATCAAATAAATAAAGTGATAACAGCCACTTTACAGAGCTTCCATCAGCATGTTCCTAATATAGTTTCCAAAATTTTAAAACAGTCTTCCAGACAATTTGGCAGCTTCTACTTATACTGGCAAATGTAGTGGAATTCTTCAAAAACAATCTGATTTGTTTCTTAATGGTTCCAAGTTAAATAGGTGTAACTCTCTAATAGAATATCAGGAATTCATGCCACAGAGGAAATACAGAAACTTAGTAAGATGAAGGCAAATCTGAGATGTCTCACATGGTACCATTTAACAGTGCATCTTCAGTGTTGAGATCTCAATACCATCTATCAGAAATACACCCGCTTAGACTGGTGTCCATGCATAAATTCAATTCCTATTAGCTTTGCCTTCCTCATGAGAAAAGGGTTTGCCAAAATAAGCACTACTATTTCAGTAAAACACATTTATTTTCTTCAAACTGTCTTTTGCCAAGTACTAATATAAGCAAACGCTGAAAGAAAAGTAAATGGAAACAGAAATTTGGATCCTTATCCAAACGAAATTAATTACGAGGTAGTAAAGACTCAAAGCTGTATAACTGCTTTCGATCATATTTTAGTGTTTCCTTCCCAAGATTTCTACATGTTCTCACACTATGTCATCAACTGTCAGTTTCTCTTATGGGTACAATTTGTGATAAATGTTTATTTTTGCAGGGCTAGGTTCTACTGATTCACTTCTGGATTACCCACTTGTTCCTTGGGAAACACAAAATGATTTTAGTGCAGGAGAAGGGAATTAGAAAAGAATCTTAGTTGGGTTGCCCAGAAGCAAACCCTGAGACAGTGATTCCAGTGCAAGTAGTTTACTTGGGAGGTGAAGAAAACACTACAGGGAGAGAGATGGGGAGAAGGCAGCCAATGAGGAATGTGTTACTAGCAAGTCACTGCACGGGCTGTTAAAACTCAATCCCATGGGGAAAACACTGGAAGCCACTGTAGAACACATGCTTCAGAGTCATCCTACCTGAGGCATGAGTGAGCCTGAGAGACATTCTTGCACCAATGCTCACTGGCCAGCAGTTGAGCACTGCTTTTGGGATGTTAGCCTGCCTCCTGGCTGGGTAGAGTAGGCATCTGTAGCCAGAGAGAAGTCCCAAGGCAAAGAAATGTAGTGTTGGCAGCTGGAAGTCAGGCCAGTGTATGTTGACGTAGAAAGGGCTGGGGACATGGATGGGACACCAAAAGATCATCTGCAAGGGGTGAAATGCTTACCAAACTACAAATGAATTCTTTTAAAATAACCTATGTTTGATTCACTTCCAAGAGCATAGTTAAGTTAAAAACAGGCTACATTATTTTGTATATGCTTATATTCCAGTTTTACTGATCAATAACCAGTAAGTCCTTGGTGAAGGAAAAGGACCCAAATGCTCTAGGTCAAAGGGTATGCCCATTCTCATAAGAAAAGTCAAGGTCTGTATAAAATTAAACAATGGCTAGTGGTCCTTTCATCCATTTTGGATCACTGGAATAAAGTGTATTAAACAAATTGATTCAAACAAATAAACAACAGATGTGGTAATTTAATTAGACCTGGCCAGGAAAATATAAAATGGCCACCCATCAATGTTTTTTGCTTTCTCTCCATTAGGACTTGAGGCCAGGAGACGTATCCGGTAAGCGGAACCTCTGGGAAAAGCAATCTGTGGATAAGGTCACTTCCCCCACTAAGGTAATCTACTGGGAGGACTACTATTTCAGAGATTTGTTTTCCTGATGTATCCTGCAGCATGGTGTCCTGAGGTCAAATGAGAAATATCATTGACACGCAGATCTTTGCCTGCATGACCATCAAAAAGACCTGTCCATAGTTCAGTGGAAGGAAAAGTACATGAAGCCTCTGGCATTGCAGGTTTGTCAGTCATATAGCATAAATAGTCCAACCTGTTCGATGGTTCCCAGTGAGACGTCCTAGATCCACCATAGCAGTAGAAATGTTAACAGCAGAAGGCTGTACGGGATAACCATGGTCTACATTTCCTTACAAGATCCCAGCTTGGCACCACAGTCATTTGAACATCATATAGAGGAAAACATCAGTCTCTCTGAGTGGTCCCAAAGCTGCTTTCTGGAACCACTCCAGGAGATTACATTGCCATTGCCAGTAGCCTAGGACTCAAGGTTGCTATGGCGAAATATAAAATAATATTCAAAAGTAAGGCAAAACTCACTACCCCTTGAAGACTAATGGCTAAGAATGCTTAGATTCCTTTCTTACTTTTTGTCTTGTGGTCAAAGAGTATGCTTATTCTTCAGAAAGAGGGTTCTGGGCAACACCTAAATGATGCTCAGAAATCAAATAGGACTCCTTATTGTACAAGGAGCTGATTCAGCTCCTAATTGTTTCCCCTCCCCATTTCAAGTAACAGACCCAATTTTCTCCCTTAACAGAGGGAAAGTTAAAAGGGGAGAAAATCAGAGGCCAGCAATAAGTAGGATTAGAACTGTCTGTTTATGGGCTGATTTAGAACTCTAGAGACAAGCACTTCTTAAGCAAACTTAGGACTAAAGAACACATAGAAGGCAACTAGAAAATCACTGCAGTTCCCTGCAGTGAGAGAATTGCTTCCACTTTCCTATTTTCTAGACACACTTAAGTCTGGTGCAGCTGCCCAAGTACAATGTATAATACTTCATCCTCTCCGTTAGTTATGTATTGTTCTTTCATTCCAATAAAATCCACTAGCCCAGCCTCTCTACTTAAAGTGACTTTTAAATAAGTCAGTTTTTCCAAGTCATTGCTAAATATATTAAAAGTACCTAGTAATAATTATCACCACTACAAAGCACCAACACTAAGGGAGCCTCCACTCTATGCCAGGCACTGTTCTACCTTCTCAACCTACATTATCTCATTTGATCCTCCAACCACCATGTGAGGTAAGTAATATTATTACTCCCGTTTTACAGCTGAGGGAGATGAGGCACTGAGAGATTAACATTCCCAATGACACACAGCGAATAAGTTGCAATATCTGGATTGATACTCAAGAAATCTGATCTGAGCCTGCATTGTTAACCATTAAACATGCTATTTTCTTTTGAAGACACATATTCAGCAGAAATTATAGTTTTAAAATTCCTTTTATAATTTTCTCTTGGTGGCATGGGAGAGGAAGAATTTTTTGTTCACTTGTTTCTTTTTTAAACAAAGAATGAACTTGATGGCCTAAGCTCTCACAATCCCCCTAGCATAGGTATCTGACCTTTCAGAAATGGCAGTCCAAGTGTTTATATGGTCTTCTTTTTGGATAGGGATGTCAGCTACCCATAGTCCATCATCACAGACATAATCGAGTCCCTCTGGATAACATTCTTCTAGCCAGAGCTCCGGCAAGTGGAACAAAGATGATCTGGAAGGGGAGGACTCAGAAAACACCACTCACACACAATACAACATGAACAGTACTCCCTGGAATTGTGCAAGAGTGCTACATACAAGATAGGAGGGGGACAGAGTGAGTTTTTGCACACACCACCCTCCCCTCCCTGGTCCATACCATTAAACTCTTTCTACAGTAAAAACAACTAGACCCAGAGCTGAGTTTATGAGGTAGCAGATTGGTAGCTCCCTTGCTCCAACATGTAAAACTCACTACCTGTTATGCAATCATTCCTTTAAAATGAAAATATACAACCCATTTGAAAATGTGAATTTGCAATACTTCAGTATTTGTTAATACCTCAGCAAGAATTTTTAGCGGCTAGCTGAGGAGGAAAAAATGGTATAAGAATAGGACTATGGGTCAGTTAAGTCTCAGGGGTAGGGGTGTAATAATAGGAGAAGGAAAATAGATGTCTAAGTAAAAAATGTGAGAAATCTAAAGATAAACATATCCTACTTCACCATCATATATTGATGTGGCCCTGACTCAATCATGTGTGTCTTGTTCTGGAATGCACACTATAGGTTCCTGGCCCTTACAGTGGAGTTAAAAAAAATCTCCTTGACTCTGAATGCCACGAGCAAGGCCAAAGGTCCATATGGGAAGAGGGAACATAAAGGAGAAAGAAAGAAAGCAGGAAGTGAAAAAATAAAGAGAGGAAAGGGTAGAATAAAAGAATATATTTTAATATATGCCAACAATTATCTTCCCTTTCATAAATATTTATTCCTGCCATAGTATGATGTCTTTTCTCTCTCTTTTTTTTTTTTTTCTTCTAAAACCATCTTGCTGAAGCACTGCGGGCTGCCGATTTAAAGTTTTCTTCTCTTAGCAGGTTTGAGACATTCAAGAAAAAAACCCAAGCTCAAGACGCTGGACCAGCTCAGTTGTAGAGGGCTATTTTGCTCTGTTTTATATTTATATTGATTTACTAAATTCGGTTCATTTTTTTTGTTTTATTTTTCAGTATCCCAGTAAACCCATGTATATTATCACTATATTTAATAATCACAGTCTAGAGATGTTCATGGTAAAAGTACTGCCTTTGCACAGGAGCCTGTTTCTAAAGAAACCCATGCTGTGAAATAGAGACTTTCTACTGATCACCATAACTCTGTGTCTAAACAGTGATACCAACTGCAAGTTTGAAATTGCCTGAGGAATGTGTGCAGTATCTAGAAAAATAAGCCGTAGTTTTTGTTTTTTTAAATACAGAAGTCATGTTGTTTCTGCACTTTATAATAAAGCATGGAAGAAATTATCTTATGAGGCAATTGTAACACTTTCTGAAAGTAACCCATTTCCGATTTGATATAATGCAATAATGATTGTCTTTGAAAAAAAAAAAACGTACTGTTAAGGTATTACTTTTTTTCATGCTGATTCATATCTAAATCGGATTATGTTAGCTGACAGTGGTACTGATTTTTTTTTAGGTTGGTTGCTTTGTGGATTTCTTTGTTAGTCATGGTAGCCTGAACCACATTTTAAATTACCTGATTATGTATGTATGTGCATACACGTATACAAACACACTAATGGTAGAATGCTTTTTTATGTGCTAGACTATTATATTTAGTGGTATGTCCTTGTAACTAGCCAATATCACAGCTTTTTAAGAGTTAAAAGTCACAATATTATATTAATATTTCATATTTGCCAAAAGAAACATGGCAGATAGGTATCGATACGTTTTTAATACCCGATGACCTATAAGAAAAAAGTATTGAAAAAAAGAGAGATTACAAGTGTCAAAATGAGTTGAAAGTTTCTATAAGACATAGTATTTAGTTTATAACTAAAGGCAATCTTGAAGTCCAGTGTGAATTTTATTAAATCTACCATCTGGATCAAGCTCAGCGTCTGCTTACTCATAACAAAGTTCACAGTAGGTTGACCTAAATGATACCTAAGATACCTTCCTTGTCTAAAATTTAAAAGCAAGAATTTTAAGGATAATATTGTACAGACTAATTCCATGTGTGGGTCTAAACAAAGACCAGCTCTGGCAGAAGTTTTCTTATGGAAGCAGAGAAGTGAAGTGAGCAGAAGTCAGTATTTAGGAAGCATGACAGTACTTCCACCTTGCTCTGAAACAGTACTCCATGTTATTCTGAATCATTTTTTAAATTAATCTTTTCTACCTTTAATAGTCACTGGCACTTGTCATAAGTCGATAAGGTGTTGAAACTTCAAAAATAGATGTAACTTTTACTCGTTCTACTTTCTTCCCCCCAAGAGTCTTTACTGGCTCACCATTTTTACACACACAACCCAGATATCCAATCTTAACATCTTATTCTTCGCAATAGATGATGAAAGAGTACTCCAGTGTCTTGGCAAAATGTTCTAGTATAGACATATACATGTAGTATAGTTATATAAACACGTAACTCAGTTGACTTAACCAAAATTATCTTAGTCTCAGTTCCTACCACACTGAGGGAGCATCCCAAATATCTATTTCTTTATCTATAGTACTCCCCGAGAAGGGCTAGCCAGGGCAGGGCTGGTGTGAGGAGCGATCACTGCCTTCCAAAGTCTGTTTTCATCATAAATCAATAAAGAGTAGTTGAACCCTCTAGATTTTAGCAAACCTGGGCCAAAGGAATAAAAGCCACCAAGATTGCACAAGTCATCCACCCATGACAGAGTAGACATGAGACTATGATAAGACAGAGTTTACATAAAGTCCCCTATCT
Organism: Cynocephalus volans; assembly: GCF_027409185.1. Classification (NCBI taxonomy): domain Eukaryota; kingdom Metazoa; phylum Chordata; class Mammalia; order Dermoptera; family Cynocephalidae; genus Cynocephalus; species Cynocephalus volans. The sequence goes on along the minus strand of NC_084465.1, from coordinate 21,623,392 downwards.
AGCATTGACTCCCGTCATTGGAGTGCAATGATCAAAGTTTGAATTAAGGCCTAAGGTGAGGTAACATTGCTTTGTTGTGCTTCTGAACAAGCGCTTCTCCTGATCTATGTATTTTTCTAGAAAGTCCAAAGTTGAGAAGAGAATGTATTGATCCTGACTTTTATTCCAATATTTGGATGGAATAAGTTTTAGGGTAGAGTTTTGTTCAGTTCGCATATAATCTTTTTAAAATTAAATTCCTTGTTTACTTGTTCAATTACAATAGTCTGTTATCTTTAAGAGGTAAAATTGCAAGCTGACTAGCATGTTCTGTGAATCTGCCATTCCTAAAAGTTTTATGAACACTTGATATCTTTCACTGATAATTGATCGCTGCAATAAAAATGTATTGTGAAAATGCATCCACAATAAATGGAATTCCTCCAAAGTCTTTGCCTCACTTACTTTTGTGTACTAGGTTGATTGCAAGAGGTGTGTCTATTGTAATAAAGACGATGGCACAGCAAAACTTATAGTTCAGATTGAGTCGGTTTCACTCTTTAATAAAGATAAGCATTCTCATGTCATTTAAATGCTTCTTCTCACAGGTAATTTTCTATCAAAATATTGAAAATTGCTCTGATGTGGACAACTGACCAAGCACCTGTGGAAAAAGCTGCAAAGAGGGATTTTAAAAATTCTTCCTAAAAAAATTATCAAATGTTCCTTCATCCCCTCTCTCATTGCCAGTATTGTCATGCACTACCCCTCTTGCTCCTAAGATAGACAATACTGTTTTCCTAAAGGTAGCGTCTTTTATAGTAGAAACACGCATTTAATATATACCATTCGTTTGTAGAATATTTACCACTTGCAAGGCCCTGGGGATTACATTTGAATCCAAAGATATTTTTTCACAGTAATTTTGCTTAGTTTTGCAGCAATAATTGGTCTGAAATCTGAGATTCTCATGAAGGTTTTAAATTGTGGGTCCAGAGCTCCTGAACAGTCCCCTATATTCTGCCCTTAAGATTGACAGAATTAAGTTACTATAAAAAATAATTAGTATTTTTACTTCTCCTTCCTAATAAGAAGGGCGATAAGTCTAAACAATAAGATAGTTGTCACCAAAATCAATTTACAAAATTAGGCAATGAAAAGACTGCAGTCTGGAGTACAGTACCTAACTGATAAAATTTTCATTTGCCCCTAATCTTACAATATGCAAATTTGGGATATGCTCTCAATATTGTACACAGGTGTTGATATTCAACACTGTACCCCACAGATATATACAATTAATTATGTTTCAATTAAAAAAATAAATTCTCTCTCAAAGACATAATAATCTCTTGCATGATGTGAAAATAGGTTTGCAGTGTAGGGTTTTTCCTACCATTACTTGCACGTGTGCTCCAAGTGAAAGAATGGATAATAAAAAAGATTTCATGAACTTAAATGTGTTCTTCTGTAGGAGTGAGGAAATGACCTAACAAGGTCTTGATTTGAGTGCAGCGTCTATCTGTGTCATTGATTATATTGTCCAAACATTCTCTATCCTTAGTGATTTTTTTCCTTCGTTTTATCTATCATTGAGAAAGGAGTGTGAAAAGTCTCCCACTGTGATTATGAATTTGTCTATTTCTCATTGTAATTCTGTTCATTTTATCCTTCATATTTTAAAGTGATGTTTTAAATGCATAAAAACCTAGAATCACTACATCTTCCTAGTGAACTGAATATTTTAACATTATGAGTGACTATTTGTAGCAAAAATTTTTGCCTTAACATTTTTTTTTCTTAATATTGCTACAGTGGCTTTCTTTTGGTTAGCACTTGCATCATATAACCTCTTCCATCCCTTTACTTGCAATTGTGTATCTTTTAGTTTTAGATGTGTGTCTTTAAAAATTATTTGCTTTGGGCCGGCCCCATGGCATACTCGGGAGAGTGCAGCGCTTGGGAGGCGCTCCCGCCGCAGGTTCGGAGCCTATATAGGAATGGCCGGTGAGCTCACTGGCTGAGCGCGGTGCAGGCGACACCACGCCAAGGGTTGCGATGCCCTTACCGGTCACAAAAAGACAAAAAAAAAAATTAAAAATAAAAAATTAAAATTATTTGCTTTGAGTTTTAATACAGTCTCATCATCTTTGAGTTTTTACTGGCATATTTAGATCTTTCATATTTAATGTAATTACTGATATTTTTGCACTTAAACAGCATCCTAGCTATGTGCCACCCCTACTATTTTACTTTTTTCTCTCTTGTTTAAGCTGGGGCTGCTTCTGCTTCAGAACATATACTCATTTACAAGAGGCAACCCTGCATCTCAGCTGCACAAGGAATGTTGGCCTCTTGCTTTACTCTAATCTAGATTTAATAGCGTTTTGCTATTAAAAAGCATGGCATTTTTTTAGTGATGATGACATTTACTCTCTTGAAATATGATTTCCAAAAAAAAGGTTTCATTAAAATGGATTTTAGAAGGCCCAACTGGTCGTTTCTACCTGGATAAGGAACCTTCATTCAATGTCTTATTGAATGTACTAAAAATTATGCAAAAGGACTACAATCAGACAGAACACAAGGTTAGTTTTCTAGTTTTCAACCTTATCTAGCATTCTCCCATACTAACCTGCTTTTCTTACAACGAATGCCATCTTTTGTATGTCTAATGCCTGCCAACATTAGTAATACAAGTGCTTTGATTTTTTTTCAAATGATGGAAATCAGTTGTCCTGCATTCACTAGGATTTCTCGATCACTGATGAACATCAGAATCAACTGTGGAACTTTATAATCATGGAAATACGTAGGTTCCACTCCCAGGAAATTCTTATTCAGTAGGTATAGAGCTGTATGATACCCCTGTGCTACTCAAAGTAATGCCTGTGTCAAATGCAAATTCTGATACAATAGGTCTGGGGTGGGGCCTGAGATTTTGCGTTTCTAATAGGCTCCCCAGGTGATGCTGCAGTGGCTGCTGCTCCTTTGGAGACCACACTTTGAGTAGCACCGTCTCTCTCTCACCCTGGGCCCTCTTTGTGAGAATGTGTGTTTCAAAGGTTGTCAATGAAACAACAGAATGAGAGCACTTAACTACAGCCTAACACCTTTTTAACTGTCTTAATCCTTAAAACAATCCTATCAGGTAGGGGGCCGTTATATCCCCATTTTACAAGGAAACTGAAGCACAGAGAGGTTAAGGACTTACCCAGGATCACACAACTACATATCCTGGTTCCAGAGACCACGTTGTTAATCCCCGTGCCAGTGGTTCTCAAAATTTAGGGTGCACCAGGACCACCTGGAGGGCTGGTTCAAACACAGATTTCCCCATCACAGAGTTTCTGATTCAGTAGGTCTGGGGTGGGGCCTGAGAATCTGCATTTCTAACAAGTTCTCACGTGATGCTAATGCAGCTGGTCTCACGGACCACACTTTGAAAACCACTACCCTATGCCATGAGAATGGTGGCTCCAACCTGCCCCCTCACATGTTATATGCGTGAACAACATGAGAGTGCTTAGAAATTTACTTGTTATTCACTCATTTAATCCTCACAACAACCCTACAAGATAGGTAGTACTGTATTATACCCACTTTACAGGTAAATAAATTGAAGTAGAAAGAAGTTTAAAAACTTGCCCACTGTCATATATGGCTGTTGAGGGGCAGAATATTTTACCCCAGGCAGTTGGCTCCTGAGCCCATACTTTTAACCATTATTTCCCCTCCACCCCGCACAATCTGTCACAGAGATTATTGCCTAGGAGTGTGCCTTGAAGAGAGCTGCCTGCGGGGAGGAACCACTGCTCTCCCCGTGAAGTTCACAAAGAGCATGAACAGCACTTGAGACCAGCTATGCAGACTGTAACTTGGCCCACTTAAGGAGACCTTTGCCCTTTCCATTCCCCAGCCCCTCCTCATCCTAACACAGCAATGAACTAGAACCCAGAAAGAAGAGGGGATAAATATAAATAGCAAAACACCAACCTCCCTCCCATAGCCCAAGCCACCAGAGCTAGAAACAGATCTAGGCTGCTCTGGGGGGATGGGGAGGAAGAGGACTTTAAATTGAGTTTGAAATTGAACCTTACGATGAACTTCTTAAAACCAAATCTAAATACCAAATCACAGAATGGAACCTTTAATACCAAAATGAAACTGTTTTAGAAGTTGCAAGTAGTTGAAAATTATGGAATCTGGCCAGTATGTCCTCAGTGAGAAAGAGGATTTCACCACTGCACAGTTCAAGGACAATTACTGAGGAGCGGGGGAGACCATTTCACATTTTTTTGTCATGAGACTTCACTCTGAGTCTGGGAACCATTTATTCTCTTCTGGACTCTGCCCAATGTGTGCCTTTTATCTTTGCTGATTTTAATCCATACCCTTTCAGTGTAATAAACCATAATCATGAGTATAAGGTGATTGTATGAGGTGATTTATCCTGTTATTTGTTGAGCAGGCACAGGGCATTTTTACTACCTCATTTCCAAATGCTAAGGGTAATGATTAATTCGCTGCAGTCCCCAAATAAAATTAATTCTACTGCTGATAGAGGGATAAGGAAAGGTGTCATTATGGGAATGGCCCTTGAGCTGAGTCTTGGTTAGTCAACTGGCTGAAACAGATCTCAAGATACAAGCTTGAGAACAGTTTGAGAGGTTTGTCCCTATACTGGAGCATCCTAGACCCAAACAGTCTGAAAAAGGCCAAGACACGTTCTAGACTACCCCAGGGCTCCCTCCCAGGCCCTAGTATGGCTTCCTCAGCCTAATGAGACAAGACCTCTAAAGGAACTCATTTCTATGATGTCATCAATAACTGATTGCCCTAGTCATTTCATATTCTCGGTTACACCTCTGCTCAATAAATTAAAAATGATTACACAAAATAAAATATATTCCTAACACAACTTACATTTGGCCATGTTGCTAAAATGAACTTCCTTCTTGATTTCCACACCAGCAATTGTGCCTTTTGAGTTATAGTTCTGGTTGTCTTTTCCTCTTTTCTTACTTTTTATATTGCCTTTTATGCTTGGAGTAAACTACCAAAAAAATAAAGAAGGAAAATTTGCTGGAGCGGTAAAGCTGCCTTCCCAAAAGGCAGAAGCTGGCCATATAAGGGATCTGTCCAGTAACCTCTCATTAGATCATAAGGAAGAGCAACAACAAATTCAGACTGAAAGAGCTTGGTAGAAGTTTACTCCAGGCCTTACTTCCATCTTAACTTAAAGGCAAAGAATTTCATTCCCAGTACATACTACTGTCTGGAATAGGAAAGTAAAAAAAGAAAAAAAAAGTTAAAAAGAAGCAGGTGCTAAAGAAAACCATTTCAAATTTAGTTGGAGAAGAAAGAAGTCCTCATGAAATCTCCTTCCTTAAAATGATATTGACTCCAGCTAAGCTTTGGCAAAACAGTACTGCCTAGTATAATTCATAACAATCTTCTTTCAGAGCATTTGTTCTTGCTGCCACCCCTGCTCAGCAAGGTCTTTCCCTAGACATCCTTATTATGGTTCATCCCTCTGCTCAAATGCCTCCTGGTCAGAGGCCTCCCTGGCCACTCCATCTAAAAGAGCAGCCCTACAGAGGCCCACCCACCCCCCAGAACTCCCTGTGCCCTTTATTTTTCCCTGCTTTATTTCTCTCCATAGCAGTTATCATCGCCTGAGTGGTCATTATTTATTATTATTATCATTATTATTTGTCTGTCTACCCACACTAGAACATAATCTCATGAGGAATGTCTGTTTTGTTTCCTGTGAGTCTTATACTGGGAACAGTCCCTCACATGTCATAAGCATTCAATACAGATTTGTTGAAATACCGAATATGATTTTCAAAGTTTTGTTGAATCCCTAAGATTTTTATTATGCACTAAGATTTTTCTTTACAAGCATTATTTGAAAAACGATAATGTAAATATTTGGACTAAAAATCATGAGACTTTAAGTACAATTTTGTCATTAATTTCTTATGTAACCCAGTTAGATCATTTCTCAGCACGTCACCTGTGCATCTGACATTCTGTGTCTTGCAACAATAATTAAAATCCAACGGAAAAATAGATCCATATGTAAAGATTCTCTGTACATGTCACCTTTAGTGATGTATGTATGGTATAAAACAAGGTAGAACTATAAAGGCTATTTTTCAAGAGAACTTGATCTAAGATATGTTCTATTTATTTTCTCAGGGCAAGGTCTTATCTGGAAGATCCAAACTTCTAAATTGCTAACGTCAAAAAAAACCCTTATTTTTGGAAACTTACAAAATGTAAAGAGATATTAACCCATTTCCATGTTTAAGCCATAGTGCTTTGCCCTTTGTTCTACTTTCAAATTTGCTACAGTACATTATCACCATTTCCACATCACGAATCTCATGGCATATAATGTCTCAAGCAGGCACCAGACACCTAGGCACTTTTTTTTTTCAGCTATACTTGGTAAACTGTTCCAAACATATTAAATTATACATCAGAACTAAAGGTTAGGGAAACAATCAAGACGGTATGTACACGAATAATGTCTGTTATGAGAAGATCATACTTAGATGAGACATACAAAGTGATCTGCAGTGCCCGGAACACAGCGAGTGTTCGATTCATTAGCTAAAGATTATTATATTTAAAGAATCTCCGAGCTAATGAGAATTTTGAGAGTTCACCCTAGTGCATCCATGACATCAAGGATTTAAGGAGAAAAGTCTCGTTTTCCATAATTGAATAAAGATCATGAGTCACACAATTGCGCAGAATGGAACTCAGTGAATGTACAAATAAAGATCAACATACTTTTAATCTTCTAACAACTCCAAGTAGTGGTTACAATTATTATATCCATTTTACGGATAAAGAAATTTAAGTCCAGAAAATTAACTTGTCCAAAGTGACACTGTTATGGTCAGGTGGCCTCCAAAGCACCAATTGCTCTTAGCGAGCAATTCGGAACGACTGCCTTCTCTGAGAAGGCACCTGGCACACAGCCGACATGCGGAACGGGAGGAATAACCTTTCTGCCCCGCCTTCCCCCTCCTAAATTCTCCCGCCAGACCTCGGAGCTCTAACCTCCCAGGATCCTCTCTGCCCGCCTTGCGGAACTGCCCCTACTTCCCGTCGTCCTCCGGGCTTTCTCTTCCTCTCCTCAAAGTCCCGCGCAGGCTCATTTTCTCCACGCTGGTCGCTAGGTGATTCCCGAGGGCGGCCCTAAGTCTCGCGAGGATCGGCTCGTTGCCCTGGTAACGAGGGGCCTGCCCTCCTGGTGGAGGGTGTGGCTTGTGCTGCCGAACTCCCACATGGCAATTTCTTCCCGTTGCTGGACGCTGGGCGTCTCCCGAGCTATTCTCCCCGCATGGAAGGGACGACTGGCTTGGCCATAGGACTCGGGGCGGGGCGAGGAGCCGGCCGAAGAGCCGAGAAGGAAGGGGAGATTGGAGGCGGGGCACCCCCACTGCGGTGTCCAGAAGTGAGTGTGGGAGGAAGACTTTGCGCACCCGCATTGCGGTTTAATCGTGCTCCTCCCAAGGAAGCCGTCGAGTCTGCCCTCGGGGCTCTTCTGCTTGGGACGTGGAAGACTCCCGCGGAGCGCCCGTTGCATATCTGTGTGTGGGGCTTTGCTGAAGCTCAGGTTTGATTCCACAGCAGGTCAGCACGTTAGTATGCCTCAGGTGCACGTGTAAGGAAGAAGAATCGAGATTTATGCCAATCCAGCTTCCCACATCTGGAGTTGTGATCCCCAGGCTGAAACTTCAGTGTCTTCATACTGAAGCTGTCGCCTGTAAGACGGTTTTCTCTGTTGCATTTGTAGTTATTTGCTATGGAGCTTGGAGTTTCTTCTGTGTAGTCCACACTCCAAAACACGCTTTGCGTAGAAAGCGTCATAAACGAATTTTGAAATTGTAAATTCCTTCGGTCTCTTCAAAGCTACGGAACCTTCACAGGGATTTCGATTGTCCCGTTGTCTTAGCAATAACCACGTGGGAGGATACTTGGCGTAGGAGGGGTAATGGTTGTCGCTAATACAACCTTCTGGTAGCTATTGAGATTTCACTAAGAACAATGTAACTGAATATTAGACTAGAAGCAGTATCTACAGAATAATATTGAAATATAAAGAGAAAAGTCTAGTCATTTGAACTTTTGGTCAATTGAAATTTAAAGAGGAAAAAACTTTTAAAACAATATTGGAACATTTCACTGCCTGAATAAATAACTCTAATTTTTCTTTAATTCAGTCATTTAATGCCTCAGGATAATTCTGAACTTGCTATTGCTGTGTAGCATTTAATTGTAAATGTAGAATGTAGGATTTGGCTGTGTACTCTGGAAGTTCCTTTTTCAATTAAATTATTTACTTGATTTGTCTTCTTGTGATTTTTGTCTCATTCTCAAAGTAATGGAAAATTTCTTCAAATCTTTGAAATTGAAGGTTTAATTGGCTGAATCCTAATTAATTTAGTTTTTAGGAAGACTGCTGTCACTGTTAATTAAATACAACTGAATATTTTTGATTACTCTATTAATGTAATAAACATCTTCAGCTATCAAATAAGTTCCTCAGAAATTGTTTTACAGCCTACCCACATAATAAGAAAAATTTCAAGCCAAACACTGGAAGAGATGTCAGAAGATTCAGAAAAGGAAGACTATTCAGACAGAACAATCAGTGATGAAGATGAATCAGTATGTTTTTCTCCACTTTATTTTACTTAATTTGAGATAAAATTTGTTATAAAATATAAAATCCATTTGATGTAAAAATTAATTGGATGTTTAAATCATCATTGTAGTTGGAAAAAATCTGATTGAAAAAGGCAAGATATTGCTGTGTGCAGTATACCCTATCTAGAAAGAGAAACTACATTGGTACTGTTTTCTTGAGAAAATGTGTTGGCTAAGATTCTTCTGGGTATTATTTAAATGTGTGTATTAAATCATTATTAGGGTTTTATCTTTATAACTCCTGCACTTATTTTCTTAAATTTAACAATTCTATTGCATTACATCATAGTATATATATTATGCTAGAACCATCTGTGTTCTAACCCTACTGTGTACACCATAATAGGTTTAATGTGGCTCTAATGTCACAAAGGAAAGGACATGAAGAAGAAAAGGGGGGAGAAATGTAGTATTTAAACGTATTTTGTCTGGTTCTAGTAGATATTTCTAAGAGATTTCCTTAAAATGTCATTAAAATACAAATTATCGTGTATATAAATTAAGGCTCCAAAATAAACTCTCCAAAACGATGTGTAATCCTTTAAGTCTATGGCTTTCTGTGTTTCTTTTTTTTTTCTTTCTTTTGTTAATTTTATTCTTAAATTGTTTTCCCAAGTTTACCAAGAATCCTTCTCTACAGTCACTATTATGATCATACCCAGTGGAAGAGGAGGAATGAAAGATGCAAAGTTTAAGATTTCAGATATTTAAAGTGTTGGGTGCTTTGAGACCAGTATCTCATAACAATCCTTTAATTTTCTTATTTATTAAATATTAAAGATATATACTCAATTCCAAGTATTATGATAGATGTATAAACTTCTGGATTCAGAAACTGTTGATTTTTAAAAGAGAAATATTTGAAAATGTTCTTGTTTTAGGATGAGGATACGTTTATGAAATTTGTAAGTCAAGATTTTCATCCGTGCGCACTTTTAACAGGTTTGAACTTACCCATGTATTTTTTCTTCCCTTTATTGTAAGACCTCTAATGGATAAAAAATAAGAATAAGAAACTGAAAAAAAAAAACTCAGATTGGGTAATATAGGGAATAATTATTCTGGTGGGTAGGGAGAGAAGAATGTATCCATTTTTATAAGAATCTTTTGGAGTTCAAACTTTTCAGATTTGCTTTAGGTAAACCCGATTGATATTAGAAAGTAATAAATGAAACCAAATGAAAGTGGTAATTACTTTACAAAGGACTTCACTTAATAACCAGCTCGTTAAATGCATTTACAATGGACACAATGTGTTAGAAATACATCTTCATTTAAATGAAGTATGCTTGTAAGAAGAGTTTTCTTAATAAAGTCATTCATTTGCAAGTATACACATATGTAGGCATCTTCATGTGTATATTTGATTTTTTAAATTTTATACATTTAGGGTTGTACTTTCAAATTCTAAAATATTTCTATTAATTATCTATCAGATAATCTGAATTAAAGCTTTCGTCTTTTTTCTTTTTTTTTTTTCAGGTCTTTTTAACACCATCTTAAAACAAATCTTCCCTTTATTTGTTTATTTACTTTATTTTATTTAATGTTTAGATAGAAAGTTATTTCTCAACATAGAAATGAAGGAAAACATCTCTAATTAATTTTAAGGTCACTTAATAAGGACCAAATTTAACATACGAAGATTAACATTCTTAATGCAAGAAGAACTCTTAAAAATGAATTGGAAAAATCTAAGCAGAAATTTGGTGAAGGACATGAGCAGATAAGTTGTTGCTTTGCCTCCCACGGATTTGCCACCCCTTTTCCCCTGGGTGATGGAGCCGCCAAAGATTACTCAAAGCCCATCTCTTCTGAGCAGTGAGAAGCCCCGGAAAGGGGTTAATCTCCTGGAACCCTCAAGATAGAGGCATTCCTTCCATTTGGGAAATTAACCACGAATTGGGGTTCTCTTCCCACATTTATTCTCCAGACCAGGAAGTTACAGGAAGAGAACATAGGTGGGGTTTTTGCTAAGTATATTTTAACAAGTTTAACAATAGAAGCTGGTAACATTCAGTAAGGTGACATTCTATAATGCAATTAAGTCGATCCACTAACAAAAGCTTGATTCTAGCAAACATTCTCTTCTTACAGCAACTTCCCAGTATCATTACGTATCAATCAGTAACCTGTCTGTCTTTGAGCCACCAACCTTGCTGTGTTGCAATTCTTTATCTTACAACAGAGACTATATAGCCTGGGGAAAATTTCCTGTCCTTTGCAAGGTCAATATTTGAAACTGCAAGGCTTTGGAAAACCAGGCCCTGTGAAGTACATTTGTTTTATGCATACTTCACAATAAGTCACACACCCTAAAGAAACACAGGTGGCTAAGTACATTCTAAGATGTTACTGCAGGTGGTGCAGGGGTGGGGGTACCAGGGTGGCCCAAGGTTGCTATCCTGGTTGCAATTGGGGGCAGGGCTCAGGCCCACCACCTCATCTCAGAACCCAGGGAAGCGGGAAGGCTGGCTGGCTCTGTTGCTGGCCTGGTTGGGGGAAGTCAGGGACTTACTCACATTCCTCGAAGCTAGAAATCCAAGATCAATGTGTTGGCAGGGTTGGTTTCTTCTGTAGACTGTGAGGGAAGATCTGTTCCAGGCCTCTCTCCTTGGTTTGTAGATAACCTCTCTGTGCCTTCATATCTCCTTCTCTCTGATCATCAAATCTTCCCTTCTGAGATAACCACTGTTCTCAGTTTGGTGTGTATCTTTCTAGACCTTTTTCTTTGCATTTATTCATACATCTACATCTGGGGGTCTTGAAAAAGTTCATGGAAGGATTTCTATTATCTTTTAATTCTGTTTTTCTACAGACTTTTTGAAGTGCCCTCCATATACCCATACTCATAGAAACTTTGTAGTACTAAAAACGAGGTAACTCACTGTTTTAACTAGCATTTCCTTGATAGTGCAAGAAATTGAGAATTATTTCATAGGCTTATTGTCTAATTATATTCCTTCTTGGTATGAATTGCCCATTCATAGTAATCTTTTAATTTTGTTTGTATCTTGCTTAAGTTACGAAGGCCTTCTGTACCCCAAGGTCATTAATGTCATCATCTAAATTTTGTTTAAGTAATTTTATGTTTGAATTTTGTTATTTAATTCCTATATCATTTATATTTATGAGTAATATGAGGTACAGATCTAATTTTATTTCCTAATTCATAAATGGCTGCCTTGCTATTTTGTAGTCCATAGCATTACTTATTGAAGTTTGTTTTTTTTCCCACTGATTTGAAGTTTCACCTTTATTATACAATTGACATGTCACCTTTATCATATAGTAAATTCCATCCATCCATTTCTGGATTCCACTCTGTTTCATTGATCACTTATCTGTTCCTGAATCACTGTCATATTGAAAATTGTAGTAGCTTTAAATTTGATATTTTAGTATTTGGTAATTCTTTCTTAATTGAGTCAAAAGTAAGAAACAATCTAAATATCCATCAGTAGGGGAATTGTTAAGTAAATTACAGGTCATATGTTCAAGATGTATATTATACTATGCATCTGGGGAGAAAAGGAATATCTTTATTACTGACGTGGACATTTTTCCATGATATGTGTTAACTAAAAGTCACAGAAGAATATGTTTAAGATGATCCAATTTAGGTAAAAACTATTACTAAAAGATAAACTTTGGCACATTAAAATTTTAAAGAGTTTACTTGAGCCGGTAGCAATTCATAAATTGGGCAGTTTAAAATTAGAAGTGGTTTAGAGGTTCTACCTAAGGGTGCTTGTATAGGAAGTAGAACACAGAGCACTGGAACCACCTCCGTCTACTGACCTCCCAATTAATTATTTTAACACTATTGTGTTTGATTTTTAAAATAATTTTATGATTATTACTGTATTTCAGAGGTGGTCTTGCTGATGCAGAATAATATTAAACTGCTTTCTACATTTGAGCTGCTGTATTTTTACTCATGCTACCTGAATGGTGGGCTAAGGAGATTCTGCTTTTTAAAATCTGCTTTTAATTTACATATAATAAAATTCACCCATTTTAAGAGTACAGGTGAATGGAGTTTCACAATGGTATATTGTTTAAACATCACCAAAATCAAGATGTAAAATATTTCTATCACCGTCAAACATTCCCTGTGCCTCCTTGAGTCAATCCTCTCCTTCCAGCCTTCACTTCTGGCTCCAGGCAACTACTGGTTTTCTTTCTCTTCACTCCATTTAGCTTTTCTAGAATTTCATAAAGCAGAATTATGCATTTTATGTCTTGTGTCTTCTTTCATTTAGCGTGATGCTTTTGAGATTTATCCACAGTGTTGCATGTAACTGTAGTTCATTCCTTTTTATTGCTAAGTAGTATTCCATTATGTGAATAAACCACAATCTGTCCATTCATCTACTGATGCACATTTAGATTGTTTCCAGTTTGGGTCAGTTACAGACAAAGCTCCTATGAATGTTTTGTATATAATTCTTGTGAGAACTTTTTTCATTTCTCTTGGGTAAATTCCTAGGAATGGTATAGTTGGGTTGTATGCTAAGTGTATGATGCTGACATTTGTTGATTGTCTTTTCACCTGAAAACTGATTATATTCCTGGTTCTTCCATTATAAGTGCCACATTGTATAGATTCTGGGTCCTTCTGGACAGTGCCAATGTTTTTCTTCTAACAGGCAATCAACCCAGTTAGTTTCAGACCTTAAGTTCTGTCTCCCCTTCTGTGGGTAGTGTTTCGAATCTCAGTTCGGATTAACTTTGGTTATGCTGATTTGTTTCTCTCCCTGCTTGAGTAATTCAGGGGTTCTGAGACTTGTACAGATGATTCAAATCTCTTAGTTATCTAAGATATTTCTGCATTCCTTTGCGAATATCTTCCACATGCCTAGTTCAAGGATTGAACTGAGACACGTTGTGTGTGGTTCTCATGGTCTTTGAGAATCTGTCTGCTTGCATAGCTTGAGGGTTAGGTTGAAGGCTGTGTGGATTCACACACAGGACTAGGAGATCCCATTCCTTTCAGATTCCCTCCATCCTGTGAGGACCCCTTTTCATGGTTCTTCTGTTAAGAAGACTGGGTTTCTGTCTGAGATTCAGCCATTTGCACCACTGCACTGCTCTGAATGTAACTTGCCTTCAGGGCAAAGCAGGGAGAGAAAATTGGGGGGGGTACACTCATCTTCCTGTGGGGTGTCCTTCTCTCAGTTTTTACTTTGCTCATTTTGTTTACTTTTCAGACCTGTTGGGTACTTGTGTTTTTGTATTTTATCTAGAGTTTAATCAGTGGGAGAGAAAGCCTGTATAAGACATGCTGCTATAGTGGGACCAGAACTCTTGTCCATAAACTTTTAATCAAATGACACACTTGTGAATTTTACATGTTGATTGCTGGATTTTGTTGTACTCTGTTAAAGAATATTGGGCTTTTTCCTGATATGCAATTAAGTTGCTTGTGGATAAGTTTCATTACTTCTAGGCTTGCTTTTCAGCTTTGTTAGGGCAAATCCAGAGCAGTCTTTTACTCCGGGGCTGAGTTCATCATTCAGGTCTCACCTCAGGTGTTATCTCTTCAAAAAATCCTTGCCTGACCACCCTATCTAAAGTAGCATCCCCCCCCCCACTTATTTCTTACTATTATTTATATTTCTCTGTTTTGTTTCTTTTGTAGCATTTCTCACCACTGAAATTATCTTGTTCTATTTATAGTATGTTCTACATACTCTATAGTAAGCTCATGATAGCAGGGACATTGTCTATTTTTTTCATCTCTGTATAGTCAGGGTCTGTTTATAGTTTTTGGCACATAATAGATGCATAATAACTGTCTGTTGAATGAATGAATCTATATAACAACCCTGAGAAGTAGCTAGGGAAGGTGTTATTATTTATATAAAGTAACATTTATATTCAAAGAGGCTGCCTCACCCAACCAAAACCACACATAAAGTAGTAGAACAGAACCCAGTTTTTCTGACTTCTAGTTCAATTGCTGTATATGCTGTTGTACAAAAATAGCCACGAACTTAATCTAGGCAAAAAGCCACATTTCGGAGGTGGAAAAGCAAGAGGAGTCAGTGAGACAAATGGAGAAAAATATGTAAAAAGTAGAGAGAAAACCAAGGAATGCAGTATCATAAAAAAAGGAAATGAATGTAGGAAAGGGTGATCATTAATGTAAAATTGATACCACAGAGTTTTCACACTGAAAGGGACAGGACCACTGCACTGCCTGCTTGGGGCAGTCTCATTTTATTCTCTGTAAATCTGTTCCTGCAATTGTGTCACACAGTGGCCCTAGAATGAAAACTGAGAAAAAGTTGTGACTGAGAGTTTATTAGCAACCTTTGAGAATATAGTTCCAGTAAGTGGTGAGGAACTATAGTCAGTGAGTGTATCTAACTCATTAAGCAGTGTGATTAAGTTTAAGAAGAGTCAGAAAACAGATGATTTCCTAGAAAAGCTGCAAGAAACAAATGTTTTTAGAGTGATGGTGAGAATTTAGCACAAATTCATAGTATATAAGGTCAACAGCCATTTTTTAGCTATTGTGAAAGTCTATTGTCACAAAATTTCATTAGTACTTTTATTTTAAAACTGCCATGAATTGTAAAATATTTACAATTATACTCATGAATATTTACATATCTAATAGCATTGGAAGGAAAAGAGGAACTATATAAAAAAGCTTAAGAATTGGGATTTTCCTTCTTATCACTTATGATTGTGTTTGAATCTTTTTTGCAGCTGACTCTACTGGTGACCCATTCATCCCTCGGACTACACAGATACTATTGGAATATCAGCTAGGGAGATGGGTGCCACGCCTTCGTGAACCACGAGATTTATACGGTGTCTCTTCTTCTGGTCCACTGAGCCCAACACGGTGGCCATACCACTGTGAGGTCATTGATGAAAAAGTCCAGCATATTGGTATGTTCTTAGCAGTTTTGGGGATTCAAACATTAGCAAACTGACTTTGCCAACCTTTATTTTCATGAGAGATGCATGGTGTGAGAACAGTGCATTCCAACAGAAATGTAACATAAGCCTCATATATAATTTTAAATTTTCTAGTAGCCTCCTTCAAAAAGGAAATAAGTGAAATTAATTTTTTTAATATATTTTACTTAACCCAATAATACCCAAAATATTTCACATTCTTTCTTTTTGTTCAAAGTCTTCAGAATCTGGTGTGCATTTATACTTCCAGAAATCTTAATTCAGGTCAGCTATGTTTCAATTGTTCAATAGCCACATGTGCTTAAGAAAAGAGGCTTAGAGCATGTGCTTAGCCCCTGAAGCTTTAGCAATTCTAAACAGTTCTAAACAGCACAAGTGCATTCAATCACAGTCAAGCTCATATGTAGAGTGAAGTCAGAGAGGCTAGGCCAGAATATCCATTCCTTCACCTCAGTATATCTTTATCCTCTTTTGTCTCTTCCTGTCTTTTTCCCTTTTTCAATTTCTGTTCCTCTTTTATTTTCTATCTCTTTATGCCTCTTTGTCTCTGCTTTTTGTTTGTTCGTTTTGTTTTCGTTTTGCCTTTCCTACTTTCTACTTCTTTCCTTTAATAAAGGATGTTTATGGAACCAAAGGGTGCATATTTTAGTGTATATTTTTGTATTTCTGTATGTGTACATTCCTGAATTTATTTTTTACTCTCCCAGATAAAGCTTACAGCCTTATCTCCTCAATCCGCACACAGGCATGATAGAAACGTGCCCGTCATCGACCACCTTCTCACTGCCGCTGCTGTTCACCTTCTGTTGATTGTAGCACATACACATCCATGATTGCCAGGTGGAAATGTTATAGACATTCATTGGTGAATAGAATTAAAAACTGTCTGTACTTATTATAGTGCCTACTTAAATTAGATGTTACTGAGAAGTTGTTCAAAACTAAGTTTTCTCCTTACACTGTCTGGTATACAGAAATACAGTCATGCATTGCTTAATGATGGCGATACATTCTGAGAAATGCCTCATTAGGCAATTTCATCATTGTGTGAACATCACTGAGTGTATTTACACAAACCTAGATGGTATAGCCTACTATATACCTAGGCTATATGGTATAGCTATTCTAATCTTGTGGGACCACCATCATATATGCAATCCATCGTTGACCAAAATGTTATGTGGCACATGACTGTATATTTGGTGGGGTGGATGTGGAGGGAAAACGCTGATTTTTGCTCATACAGGACAAAGTTAATTTTCCCCAAGAATTCCAAAATGATAAGGTTAAAAATATATTAAAGAATTCATGCTTAATAATACTTACAAGAATCACTTATTTACAAAGATCTCTTCAACTGGGTATAACTAGATGTATATTTGTCTTCTGCAGTGTAGGACATCTCTCTCCTTGTTTTTCCTTGCAGACCTTGTACCCAGATCTCCACCCCTTCTCTGCTAGCCCCTCCTCTTTTTTGCTTCAGCACCAGGGAGGAAAATACTTTTTCGTTACTTGTAGCCAAAAGCATCTTAACTGGATGGGTGAAAGAGAGAAAACCTGAAAAGTGAAACCAAATGTTGATATTTATCTCTGTGTCATGACATTATGGATAACTTTTATTTTGTTCTTTTTGCTTAAGCTATACTTTTAATTTTTATATAATAAACATGTTTGATTAAAAATAATTACTTATCAAAATCATTCCAAATTAAGCATGTTTAATTCAGAACTTTTATTACTCCCGGGATTTTCCCTGCCTGTTGGACATCTCTTTTATACAATCACTTGCATGTACCACGTATCAGTGATCAAAAAGTGGTATCAACCAAAGGTAGACATGAAGGCAGATAACAAAATGTCCTGCAGTACCCAAGTGAAAAAAGATACAGAAAATGGACTATGCTTGTCACCTACTTAGGCTTTTAAATCAATGCTAGAAGAGATTGATTCAGTCCTGAAGCTGTTAATTTCCATAAGAGGATGACAGATATAGTACAAATAAATGTATCCCACACATTTGGATTTACCATCATGAAGACACTTTCTAATATGCATTATTAACTTTCCAAGACCAATATTCTGTTGTTATCAAAAAACAGTGTTATTCACAGATGTGGAGCTCAACACAAACTAATCAGATAAAGGAGGGTTAAGAGGAGAGAAAATACCACACAGACAGAAAGCTTTAAAACAAAATGTTTGCTATTCTTATGAGGAACATTCTAAACTTACTTTTGTGTAGGGGTTCCAGCTTGAATAGAAGCCATTTCAGACGTGTCTAGGCCTGTCTGCTACACTTGTGGTTAGGGTCTCAAGGAGTCTTCTTTTCCAAAAGAGGTTTTGGGTTTGTTTTGTTTTGTTTTGTTTCTTCCTTAAAAGAAAATGAAGTGTATGGTGTATGGCAGAGGTCAGGGTATTTTCTCAGATATTAGCCTTCTGAGCTGGTCCTAAGACCTATGGACAAAGGAACTGAAGGCCAAAGTAAAAAATCTCTCAAGGTGATGCAGAGACATGATGGCACAAACAGCACTGATACAGTGCTCATATGACATAGTAAATGCTAAAGCACAGTCTCCATTCTTCTGGGAACATGACTTTAATCCAAGGAGAACGCAAAAGAATGCAGTGTCATTTGGCACCTCAAGAGTTTGCAGCTTTGAGAGAACTGGGAAACAGCACATGTGTTATGCACAGACATCTGGGTTCTCTCGGGACAGTGATAACCATCACCTTCAAGCAGTTTTTTGGATAGCAGACATCAACAAGGCTGGTAGAAGATTCTGATAATGGCGATTCTAAAAGAATACAGAAGTTTCCAAGCTACTTAAAGACACCTGCAAAAGCTATCATTGGATAACAAGCAAGGAGTGTCTATATCAGGAATTCATATTGATCTTTTAAGTCCATTTCAGATGAAATTTCTTAATGTGGAGTACTCAGAAAATCTGAAAATCCTTCCATTTCTAGCCCAAATCTCTTCTGATTAAATAATCCTAGCTCTAGAGTAGCATTTTGTTACACATAAAACATTTATGGCAATATGTCTGTATTACATCTTTTAAATTTAAGGAGTATGTGGATAACCCCATCTGAGTTGTTCAACCATCCATCCATTTATCCATTTATCTCTCCATCTTCCCATCCATCTGTCTGTTAATCCATACCTTTAATCTATAGACATTTAACTGAGTACCTAATTGTTTCAAATACAATGCAAGAAGCAGTTTTAGTGAAACAGTGGGTATGGGACTAAAAGGAGCAAAAGCTAAATTGAGGTGTGGGTTAAGCCTGATTATCAAAATATAGTCCTCAATAAAGGGTACTGTGATAAGCTGCAAACTTGACCCTTATACAAGTTCTTTCTCCAGTTTTAATGATAGAGTTCCATGTTTCTTTACAATAAGGACTATTAATAATTTAAGAACATATGTGGAGATTAATGAAATCTCTATTTGTTTAACTGGGAAGTCTGGATGTCATGCAACTTTTGACAATCAGCACAAAAAAAGGCAAATAGCTGAAGCTACCAAAGTTTTTAGAATGGAAGCTGTTATCAATTCATAATTTGGGCTTGAGTTAAGGTTTTCAACTGAGAGTCTCACCTTTAAATTATAATCTTTATTGCCTATCTTTATTATTATCAATTTATTTGGCTGTGTGTTGTTCAGTTAACTCTGCGATGCACGGTGATGCATATTTACATCAATTTGGTAGTCTTTTTTCTGTAGCTGGAGTTGACCCCCATTCATTATGTCAGTACACTTCTGTTGCTGAAGCAGATCTACGCATGATCCCCAAAATGTCTATTCAGTAATATTTGTTTCTCATCACCAAATTCTTATTCCCCCCAAAAATACAAACAACTAGGGTATTTAGCCTGTGAAGTCATTTTTTTTCCTAATTGGTCGTGGTCAGAAAGATTCGAGTATGGTGCAGACAACTTTTAAGAAATTTGGTCCTAGAAAGAATGAAGAGAGGAAAGCTGGTAACTAAAGGAGAAGGTAGGGGTCTAAGGATAACCTTTCTTTGGGGAGATAGAAGAAACTTGAACATATTTATAAGCTTAAGGGACAGCCATTATCAAGCAGGAGGCTGGAGATGCAGGGAAAGGAAAAATAAAAGGTAGAGCAAGATCCCAGAGGTGGGATAGAATGGCATTAAGGACTCAGGAGAAATTGAAATTGTAGTATAAAATCTATAATGAGTGCAAAATAATCATGAACTATTCAATATAATAATTTAGAACAAGGTGCAAATGAAATGTCATAAGTTTTGTTATAGTGTGACAATGTTCGTTATTACTTCCAATGAACCCTTGGTAAAATCCAGCCCCACATAAAACAATGAATTTTAGCCTAGATCGATGAAGAATTTAAAAATACAAAATAAAATTTTTCTGTTTATTTTGAATCCATATTCAAATAATGTCTCCCCCCACCCCTTTCTTTTCCAGATTGGACGCCTTATCCTGAACCAGTGTATATCCCAACAGGCCTGGAAATTGAACCCCTTTATCCAAACTCCAAGGAAGATACTGTGGTTTATCTAGCTGAAGATGGTGGGCACATAATGAGACACATTGCTGTAAAATACAATTTGGTATCTGGGTTAATCTCTTAGTTATATTTGTTTTGCTGCTGATAGTGAAAATTTCAGATTACTAGGAAGTCCCTGTCCTCATGAAGATATTTGGTTGCATACTGATCAAATGTTGATTTAGTGTTAATTATATTTTTTAAGATGTACTGCAATTTATGCAAAGTTACTTTAAAATAAAAAACATGTTGGCCGTTAGAATGGAGAGTTATATTTAGAATGAATTACACTTCATAACAATTTTCAAAGATAAATCCTATGGAGTGCTCTGCAACTGTTTCCTCTCCATGTTCATGCAATTGTTCAAATGTTTTATTACTAATCTCATGCCTGTTTGATGCCTTTCTTGGAATTGCCATCTTTTAAAAGAAGAAAATACCCCACATTGCAAATAGCATCTAAAATTATATCTCAGGAAAGTGTTCTTAACACTCAAGATCAATATTTGTACTTTGAGATCTCTATTAATGTAATATGTCTGCTTTTATGATACACTGTGCTCAGAATTAAACATACAAGTCTCAGCCTGTCTGCTCCTGAAGCACTAACTAAACATGGAAGTCTCAAACTGGACTGCTCCAGCATTAAACATGAGGAAGTATGGGACTTTTGCACAATTTTACCATCAGTGCTTGATATCTTAGTGTTTTTGCATATTAAAGATAACTTCCAGGTGGCATACATATTTTATTTAAAGAGCTAGCAAGACAAAGAAATTCCTAAGGATTGTTTCTGATATAGTAAGCAATTCTAGTAATCATATACTGAGATACATATTTTTAAACAACTGGAGTGAAGTACCTCTGATTTTTTAAATTTGATTTCAAATACAACCTGCTAACCTGCTTTAGAACTTCCACATATAATTAAAATGAGATCTGATAAAAAATTTAAATAGTTGAGGTGAGTCAGTCAAGGTCTTTTTTTTTTGTCAGGAATTGGATGGCATACTCAGAATAATTCAAGAGAGTTTAATGAAATTTTAAATTAAATTTAGAAAAGATGGACAGAGTTAAGGGAGACTAACAAAGGATGGCAAAGTCAACAGAGCAGAACTATATGTTTCCTAGGCCTGAAAGGGTAAGAAGACAGAATGGTTTCCAGACTGGTAGAAATCTTTAGATGTAAAAAGTCAGCCCCCAAACAACTGTGGCTTTCTGGAAAGAAACATAGACAACTGCCCAACTGTGGCATTCAAGCGAGGAAGTCCAGGGAAAAAGTAACCCATTTTCACTCCCTTTCCAACTTCCCATGTTCTACCATGCCTTCCATTGCCCAGTCTATTCTCCATCCATTGTTGTTTAGATTAGGCCTCAGTCTTCGTCATGCCCAATGTCCCTCACTCTCAGGAACAAGGCCTTCTCAGTGCTCCAGCATGTGCAACTGTAGGTCTGCTTGCAGCATGCATTCCTGCCCTTCCCCAATAGTAAAGGGTTTGGGTTTTTTTTAATGTTTTCTTTTCCCAGACAATACCTCTTTTCACCAATGCCCTAAGGGTAACAGTGTTTGTTTCCTTATCCCAATAATTTAAATTTTTGGTTCCAAAAGGGAGATAGGGGAGAATAATTGGTGTAGTGTTTTGTGCTTTTCTTGCAGTGGCTGCCTCTCCTTTCCCCAGATCTGCACCATAAATGGTGCTTGCTCAGGACTCTCACCACCTTTTTTTGTGAGTACCTGGTGAGGTCTGTGAGAAGAGAGTTCAGTGGTTACAAACTTTCCTTATGTCTGTATATCCCTTGTGTCTCCCCAGAGATTCTGTATTCTCTTACTAGCCCACAGTAAACCTTCACCAACTGGTTAAAACTTTAACTGAATATTTCTTACTGGAATCTGCCCCAGGTAAACTAGTGCTATGTCCCATCTCTCCTTGGAAGTGCCTTAGAGTGTGGATTAGACAATTTGCCCTGCAACCACCACTCTTTGAGAGGTGCAGGAAAAGTTGTGAATTTGCTCACTGCCCAGCAATACTTTTATGTTGTTGCAAAAGATGGGAGCAATGCTCTTTCCAGTGCTCTTCATCCTAAGCAGAGTTGAGAAGTCAGTCTCTGATTTTAAACTTTTTCTAGCATTTAAAACTATAAGCATTTTAAAATATAAATTTCCTCCTAAGCACTGTGTAGTAGATTGAATAATACCCCCCCAAAACTGATCAAAGCTTGAATTGTGTCCCCCAAGTTTTATGTATTAGACACTTAGCCCCAACTGTGACTGTTAAGAGGGTGGGAAATCCTATTATGGTAATTGAAAGATGGAGCCTTAAAGAGGTGATTGGATTGCAGGACCGTGCGGTAGTGAATGGATTAAAAATGGTGGTCAGGGGCGTGGTTCTGAGGGCTTTAAAAGAAGAGGAGAATCTGTCTTTCTCTCTGCTCTCTCTGCTTCCACCATCTTGCAATGTGAGACGCCTGGGTCACTGTCACCACCACCAGATGGACTTTGGACTTCCCAGCCTCAGAAACTGTGGGCAATAAATTTCATTTTCTTTATGAATCACCCAGTTCCGTGTACTTTGTTATAAGCAACATAAATGGACTAATATACACTGCCTTCAGTTCATCCCTCAAATGTTGGTATTATTGTGTTTTTTCTATATCATTCAGTTCAAAATATTTTCTAATGGTCTTGCGATCTTTTTCTTTAATCTGGTTTATTTATAAATGTGTTGCTTTATTTCAAAATATATGGGGATTTTCAAGATATCTTATTGTCATTGATTTCTGATTTAATTGTGGTCTTTTGAAATTTAATGTGACAGTTTTTGATTCAGTATATGGTGTACCTTGATGAGCATTTCATGTGCTCTTGAAGGGAATGTGTATTCTATAGTTGTGCGTAGTGTTCTATACATGTCAATTAGAACAAGATGGTTGATAGAGTTATTTAAATCTACTTATCCTTACTGATTTTTTTATGTACTTGTTCTTTCAATTACTAAGAGAGGAGTGTTAAGATTTCTAACAATATTGGGTTTTTTCTCCCTTTAATTCTATTTTCATTTTATGCATTTTGAAACACTTGAATATTATAATGCCTTTTTGATAGATTGCCTCATTTATCACTAGGAAATATTTTCTTTTATCTCTGACATTACACCATATCTTTATGTTGTTTAATATTAACATAGCCAATACCAGCTTTATTACGTTTACTGTTACGTGTTGACTCCCCTCCCTTTTTATTTTAAATCTTTCTACAAAACTGTATTTAAATTATATCCCTTGTATATAGCATATAGTAGGACCTTGCTTTTTTTTTAATCTAGTCTGACAATCTCTACCTTTTAATTAGTGTTCTCCTAATTTACATTTCATACATACATATATAGAGATATATACATAGAGATATATATGGACATATGGGCTTAAGTTTACTATATTGTTAGTTAGCCCATCTCATTTTGGTTCCTCAGTTACTCCTTCCCTTCTGGAGGAGATTAATCAAATATTTTTTAGTATTTCATTTTAATTGCTATAATATTTTCTTAAGTATACCTCTTGTTTTTATATTGGTTGCTCTAAGAATTATAGTATGCATTCTTAACTTCTCACAGTCTATATAAAATTAATATTATACTTTTTTTGTTGTTTTAAACAGGTCAGTTGCTTTTGAAGAAATTAAGAAAAAATGGTCTTTTATATTTATTCACATATTTACCGTTTCTTCTCTTCTTTCCTTCTTATAGATCTAAATTTCCATCTGTCATCTTTAACCCGAAGAACTTCCTTTAGCATTTCTTTTCTGCTGGCAAATTTCTTCGATTTTGGGGGTTTTTTTGGTTTGTTTTTTGTTTTTTGGTTTTTCTTTTGGTCTAATTATGTATTTATTCCACCATTTTTCAAAGGACATTCTCACTGGATACAGAATTATAGGTTGGATTTTTGAAGATATTGTTCCATTGTCTTGTAGCATCTGTTGTCTTTGGTAAGAATTCAGCTGTAATTTGCATTATTGTTCCCTATATGTGATTTGTCTTTTGCTCTCTGGCTCTTTTCAGCAATTTGACTATGATGTGCTTAAATTTGGTTATCTTTATATTTATCCTGCTTGGAGTTTGCTCAACTTTTTGGATGCATCGGGTTAATAGGGTTTTTCCCCCCAAATTTGAGAAAATTTTAGCCATTATTTCTTCACAAATTTTTTTTCATATTATTCTTTCTCTCCCGTCCTTTGGAATTGTAATTACACATATGTTGTATCTTTAGATATGTCCCACATGTGACTGGATATTTGTTCACTTTTTTCCTCCTCTGTCCTTCAATTTGGGTAATTTGTATTTGTTAAACTTCCCTGATTTTTTTCCAATCTTTAAACTTTCTTTTTTCTTTAAAAAAATTTTTTTATTGGTTATGAATATTCATGAGATACAAAACTGATTGTCACCCATCATGCTCAAGATGTGAAGGCCAGATCCATACTGGCACCATGCCCATTTTGCAGTTATACCCCCTGTCCCCCACCCAGTTATCCCCAACCTCCCACCCCATCCCCCTTTCCTCCACTCCACTTTGTATCCCTAGATATGCTTTCTCCCTCTGGAAGTTCAACGCACCACTGTGGTCTTTCTTTTCTTCCTTCTTTCTCTCTTAGCTTCCACTTATGAGTGAGCACATGTGGTATTTATCCCTCTGTGCTTTGCTCATTTCACTCAACATAAGTTTCTCCAAGCTCATCCATGTTGTTGCAAATGGGAGAATTTAATTCTTTTTTATGGCATAGTAGTATTCCATGGTGTGTATATACCACATTTTCCTTATCCAGTCATCCATCAATGGACATTTAGGTTGGTTCCATATCTTGGCTATTGTAAACAGAACTGTGATGAACATGGGAATGCAGGTATCACTTCGACATGATGATTTCCATTCCTCTGGGTATATACCCAGATGTGAGATTGCTGGATCATCTGGAATATCTACCTATAGTTGTTTGAGAAACTTCCATACTGTTTTCCACCTGAAAGCACAAGCAACAGAATAAAAAATAAACAAATGGGACTATATCAAGCTAAAAAGCTTCTTCACAGCAAAGGAAAAAAACAGAGTGAAACAACAACCCACAGAGTGGGAGAAAATTTTTGCTAACTATACATCTGACAAGGGATCAATATCTATCATATACAAGGAACTCAATCAATTACCTGGTAAAAAAAAAAAAAACAACAAATAACCCAATCTTTTTTTTAATTTTTATTTTTTAATTGTAAATTTAAAAACTAAAGTTATATATATTTATGGGGTACAAAGTGATGTTATGGCTTATGAATACAGTGTGGAATAATTAAATATTAAGCCATCTAGTAAATCTTTTAGTTATCATACTTTTATTTCTAGAATTTTTGCTTCTTTTATGTAGCTTCCCTTTCTTTTTTTTTATTTTTATTTATATTTATTTATTTATTTATTTATTTAAATTTTATTTTGTCTATATACATTGTGATTGATTATTGTTTCCCCATCACCAAAACCTCTCCCTCCCCCTCCCCTTTCTTTTTTAAGATTACTTATCTGTTTCCTCAATATCTTTCCTTTAAGTCTTCAAACATGTATTCAAAGTCCTTCTCTGTTAATTCCAACATGTAGGTTATATTGCGTCTGTTGAGATATATGTGATGTTTTGGATCATGTTTTCCTGCTTCTCTGAATGGTTTATAATTCTTATTATTATATGTAGGACATAGTCAAAGATATGTTATAGAGAGTCTGTATTTTATATATATATATATATATATATATATATTTTTTTTTTTTTTTTTTTTTTTTTTTTAATGTTGAATTTTGTTCTAGCAGGCAGTTAAATTGCTGGCAGGTCATTTTGCTTCTTTTTGGCTTTTATTTTTTATAAGGGCAGGTCTATTTTCATTTTACCTTAGGTCCTAGATCATAGCCTTTACTCTTGGATATGGTCCTTATGCCTAATGTGCAGCCTTTCTTGAGTGTAAAGCATTACATGAAATCTCTCCATTCTGTATGAATTGGAATTCCAATATATCCCAGAATTATGTGTCCTCTGATTTCTCAGCCCACAGTAGTGCTCTCTTCTGTCTTTCTTAGTGTCATCCTTTGATTGTGTAGCCAAGCCCTCAGCCAAAGACTGGGGAACCACTATGCAGATTGTTGAGGCTCTCCCTCTGTGAAGCTTTCTTCTCTCTGGTGCCCTGCCTCACAAATTTCAGTAGCCCCAAGCAACAAACAAGCTTGCCTCCTCAGCTCAACAAGACTGTCATACTGTTTTTAAGTGCTCCTCCCAAAACTGTAGTCCAGAAAGTATCCCTACACAGAAAGCCAGGGCTAAACATGGGCTCACTTCATGTATTGATCTTCTTTCAAGGACTCTACGTTTTCCAAATGCATAAAATAGCTCATATTTTTTGTCCAGTTGTATAGTCATTTACAGTGGAAGGGAAATTTCAGGACTAATTACTTCATCGTGACCAGAACTGGAATTAATATTTTTAATGGGAGAAATATATAAATTTATTTTAGGTGTTGCTCTTCTAGTCTAAATGTTCTAGATTGTCTTACTTCAACATAAATCTATATAAATTTGTGTCAAATTACTTTAAATTTTATAAGCCTTATGCTTGTACTGTAGCTCCAAACTTTATGCAGAATAGCCTGTATACTTTAGACATGTCTTGATATCTTTATGGTCTTCTTCTCTCATCAGCTTACAAAGAGCCCTGTTTTGTGTATTCCCGAGTTGGGGGCAACCGAACACCCTTGAAGCAGCCTGTGGATAACTGTGACAACACTTTGATGTTTGAAGCAAGGTTTGAGAGTGGTAATCTACAGAAGGTAGTCAAAGTGTAGGTTTTAATTATTTTTATTTGAGGAGCTGGACCATCAACTATTTACTATTTTCTCTGTTAGGTACATTAAAGTTCTTAGTCTCCGTTACTGATCTGCAATTCCTCGAAGTATAGATGCCAATTAGAGATTATTGTTGGGGGAGGAGTATAAAAGGTTCTGAGTCCAAATAATTTTGAGGACTGTAAGTTAAAGTTAAGCAGGTGTTTGTACTATACCTTTTCAACATGGTAATATGAAATTTACACACACACACACACACACACACACACAGTGCTTCTGAAACGTTTTAATGGAGTAGTTCTTGGGACGAGTGTTCCATAAAATATCCCAAGGGCAATCTTCTATTTAAAAATATTTATTATGGAAATTTAAAAACATACGCTTCAGTACAAAGAATAATACAGAGAATAATATAAGGATACTTCAAAAAGTTCATGGAAAAATAGAATGAAAAGATACTATGAATCTTTCCATTAACTTTTTCAAGTACCCTCATATAATTCTACATTAACTACCATATCCCTGTCACTTAGATTCAATAGCTACTCAGATTTTGCAACATTTATTTCACCTATCACTAGGTCATTAATTATAACTACACACACACACACACACACACACACACACACACACACACACACACACACACACAGAGTACATAGTGCTGATAGACTAGACAGTAACTTGGTAAAGAAAAAAAAGTGACAATGAACCAGGTAAGATTGTAATGTATATAATTAATATTCCAGTGAAATTGTTTTTGCCTTTATTTATTTTCGATGACTAAGTATGGGAATGCAATTAGTTACCAAATACAGTCCTCAAGGAGTTCAAATTTTGTAATCTATGTGATCATACTAACTTATATATGTTTTTAAACCTCTTTCAGTGATAGTTATTTCATATCCCCAGAGTTAGAATCTAACAGAAAATGAAATATATGTCTGAAGCAAAAAAAGAAACATTGGACTTTTCTTCATTTCAATAACTCTTTAATCATGTCTTTTATAGAAAATATAATTGAGTTAAAATAATCAAATGCCTGTGTTTTTATGTGCTCTTTTGAATCACAAAGGAATACAAAGGCTTTAGAATTAGCATACAAATAGTTTCTCATCCAATAAAAGAGAAATTTCAAAACATTTGTCTTTTGAAGTTACTTGCTATTAGATACTACGTAAATACACATTGTTTCCCAAAAAAGGCTTTCTGTGAATAGGTAAAAATAAAATAATTTTTCTTATGTAATTTAAACGCAAATGTCATTTTTACCTTCTTACGTGCTTTTTTCCCTTTCCTTTCTTGTATATCAGGGCAGAATATGAATACCAGTTGACTGTGCGCCCTGACCTCTTCACAAATAAACACACCCAGTGGTACTATTTTCAAGTCACTAATACCCAAGCAGAAATAGTCTACAGATTCACTATCGTCAACTTCACCAAGCCTACTAGTCTTTACAATCGGGGTATGCGCCCATTGTTCTATTCTGAAAAAGAGGCCAAGGCTCACAATATTGGCTGGCAGAGAATAGGAGACCAAATCAAGTATTATAGAAACAACCAGGGGCAAGATGGTCGCCATTATTTTTCTCTTACATGGACTTTTCAATTTCCACACAACAAAGATACCTGCTACTTTGCTCACTGCTATCCATACACTTACAACAACCTGCAAGAATACCTTTCTGGCATCAATAACGACCCCGTACGGTCAAAGTTTTGTAAAATACGTGTCTTGTGCCACACACTTGCTAGGAACATGGTGTATGTTTTAACCATCACTACCCCCTTGAAGAACCATGACTCGAGAAAACGAAAGGCTGTGATTTTGACTGCAAGGGTCCATCCAGGAGAAACCAACAGCTCTTGGATCATGAAAGGCTTCCTAGATTATATTTTAGGAGACTCGAGTGACGCGCAGTTGCTTCGGGACACGTTTGTCTTCAAGGTGGTACCCATGCTGAACCCAGATGGTGTGATTGTGGGAAATTACCGGTGTTCCTTAGCGGGACAGGATTTAAACCGTAATTATACATCTCTCCTGAAGGAATCTTTTCCTTCTGTTTGGTATACCCGGAACATGATCCGTAGGTAAAGTAAGCCTCAAATTACCTCTCTGCTTATTAGTAAACTTGATAGTAAGAATTTTACTCCCACAATGCCACTCACGTTACTCAACTTTTCTTGAGATAGTTTAACTATAACTACTTTATTTTTTTCCCATTCTTTCCAACTCTTATTCTGTACCTTTCTGGCACTAAGCCACTGGATTCACTAGCTTTTCCTTAAGTAATGATATAGACTCCAGAATGTTTTGATGGCTCTGTGAAACTAATAGTTAAGTTTGCATATCCCAAATCTGGTTTCTTGCTAAAGCTAATGGTAGCACTGATGTTTACATTGGGATCGTTGTATCCCTTATATGTAAAGATTAATTACATCTCACAGAGCCTCCTGGCAATGTGTTGATCGTACATTGCTCTATGAGACTTTTTATTATCAGGGTACATAGTTATTTAAACTTTCATGAATAATAGTCTTATTTGCCCCTAGAAAAATTGAACATCTTTAGATTTTCCAAAGAATCTAGAACAGTAAAATGCACATAATGTTTAATTATTTGTTGAATGACTGGGTGACTTATTGAATAAATAATAAGCAGGTAATAATAATCAGGAATAGACATGTGCTACAGTAGAAAGATATATTGGAGTCAGAGAACACCCACTCCAAGGTTCAAAGCTGCTTAACCTTTTTTGGTTAAGAGCGTGGACTTTGGAGTTAAGCATATCATACTGGAATCCCTAATATATCGTTTACTAACTGTGTGAGCTTGTGTGATTAAAAAAATAATCTAAATCTCAGTTTTATCATCTGTAAAATGGGAATAAATGGAACTGAGGATACCAGAGTTAGGAAAGGGGGTGGGGGAGGGAGGGTTAAGGAGAAATTGGTAAAGGGCCACAAAAAATGTTTACACTGTGTAATGATAAAATTTAAAAATGAGATAACTGGAGCATCCACATGAAAGTGTAGAGCCCTACTCCAGCTAATAATAAAATGTTACCTTGAAAAAACAAATAAATAAAATGGGAATAATAACACTTACCTCAAAGATCGAGGATTAAATGAAAAAATTATTACTAAAGTGCTCAGAATAGGGTCTGGAACAATGAAAGCTCTAAATGTAGTCAGTGTGTTTCCTCAAATGTAAGAAAAAAGTTGTTAATCAAATCAGATATAGATGTGAAACTAAACTATTTAGGGTTAATTCATTTTTTTTCTTTAGTTTGACAGAAAACATTTTAATATTCAAATACATTTATGAACTCTTCCTACAACTAAGGCTCTGAGAAATAAATAGGCACATTGACAAAAGCCATTTTCTAGCCCACAACAAGCATTTAAGGTCCTGAAGAAAGTGCTACAGAAACACCAAAAAACCTTACCAATTATTTTCTTTTTCTCTTTTTTTTTTTGAGAAATGAGTTTTGAGCTTGATTTCAATCTCCCATAACAAAGTCTGTCAAAGAAAATGAATGATAGTTACATATTTAACAAGTTACCCAATATATATAAAGATTATTATACCCTAAAAGAATTATGTAAAGTTAATGTTTGATTAAAATATTCACGTCAGTGGTGCTTTGTAGACTGCTTAACAGTCTTTTATTTATTTATTTATTTATATTTTTTTGGTTCTTTAAAGAGATCAGCAAAATTTGCAAACCTATATCTAGACTGACCAAGAAAAAAAGAGAGAAGACTGAAATTACTAAAATCAGAAATAAAGCAGGGGCATGGTAAACAGTTGCTTCTTCTACTACACTGGAGTGGGCTTTGAGAGTGTCCTTCCCTTCTTTTTCTGGTCTCCGCTAGTGACTCTCTTTGTGTCACTGCAGTCGGGTGTCTGGTGGGCCACCTGCATGGTAGCTGTGGCTTACTGCTGTGGCATCGAGTTGCTTTTGCAGCAGCCATGGCTGTGGCTGTGGCAGTGGTTGTGGGGGGCCACCCACGGGAAGTGGTGTTTTCGGCATGCTCCTTGCCTGTTTCCCGCCGGGAAAGTGTCTTGCCTGCATCTGGGTAGAGGGGTATTTAGGATCATTCAAATGTTACAATGATAGGTACTATTATAGAGACTTCTTATATCCTTCTGCAGCTTTGTCACCAGGATTCTTACAGAGGCAAGCACAAGAACCCTGTTAAAAAGCTGACATCCCCTAGGATACCTACAAATCTTCAGAGGAGCTGACAGGTTTTGGAAGCATCTGGCATGGCTCCAATTATCTTAGACAGTTCAGCCTCAACTTTCACTTTCACATTAATCCTTTTATCTGCTTAGGAACATAGGAGGTGAAGTGCAGAGCCACACAGGAAGGACCGAAAACCCTAGTTTTAAACTCACAAATGTGGATTCCAGGATTCCTTGAAGTTATATGGCAAACGTTTAAGTAATAAGAGAATAACCTGTGACTTCTTTATTTCCTGGGGATGGCAAACAGTAAAAAGGGAGCTGCCTAAATGCAATGTGGTATCCTGGATTAGATGCTGGGATCGAAAAAGGACATTAGTGGAAAAGTTAGTGAAATCCAAATAAAATTGGGAGTTCAGTTAATAGTAACATACCAACATTGGTTTCTTCATTTTTTAACAATGTTAACAATGTTAATATAATATGTTAACATCAGGGAAAACTGGGTAAGGGATATCCGAGAACTAATTCTATTATTTTTGCAACTTTTATGTAAATCTAAAGTTATTCCAAAATTAAGTTTATTTTTCATAAATATAAAGAGAGCTGATGGGCTTCCTATTAGAGTATCTATATGTCTACTTAATGATCTTTAATATTAAGGGTCCTTGGTCTGACACATGCTGGATTACAGGCCAAGGCCCCTTGGCTTATGTCTGTGGAAACTATTTTAAATGACTCACTTCTCAGATTGCCTTATAAGAAGGGTATATAGCAGGAGTCTATTCAGTAAGTTCCCGAAAGACTTCCAAGAAAGAAAAATACTTTAACACAGTTAATCATAGGCAGGTAAGTAGAGTAAGAAGTCAGTCACAAAAGTGTGAAAAAGTGAGCAGCTGTAAATACATCTGAGATTAAATATGTTTAAAGCATATTAGAATAAGAGAGAGTAGATCTTAGTACAGGATGCTTAGTATAAAATACTTAGAATATAGTGACCTGTGGATACAAAGAAAATCCAAACTCTTTCTAAAGCTATTTAAGTTAATGTAAGATGAGGGACCCTAATGTCATATTTCACTCCAGAAGTAATAACATTTCTTTGGGAATTAATCACTTAGAAACAGAGATTTCCTTTGACTTGCTTATGAAAAGCTGAAAGATCATTAAAACTGGGGAATTTTTTATTTAAAAATGTACAGCATGTTTCCTATTTAAGGACAACTTGATATGCTTTATAATCTAGTTTTGTGAAAACCTGTAATAATTATTTAGTGGCTTTATATCAATCTTTTTTTTTTTTTTTTTTTAGGGAATCTTATGTTATTAATTAGAACTTACTGGGCACCAAATGAGAAAAGAGCAATAAATTAATACATGTAACAGATTTCAGTTTGGGATTTCACTGTAGTTTAAAGAAGTATTATTTCTAATAGAAGTAGTGCTTTGAATATTTTGATTTTAGGTTTTAATGTTTTTGTTATAAATGTAATATATCACATATTATTATGAATACCATTGCTAACATTTTGGTATTTATCCTTCCATATGTAACAGACTATATATGTAATTTTGATTACTTAAATAATATAATAATGCTACATAAAGTTTGAAGATATGAAAAAAAACCAAAAATTTCCATAATCCTACCACCTTAACACCACCACTTTTTACCTCTTGAAATCTTCCTTTATTAGTCATTTTAATCAATCCCTTTGGGGAGCTTTTTTTTTTTATTGTTTTAATATTCATTGAGTGCTAAATTTTTATAGACTAAGGATCGTGCTCTCAAGGAATGTGTAAAAATTCCTTTAAAATATTTATTAGAAATTTACCAGAAAAAAAATCATTTCAAACTTTGTTATCATTTTTATCCAAATGACAATTAGTCACCACAGTAATCAAGGGTTAAATTAATTGGCTTCAGCACCAAATCAGCAGGCACTCAATTTTTAACAAATAGTTGGGTACTTATTATGTGCATAGCACTGTTCTAGATGATTTGAAGCATTCCCATCTTTAACAAGCTTAAATATCAAAAATATGAAAACTTCTCTAGGCAAGTGCCAAGTAAATGTTACCAATGTTAAGTGCTACATACAAGAGTTCAAAAAGAGAAAAATCTATGGGCTTGACTAGGTAGAGAAGTGAGACATGAGGTCAGTCTTAGAGGATGGGGGTTGTATTTACATTTACAAAGATGGAGAAAGAAGGTATTCCAGTCAAGAAGAATCTGTGTGAAAGGTAATGGGCAGAGACAGGAGTGAGCTGTTTTCTGCGTACAACAGAAAACTAGAATAATAAAGTAGAGATTTTTTTAGGAGAAAGTTGTGAGAGTAAGGTAAATTTTGTCCTTATAATGGAAGGCTGCAGTATTTGGATTCTATATACAGTTTGGTAGAAAATTATGGTAGATTTTAAAAATATATAATAATAAAAATAATAATAAAATGCAGTATAGATAAGATCAGAAAGAAATTGAGAGCCAGGACATAAAAAGTTCCATTTATTTGGATATTACACTTGTAAATCCATAGTTGTACCCATAGAAGAAAAATACAGAGGTAAATTTAGTTACTTATTCTTTTTCTTCTTGATAGATTGATGGAGATACGAGAGGTTGTTTTATATTGTGATCTTCATGGACACAGTAGGAAAGAAAACATCTTCATGTATGGCTGTAATGGTAGTAACAGATCTAAAGCATTATATTTACAGCAACGAATCTTTCCACTTATGCTGAGCAAAAATTGTCCAGATAAAGTAAGTACCTTTTAAGATTTTAACACTTCCTTTACTAAAGCTTCCCCATATGGGACAGTAAAATGGATAATACTATTCAGTAAACTGCTTTTTTAATTAGTTATTTTGACTGGCTTATACAATGAACAATAAATATTGGTCACTGTTTAGTGACCAATAATTTGAAAATATGAAAAAAAAGAGAAAAATGCCCATAATCCTACCACCTTAATAACACCACCATTTTACCTTCTAAAAGCCTCCTTTATTCATCATTTTCATCAATCAGTTTTGGGACCTTATTTTTTATTGTTTTAATATTCACTGAGTGCCTAAATAATACAGAGTAAAGACTATGCTTTTAAGGAATGTGTAATAATTTCTTCAAAGTATTTATTAGAATTTTACCAGGAAAAAAAAATCAATTCAGTAACCAATATTTCAAATACATATAGAACTTAGAATGAGAAAAGAATAAAATGTATTATTATTTTCATGGACTATGGAAATGTTGGAGCCACTCATATATCTAGATGTGAAAATTATTTTAATCATTCTTTAAAGAAAAGATTTTGATATAGCAAAGAAAATTCCTGTAGACTTCCCCTTAAGTGCTCGACTAACCAATTCAATTATAAAGGACTTGGGAAGTACTCATTGTCTTATGCGAATAATTGGGGCCAGAAGATATAAACAGGAAAAAAAGGATGATCTGGTAAGAATAGCTACTTACAGAAAGTATAGGTTTGTTGCCCAAATAGGATTTTTTTTATGGTTTTCCTTTTTTTTCTATTTTAACATGGTTGATTGTACATATCTGTGGGGTACAGAGCTGAACATCATTAACTGTGTGCAATATGTGATGCTCAAATCACAACAGTATATTCAACATTACACAACGTAATTGCTTTTTGGCCCTTTACCAATTCCTCCGTTACCCCCACAAATAGGATTTATTCCTTCAAAAAGAAAGATCAGAGAAAGCAACCCCATACCTGAAGCTATTCCTGTACAATTTATACTATTAATACTCTTAGGTATAGTTCATTACTCCTATAAAATGATCCCGTGTTACTAAGATATTTTAATTTCTGTCTATTGACATATTTCTTAGGGTATTAGATCTCTAACCTATTGTGTTTTGGATGAAATAGACCGATTTCTTGAACACCAGAAACCACCAGTCTGTAGTTTAAAGAGGTCTTCCATATAATGTAAAGGTTGCTTAAAATGTAGGGGCTTCTATTTCTAGGTTTTCTATTTAATGTTTCTTAATAAAATCTCTTTGTGCAAATACACAATTATAGTGGGGGATTTCAAATTTCTCTCTCAGTAATCTACAACTGGTAGGTAGACAATATGAAAGGATATTTAAGAACTGAACAGCAAACGCTATCAACTAACTGGACTTAATTGACATTTACAGAACACACTACTGAACAGCAGAATAAACATTATATTCAAACACATATGGAACCAATACATATCATATACTGGTTTAAAACAAACTAAACAAATGTAAAATAACTGAAATCATACAAAATGTTTCTCTGATCATAATAAAATTAGACTAGAAATCAATAAAGGAAAGATAAGAGAAAGACCTCCAAACACTTAGAAATTAAAAACCATATTTCTAAATAATCCATAGGCCAGACAGGAAGTTTCAAGGAAGGTTAGAATATATTTTGAGCTAAAGGAAAATGAAAACATACAATATGTCAAATTTTGTGAAATTCCCCTAAAGTAGTAGCACTTAGAATAAAATGTTTATCACATTAAATGCTTGTATTAGAAAATAAAAAGTTCTCAACTTAATAATCTATTTCCAAAATAGAAACTATAGGAAGAAAAGCAAAGTGAACTCAAAACAAGCAGAAGGAAGCAAATAATCAACATAAGAACAGGTCGATGGAACTGGAAACAGAAAAACAGTGGAGAAAAATCAATTAGACAGAAAGCTTGTGTTTGAAAAAGATCAATAAAACTAATAAAACTTTACCAAAACTGACCAGAAGAAGAGGAAGAGGAGGATGAGGAGGAGGGAGAGGGGATGACAACAGAAATTACCAATATCAATAATGAAAGAGGGGTATCACTGCAGACCCTGCAGGCATTAAATGGACAGTACGGGAAAACTGAGCTCTGTGCACAGAAATTTAACAAATTAGATGAAATGAACCAATTTTTTGAAAACTGCAAACTACCAAAACTACCCAAGGTTAAATAAATAATCTGAATAGTCCTGAAAAACATCTGAAAAAGAAATCTCCAGGTCCAGATAGATTTACTAAAGAAGTCTACCAAAAATTGGAAAACACAATCTCTTCCAGGATTACCATGACTCCAACACAAGATAAAGACAGCATAAGAAAAGAAAACTACAGACCGATATCCCTCATGAACATAGATGCAAAAATTCTCAACAAAATATTAGCATTTTTTTATATATTTGAATTTTATTTATTTATTTTTTTAAATTTTATTTTATTTTGTCAATATACAATGTGGTTGATATTGTGGCCCATTACTAAAACCTCTCTCTCTCCTCCCTCTCCCCCCTCCCTCCCAACAATGTCCTTTCTGTTTGCTTGTCCTATCAATTTCAAGGAATTGTAATTGTTGTGTTTTCTTCCCTCCCCTCCCCCAGGTTGTTTGTGTATTTATTTACTTATTTTTAGCTCCCACAAATAAGTGAGAACATGTGATATTTCTCTTTCTGTGTCTGACTCATTTCACTTAATATAATTCTCTCTAGGTCCATCCATGTTGTTGCAAATGGCAGTATTTCATTCTTTTTTATAGCAGAGTAGTATTCCATATTAAATCCAGCAATATATTAGAAGAATAATATACCATGACCATATGGTGTTTATCCTGAGAATGTAAAGCTGGTTCCATATTTGAAAATTAGTCAGTGTAATCCACTATGTTAAGAATTTAAAGAATAAAAACAGCATGATTACATCAATTAATATGGAAAAAGCATGTAACAAAATTCAGCATCTATTTATGATTAAAAAAAAACTTTCAGCAAATAAGGAATAAAAGGGTACTTCATCAGCCTAATAAAGAACTTCTTTTAAAAAAACTTTATGGCTAACATCATACTTAATGATGAAGGACTAAATGTTTTCCTTATAAGGTCAGGAATAAGACAAGGATGCTGTATCAGTCGGTTTCTGATGCTTATAACAAAATACACAGAACTGATATTTTATAAATAAAACAAAATGTATTGCTTACAGTTTTGGAGACTGTTGAGTCCAAAGTCCAGGAAACACATTTGGTGAAGGTTGTGGTTTTGGCACCAGTGACCCAGGGGTCTCACATGGGTAATATGATGGGGCAGAGAGAGACACTAACCTCCTCCTTCACTCTCCTTTTAAAGCCCTCCAAACTACACCCATGACCACCATGTTTATTCACTAGGGCAGGGTCCGACCTTTCAATTTTCATAATAGGATTTCCCACCCTTAACAGTTATAGTGGGGATTAAGTTTGGGGAGAACATTCAACCCAAGGCAGATGCCCACTCTTACCCCTTCTATGCAGTCCTGTACTGAAAGGTTCTAATCAGTGTAATAAGGCAAGAGAAAGAAAGAAAAAGCAGACAGACTGAAAGAAAGAATGAAGATGACATGATTGTCTACATAGAAAATCCAAAGCAAACCACAAAAACATTCACAGAACTAATATATGAGTTCAGCAAAGTCATAGGATACAAGGTCAACCCACAAAAACCAATTGTATTTCTGTATACTAACAATGAATAATCAGAAAACAAAATTTAAAACAATACTGTTCTTACTGTAGATCCAAAATGAATGCTTATAAATCTAACAAAACATATAGGATCTATACATTGAAACCTAAAAAATGCTGATGAAAGAAATCAAAAGCCTAAATAAATGCAGTGACATGCTCTATTATGGATTGGAAGACTCAACACAGTAAGATATTAATTCTCCCCAAGTTATCTATAAACAACACAATTTCAAACAAAACTACAGCATAATCGTTTGTAGATATAAACAAGCTGATTCTAAAACTGATATGGAAATGCAAAGGAACTAGAAGAGGCAAAACAATTTTGAAAAAGAAAAAGTTGGATTCACACTATCAAATTTTAAGACTTACTATAAAACTGCAGTAATCAAGACAATGTGGTATTGGAATGATGTAGACACTTAGAGAAACAGTACAGAATAGCAAGTCCAGTAACAGACCCGAACATATATGGCCTTGTGAAAAAGATGCAGAGGGAATTTATTTTTTTCTAAAATATTTGTTTATTTAAGATCATACATATTTATGGGGTACAGAGTTGACTATCAGTATTTGTGTACAGTATGTGATGATCAAATCAGTATTATTAGCATGTTCATCATTACGAACCATAATTATTCTTCGTGTCCCTTACCCAATTACTTGCTAACCCCGTCCCCCTCCCATTTTCCCACCCCTAGTAACTATAGGTCTGTTCTCTCCTTCTCAAAGTTCAATGTTTTATTGTGATCTTTTTAATTTTAATTTTAATATATTATTATTGTTATTGTTTTATTTTCTAAGATGTTGTTGCAAAGTATTTGGGGAGAGGGGGAGTAGGGAAAGCGGAGGGGAACAGGGCCAGAGGAGGAGGAAGGAGAGGGGTGGTGGTTGAGGCCCGGGGCACCCCTACCTGTCCAGCGGGGAAGTCCAAGGGGTTTCTGGTGGCAGCTCAGTCATTGCTGGGCTTGATGCTGACTGCGGTGGGGCCTGGCTGAGGCCCTGGGACCCCACCCCTGCTGGCTCAGGAACCCCAGGCACTTCTGGGGGCAACCTAGTGGTCATTTCTGGGCTGGATGCGATGTCAGGGGGGTGTGGTGTGTACAGTATGTAATGATCAAATCGATATTATTATCATGTTCATCATTACAAATCATAATTACTCTTTCTATCCCTTACCCAATTACTCCATAACCCCCTCCCCCTCCCCTTTTCCTATTCCTAGTAAATATAGGTCTGTTCTCTCCTGAAAGTTCAATGATATATTGTGGTTTCTCTCTCTCTCTCTCTCTCTCTCTCCCCCCCCCTCTCTTTCTCTTTCCTTCCTCCCACTTATGAGTGAGGACATGCAGTATTTCTCTTTCTCTGTCTGGCTTATTTCACTTAACATAATTTTCTCTAAGCTCATCAATATTGCTGTGAATGGCAGAATTTCATTTATTTTTTATGGCTGAGTAGTATTCGGTTGTGTGTGTGTGTGTGTGTGTGTGTGTGTGTGTGTGTGTGTGTGTGTGTGTGTGTGTCACCTTTTCCTTATCCAGTCATCCATCAATGGACATTTAGATTGGTTCCATATCTTGGCTACTGGAAACAGAGCTTTGATGAACATGGGAGTGCAGGTATCCCTTTGACATGATAATTTCCATTCTCTTGGGTATATACCCAGAAGTGGGATTACTGGACTGTATGGTAGTTCTATCTGTAGTTGTTTAAGAAACCTCCATCCTGTTTTCCATAATGGCTATACTAATTTATAGTCCCACTAACACTGTAGAAAAATTTCCTTTTCTCCAAATCCTTGCCAGCATTTGTTATTCTCTTTTGCGCAGGAAATTTAATGGAGGAAAAAAAAAACCTTTTGGCAAATGGTGTTGGAACAATTGGGTATCCATATGAAAACAAAAACAAAAACCCTCCACCTAAACCTCACACCTTAAATGTAAAACTATAAAAATTTTAGGGGAAAATTTTTATTACGTAGTGGTACACAAAAAGTTCTTAGACATACACCAAAAGCACGATCCACTGGATCATAATAAATTGATAGGGCAGGCTGGTTAGCTCATTCAGAGCATGGTGCTGATAACACCAAGATCAAGGGTTTGGATCCCCCTACTGGCCAGCCACATACTCATAATAAATTGATAAGTTGGGCTTCATCAAAATTAATCCTTTTACTCCGTGAAAGATTCTGTTAAGAGGATACAAAGATAAGCTAGGATATGATTTGCAATCATATCTGACAAAGAATTTGTATCTAGAATAGCTCAGTAGTAACAAAACAAACAACCCAATTAAAAAATGGCAATAATCTTGAACACTCACTTTACCAAAAAAAGTATGATGGCAAATAAGCACATGAAAAGATGTTTGACATTAGCCATTAGGAAACTGCAAGTAAAACCATGAGGAGATATAATTGCACACCGGTTAGCATGGCCAAAATAAAAAATACAATCTCGAGTGCTAACAAGAATTTGGAGCGACTGGAACTCATACATTGTTGATGGGAATGCAAAATGATACAGCATTTTGGAAAACAGTTTGGCAGTTTCTTATGAAATTAAATGTACTCATATGATTTAGCAATCCCATTCCTAGGTATTTACCATAGAGAAATGAAAACTTATATTCATATATAAATCTATACACACAAATGTTTATAGCAACTCTAAAATTGCCAAAAGCTGGAAACGACCCAAAATGTCCTTTAACTGATGAATGGATAAACAAACTTTAGTATATCCATACAATGGAACATTATTCAGCAATGAAAAGGAATGAATATTGATACATGCAACAACTTTGGATAAATCTCAAAGGTATTATGCTGAGAGAAGCCAGTCTCAAAAGGTATTGTATGATTCCATTTCTATGACAATCTTGAAAAAACAAAACTATACTGGCAGAACAAATCGATGGTGGCCAGGGGTGAGAGGTGATGGGAGGGAGAGACTGCAAAGGGATACCACAAGGGAATTTTTTAGGGGTAATAGAGCTGTTCTATATCCTGATTGTGGTGCTGGTTACATGAGTTTATATATGTGTTAAAATTCAAGAATGAAATGCAAAAAAGTTGATTTTATTGTACGTTGATCTTTTTTTTAATTCCAAAAAAAAATCTCTTTGTAGTGGACACTGATCTCTCTGTAGACAATCTTTCTGGACACATTTCAAATGGTCTTTCATATGAAAATAAAGGATCTTTATTCTACTTCTGGAAATCTACAATACCGATCATGTTTAAAGCGCTTCCTAAAACTTTTTTTAAAGTATAAAACTTTATCCCAGTGGTATCAAGAACTAATCAACTATCTTGAACACATATGTCATATAAAGATAAAAAGTAGATTTTATTGTGGCTATTTGAATCTATAGTTCTCATAAAAGTAAATATATCATCCCTTAAATGAGTTATTCCCATTGGTCAAGAAATAAAAAGTAGCCCCTAAAGCTTTAGTGAGAATTACAAATTTTGTACGACTACTTTTTTCATTTTCAACCCTACTTCCTAAGAAAGATATAGGTACCAGAAAAATGATGGGTCTCATTTTTATTTGCTTCCTTTCAGTTTTCATTCTCAGCTTGCAAGTTTAACATTCAGAAGGGCAAAGAAGGGACAGGAAGGGTGGTGATGTGGAAAATGGGAATCAGGAACAGCTTTACCCTGGAGGCCACCTTTTGTGGGTCTACTCTGGGTAAGTCCAAATACTCTCATTCACTGCTCTCGGGGCTTTAAACCAAAGAGTCATGCTGGATAGTGAGCACCTTCTTCTCAGTTAAATGCATACTGATATTTCATCGATTCTATGAAGAGGATGAATAGACTT
This sequence comes from Cynocephalus volans, assembly GCF_027409185.1. Taxonomy (NCBI): domain Eukaryota; kingdom Metazoa; phylum Chordata; class Mammalia; order Dermoptera; family Cynocephalidae; genus Cynocephalus; species Cynocephalus volans. The sequence goes on along the minus strand of NC_084465.1, from coordinate 21,581,805 downwards.
CTGTAAAGAGGAGGAATACAACTTCCACTGTATGGTATGTCTTCATCGTTCCTTTTGTTTAGAAATGAAAGTTTTAGCATGAGATAGAAATACAGATGCTCCTCAACTGACATCACAAGTTGAAAATATTTTAAGTCGAAAATGCACTTAATAAACCTAACCTACCAAATGTCATAGCTTAGCCTAGCATACCTTTAACATGTTCAGAACACTTACATTAGCCTACAGCTGGGCAAAATCGTCTGGCGATACAGTATACTGTAGAGTGTTGGTTGTTTACCCTTGTGATCTGGTGGCTGACTTGGGAGCTGTGGCACACTGCCACTGCCCGGAATTGCAAGAGAGTATGATACCTCATATCACCAGCCCAGGAAAAGATCAAAATTCAAAATTCGAAGTAAGATTTCTACAGAATGCATATCACTTTCGCACCATGGTAAAGGTGAAAAGTAGTAAGTTGAACCATCATAAATCGAGGACTGTCTGTATTCTAACTGGCTGTTTCATAAGCTAATCCTTAAATGTCTGTTTCTGATTTTTTTAAGAGTGTTTCTACAGATTTTTTTGAAATGGGGGTTCCTGATGATTCAAGAAAAAGCAACGCACATTCTTAAAATACCATGGTAGAACATTTTTTTTACTGGATTTGCTATTTGCAAGGCAAAATAGGCTGGGGTTTTTGTTTGTTTGTTTTGTCAATTTGTACTTAAATAAAAGCACTTGGTTCCCTGAACTAAAAAGTGAAAGTATAAAAATATACTCTGTAGTCTGTTAGTCAAATCTGGCATAGCCTAATGCAGTTAGAATACTCCATTTTTAGATAATTATCACATTGTCAGAAAATGTATCAACTCATAGGAAAATGCTGGAAATCCACATATGTAATTTCTGTCTGGTTTTTAAAGCACCTTGAAACTGATGTAAATTTTCATGATGCTGAAAAAATTTTCTCACAAAATCTTTACCCAAGTTTTTCTCGAAGTGATTATTAGGTCTGTTTATAACTGATAACAAATTATTCCATAATTCTCTTATTGAATTTTTTTCAGCCTTACAACATAGACTAATCTGTGTTAAGTCAGCTTTGGTCTGGGTGGTGAAAAAGGAACAAGGGAAAGCAATAAGCTGTTAAGTGACCTGCCCCAGAGAAGAAAATCCAAAAGACAGGATATGGAATCAATGTTTTGTTTATACTCTCTGTTTTGCAATGTAGGCCCACCTGCTAAGGAAAAATGATTAGCTCATCCCCAAGGATGGATAAACTTATTGGTGTTTTAGGTAATAAACGAGGTACACATTTCAGCACAAAAGATTTGGAGTCAATGGGATACCATTTTTGTGATTCTCTCTTGGATTATTGTGATCCCGACAGGACCAAGGTAAGCAAAGTCCATTTGCTAAGGCACTGGACTCCAGCCTATTGGATAACATAACCTGCCTATGGGCCTATGGCAGTTTTTTCCTTTTAATATCTTAACAGTGTTTTGGGGGTTTTGGTCCTTAATGTCTCAATAATTATTTTTTCAGATGTTCATAAATATTCAGTTAGTTTAATTAGGAAATAAAGTTATTTTATAATGAACTGAATTTATCATTTTCCCCTAGTATTATCAGTGCCTGAAAGAATTGGAAGAAATGGAAAAACATATAAACTTGGAAAAAGTCTGTGATGATTCAGATACTTCTCTGATAGAAATTACAGTGGATCTAGACTCTAGGTAAGTCAAGACTATTTAAGTAATTTAATTTGTTGTGCTGTTTTACTATGCTTTCATAATAATATGATTTAATAATATATTAAATATAATAGTATTGGCAATATTCTCAACTGAATATCCAATTCTCAACTGAAATCCTGACTATAAGTCGGGGAAATGTTTTCCCATGCACATTATTTGGGCCAGACCTCATCATTTGAGTTATTCTTTTATTCAGGTAATGTGAGCATTACTATATACAGTGCACTTACTATATGTGAAAGACATACCGAATTATTTTTTGTTTGCTTTTTGTTTCTCTCTCTCTCTCTCTCTTTACGTAGACTTTATTTTTTGGAACAGTTTGAGGTTCACAGCAAAACTGAGAAGAAGGTACAGAGAGTTCCCATGTATGCACTATGCCCACATGCGTAGCCTCACCCATGATCAACATCCGCCACCCAGAGCACATGTGCTGCAATGATGAGTCCACATTGACAAATTATTTTCACCCAAAGTCCACAGTTTACATTAAGGTTCACTCTTGATGTTGTACATTCCATGGTTTTGAATAAATTTATAACGACATGTATCTACTATTACAGGATCATACAAACTATTTTTACTGTATGGATTCACCCTAACAATCTATTTATTCGTCCTTCCCTCCCCCTAATTCCTGGCAACCACAGATCTTTTTACTGTCTCTATAGTTTTGCCTTTTCCAGAATGTCATATGGTTGGAATCATACAGTATGCAGCCTTTTCAGACTGGCTTCTTTCACTTAAGATTATAAATTTAAATTTCCTCCTTTTCTTTTCCTGGCTTAATAGCTCATTTCTTCTTAGCACTGAATAATATTGCATTGTCTGAATGTAGCACAGTTTATCCATTCACGTACTGAAGGACATCTTGGTTGCTTCCACGTCTGGACCATGACAAATAAAGTTGCTATATACATCTGTGTGCAGGTTTTTGTGTAGACATAAGTTTTCAACTCCTTTGGGTAGATACCAAGGAGCTAGATTCCTAGAATGTCTGATAAGAGTATGTTTAGTTTTTTGGGTTTTTTTTTTTCTTTCAGCATTGGAATAGATTGCTCTGGTTAGGACTTCCAGTACTATGTTGAATAGAACTGGCCTTGTTCCTGATCTTTGAGGAAAAGCTTTCAGATTTTCACTGCTAAGTATGTGTTACCTGTGGGCTTTTTGTATATGGCTTTTATTATATTGAAGTACTTTCTTTCTATTCCTAGTTTGTTGAGAGTTTTTATCATAAAAGGATGTTGAATTCTGTCAAACACTTCTGCATTTACTGAAAAGATCATGGATTTTATCCTTTATCCTATTTATGTAGATATCACATTAATTGGTTTTCATACGTTGAACTGTCCTTGCATTCCAGGGATAAATACAACTTGGTTGTGGTGGATGGTCCCTTCAATGTGCTGTTGAATTCAGTTTGTTAGTATTTTTTTGAGAATTTTTGCACCTATATTTATCAGGGATAATTGGCCTGTGGCTTTCTTTTCTTCTGGTGTCTTTGTCTAGACCTTTGGTATTGGGGTAACATGGGCCTCATAAAATGAATTAGAATTTCCCTCCTCTTCAATTTTTTGGAAGAGTTTTTGAGAAGAATTGGCATTAATTCTTCTTTAGACGTTTGACAGAATTCACCAGTTAAGCCATCTGGTCCTGGGCTTTTCTTTGTTGGGAAGTTTTTTATTACTAATTCAATCTCCATACTAGTTATATGTTCAGACTTTCTATTTCTTCATGATTTAGTCTTGGTAGGTTGTATGTTTTGAGGAACTTATCCATTCCAGGTTATTCAGATTGTTGGTGTACAACTCTTCAATTTCTTTTTATGTCTGTGGTATCAATTGTAAAGTTTCCTCTTTAATCTCTAATTTTACTTATTGACTCATCTCTTTTTTTTTCTTAGTTTAGCTAAGGGTTTGTTAATTTTGCTTATGTTTTCACCAAATCAATACTTTTTTTGATTGAAATTGATTTTTTTCCTATTTTCTATTTTCTATGTCTTTATTTCTGCTCTAATCTTTGTTACTTTCTTCCTTCTGATAATTTTGGGCTTAATTTGTTCTTTTTTCTAGCTCCTTTAGGTGTAAAGTTTGGTATTTACTTGAGATCTTTCTTCTTTTTTAATATAGGCATTTATCACAATAAATTTCCTTCTTAGTACTGCTTTTGCCATATCTCATAAGTATTGGTATGTTGTGTTTTTGTTTGTCTCTAGGTAACTGTCTTATTTCCTTTTAAATTTCTTCTTTGATCCAATGGTTGTTCAGGAGTGTGCTGTTTAATTTCTAATTATTTGTAAATATTCCATTTTTCCTTCTGCGTTAATTTCTAGTTTCACTCCATTCTGGTCAGTAATAATATTTGCTATGATTTGAATATTCTTAAACTTGTTAAGACTTGTTTTGTGACTTAACATGTGATTTATCCTGGAGAAAAGTTCCATGTGTGCTTGAGAAGAATGTATATTCTGCTGCTGTTGGGTGGAATGTTCTGTTCATGTCCATTTGAGACATTTCATCTATAGTGTTGTTAAGCCATCTTTTTCCTTATTGATCTTCTGTCTGGATGCTCTATCCATTATTAAATGTGCAGTATGAAGTCTCCTACTATTATTGTATTACTGTTTTTCTCCTTTCAGTTCTGTCAGCTTGCTTTATAAATTTTGGTGCTCTAATGTTGGGTGCATATATATTTATGATCATTATATCTTCCTAGTGGATTGACACTTTTACCGTAATATAATATCTTTCTTTGTCTCTTGTGACAGTTTGTGTTTTGTTTTCCTTTATCAAAATTAAGTTTAATTCACTAAAATGAAGATAATGAAAGTACATCTTTTATCTATCATGCTAAAATTCTTATTTTAAATATGTATATAAAAATCCATTGAAAAACAGCATTGGAAAAATTATCCAGAAAAACCAGAATGAAACTTATGTAACAGACAATGATACATAATTTCTAGTTCATTATTAATTATAATTCACTGAAATGAAGCAGCTAAAAGTGCATTTTTTTATCTACCTTACTGACATTCTGCTTTTAAATAGGAAAACTCACTGAAAAGCAGTATTAAAAAAATCCAGAAACATCAGTGTAAGACTTCTGTAGAAAACAATGATATATCATTTCTAATTCACACATAAGTTTTATTTACTGAATGGAAGCAACTGAAAGTGTACCTTTTATCTACTTGGCTGGAATTTTGCTTTTATTATTTATTTGTTGGTTTATTTGAAAAATGACAGTTTTATTTATTCTTATTCTTTTTTTCAGTGCTAAAAGGGAAATTTATTTAGCATTAATAAAAAAGAACGATCTCAAATTGGCAATCACCTTTGCACCCTAATAAACTAGAAAATAAAGAGCAAGCTAAGTCCAGACCTAGCAAAGGAAGTAAATAATAAACATTAGAGCATAGATAAAAGAAATACAAAATAGAAAAAAGTAGAGAAAATCAATGAAACAAAAAGCTGGTACATTGAAAAGATCCACAAAAGTGACAAACCTTTACTTAGATGGACTAAGAAAAAGGAGAGAAGACTCAAACAACTAAAATCAGAAATGAAAGAGGGTCATTACAACCAAATTTACAAAAATCAAAAGGATTATAAGAGAATACTATGAATAATTGTTGGTCAACAGATTAGATCATCTAAATGAAATGAATAAATTCCTAAAAACACACCACCTACCAAGACTGAATTATGAAAAACAGAGAGTTTGAACAGAACTATAGCTAGTAACATGCCAATTACTCAAATTTTTTTTTCACATTTTAAAAATCAATAATAATTCCTTAATACAATCAAATATTAAACATGTTTAAATTTCTCCAATTCTCTCCCCCTCCTTCTTTCTTTCTTACAATCAATTTGTCTACATCAGGATCCAAACAAGTTCTGCTTGCTGCATTGGTTGCTATGTCAGCTGTCTCTTAAGTTTCTTTTGATCTACAGGTTCCCCCTTCGTCTAATTTTCCCACCTCTACCCTATAAAGTTTCCCAAGGTCTGAATTTGCTGGCCTCATCTCAGTAGTGTCATTTAACATGTTCCACCATCCCCTGCATTTCCTGATGAGTGATTGCTGGATCCTGAGGCTTGGTCTCACTCAGGTTAGATTTGGCTTCAGACGTGTATGTTCTTACTGCAGGAGGCCCGTTATGTCTGATGGTCTCTCTGTGACATTAGCAGTCACTGAAGATCATTTGCTAGATTCGTTATTTCAATAGGGGCTTGCAAAATAACATATTCTAATTATTTTATTCCCTCTTTATTTAGGAGCTGGGCTATTTCACTAGACAGAAGTGTTCCCTCCTCAGCTATTTATGGTTACTCTGAGTAATAATTCATATAGGAAAGACAGGATAAATGCTTGACTCTTCCCTTTTACTTACTAGTTTTAGAATAATGAATTGTTTCCCTATCATCTTCCAAAGAGACTGAGAGTTTGTTTGCTTTTGTTTCATTGTCACTATGGTTTTTTGTGGTGGTAAAATTTAGTTTCTTTCTCTTTCTTGTTTGCATTTTGTTCTACCACTGGGTTTTGTTCTTGTGTATTCATGATAGTGATTATCATTTTTTGGATTCCAGATGCAGGACTCCCTTGAGGATTTTTTGCAGGGATGGTCATGTGGTGGTGAACTCCTGCAGTTTTTGTTTGTCTGGAAAATACACTGTTTCTCCCTCATTTCTGAAGGATAAGCCTTGCTGGCTATAGTATTCTTGGCTGGCAGTTTTTTCCTTTAGTGTTTTGACTATATCATCCTATTTTCTTCTGTCCTGTAGAGTTTCTGTTGAGAAGTCTGCTGTTAATGTGATAGGGGCTCCTTTGTAGGTAACTTGCTGCTTTTCTCTTGCTTCTTTTTAAGATTCTCTCTTTGTCTTTGAGCTTTGCCAGTTTGACTATAATGTGTCTTGGAGAGGATGTTTTTGGGTTGATCTGTTTGGGGATCTTTGAGCCTCCTGGATCTGAAGGTCTGTGTCTCTCTCTATACCTGGGAAGTTTTCCATTATGATTTCATTGAATAGGTTTTCCATGCCTTTTCCTTTCTCCTCCCCTTCTGGAGCACCCATGACTTAAATGTCTGTGTGCTTAAGGTTTTCTGATAGCTCTCTCAGATTTTCTTCATTTTAAAAAATTCTTCCTCTTCTTTTTTTTTTTTTGTCCACCTATTTCTAAAAGACTAACTTCAAGATCAGAAATTCTTTCTTCTGCTTGTTCTAGCCTGCTGCTTAAGCTATCAGTTGTGTTTGTTATTCACTGAGTGAATCTTTCAGTTCCATGAGTTCTGCTACATTTTTTTTTAATATATAGGGATTTAATATAGGGATCTGGTGCTTAGAAAATTGGGGGTTTTTGTTGTTTGTTTGTTTTTAATTTATTTTATTTATTGAATCAAAATTGATTATACATATTTTGGGGGTTCAACATTGAGATATGTTGATCAAATCAATATTACTAGCATATATATTGCTACAAATCATAATTATTCTTTATGCGCCTTGTCCAATCTCGCCCCATCCCCCACTCCCTCCCCCCTCCGCCCTCTAATTACCCTAGATTTCTTCTCTCCCTCTGAAAGACTAATGGTTACTCTGTTAATTTGTTGCCTAGATGATCTGTCCAATGCTCAGAGGTGTGATCAGGTCCCCCAATATTATCATAGAGCAGAGGCTTCTCTATCCCTCTGAAATGGGCTTTGTGAAGAGAGACATCCTCTTCATTTCTTTATCTCTGCTAGTGACTCTCCCTGTCAGTGCACTCCAGTAGTTGCCAGACCATCTGCGTGGTGGTTGTGGTGTCTAGCCACTTTTGCAGCAGCCACGTTTATTGTGGTGGCTGTGGTGGGCCACCCATGTGGAGGTCATGTTTTTGGCATGCTCTTTGGTGCTGGCAGTGTACCTGGTTGTGGGGGTGTGTCTAGTCCCCTTCTCCATGCCTCTGGTCCCTGAGCAGGCCCTGATGTGCTGGCACGGTGTGCCTGGTTGTGGGAAGGCAGTCTGGTCCCTTGATCCATGCCCCAGGTCCCTGGGTGGGCCTCAAGGCACTGGCACAGTATTCCCGGTTGTGGGAAGGTGGTCCAGTCCTCTTCTCCATGACTTGGGTCCCTGGGTGGGCCCTGAGGCCCTGGTGTGGTGTGCCTGGTTATGGGAGGGGGTTCTAGTCCCTTTCTCCATGCCTCAGGTACCCAGGTGGGCCCTGAGGCACTGGCTTGGTGTGCCTGTTTGTGGGAGGGGAGTCCAGTCCCTTTCTCCATGCCTCAGGTCCCTGGGCAGGCCCTGAGACACTGGCATGGTGTGCCTGGTTTGCGAGGGGTGTGGGTCCCTTTCTCCATGCCCTGGGTCCCTGGGCGGGCCCCAGGGTGCTGGCATGGTGTGCCTGGTTGTGAGAGAGGGGTCCAGTCCTCGGCTCCATGACTCAGGTCCCCAGGTGGGCCCCAAGGCACTGGTTTGGTGTGCCTGGTTGTGGTAGGGTGATCCAGTCCTTTTCTCTATGCCCAGGTCCCCAGGCAGGCCCCAAAGTGCTGGCGTGGTGTGCCTGGTTGTGGAAGAGGGGTCTGGTCCCTGACTCCATGCCCTGGGCCCCAAGGCAGGGCCCCAATTTGCTGGTGCTGTGCCTGGATGTAGGAGTGGGGTCCAATCCTGTTTTCTATGCCTCTGGTCCCCAGGTGGGCCCCGAGGTGCTGGCATGGTGTGCCTGGTTGTGAGAAGGGGGTCTGGTCCCCTTCTCTATGCCTCTGGCCCCTGGGTGGGCCCCGAGGCACTGGCATGGTGTGCCTGGATGTGGGAGTGGGGTCCGATCCCCAGTTCCAAGCCTCCAGTTCCCAGGCAAGCCCCAAGGTGCTGGTAGTGTGCCTGGGCCGGAACTAATTTTTTTGTCCTTTGCTTACTTCTAAAACGGGGAACTTCCTGTGGGAACCAGTACTTGAGCTGTGTGGTTCAGTTAAATTGCTACTTTGCTGCTGTTTCCCTAGGGAAGGCATTTTGTGCAGCTCAGGGTTTAATGGTTGACCTTGTAGGTACTTTGGGCTCTCCAAAGACTCGGTGCACCTGGGTGGTGTAGAAACTCTGATTTAGGCCTGAGTTTTTTAATCAAACTGCACCCCATGCAATTCTGCATTCCTGACCAGTCTCCTCTGGTCCTGTGCTGACTGGGGGGAGGATCAGCTGTCCTTGCTGTGTCCCAGCATTCTCCCGGTGGGCCTGTCTCCCCCACCGCCTGTGTTCCAAACACTTCCCATGGGATGGGCCCTGTGCCGGTCCCTTGTGATGACTCACCGGCTTCTGAATGGACCCCTTTTTTCAGTTGTTCTGGCTCCTCACTCCTTCGTGGGTCCATGGGAACCCTATTAGTGGTCTTGCTGTCCTCGGGGCTGCCAAAGCCCTCTTCTCTCCTGCTGCCTCCAAGTTACTCCATCTGAAGGGCACAGGTGCGACTTCTGCCGGCTCCTGCTCCGTGTGCTCATCAGCTCAAGCCTTAAAGCAGCTGCAGCCTGAAATGCTCAGAGCAGTTTCTTCTTTCTCTCTTCATGGTTTCTCCCACCTTCATGAACTCTGTAGGTCTCTCCTCCTCTTCCCCTGAGCTCCTGCAGCCCCAGCTTTGCTGATGTTACATTTTTATAGTTGTAAATTGGTTGATTTGTGGGAGAGAGTGACTCTGGGAACCATCTGTTCCACCATCTTGACTGGAACTCTGCTACTTTTCTTTTTTTTAAGGTATAAATCTTTGTAAATTTCCTCTTTCATATCCTGGATTTTTTTTTTCTTGTTTCATTATGTTGTCTAACTGAGTCTTCTTGTATCTCAGTGAGTTTAAGATTGTTGTTCCTTTTCAGTCATTTCAAGGGTTTCCTGCTCTATAAGGTCTGTTATTTAAGAATTACTGTAGTGGTGTCATCCTTTTAGTGGTGTCATGTTTTCTTGGATTTTCATATTTCTAGTATCTTTACATTGATGTGTGGTCATCTGGTAGAGCAGTTGCTTCTATTACTCTGGAGTGGGCTTTGAGTAGAGAGACGTCCTCTTATTTTTCTGGTCTTCACTGGTGACTCTCCCTGTGTCAGTGCAGCTGAGTATCTCACTGGCAGCCTGCATGATGGCTGTGGCTACTGCTATGGCATTGAGCCACTTTTGCAGCAGTGATGGCTGTGCTGGTCCACCCACACAGAAGTAGAATTTTTGGTGTTCTCCATGCCTTCTTCTAGGCAGGGGATTCTGCCCTCAACTCCTGCCTACGACCCCAGTCATGCTCCTTGGGTCTTCTGACAGTTCTTGACTTAAAGTCTGTTTTCTCTGATATAATTATAGCTATCGCTGCTCTCTTTTTGTTTTCCTGGAATATCTTTCCATCCCTTCATTTTCAGCCTATGTGTGTCCTTAAATCTAAAGGAAGTTTCTTGTAGATGGCATGTAATTGGGTCTTGTTTTTTTTAATCATTCAGTCACTCTATGTCCTCTTATTTGGAAGTTCAATCCATTTACATTTAAAGTAATTATCAGTAGGGAAGGATTTACTATTGCCATTTTATTAATTGTTTTCTATTAGTCTTGTAGATCTATTGTCTGTCTTTTTCCTCCTCAAATTATCTTTAATGCTGTCATTACCCACAGAGAACTGATACTTTTATATAGATGACACAAAAGTACTATAATTTAAGTTAGTAAATAATAAGTGCAAATTTCAATGCTAAGGGAGTATTGTTGGAAAAAGGAACATACTCATTTTAATACAGTTTCTATAGGAAATGCAGAACAAATGTTTGGTTCTTCCCTTGTATTTATACATTTTCAGACTTTGAGTTAGTGTCCCTACAACCTCCATTGGTGACTAAGTTTGTTTGCAGATGAAAAGTATCATTTTGAACTCATGGATTTGTTTATATTTAATGTGTTCTAATCAACTTCAGTCACTATTATTCTAATGCTCAAAGTTTCCCAAATCTAGCTGGTAGAAGACCTTTCAAGTTGGCCTGTGTCTTTCTGACATGACCTTAGTAGTCTGTGGTAACTTTCAGCCATGATAAGATTTCCCAGGCTCATCTTATACATTTCCTGCACTAGAGTTGGAACCACCGTTTCTCCCAGAAACCCTCTATTTTAATAAAAAATGGTATTTTGATAACACAGCCTAGATGGTAGTTATTATTGCTTCTAGGATTTTTTTTCAGAAAATTGAGTTAGCAAATAAGTATTTTTAAGAGAAAAAAGTCATCAGTTCATAGATAGTCCATGTTCATAGATAGGAAGATTCAATATTGTTAAGATGTCAGTTCTTCCCAGCATAAAGTTTGATTCAATGAAATCCCAATCGAATTCCCAGAAATGTATTTTGTAGATACTGATAAACTAATTCTAAAGTTCACATGGATAGGCAAAAGACCCAGAATAACTAACACAATACTGAAGAAGAAGGAAAAGTCTGAAGACTGACACTACTTGGCTTCAAGACTTACTGGAAAGCTACAGCAATCAAAAGTGTGGTACTAGAGACGAACAGACAAATAGATCAATAAAACAAAGTGGAGAGCCCAGAAATAGACCTATACAAATACAGTCAAACAGGTCTTTGAAAAACGAGCAAAGGTAATTCAACAGAGAAAGGATAGTCTCAATAAACAGTTCTGGAAAAAGTGGACATCCACATGCAAAAAAGTTAATCTAGAAACAAACCTTATACCTTTCACAAAATGAATAATAGACCTAAATGTAAAATGCAAAACTATAAAACTGTTAGAAGATAACCTAGGAAAAAATCTAAGTTATCTTGGATTTGGTGATGACTTTTTAGGTACAACCCAAAAGAAAATCCATGAAAGAAAAAAACTGATGTTAGACTTTATTAAAATTAAAGATTTCTGCTCTGAGAAAGAGACTGTTAAGAAACTGAAAAGACAAGCCACAGACTAGAAAATAATTACAAAATACATACCTGGTAAAGGACTTTGTACCTAAAATATACAAAAAATTAAAATTCAACAATAAGAAAACAAATAACCCATTTAAAAAATGGGCAAAGATTTTGTCACCTCACCAAAGAAGATATACATATGATAAATAAGCATACAGAAAGATGTTTAACATTGTCTGTCATTAGGAGATTGCAAATATATACACAATGGAATACTACTCATCCATAAAAAAGAATGAAATTCTGCCATTCATAGCAACATGGATGAGCTTGGAGAAAATCATGTTAAGGGAAATAAGCCAGGCACAGAAAGAGAAATACCACATGCCCTCACTCATAAGTGGGAGCTAAAAATTAAATAAATAAGAAAGAAGGAAGGAGGGAAGGAAAGAGAAATTAGGAAGGAAACAACAATCACAATAATATGTTGAACTTTCAGAAGGAGAGAACATAACTGTGGTTACTAGAAGTGGGAAAGGGGGAGGGGGAGGAAGGTCAATGAGAAATTGGTTAATGGACACAAAGAATACTTACGTATGGTAATGATGAGTAAGTTCATTAACCTGATTTGACCATCACATGTTGTACACAAGTATTGATAGTCAACACAATACCCCACAGATATGTATAATCAATTATCTCAATAAATATAAATAAATAAACAACCATGAAATACCACAACATACCTATTAGAATGGCTAAAATCCAAAGCAATAACAATACCAAATGCTGGTCAGGATGTGGAGCAACAAAAACTCCCTTTGCTGGTGGGAATGCAAAATGTTACAGCTATGTTGGAAGACAATTTGGCAGTTTCCTACAAAGCTAAACATAATCTTACTTGATCCAGCAACTGCATTCCCAGGTATTTACCCAAATGAGTTAAAAACTTATGTCTGCACAAAAACCTGCACACAAGTGTTTATAGCAGTTTTATTCATGATTGTCAAAAACTGAAAGCAACCAAGACGTCCTTTAATAGGTGAACGGATAAACAAACTGGTACATCCGTACAATGGGATATTATTCAATGATAAAAAGAAATGAACTGTCAAACCATGAGAAGATATGGTGGAACATTAAATTCATATTGCTAAGTGAAAGTAAGTCTAAAAAAGCTTCATACTGTATGATCCCAACTATATGACATGCTGGAAAAGACAAAACTATAGAAACAGCAAAAATACTAGTGGTTGCCAGGAGTTCCAGGGGAAGGAGGGATGAATAGATGGAGCACAGAGGATTTTTAGGGCAGTGAAACTACTACGTTTGATACTGCAATGGTAGACATGTGTCATTATAAATTTATCAAAACCCATGGACTGTACATCACAAGAGTAAACCCTAATGTACACTACAAACTTTATTTAACAATAACATATTAATATTGGTTTATCAGTTATAACAAAGGTACCATTTACTATAAGATGTTAATAATTGGGGAACCTGTGAAGGGAGTAGGGGCATGTGCATAGGAACTCTACTATATGCTCAATTTTTCTGTAAGCCTTAAAACTACTGTAAAAAAATAAAATTTATTAAATAAAAAATAATACATAAAAAATACAGCCCAGAAGTATTTTCTTTCCTAAATTGACTCTCAAGGAAAAAGTTTGCCTACCACTGCATTAAACAATTATAATTAGTAATTGATTTCTGTTTGACCCTTTTTTCTTGAGGTACTATGTTCTGTATCGCCTGCATTGTCTTTAAGCATAATGGAAATATACTGATGTAAAAATGAATGAATTTTAAGAGCTCATGAGACCCATGAGAACTAGGAAACTCCGCAGATATAGCATTTATTCATTAACTTATTAACAAATATTACTGAGTGCCTACTATGTGCCAGGCACTGTTTTTATTCTGGTGATGTATCAGTGAACCAGACAGAAAAAACTACAATTTTTCTGGAGTTTACATTCTAGTAACACATTCCCAAACCTCTATATCTCCCCCTATATTCAACAAAAAAGTCTCTATTTCTAAGCTGTCTGGAGCTACCAAACATTTAAACCACCTTTGTAAATATTTCTCTTCTTATAATTAGAACTTCTCAATCATTCAAATATGATAAAAAGCAGCAGCAGTTGAAATTTGAAAATGCCACCAAAACATTCTGCAAACTAATTTTTTTTCCTTTTTTTTTTTAGTAGCCGAGGCTCTGACAGTTCAGAATCCAATGACTCTCACACTTATTTTCTGAAGTTAACTTCTCAGGTATGATTGAAAACTTTTGCTTATGGCATGGATATGTCAAGTAGGTACTGTTCTTACTGTGACTAACAATCAAACAAACAAAAAAAGTTTGCAGTTTTATAATTATTGTATAGCGATAGTTATTTTCTGATTATGTACATATCTTTAAATCACAGAATTTTCTAACTTTAGGGTTTTTTGTTCTAACACACTTACTTTGTTGATGAGAACAGTTAAGATCCAGAGAAATTAAAGTACTTCTCAGGGTCTGGATTGTACGTGTCTTCTGGCAAGTCTGCAGCTTCAGGCTGGCTGAAAAACAACTTCACACTCTTATAATAATGTCATCTTGCCCTATAACCAAGGTTCAAAATATCAAATAACCATGGGAAAGGAGGGAACTCAAAGAAATGCATGCCAAGAAAAAAAAAAAAACGTGTCTTTCAAAAATTTGCCTACAGCCCATGCAGTTTTAGGTCCCAACATGGCTTCAGTCCAGCTCGCTCCAACACTTACTGAAATTCTGTATCCTTTTACTAACATCTCCCAGCACCACACACACATGCACGCACACCCGCCCAGCCCTTGCTAACTACCATTCTACTCTCTACTTCTATGAGTTTGATTTGGTTTTTTTTTACACTCCACATGTAAGTGAGGCCATGCAGTATTCGTCTTTCTGTGCCTGGCTTATTTCACTCAACATAGCATTTTTGGGGTTCATCTATGTTGTCCCAAGTAACAGAATCTCTGTTGGGCGTCTCCAGTGGCCGCATGGGACCCCAACAGGTTTTTCCTTTCCCTAGAGGGTTGGGGCCAAGGGATTGCCCTTTTCTCCCCGCCAGAATGCTGGGCGAAAAGAGATTCCAAGAGATGGGTGAGCACGCTGCTGCTCTCCCAGATAGGGAACACACACACACACACACACACACACACACACACACACACAAGCTTAGGCCACTCCTTGAAAAGGTCAAATGTGCACGTGCCTTGCCTCTCTATGCTTAGCCCTCCCCCTTAACCTCCCTTGGGCGTCACCTTTTACCTGTTTAGGCCATCTGTTGTTTTAGCTTAGAAAAAGGGCAGGGTCCCATAAATCTCCTTCTTTTTAAAGGCTAAATAGTATTCTTTGCGTATGTATACAACATTTTCTATCTTTCTTCATTCATCTATTGATGAACACTTAAGTTGATTCCATATATTGGCTACTGTGAATAATGCTGCAATGAACATGGGAGAACAGACATCTCTTTGAGATAGTGATTTTATTTCCTTTAGATATATACACAGTAGTGTGACTGCCAGATTATATGGTAGGTGTAGTTCTGTTTTTAATTTTTTGAAGAACCTCCCTACTGTTTTGCATTATGGCTGTACTAATTTACATTCCCACCAACAGTGTGCAATGGTCTCTTATCTCCACATCCTTGCCAACCCTTTCATCTTCTTGATAATAGCCATTCTAAAAGATGTGAGGTGATCTCTCCTTGTGGTTTTAATTTGCATTTCTCTGATTATTAGTAATTTTTTCATATACCTGTTGGGCATTTGTATTTGTATGTCTTGTTTTGAAAAATATCTATTCAAAACCTCTGCCCCTTCTTCTTCTTTTTTTTTTTTTCTGTTGAGTTTTACGTTTTTATTATGTGAAGACTGGCAATTGCTTCTTTTATTAATATTTTTTTTTATATTCTATGATGTTGTTGCAGAGCAGTTGGGAGGGAGGGGGAGAGGGGAAAGGGGAAGGAAACAGAGTGGAAGAAGGAGGAAGGAGGAGGGGTGGGATTGAGACCTGCGGCACCCCCTCATTCCCACAGGGGAGACAGGGCTTTCAGCGGTGGCTTGGTCATTGCTGGGCTGGGTGCAGATGTCAGGGAGGTATGGCAAAAGCCCTCACCTCCCATCTCCCCAGCTTGGGAACTTGGGGCCCTTCTTGCTGTGGCTTGGTGGTTATCACTGGGCTGGTTGCTCATGTTGGAGGGGCATGACCGAGGCCTGAGGCCCCCCACTGCCCTGGCTTGGGAGAGCCTGAGGACGCTTCCTGTGGTGGCTTGGTGGTCCTCACTGGGCGGGTTGCTCATGTTGGGGGGATGTGACTGAGGCCCAAGGCCCCCCACCGCCCCAGCTCAGGAGAGCCCGGGGTGCTTCCTGTGGCAGCTTGGTGGTCATCAATGGGCTGCCTGCAGGTGTCGGGGGGCCATGGCCGAGGCCCCCCACTGCCCTGGCTTGGGAGAGCCTGAGGATGCTTCCTGCAGAGGCTCAGTGGTTGTCGCTGGGCTGGTTGCTTATGTTGGTGGGGCATGACCAAGGCCCAAGGCCCCCACCCTCAGGATTGGTTGCAGGTGTTGGGGGACATGACTGAGGCCCCTGGCCCTCCCCCCTTTCTGGTTTGGTAGCCCAGGGGACTTCCGGTCCTTCTATGTGTTATAGGTGTTCTTTGGTGAAATGAGACCCTTACTAGTTAATATCAAACTTTGTCTGTGGCTGTGGGTACTTTGTTTTTTCTTTCAGTTCTGTGTTGGATTATTTGCTGTTCCCACCACTCAAACTGTGTGCTGGAACTAATTTTCTGTCCTTTGCTTACTTCTGAAATGAGAGAACTTCCTGTGAGGACCAATACTTGATCTCTGTGGTTGAGCTAAATTGCTGCTTTGTTGCTGATTCCCTAGGCAAGGCTTTTTGTGCAGCTCAGCTTTTAATCATGGACTTTAAAGGTATTTCCAGTTCTAGTGAAATCTGGTGCACCCAGCTTCTGTAGAAACACTGGCTGGGCCTGAGTCTTTTTATCATGCAATTCTATATTCCTGACCAGTCTCCTCTGAGTGGTCCTATGCTGATTGGGGGGCAGATCAGCTGTCCTTGCTGTGCCCCAGTGTTCCCCAGGTGGGCCAGTCTCCCCCACCACCTGTGCTCCAAACACCTCCCATGGGACGGGCCATGCTCTGGTCCCTTGTGATGACTCACTGGCCTCTGAGTGCCTCCTTGTTTTCAGTTGTTGTGGCTCCTCGGTCCTATGTGGGTCCATGAGAACTCTATTAGTGGTATCGCTGGCCTGAGGGCTACCAAGGCCCTCTTCTCCCCTACCACCTCCAAGCAACTTCATCTGAAAGGCACAGCTGCAGCCTTTTGCCAGCTCCTGTTCCATGAGCTCAGCAGCTTCAGCCTGGAAATGGCTGGGCTTCGAATTTCTCTCTCATCATAGCTTCTCCCACCTTCATGCACTCTGTAGGTCTCTCCTCCTCTTCCCCTGAGCCCTAGAGGCCCCAGCTTGGCTGTCATTGCTTTTTTATAGTTGTAAATAGGTTGATTTGTGGGAGAGAGTAATGCTGGGGACCATCTATTCTAACATCTTGACCAGAAGTCTGCCCATTTTTTCTATTTCTTTTCTTTTTTTTAACCATAAACCAAAGATTATCATTTTTTAATCAGATTATGTGTTTTCTTACTATTGAGTTGCTTGAGTTCCGTATATATTTTGGATCTTATTACATAGGTTGTCTTCTCACTCTGTTGGTTGTTTCCTTGGCTGTAAAGAAGGTTTTCAGTTTGATGTAATCCCATTTGTCTATTTTTGTTTTTGTTGCCTGTGCTTTTAGGTTCATATCCATACTCACTGTGTAGACCAATGTCATGGAGCTTTCCCCCTATATTTTCTTCTAGTAGCTTTACAGTTTCCAGTCTTATGTTTGAGTCTTTAATCCATTTTGAGTTGATTTTTGTACATGGTGTGAGAAAAGGGTCTAAGTTCATTCTGTATGTGGATATCTAGTTGTGCAATACCATTTATTGAAGAGACTGTCCACATTTGTGTTCTTGGCACCTTTGTCAAAAATCAATTGACCATAAATGCACGGATTTGTTTGTGGGCTCCTCTATTCTGTTCAATTGGTCTGTGTGTCTGTTTCTATAACAGTACCATACTGTTTTGATTACTATAGCATGGTAGTATATTATGAAGTCTAATACTGTGATGTCTCCAGCTTTGTTCATTTTGCTCAAAATTCCTTTGGCTATTTGGGCTCTTTTGTGGTTCTATAAAAATTTTAGGGTTGTTTTTTCTATTTCTGTGAAAAATGTCATTGGAATTTTGATAGAAATTGCATTGAATCTGTAGATCACTTTGGGTAGTATGAACATTTTAACAATATTAATGCTTCTGATCCATGAACATGGGACACATTTTCATTTATTTGTGTCACTGTCTATTTCTACTTTCTATTTTAGCCATTATGATACATATGTTGTGGTTTTAATTTGCATTTCCTAATGGCTTATGATGTTGAACATAATTTCATGTGTTTATTTGCCTGTTCCCCTGCTTAGCCTTCTCAGACACTACTTTGGAGAAGGTGTTGGGATACCTCCTTAGAGCCTGGCAAGCATAGAATTCAAGGCTCCCACTCAGCCTTTGTTGGCATGGGTGACTATATGGGTCACAGTTTTTTCTGTGGTGTTAGGCATGAATAGAACAGTAATTATCCAAAGGTTTTGTTCTTTTTAGGCTGCCCCTCTTCTGGTCCTTTGGCTAGAGGACACAGGCTTTCGTTTGGGCTTTTAAAAATATTCATTCATTGGCATTTCTGAGTTACTGGCTTCTCCACCTTTAAGGCTGGGATATATGAGACAGAAAGAAAATCTAAGGAGTGCCCCATCATTCTGCTTCTCTGCTCCTGAAATCTCTAGCTGTTCTGCCTTCTCTTTCTACCTTTTAGAGCTTCTTATGTTTGTTTTGTGTAAAATATCTAGGGTATTTGGTTATATGTAGTGAGAGAAATAGTTAAAGAAGTTCTCCATCTTCTTAGAAGTGGAAGCCTCAAGATAGTTTATGTCTCCATATATACTAACTTACATGTGTTGACTAAATATTGATTTTAAATATGATTCATTTATCTAGATAAAAACCAAGAAAAAATACCTGAAAACAAAGAAGGAAAGAAATTCTATCTTAGCAAGCCACCAAAATGCCAGAGAAGAGCAAAAGGTAAATCCTCATTGATCTGGTTAACAGTTTTTGAAAAAAATAAATGCAAGAGAATGGCAAGTTATTTTCTCTTCTCTTATACCCTAATTTTTCCCCCAGGGAAAGTTAGTGATTAAAATTTTACTCAGGGGAAAGTTAGTGATTAAAATTTTACTCATATTATTTACTGTTTATACAAATACAAACAATCCTTGGCAAATGAGAGGTGAGTCTTATTAAGGTACCATATTTAAATTTCACTTATACTTATCTTACTCTAAAAAGTATTTAAGGAAGCTTATTAAGATGCACCCAGGGTGGCAAGAAGAAAGAAATTAAAACTAAGAAAAATTAAATGAGAATATAAGGGTATAAAAATAGATGGTGCTGAGAGATTGACTTCTACCATGACAGCATGAGGAACTCTGAAAATCCATTCACCAGCAAAACTGGTGAAAATTATTTAAGGGGAAAAAAAAAACCATTTAAAGTCTCTGGAAATGGTCTAATGGCATACAGCAAATAAAAAAAATCTATTCAAGAAAATCTACTAAAACTCATTAAAACAGCAAAAGCCTGTGGGATTTGAATCAAGACTGCTTCTTCCCTCCCCACCTCCCAGCTCAGTAAGACAGAAATGCCATTCCAGACTAGTGCAGCCAAGAAAATAGGGCTCCTTCTCTCCACAGCTACAAGAGGGCTATCTTCTCAGGAGGGGAAGGATGTCAGTATTTTTTATCCTGCCTCCAGCTACCTGTTCCTATGGCTAAATTCCAGTTGAATAAAGACAAGAGATGGGGGCTTCCTTCTTCTAGTCAGAACCCCATTCATGGGATGGAAACTCACCTTGGGTGCTATACCACTGAGAATACTTGGGCCCTGATCATCCTTGCTTTGGCTTGTAAAATGGTGATTACACACTAGAAGAGGCAATTGGAGAAGACCTAGGGCTACTGCCCTCCTTCCATCCATATCTCAGTTCCTAAACTAGGGATATCACTCAGAGAGCAGAGTGCCATTGACTCCACCCCGAGCTCCAGAGCAAAGGCTTGGAAACTTTGCCTTGAGGGAAATCAGGCCATAAAGCAGATAGCCTAATCTCTTCCCAAAAGAACTGACTTTATTTGCAACAGAGCATGGAGAAATTCAAGTTTAAGGGCATCCTCAAAACCAGTGCAACTATGATAAAAAGCAATTAAGAGGAAATTGGTAGATTCATTGGATATACAGGCTAAATTGTACACTAGCTAGTTTGCTAGAAAGAACTGGGGAAAGAGACAGCTGGGAGGAGCCCTACTGGGGTCAGACCAAATCTCAAACACTGACCTCCAGAACTGTTCATTCAAAGGAGCCTGAATTTGATTGGATTAGTCAGAAGAGCAAATTATGCCAGAGGGCATTGTTGAAGACAACAGAGCAATCAGCCAGAAATTAGTGGAGTTGAACAGCTGGGTGTGGTCAGGGAAAGAGACTTTCAAAGAGAGCCCTGCTAAATACATTGTCATCCAGGGGTGAATGTGGACATAGCCAAATCTGCTCTCCTGAGAACCAACACTGGAGTCTTAGCACTGCAGGAGGGAAATGAACTTATTAAAATAATCCAGCCAGTTAGCAGACAAATAAGCAAATAACAACAACAAGCCCTGGAAGAGGTGGGGGGAGGAAAACCAGTACCCAGAGTTCACTAGAATTGTCTAGTTGGAGAATAAGCCTGACAAACACAAATGAAGGACAATTAAAGTGACAACTGAAAGAAAGTGAGCCAAAACGCCGGGGACCGATCACGCTTTACTAAAGGAAAAGCATCTGCTGGGCTGCCCTCAAAATGGAGGACAGCACCAGGTGTGGGGGTGAGAGAGCTTATATAGGGCACCAAGGGCTGGCTGATACAATCAAGGAGGGACATTATGCTAATGCGGAAGCTATGCGACCAGGGTGGAGAATTGCACCCTTGCAAAGCAAAAGGGTTTCTGTTTTGCAGAAGTCAGGAGGCTTCTCGTAAAGGGAAGGGGGGAGGGGCTTGGTGCTGGAGTAGAAGACAAGGCCGGGAGCTATTTTGTGGTTATTGTGTGCACAATGGTGCTGGTCACGTCCAAGATCCATCACATAGGTAGTTGAAAAATCCATCCTTGGATCCAGTCAATCAATCCATAAGCCTCTGTTACCTACAGAGAAACCAGTAGTTGTAGAAGACCGGAGTACCACACCCAGAAGATTCGGAGATTTGTACTCAAACATCCAAACAAATAAAAAATATCAAAAGTTGTTTTGAAAATATAGTGGTGATCAAACATCAGTAGGAAATTTAAAGTGAGCAGTGACAAGATCATTCAGCAAATATTGGGCACCAAATACAGAGCCATCTGCTAAATGTGGATTGAATTAACAGAATCTAATTTCCAACAAACTTTTTTTTTTTTTTTTTTTTTTTTAGGGATCCGAACCCGGGGCCTTGGTGTTATCAGTACCGCACTCTCCCGAGTGAGCCACGGGCCGGCCCCAACAAACTTTTGAAATTATTTTTCTCTCTTACTCACTTAACTATTTTTTAAATTTTTTATTTAGAAATAATTATAGATTCACAGGAAGTTGTAAAAAAAGAATATGCAGAAGGTACCATGCACCCTTCACTCCTCTTCCCCCAATGTTAGTATCTAGTGTAAATATAATACTGTATCAACACCACAAAATTGACATTGATACAGTCCATAGAGCTTACTCTGATTATAAATATGCATGCACTCATTTGTGCACGTGTGTGTACAAACAGTTCTATGTAATTTTATCACGTTTGTGTCTTCGTATAACTATCACCACAATCAAGATACAGACTGTCTCATTACCACATAAGGCTCCTTATGTGTACCCTTCATAGCCACCCCTGCTCCCTTCACCCACAAATTCTAACCCCAAGCAACCATTTAATCTGTTCTCCATTCTAAAATTACATTATTTGAAGAATGTTATATGAATAGGATTAAAAGTTTTTTCTGGTAAAACCTCTAATTAATCTCACTGTGTAAAGTCATTTGTAGGACCCAATAACCAAAACAAGGTTGTGTTTTGGGATTTTTTTTTTTTTTTTCATATATGTGTATTGCACGACACATTTATTTAGTTCTCTATATTCACATAGAGGTTTTTCTCATCTATCCAACTTATATTTAAGATATAATATGATAAATTCCTCTATGTTAAATGCTCATGTATTTGCATCTTTCTTAATTGGAGTTTTAAAATTGTCATGAAATCATAATCTATATGTAAGGTTAGGTATTTCCAAATGGAAAATAATCTTTATTTGGTCAAATGCTTTCAGAAAATTGCATACATTCTAAGAATGCCCATAAGCAAATAGGGGTTTGTGGTCACTAATCCTGAAACTTCCTTTCTACTGATCTTGAAAAAAAAGAGTGAACAATCTCATTTTAACTAAGGTAAATGGCTGAGGACAACTTAAATCCATGCTCTTGAACTATTTGTTATTTTAATTGTTTGCTTGTAAGACATCAACACATCCCAAAAATATTATTGGCAAACTATTTTTAAAGTATTTTGGTTAACTTTGTTTTCCACCAAAACACTCTCAGTCATTGATTTTGAAGACTTTCAGCAAAAGCAATTATAGATTACTATGGTTAGAAATTGTAGATCACATTCATAAGATCACCAGTGATATTTTTCTATGGGATAAATGTAATAGTTGATTATGACTCACAGCATCATTTCACTCAAGTGATGAGGTCTAAAAATGACACCCAGATTTCATCAAATCAAGGCTTATTGCAAATAAATTTTCTTCAGCCTGATTTCACCCCTTGTCTCTCCAATTTCTAGTGATTACATATTGCTACTTTCAACTTTGTGTCATTTTTTCTAGAATATTTCTTTCTCTTTCCCTTCAATAATAAAGTTTTGATTTTAAAATTTTTCTCTCATTTTCATACTGATTATAACAATTTTATCTGCCAATCAATTATACCTATAAAGAAATAGATTTTAGCTTTTAATTCTATTTCATGGTTCACTTATATTGTGCATGGATGTGCATTTCATGTTGGCAAAAATGTTTTTAATTTTTTCCTTCCTCAGTTCCTTTTAGAAAATTCTTTATAGTATTCATATGCCCCAGATACAGAAACAAAAGTATGGAGCATTTTAAATGTTTTCATGGTCACATAATGATTTGTAGACTAAAGATTAGCAATCCCAGTTCCAGTGTTTTGTGTTTCTTTTAGTCTAACTGGGTCATATTGGCAAGTCCTTTCAAGATAGAAAGCAGTGTCATATGTTTATGCTCTTCCTTACTCTGGACTTCTTTACAAGCTTCAAAAAACATTTTTTGTCTTTTGAATATAAACACAGTTTTGCAATATGTTTATATATTTTCATATAGTTTTATATATCTTTACCCATTTGACACTGTTCTCCTCCTATGTCTTATTCTTCCAATTTAAGTGAGATTATAAGCATACCATTTTTTTTTTATTCCATCTCTTCCACATCATAAATAAGTTATATGTGATGTGGAAAAATTTTTTAATCTCTTTGATGCCAAAATATAATATCAATATTTTCTTTTGTTCATTGATACAGGAGAAAAGTAATGTTGTGAAAGATACTAGCAGGTTCTGATTTATAAGCTATTTTTGGTCATTCTAAACCTAGAAGGATAAAATGAGAAACATTTGCTGAAGACCCATCATACCATAAATCATATAGGAAATACACCTCATTTTCATGTTTATAACACAGTATTTTTTTCCTTCTGATTCTGTGTTCCACTAGGTTTATGGTAGAGGAAACTTACTGCAAAGAAACAAAGAATCAAATCCTGATGTGAAAGGTAATGTTCTGCTTCTACTTGCTTATAAACAATTAACTCATTTACTCAACAAACACTTTTTTGTGCCACAACTGTGAGGTTGTCACTGTGCCTGGTACAAGGGATATTAAGAAGTATATTAAAGAAGACCCCGGAATGTAAATTCCTTGTCTTCCCCTTGTTTTAATTTTGCAACTGGAATGTGCTTGCTTGTAAGGGACACCTAAGAGTGTGTTAAGGGTTAACAGTTAACTGCATCTTCAGCTTCTGTAATTCTGCGGTTTTGCCTGGCTGTCAGCTTTGTCTGTGTGTGTGAGAAGCTCTTCAGTGACTCTGTGGTCAGAGCCTGTCAGCTTGGCCTGTGTGTGTGAGACACCGGCAGGCTCGGTTTGCAGAAAGCCCCCTAACCACATTTCCTGCTTCTGTGACCCAGTTTAATAAAGCCCCTTACCCACATTGTGAAGCCCCCAGTTTGAGTAACTCTGTCTAGATACAGACAGAGCCAATAAGAAAGCTTGCGTGCTTGCTCAAGAAAGGTATATAACCCCAGTTTTCCCTGCCCAGGAATTTGGAACGGGAGTTTACCTGGGACTGCTAGCATAATAAATCATCTGATTTCATCTCTCTGAGTGTCTGCTTTTCCTTGGTTGCTTTTTCTGTAACAATATGCTGCCATTTCTTTCCTGCAGGAATTCATCTTTTAATCAGGGCAGGAAAACACGTAAACAAGTTTTGCACAGTGTTACAGGGGCAATGCCAGTAGTCTATTCAGGGTTACCAAGGAGCAAAGAGAAAGGGGTAGTCAATTACGTTGGAGGGTGGAGAGGTCCACCTATTTGAGGATAGCCCCAAGGTTTTGAAAAGTCTCTTCTCTAAGCAGAGTGTAGGGATTTATGCTTTAAAAGCCATCTTGTTCCTTTCATTTTGTAACTAAATAGAGGATGAACCAGGAGAGAAATTAAATTATAGGCTGTTCATTTGCTTCTGCTGCAACCTGCTAAAAGTCTGATACGGGATCTTTAATGGACTAGTATCCCTGGTTTTTGTTTGTTGCTTTTTTCTCTTAATTTCTGTCACCTTATTTCTAGTTGAGGTCTTTTGGGGAAAAAAAATCTCATAATTTAAGCAATATTTTGATTTTAATTATTTAATTTTATGTGTATATGTATTAATTTATTATACATTTATATTGCACAACCTACATCCAAAAAGAATTTGAGGTAACATAAAAATATATATACAGCATATATACTTGTACATATATCCATATAGTTTGTGATATAGCAGACTAATTAAAAATGGAAATGGAGATAAGAACCACACTAAGACAGTCCAGGTTTCCATCCTTGTACCAGCCAGCCAAAACAAAAGAACCATACTACGGAAAGGGGAGAATTCTGTTATAATTAAGATGGTTAATTCACTTGAACTTTAAGTTAGCTATTCTTTCTGATAGTGATCAGCTAAGCAATTCAGTTGCTTTTTATATGTAACTTTTATGTATTCTTTTGTTAAAAATTACTGTCAAAAATTAGAAATAAAAATAAGAAAAATACAGCACTATTCACAATAGCCAAGATATGGAATCAACCCAAGTGTCCATCAACAGATGAATGGATGAAGAAACTGTGGTATATGTACACAATGGGATACTATTCAGCCATAAGAAAGAATGAAATCCTGTCATTTGCAGCAACATGGATGAGCTTGGAAGATATTATGTTAAGTAAAGTAAGCCAGGAAGGGAAAAAGAAATAATGCATGTTCTCACTCATGTGTGGGAGCTGAGAAAGTTGATCATGTTGAGTGGAGTAGATGGGCAGTTACCAGAGTCTGGAAGGGAAGAGGGAGGACAGGGAGAGGTTGGCTAATGGATACAAAGGTACAGCTAGGTAGGCAGAATGACATCTAGTGTCCTATAGCACGGTAGGGTGACGATAATTACAGCAACTTGTGTATAATTTCAGTTAGAAAGAAGAGAGGAGTTTGAATGTTCCTAACACAAAGAAATAATAAATGTTTGAACTAATGGGGAAAAAATCAATGGTTGCCAGGGTTTCAGGAAAGGATGGAAGGAAGGAGGGAGGAAGGGCTGAATAGGTGGAGCACAGAGGACTTTTAGGGCAGCAAAACTACTCTGTATGATAATGTAATGGTAGATACGTGACATTATGCATTTGGCAAAACTCGTAGGACTGTGCAACACATAGAGGGAACCCTAATGCAAAGCTGAGTTAATAACAATACATCAGTATTGGTTCATAGTTCTAACAAGTGTAGCACACTAATGTAAGATGTTAATAATAGGAGAAACTGTATGTGCACAGGGGAGGATATGAGAAGTATCTGCACTTTCTGCTCAAACTAAAACCGCTATGAAAATAAAGTCTGCTACAAAGGGGAGGAAAAAAAGGAACTGTCATAGCCCAAAGGAGGAGTCTAAGGAAACATGACAACTAAATGTAATACGATATCCTGAATGAGATACTGGGACAGAGAAAAGATACTAGTAAATCTGATAAAATATGGAGCTCAGTTGATAAAAATGTACCAGTATGATTTCATTAGTTGTGACAAATGTACCATACTAATATAAGATATTAGTAACAGGAGAAACTGTGTGCAGGGTATGTGCAACCTCTTGTACTATTTTAGCAACTTTTCTGTAAAACTAACACTATTTTAAAATAAAAAGTTTATGTATACAGAAATAAAAATTGTTAGAAACTTTTAAGGTAAAACAGGAAAAATTAAATATATGTTATACTTCACAAAAGGTAAGGTTAAAAAAGTAAAAATCACATTTTAGAAGATTTATTTTAGACATTTTTCTTATATCTATACACATACACTCCATGTTAATAAATCATATAATCTTCATGTTATTTTGAAACCTACTTTTTCATTTAAAATTACCATATATTATAAACCACTTTACATGTGAATAAATGGTGGTAAAGTATTCCATTCTATTAGTTATCTTAATTTATTTAGCCACCCCCATTGTTAAACTTTTATGTTGTTTCCAACTTTTTTCTATTGTAAACAACAATGAAAATCTTATAACTCTCTAAATGGGTGTATTCTTAATTATTTCTTTATAATATATTCCTAGAAAAGGAATTGCTGGCCCAAAAAGGTATGAACATTTTAAAATGCAACAAAAATTCATAAGCTGTGAAGACCACTTATATTAATATCATTGAGCTAAACTACTAACTAGACGTTATTTGCTAGCATTTTTCATTTTTAAAAAAGAGGAAAAATGTGAAATTTCAACGGGTCAGTGAATTACTTTCATGCTATTATGATCTTTTACTATCTTCTCTAGTTACAAGGCCAAATGTACCAGATGATTATACAGTTGATTACCTCAGAAGACAGTTGCCTGATCAAGGTTTGGGTGAGTAAAATAGGACGATAGACCTCAATGAGTGGTTACCTGTCATCTGAATGTGAGCAATATAATAGTATGTATCTGATCAAGTCCTACACACGGATCATCTTAAAGTTAGATAGCCAAGGAACAATTCACCTTCCCAGAAATTTCAAAATTCTCTAGCTCTAGAAACACATAGGGGAAACCAGTTAAAATTCATTATGTGTCAACCTGCTTCTTCATAATTTTACCCAGTCCAAAAAAAAAAAAAAAAAAAAAAAGAATATTTACCTCATTGTCTAATCTTTTCACTCCCATCTCACCAAATCTTAGAGCAGAGAGAACCCTTGAGAGTACTCTAGTCTCACCTCCTACTCATTACAGGATCCAGGCTCATCCAACCTCCAATGGACTACACCTGGTGATAGTTCATTTCATTGTTAGAGAGCTATAGCATTGAAAAGTTCTTTTTGTTTTGAGTTAAAAACATGTACTTGTAAATTTCATCCACCTCCCTTAATCTGCCCTCTCTCATAACACAAATAGTGAAGAAGCCTTAAAAGTAAACAGTTCTGACTCATTTTCCTTGAGACAATGAGAACAACTGTAATACCTTTCTACATATTAGAGCTTAAATATTTTTTTAAAGCTATTATTTATTTCCCTGAAACTTTCCTTCCATTTCTTTCAACGATCCATAATACACCATGATTCAAGTCTCTTTACCATCTTATTTTACTTTTATCTGTTACTATTCAAGCTTAAATGAAACTATACACAGTACTGCACATGTTGCCTAACAAGTGCATAATCTCACTCTCATTTACTTCTTTCTACATACCAGATTTCTATTAATGCAGTTTAAGATTGTATTGGTCCTTTTGAAAATTATCATAAAATATTGACATATTGGATTTACATACACTCAAATCTACAATGTTTTATTTTAATTGACACATTGTAAATGTACATATTTATGGGGTACAATCTAATGTTCTGATACATATACATGTTGTATAATAATCAAGTCAGGATAGTTAGCATATCCATCACTTTATGCATTTATCATTTCTTTGTGGGGAGAACATTCAAAAGCCTGCCCTCTACCTGTTATGCAATATACAAACTTAACTGTTAACCATAGTCAACCTTCTGTGCAATAGAACACCATTGCTCCTATCTAATGTAATTTTGCACTTGTTAGCCAACCTCTCCCTGTTTTCTCTTCTCCCCTCCCCTCCCCAGGCTCTGGTAACCACTGTTCTATTCTATGCCTCTATAATATCGACTTTTTTTTTTTTAGACTCCACACATGAGTGAGATCATGTGGTATTGGTTTTTCTGTGCCTGGCTTACTTCACTTAACATCCAGGTCCATCCATGTTGCTGCAAATGACAGGATTTCATTCTTTTTTATGGCTCAGTAGTATTCCATTGTGTATATGTAATACATTTTTTAATCCATTTATCCATTGTTGGACACTTAAGTTGATTTTATATCTTGGCTATTGTAAATAGTGCTGCAATAAACATGGGAGTGCAGATATCTCTTCGACATACTGATCTCATTTCCTGTGGGTATATACTCAGTAGTGGGATTGCCGGATATGTAGTTCTATTTTTAATCTTTTGTGGAACATCCATACCATTTCCCATAATAGCTGTAGTAGTTTATACTCCCACCAACAGTGTACAAGTGTTACCTTTTATCCATATCCTTGCCAACACTTGTTTTCTTTTGTCCTTTTGATAATAGACATTCTAACCGAGGTGAGATGGTATCTCATTGTTTTGATTTGCATTTCCCTGATGATTAGTGATGTTGAGCATTTTTTCATGTATCTGTTGGCCATCTGTATGTCTTCATTTGAGAAATGTCTATTAAGATCCTTTTGCCCAATTCTCATTTGGGTTATTTGTGTTTTTGCCATTGAATTGTTTAAGTTCCATGTATATTCTTGACATTAATCCCTTGTCAGATGTATATTTTGCAATTATTTTCTTCCATTCTGTAGGTTCTCTTCACTCTGTTAACAGTTTCCTCTGATGTGCAAAAGCTTTTTAGTTTGATGTAATCCCACTTATCTATTTTTTCTTTAATTGCTTTTGCTTTTGAAGTCTTAATTTAAAAAATCCTTGCCCAGCCCCATATCATGAATCATTTCCCCTGTGTTTTCTTCTAGTAGTTTTTCATAGTTTCAGATTTCACATTTAAATCTTTAGTCCATTCTGAATTGATTTAATATGTGGTGATAAGTAGGAGTCTAGTCTCATTCTGCATGTAGATATTCAGTTTTCCCAGCACCATTTATTGAAGACTCTGTGTTTTATCCAATATGTATTCTTGGCCCCTTTGTCAAAGATCAGTTGGCTGTAAGTATGTGAATTTATTCCTAGGCTCTCTATTCTGTTCTTTTGGTCTATGTACTTGTTTTTATTCCAGTGCCATGCAGTTTTGGTTACTGTAGCTTTATAGTATAATTTGAACTCAGGTAGTGCGATGACTCCAGCTTTGTTCATTTTTCTCAGGATTGCTTTGGCTATTCAGGGACTTTTGCAGTTACATATGAATTTTAAGATTATTTTTTCTATTTCTGTGAAGAACGTCATTGATATTCTCATAGGGATTGCATTAAATCTGTAGCTCATTTTGGGTAGCATGGTCATTTTAACAATATTAATTCTTCCAATCCATGAACATGGGATATTTTCATTTATTTGTGTCCTCTTCAATTTCTTTCTTTAAAGTTTTATAGTTTTCAGGTTAGAGATACTTCACCTCCTTGGTTCCTTGGTTAAGTTTATTCCTAGGCATCATTTTTTTTAATAGTTCTTCTAAAAGGAATTGTTTTCTTGATTTCTTTTTCAGTTTGCTGTTACTATATAGAAATGCTACTGACTTTTGTATGTTGATTTTATATCCTGCAACTTTCCTAAATTCTCAAGCCTGTGAGGTTTTATATTCATAATGCTATTGCTAAGTTATGTCTCATCCATTCTTTACTCCTTAAGCTGGCATTTTTGTTCAACATGCTGGGCCTTAAATTTATTCCTGTTAAATTCAATCTTCTTAGGTTCAGCCTTTCACAAACTCTTGATCTCGATTATGTCATATTGCTATACTATATATGTATTGTGTGGATATATATACATATACAAGAGTACTTCAAAAAGTTCATGGAAAGTGGAATTAAAATATAATACAGATCTATCCATGAACTTTTCAAAGACCCCCCTCAAATATATATATATATATATATATATATATATATACACACATATATTTGACCTCTTGTCAAAGCTTTAGACTCTTACATTTAACTATCCACTATACATCTTCACACAGATGTTCTACATACCCAAATTCAACTTCATCTAATTCCACAGTAAATACTCCTCCTCCTGTATTCTCTACAACATTGGTAGCAGTACTATCTACATAACCACTTAAGCTAGAAACCTGATAGTCATCCTTTTTTTCTCCCTTTCATTTCTATCTCTCATATCCAGTCAGCCACTGAATCCAGCTGATTTTACTTCATGAGCTTTTTCTCCATCTTTTTTTGAGACCCTTATCCATTTACCAGGAGTACTATAGGTTTCTAATTGGTTCTCCTGCCACCAATATGAAGGTACTTCAAAAAGTTTATGGAAAAAAAGAATTAGAAAGTAATATGAATCTTTCCATGATCTTTTGGAAGACCCCTCATATAATCATCCTAATTCCACCCTTCTTCCTACCATCAAAGTGATTTACCAAAAACACAAAATCTGACTGTGGAACACTACTGCCTAAAGACTTTTAGTGATTGCCAGTCATCTAACAGGGGTTGAAGCTGGCACTGCTCTAAGACTGGGGCTTCAGTTGTTTTAGGCTTTACTTTTTAATTATTTTTAATTTTTTAACTTTTAATTTTGAAATAATTCCAAGAATAGTACAAAAAACTCTATCTATCCATCTATGTATCTATATTTTTTCAATGATCCATTTCAGCATAAGTTGTAGGATCACACTCCTCTACCCCTAAAAACCTCCAGCATATATTCTCCAACAAAAAGAACATTTTCTTACATTAAAACCAGGAAAATCAACTTTGATACAATACTATTTTGTATTACGTATAGTTAAATTTTGCCAAATGTCCCAATATTGTCCTTTAGAGCAAAACTTTTCCCTGATTCAGGATCTAATTCAGGATCATGAATTGCATTTAATTGTCATCAGCTCAGCCTTTCTTTGTCATTCACAACACTGGCATTCTTTAAAAGATTCTGGTCAAGTTGTCTTACAGAATGTCTGGTTTTTAAATTTTAATGGACATGAGAATTAACCTGAAAACATCAGCTTCTGATTGAGTAGACCTTTGGGGTCATCCCCTGAATTTGCATTTTTTTTATATAAGGCATCTCAGATAATTCTGATATTGGCGATCTGCAGACTACACTTTGTGTCATACCACTTTGGGGAGTTAAAATGAGAATTGCCAGGAAGCCAAGCCAGTTGGGACTTAGCCCATCCAACTCTTATTCATCCTGTATAGCTTTCTTGTGTAATTTTTCTTTCAATAATGGTCTGTTACTTTAAAAAAATATTTTTTGTTCTGATAACTACTAGCTGCAGCATAGAAACCAAGTTCTCTAACATGATGTGCAAGACTTCCAATGATCTAGCCCCTAATCTTTTCAAGGATGATCTTCTTTGCCTTAGAAAACATCAGTTTTTTTCTGATGCTTTTGCTCATGCTGTCTTCTCTGCCTGAAAGAGGTCTGTTCCTCCCTTCAACTAGATGAGCTACTCATCACTTAAGGTGCAGACATCAAGGTTTAATAAGACTCAAATAGTTCCTTAAAGTAAGAATGAGATATGGGCCGAGCCCGTGGTGCACTCGGGAGAGTGCGATGCTGGGAGCGCAGCGACGCTCCCGCCGCAGGTTCGGATCCTATATAGGAGTGGCCATTGCACTCACTGGCTGAGTACCGGTCATGAAAAAGACAAAAAAAAAAAAAAAAAAGTAAGAATGAGATAGAATGAGTAATAATGGTATGCAAGAGTTGCTTGTGTGGCTCAGAGAAGGGGATATAACCCAGCCTGGAAATCTCAGGGAATTTTTCTTGAAGGAATTGATCCTTAAGTGCCTGACAAGTTAGGCACTGAGGAGGGAGAGGAGAATCAGTTCTTTGATTTTTTAAAAGATTATTGTCAATGGTTCTGTGATCTTATATGCAAATGCTTTCCTTAATTGGGATGTAATATGTCTGGGATGGAGATAACTCATTCAGAGCTTTTTGACTTCTGTCATCTCTTCCAATATTTATTCTCCCCTTTCCAGTTAGAAGAAAACTCTACTTGATAGAAAAGAAAGAAGCATATGACTTAGTGGATAAAAAAAATTTTTTTTTTAATTAAAAAAAACAGAAGCAACTTAAGAGCTGAGAAATTCTGCTCTTTGTCATCCATAAATATTATAAAACAATCCCAGAAACACAAGTCTAAACATTCCTTGATATATTTTCATTCTGAATATAGCTAAATAAAAGTTTTGTTGTCACCATATTTTTCAAATCTCAGTTCATTTTAGGTTTAACCGTCCTGGGACTATTCTCTGTCTCAGCCACTCTCTTACATTTAACCTTTGTCACATAATCTCCTTTCCATCATTGTTCATGTTCTTTTAAAATCTGATATTTGCTTCCCAGAGACCCCAAATTGCTAATAATCAGTGATTGTGCTAGATATTGGGATAAAATGGTAAAGAAAATATAGTCTGTTCTCAAGTATCAGAGAGAGTGACAAGTAAACAGACATAGCAATCTAACGGGATGAATGCTACTTATTGTGCTATGGGATCACATATTGACTTATTTGGGGCTAGGAGCAAATCAGAGAAGGTTTCTCAGAAAAGGTAATTGTGAAGATTGCAGGGGCCAAATAAATAGTACTTTTTTAACCAAGTTCTAGACGAAAGAGTAAGACAAAATACTAGCAAACTGAATTCAGCAATATGTAAAAAGGATTATACAATGACCAAGTAGGATTTATCCCAGAAATGCAAGGTTGGTTTAACATATGAAAATTAAACAATTTAATACACCTTATTAATAGAATAAAGAGAAAAAGGGACATGCTTATCTCAGCAGATGAAGAAAA
This sequence comes from Cynocephalus volans, assembly GCF_027409185.1. NCBI lineage: Eukaryota > Metazoa > Chordata > Mammalia > Dermoptera > Cynocephalidae > Cynocephalus > Cynocephalus volans. Next base: position 21,548,645 of record NC_084465.1, on the reverse strand, counting down.
AGTGTTAGGCAAAACACAGCTTTCTGTAATGATTAAAAAACACTCAACAAATTAAGAATAGATGGAATTTTGCTCAACCTGATAAAGACCATCTTGGAAAATCCCACAGCTAACACAGTTGGTGGTGCAAGACTGAGTGCTTTTCCCCTGAGATCAGGAGCAAGACAGGGATGTCTACTCTCCACACTTCTATCGAACATTGTAATGGAGGTATGGGCAGGGCAGTTAGGCAAGAAGAAGAAATAAAAGGCACCCAGGCTAGAAATAAAAAAGTAAAACTTTCTCTATTTGCAGAACACATGATCTTGTTTATAGAAAATCCTAAGGAATTCACAAAAACAAAACAACAACAAACCTATTAGAGGTAATAAATGAGTTTGGCAAGGTGTAAGAATAAAAGATCAATTGGCAAAAATCGCAGTTCTGTGGATCTCCCCTCCCCCCTTTCTCCCTCCTATGCTCTCTCCCTCGGGGCGACTGTCACTTGCACAGGGCGGACTTCCTTGACCCCACCCTAACCTTCTCCTAATCTCGGATTGGCCCCCTTTTTCTGTTTTCTAGCCCAGTCCCAGTGTCAGGGCCGGCGCCTTGGGGAGCTTAGGAGCAGCAGCTGAGGAGAGAAAAGACACCTCCCCTCTGCTCACCAGTGAGGCAGACGCCACTCTCCTGCTCGGGCCACACGCCGCCCGGGTTGATTTGGCTTTCTGTGGCATCATGCCTTATGAGCATTTCTTAATCAGCGCTTGCAAAGATGGTAAACCTATGCTATGTCAGGGTGATACAGGAGACCGGACTGGAACATTTTGGGGTCATAAAGGTATTGTTTGGGGTGCAACACTGAATAAGAATGCCACCAAAGCAGCCACAGCAGCTCCAGATTTCATGGCCAAAGTGTGGGATGCTGTCTCAGGAGGTGAGCTGATGACCCTAGCTCTTAAACGCACTGTCAAGACTGTGGATTTCACACAGGATAGTAATTATTTGTTGACAGGGGGGGGGGGGGGGGACAGGATAAATTGTTATGCATATTTGACTCAAACAAACCTAGCAGAACCTCAGGAAGTCAGTGGTTACACCTCTGGAATTCAAAAGCCTGTGTGGTGCAGTGAAGATAAACAGGTTCTTCCAGCTGACATAAAACTGATCACCTTTGGGGTCATGCTCCTACGACATAAGTGAAATCTCTACATTTTAATGTGTGTGTTAATAGTATGGAATATATTCCTGAGGGAGAGATCTTGGTTATAACATGGAAGATCTATTGCTTTTCATAGTGCAGTAAGTTTGGACCCAGTCAAATCCTTTCAAGCTCCTGCATTCCATCAATTCTTCATCTCTTCATCCTGAGAAAGAATTTCTTGTTGTAGGCGATGACGATTTTAAACTTTGTAAGTGTGATTCTAATAGTGGAGAAGAATTAGCATCCTACAAAGGACACTTTGGTCCTATTCACTGTGTGAGCTTTCCTCCTGATGGAGAACTCTATGCCAGTGGTTCTGAAGAAGGAACAATGAGACTACGGCAAACTGTGGGAGGAGAAACATATGGCCCTGGGAAATGTGTGCTTCCTTAAGAAGACAGTGGTCAGCTGGCAAAGCCAAAAATTGGTTTTCCAGAGACTACAGAAGAGGAGCTAAAAGAAGCTGCTTCAGAGAATTCAGATTTGATCTGTTATTCAGCTCCTAAAGTTAAGGCCTGAGCATCAAGCATATGCCATATGTATACAACTTATGGACTAAAACCAGCAAGCAAAGAAAATCACTGGCCTTCCAGAGTTGGATTTCTTGTAGCTGTTTATGTTATTCTGAAGAAGAAATATTATAGTGGCCTATTTTTCTGACTTTTCCCTTGAAGCAGAATGCCTTTTTTTTTTTTTTTTTTTGGTTTAGTTGTAAAGAAGACGGAATACACGATAAAGTAACTGGTTTGATTCTCTTTCATTGTACAATGCTTCTGAACATCCAATTGTTTTTAGTTGTCTAAATAAAATGCTTCTAAAATGAAAAAAACAAAAAGATCAATAGGCAAAAATTAATTATTATGGATGAATTTTATGGTATGTGAGTTACCAATAAATCTATTATAAAAATCAATTGTATTTCTGTACAATAGCAATGAACATTCCAAAAATGAAATTAAGAAAACAATTCCATTTACAATAACATCAAAAAGAATAAAATACTTAGGAATAAATTTAACAAAAGATGTACAACATTTGTACACTGAAAACCGCAAAACACAGTTGAAGTATATATATATATCTTTTCTGAAAGAAAAATATATATCAACACAATGAGTTGTATATTGATATTAATATCAGCTTTATTTATAATAACCAAAATGGAAATAACCCAAATATCCATCAACAGTTGAGTAGATAAATAAAATGTGGTATTTCTATCTCATAAAATAAAAACATTCTAAACTACCAATACTCACAATAACATGAATGAATCTCAAAATTGTTATGCTGAGTAATTTACACAGAAAAGTAAATGCTATATGATTTCATTTATATAAAAGGCAAGTTAATCTATAGAGGCAAAAAGCAGATAAAGTTTCCTGGAGTGGGGGATGAAGGAAGAATGGATGTAAAGGAGCACAAGGAATCTTCTTTTAGGAATGATCTTTTCTATGTGGGTTGTGCCAATGGTTTCAGAGTTTTTACAAATGGTTTTGGGCCAGAGCAACTAGATGGATTGAATTATCATCTACTAAGATGGGAAAGACTAAGAATGGAGCAGCAATTCAGTTTGGACATGTTGCATTTGAAAGGTCTTTTAGACACTGAAGTTGAGCTGTTGAGTAGGCATTTGTATATGAGTTCAGGAAAGAGATCTGCTGGGGATATATCTGAGAATTTTCTGCCTATAAATAGTATTTTAAGGCATGAGGTTGGAAGAGATTCATAAGGAAGTGCAAGTAGAGAAGAGGGCTAAGGACCAGGTCCTCTGAAACTCCTACACTGATGGATCAGGAGAAGAGTAGGAGTCAATAAAGAAGACTTTGGGGTAGAAGGTGGGGAGGAAAACGCTATGGGATAGAAGAAAAACCAAGAGAATGAGTTGTCCTATAAACCAAGTGAGACAGTGTGACAATGATTTTTAAAAATCAACCCACAGGAGTTTTCTTTTATCCAATCCATCTGCACTATATTTAACAGACACACCTTCAAGTTTCTGACATATGGAAACCCATAATCCCTACTGTTTTCTCATAGTAGATTATTCTTTTTCATATTCCATCTCAAAGGGAAACTGAGAGAGAAATAATCAGATACCTGTAGTCACATTACATCTCTCTGGAAGTTGGAGTCTGGACATCTGAAAATAAGCAGAGTCAGGCAAATTGAGAATCTACATTAACCCAATTCCAAATTTAAGGAATATAGTTTACAGTCCAACTCTTGAAACTTCATTCAAATCTCTGGCACATTTTCTCCACTCCTGTGGTTTAATTTCCTTCACTCCACCCACTTCCTTATCAGTCTCTTTAAAAATCTTTTTGCCTCCCTGTCCTCTCACTAAGCCCACATCGAACAGCTCTAATTCTAGGAGAATCTAACTTTCCTTCTCTGCATTCATCCTAGGTTCAGAGCCCTGCTGGAGAAAAATGACATTACCAATTAATGACACACAAATTCCTGTTCTTCAGTACCAACTGCATCTTTGACACTACCTAATTTATATATATATATATATATATATATATATATATATATATATATATATATATATATATATATATATATATATATATATAAAATCTCCAAGACTCATTCTCATCTCCTACATCTCTGTGGTCCCCAACAATAGGAAGCTCTATCCATTCTACCCCTAAAGATTCTCTGGAATCTGCTCTCTTCATCATAATGCAACTGCTTTAGTCCAGACCCTCTTTTTCCTCCCGTGAATTACTGCATTAACCTCCTAACTTGTTTGCCTCCTTCATGTCTCACTTTTCTCCAACTTGTTGTCATCCTGGCTGCTAGTGTGTTCTTTCCAAAATGCAGATCTGATTACATCATTTCCTTGCATAAAATCTTCACTGGCCCCCTAACTGTTCAATTCGAAACACATTAAGCATCTACCAGTCACATACCATTCCCATCTCACAGTGTTATTATTGCAAACAACCCCTCTACTTTTGAACCACTTCTTCACGCCTACCTGATATTCTAGTCATTCTAAAGCATACTTGTGATTTCCTTAATGTGCCATGTTAGTCCCACAACCCAGATCCCTACCCTCCTTTTTGCTTGGTTGACCTGTTCTCATTCATCAAGACTCAGCTTAATTATGCAGGAATTAGGAAGCTTTCTTTATCCAGTGCCCTTTGCCTCCATCCGTAAGTGTGGCTAGAAGTTCGTCTTCTACAGTCCTACAGTAAGTGCCCTTGCTTATTTATATAGAAATATATTCTAATTGATATTTTACTTTTTGTTCTCTAGTCTTGACTCTTAGCACATCGAAGGCAAGGATTATGTTTTTCATATCTGTTTACCAAATCAAACATAGTGCTAGTTCATAATAAGCATTCAGTAAATGTTTATTGAATGGCCTAGGAATGACTTCTCAAGAAGCTGGAGGGCTGGCTAGTTAACTCAGCTGGCCAGACCATGGGGTTGTAACACCAGGGTCAAGGGTTCAGATCTCCGTACTAGCCAGCTAAAAAAAAAGAAGAAACTGTAGGTAAGTTCATTTCATTTGCCAGCATTGCCAGATATTGTAATCATACACACTCCTGATCTTTCAGGTCTTGCTTAATTCAATGAGTACTTTAGTCATCTGTATACTTTCTTTTAAGAATGAACAATTCCTTAAAAAAAATTTATTGTGGAAATTTTCAAACATAAACAAAAGTAGAGACAATAGAATAATGAACTCACCGATGCCCGTCACCCACCCTTATCAGTATCCTGCTATTACTGTTTCATCTGTATTCCCACCACTTTTTTTCCCCTAGAGTATTTAAAGACAATTCCACAAATCATGTCATGTTGCCCATAAATGTTTCAGTGTATATCACTTACTAGATGAGCACTTTCTGTTTTTTAACAAAGTGCAGTATATTTCTTGGTTTTTTTTTTTTTTTTTTTTTTTGGTGGCTAGCCAGTACAGGGATCGAACCCTGGACCTTGGTGTTATGAGCACCATGCTCTAACCAACTGAGCTAACTGGCCAGCCTTTCTTGCTTTTATTCTAAATGTATCCTACTTTTTCTTATGCTATCTACATACAATTTTAGGCATTATAATTATAAATAATCCTGCCACATTCTTTAAATGTCTGACTACTAGTCTTCTTTCGGCCTTTACTCAGGGTTTTTTCCCTTTTCCTGAATATGTTGAATTTCTTTTAATTGTTGTAAAATACACATTAACACAAAATTTACCATCTTAACTATTTTTAACAGTACAATTCAGTAGTGTCAAGTACATTCACATGGTCGTGCAGACAACATCCAGAACTCTTCTTTTACTAAAACTGAAACTCTGCCCATTAAACAACTCCTCTCTTCCCCCTCCCACCCCACTCCAGCCCTTAGAAACCATCCTTCCACTTTTCGTACCTATGAATTTGACTACTCTAGGTACCTTGTATAAATGGAGTCAAATAATTGGAAGACAAATACAGTATTTGACTTTTTGTGGCTGGCTTATTTCACTTAGCATAATAGCCTCAATGTTTATCAATGTAGCATATATCAGTATTTCCTTCCTTTTTAAGACTGAAAAGCATTCCATTATATGAATATACCACATCTTGTTTATCCATTCATCTGTCAGTGAACACTTGGGTTGCTTCCACCTTTTTGCTATGTGAATAATGCTGCTGTGAACATGGATGTAAAATGTCTCTTTGAGACCATGCTTTCAATTCTTTGGGCATATACCCAGAAGTGGAATTGCTAGGTCATATGGTAATTCTATTTTTAATTTTTTGAGGACCACCATACTGTTTTCCCCAATGGCTGCACTGTTTTACATTCTCCTCAACAGTGCATGAGGGTTCCAATTTCTCCAAACCCTTGCCAACACTTATTTTCTGGTTTTGGTTTTTGTTTTTGATAGCAGCCATCCTAGTAGGTATGGGGTGGGATAAATACTTTTTAAAAAATATGATTCTAGTGTCACAGTTAACAAAACAGTAATTCCTTCATATCATCTAACAAAGGGATTTCTAATATGCTGTCCTCACCATCGTCTTTATATTGCCATCCTTCCATTTCCTCAAACTAGAAGCTTTGGAGCCACCACTGATTCCTCTCCCTTATTCTCTCACCTCACATCCAGTTCTTTAGAAAAATCCCAAAATATATCCAGGACACCCCCCACATGCACACTTTTCTCACCCCGCTGCAAGCTACCATGCTCTCTCCTGGATTGCTTCAATAGCCTTCTAAGAGATCTCCCTGCTTGGCCACTCTTGCCTCTCTTCAGTTTGTACTCAACAGAGCAACCAACACGATCCTGTTAAAGCACACCTCAGATTGTAACACTCTCCTGCTCAATGCCTTCCAACGGTTCCCCCTTTCACAGTAAAAATTAAAGTTCTTACAATGGCCTATGAGGCCCTGCATGAGCTAAGTACAAATTTCCTACCTGAACTCATAACTTTCTCCTTAGTTCATTCTGCTTCAGCCACTGATGCCATCCTGGTGCTCTTGAACACACTACCACGCTCCTACCCCAGTAATGGCCTTCGCACTTGCTGTTCCCCTTACCTCGAATGCTCTTTCCCCTGACATCTTTGACCCACTCCCCAACTGCTATGACATGTTAGCTTCACAGGGAGGCCTTCTCTTAACACCTTTTTAAAAATGGAAATCAACTCCCCTCCCCCAAGAATTCTCTATTATTCTCCCCAACTCTATGTTATCCTGTAAATATTATCATTATCTGACACACTATATATTTTACTTGTTTATATATTTTCAACCTACTATCATTGGAGTATAAGCTTTAAATGGGCAAGTATTTTTAGATAAAATCCTTGGCACATAATAATGCTGGATGAATAACTCTTGAATGAATACATTTCATATATCCATACATATTTTTGTGGTTGCTCCCCAGATCTGCGTCACAACTTAAAAAGCAAAATGAAAGAACGTACGTCTTCCCAAAGAAAGAAGACTGGCATAAATTGGACAGATGATGAAAAAACAATGTATAAGGATGAAAGAACAGCTCAAACTCAAGAAATATTGAATTACTTGCTACCTATCATGGAAAGCACTAAAAACATGCAAACTACTCAGATAAAACAGCTATCCAATCCAAGAACCAATTTCCAAATCCATCATCAGTAAGTCAATACAATCCTATCATTCTTAGTTATTTAATACATTCTTTTATAAAGAAGTAAGGCTTATTAATTCATTATCCTAAGAAACAAACATAAGCTCTTGAAAATGGTGTCAGCTACACCACCTTTGACAAAAGGACAAAGGCCCTAAGCCTTAAGAAAACAATGGATGTGTCTAGCTGTATTTGGTTGTTTGCATGAAACTACTCATTAATTTGGATCTGTGAATAAAATATGCATAAATAAAGTACGATCACAGTCTGACTTGAAACTTTTCAGGTGTTTTTAAACCTTGTAATTCTAGGGGGCTATCATAATTAGAAATAATTAACCTGAGCTACTTTGGTTTATTGATACTCAGAGGAAATCAGAAGGGGTGAGACCAGATTTCTTTTAAAGATAAAAAACAAAACTATCTTGGGCCGACCCCGTGGCTCACTCGGGAGAGTGCAGCACTGGGGAGCGCAGCGGCGCTGGGTGCGCCGCAGCCGCAGGTTCGAATCCTATATAGGGATGGCCGGTGTGCTCACTGGCTGAGCATGGTGCGGGCGACACCAAGCCAAGGGTTACGATCCCCTTACCGGTCACAAAAAACAAACAAACAAACAAAAACACTATCTCTAAGGCCTAAAGGAAACCCATATAAGTAAAAGTAAGGATAGTAACAAGCTGAAAATAATAAATGTAATACTAATATTATCAACAAATTTTTATGAAGTACTTTCTATTTGCTAGACACTGTTTTAAATTATATATGTATATCCACCTTACATTTTACACGAGAAAACTGAGCTACAAACAGATTAAGTAATTTTCCCAAAGCCACACAATCCAATAGGTAGGAGAATATGGATTCAAACCCAACTAGACATTTGGCTCCAGAGTTCTTCTGAACCTCATCATTACACTTTGCCATTTCTCTTTATAATATAAATGAAAAAGAGGACCAATATACTAATATACAAAGAGTGCCTAGAAATCAGCTAGAAAATTATGAATATTTTAATAGGAAAATGGGCAAAGGCTATGAACAAGCAATTCACAAAAGAAAAAAACAAGGCTAGTGAACATTTAGACATGTTCAATCTCACTTAAATCCGAAAAGTGCAAATTAAAACAATGATGAAATACCATTCACTTTTGCTTCTCAGTGGAAGAATTCATTCACTGATTGTATGATTATAAACTGATAGAGTTTCTGAAAGGCAATCCAAAAATATAAATAAAAAATCCTTAATACTATACATTTATTTTGACTAAAAAATTCCAATTTAAGAAATTGATCCTAAGGACAAAACCTAGGTAAGGGCTAAGAGGTTTGAGTGATGTTCATTTTTTTTTTCAGTAGAGTCATTAAGAAGAAAAAAGAAAAGAACCTAAATGTCCAACAATAGAAAATTGCTTAAATAAATTGTGGTATATCCATAGAATGAAATATTATGTAGCTATTAAATATTATAAATGTATAATAATTAACATGGAATGATGTTCACCATATGTAAGTGAATAAAAACAGGCTACAGAACAGTTTGATTTGGTGTGCATGCATTTATATGTAGGTGCATATTATACACACTCAAACACATATGTGCATGGAAGAAACTCTGAAAGCACATTTCCCCAACAATGACTATCTCTGGATAGTTAAAACATTGGCAGGGGATGATTTTCCTCTTTATGCTTTTTTTCCTAAATGTTTATTAATCGTGCTTATTATTGTGTAACCAGCAAACTCAGTAAAATTACAAAAATAGGCAACTGGTGGCAATTTCTAATGGACTGGGGTAGCAATCATGCTGGGGAAGGCAGTGCCTGCCTGGAATTTAGTCTAATAGGTCAGCTAACGTGAGAGAAGCAAATACATGGTGTAGGCCCAGGCAAATAAAGGATCAAGTATGAAAATATCAGTGAAATAAGTAATCAGGAAACTAATAACAAAATATAATGAACATGGGCACAGAGGCTGAGAAGGTGAGATGGAGACAGGCAAGAGGTCTGAGTGACGATTATGACATAGCTTGATTTTGAGTCATTACTTTCATAAGAGGTTATATACTTACATGCTGTAAACCCAGAAATGCACTCAATGTGGATTGTCCTGAGCCTGAAGTTGTAAACAAAGATGTAGTAGGTTGAATTAATTAAGACTTCTTTGGTTACAAATAACAGAAACCAATTCAAGCTAGATTAAAGAAAAAGCATAAAGCAGGGTATGGGGGGAAGAATCATAAGAAAATACAATGTTACTCATGGAAACAGAGGGAGAGGAAATTCAGCCAGGCTTCAGGAAAGGACTAGAAAGTGGAAAACTACCAGGGCTTTTTATCTGTCTTCGGTGTCTGCCTTTCTCTCTCCACAGAAAGTTGTCAAGTCTCAGCTCACAAATTTGCGTCCCAAAGCAGTTTCACTTACCAGACTGACTCACTGTCTCTCCTTCCCAATTTTAAATTATAAGGAAAGATAATCTGACTGGCAACCATGCTAGTGGATGGAGGTCACATAGTTGCAAACATGGCTGTTGGAAGCCCTACCTCTGTGGATCTAGAGACAGTCCCCAGCAAATTGTGCCTGGGGAAGACAAACCCAAAAGTATCTAATATAGGTATACATAGAAATATTAAAAAGTAGGAAAGCAGCAAGCAAGACCATTCTTAACAGATGATCTCACAGCATATTTAAACATTATCAAATTGATATTTTTTGCTCTTACAACTTATTTCTTTATGGCTTCCTTTTCTCTGTTTTATATATCCTTTGTTTGACTGGCTCAACACTCTTACGTACTATTACCTCTAGTAAATGTTTAAATGACAAGAAGCAAATAATGAGATCACATCTTTGTTAAGCCATCTTGGACATCAATCTAAGTTTGGAGTAGGGAGAGACTCATGCACTGTAGCATCTTGCAGAATTATCGTGCTGAAGGTTGTAACATCTGAATGTAATTATAGAGCTGGAACTTAAACTGCCTGTTCTGTTCTTAAGCCAAAATGAATAGGATCTAAGTGGATTACTAATCAGTAGCATGTTAGCAAGATGATTTACATCTCTTAAGTGTATCTCTGGTGAGACATTGATCAGAGTTCAAATATTGAGGAATAAATCTCATGTTTTACATTCCACTTCATCATGATGAAAATTCTTGAGAAAGATTATGCAAATCAAAATGTAATTGGAGAGATTTTTCACTTCCAGAATGATTAAGTAGACATATTTCCCTTTCTTCCCACTAAATACAGCTTAAAACCCTGGACATTAGCTATAAAATAAACACAAGACAACTCTAAAAGGTGGAGAAAAAAAGGCATACTAGCTAGGGACTTCAAGAACCAAGGAATGACACCGTGATGAGTCTCTGGGTTTTCTTTTTGCCTCATATATCCAAGGCTTAGAACCAAAAAAGCCAGCAACTTGGAAACCCCAATGTGCAAAGATACATGTTCAGAAAGCTCCAACCAAAGCCTGTGCTATATAACCAAAGGACCAAGAAAAACATGGCCTACCAAGATAGAAAACCTTTAGACAATAACCACTCTGCACTACAGTCAAACACCCCAGATAAACCGTGGCCTCACTCCCACCCATGTAAGCAGAAGCAGAGTGAGGGCCCCAGACTTCCACTCATATGAGGTATAACAATGCATCTCTACATCCCTGGTAGGAAGGATAAGTAAAAGCCAGAACTTTCATCCCCATTGGCCTATAAAGAGCTCCCCACCCCCACCACCACACATACACCACAGGATATCACTGGAACCACATGGGGAGCCAAGACTTTCACACCCACAGCACAGAAATGAGGTGCCTCTTTCCCTCCCTATTGGGCTGGTGTCATAGACCTAGTGGAGAGTCAGGACTTTCACCAGTGCCTATTAGCAATGAAGCCACCCCTGCCACATTGTCAGTGGAGGCTACATGGGGAGATGAAACTCCCATACCTGTTCATCAGGAATTAGAAGCCTCTCCCCTCTGGTGTCAGTGGAGTCCACTTGGGGAACCTGGACTTCTACCTCCAGCTGGCAGTAATGAGAGTCACAAAAAGCCAATTAAAACAGAAGGTTTAAACCAGATCCAGAGTCTCATAATATGAAAATGTCTGCGTTTTAAAAAGAAATAAATCATCATACCAAGAACCAGGAAGGTCTAAAACAATTAGTAGATGCAAATGCTGAGATGACAGTGATGTTAGAATTTTCTGACAATGATAAAAATGCTTCAATGTACAAACACACTTGAAACCAATGAAAAAATAAAAAGCCTCAGCAGAGAGAGAAAGAAATAGAAGGTATTAAAGAGAACCAAGTGGAAATTTTTGAATTAAAAAATACAGTGTAAAGCTACAAGACTACGCCACTTGTAGGGGCTGAGGGAATTCATAACTAAAACCAAAACATTTCATTATTTTAGTTATAATAAGTTCCCATTCGTAATTTTAGGGCTAGGGCCCACAGACCCTTCAAACCCATTGTACGGACTAGGTCACTAGACCCCTCACATGCCTGCCTGGGTCACCAGACCCCTCACATGCAGGTCCATGCTCTAGATAATTGGGAAAGATCCCGAGAGCCACTGGCAGACACACTAGCTCAGTCCTCAGTCCTCAGTCAGCAGCAGTAGCAGCCTCCCCATGGTCCCCTGGGAGCATCCCAGGGGCGGGGGGGGGGGGGGGGGGGGGGGGGGGGGGGGCGAGGGCCCTGTGGATCAGAGCCACTAATCCTTTACACTTAACTCCATAACCCAGGACACCTGGGTGCACATGTGCAATTACATTAGACAATAGCCAAGGAATACCTAGGTGCACGTGCATATTTCATCAAGTGCTTGGCAAGATTCTGAGCATCTGAGGGGCCCTGACCATTTTCCTTCACTTTCCCTACATACATCAACTGAAATTAAAAGCTCAGTGGCTGAGCACAACGGCATAATTGGAGGGTTTGAGGAAAGAGTGAACTGAGAGAGAGAGAAAACTTGAGGGGGGAAATGAGAGAGGAACAGGGTGTGTTCCTTCTGCACCTCGTTAAAATGGATGAGGGCAGACCGCAGCAGCTATCAGAAAAAAGGTGAATAAAAAGGCTGGAGCCAGAGCCAGTGCTAGAAGCCCCCAGGGTCCTGAGATGGTGAGCTGAGGGCATCAGCCCTGTGCCCTCCACTGCAACCAAGCCAGCAATCCAGCCAGCTGTGAGCCAGTCCTGCCCCCATCCCCCTCCTGGGCAACAACATCATAGAATGTACTTATTATAAAATAATAATAATAATAATAATCAAAAGCTAAAAAAAATAAATAAATAGAAATGATCCAACCTGAACATCAGGGAGAAAATAGACTAAAAATAAAATGAACAGAGCCTCAGGAACCTGTGGGACTATAAAAAAAAGTTCTAATATTCATGTTATAGTTTCAAAAGAAGAGGAAAAAGAAGACAGGGCTGAAAGGGAACTCAAAGAAATAATGGCTGAAAAGTTCTCAAATTTGTCAAGAGACATAAACCTACAGATCAAAAAGCTGAGCAAACCTCTAAGAGGATACACCCAAAGAAATTTATGCCAGGAAACACCAAAATTTAACTTCTGAAAACTAAAGAGAAAGAAAAATATCTTGAAAGCTTCCAGAGAAGAATGACTCCTTTCCTATAGGAGAAAAACAATTTAAATGACAATGGAGTTCTCCTCAGAACTTTCAAAGGACAGAAGAGGCACAATATTTTCCATTATTGAAAGAAAGGAACTGTCAACTTAGAATCCTACACCCAGTGAAAATTAAGAGGAAATCAAGAAATTTTCTCTTTATTTAAAGATGAAAGAAAACTAAGCGAATTTTTCACTGGAAAATTTACTCTAAAATAGCTAAAGGAATTTCTTTCCACAGATAGGAAATAATCAGGAAAGAAAGAACATGGTAAGCAAAAATACAGATAAATATAATGTTTTGTAAGTTATATTTGATGGTTGAAGCAAAATTATAACAATGATGTGGTTCTAAATATATGTGAAGGAAATATTTAAGACAATTACAAATGTGAGAAAGTAAAAGGACATAAAAGGAGGTAAGGTTTCCATACTTCACTAAACCTGGTAAAATGACACAACCATTAGATTGTGATAAGTTATGCCTATGTAAGATGAAAACTAGAACAACCACTCAAAGAGCTATTCAAGGAGATACATTCAAAACCACTTATAAATTAATCAAAATGGGATTTTAAAAAAATGTTTACATTACCCACAGGAAGGTAGGAGAAAGAAAACAGAGAAACAAAAAACAGAGAACAAATGGAAACCTCCCCACTGCCAGAAAAAGAGATAGACTTAAGTCCTAAGATAATAATTACATTAAATGTAAATGACCTAAATACAACAATTAAAGACAGAAATTGTCAGAATGGATTAAAAAACATTACCCAGTGAGTAATATGTAGTCCATAAGAACCTCATTTCAAATATGACAATGTAGGTAGGCTGAAAGTAAAAAGATGGTAGAAGATATATCATACAAACATGAATAAATGAAAGCAGGAGTGGCTATGTTAATAATTAGATAAAGTAAATTTCAGAGGAAAGAAAATCATCAGAGACAGAGAGGGGGATTATATAATGATTAAAAGATTCAGTCCACTACAAACACATAGCAGTCTTAAATGTGTATGCATTAAACTATAGAACTGCAAAATATGTGAAGCAAAAACTGATAAAACAGAGAAAAATCCACAATTGTCTATCAACAACTAGATAGAAAAGCAAATAAGAATTTATCAAGAATATAAATATTTAGTTGAAATTTAAAGAGCACTCGACCCAACAACAGCACAATACATATTCTTTTCAAGTGTAGATGGAGCATATACCAAGATAGAGCATAAGCTGGCCATAAAACAACACCCAACATATTTAAAAGGATTTAAATTATACGAAGTGTATTCTCTGACCACATTGGAATCCACCTGGAAATCAATAACAAAAAGATAATAGAAAAAAACCTCAAACACTTGAAAACTAAACAACACACTTCTAAATAATTCATGAGTTAAAGATAGTCTCAAAGGAAATAAAAATATATATTGAATGAAAATGAAACTACAATATATCAAAATTGTGGGATGTAATTAAAACAGTACTGAGACAGAAATCTATAGAACAAAATTCACATGCTAAAAAAAGAGGAAAAGTCTCAAATCAATATGCTCCCTTCTCAAGAATGTGCAAAAAGAAAAGCAAATACACCCAAAGCAAACAGAAGGAAAGTAATAATAAAGAGCAGAAATCAATAAAAGTTAAAATAGAAAATCAGCAAAACATCTGATTTTTTGGAACAATCAGTAAAACTGACAAACCTCTATTTAGATTGACAAAGAAATAAAGAAGAAACAAATTTCTAATAGGACTAAAACAAGGGATATCACTAAAGAACCTGCAGACATCAAAAAGATAGCAGAAAACACTACAAACACAAATTTGACAACTTACAGGAAATGAATCTTTTCCTCAAAAAACACAAACTACCACAACTTACTGAAGGTGGAATAAAATATTTAAATATCCCTATAACTATTAAAGAAAATGAAGTCATAATTTTTAAACTTCCAAAAAAAAAAAAAAAAATCTCCTGCCCCAGATGGTTTCACAGGAGAATTTTACCAAACATTTAAAGAAGAATTAACACCAATTTTATACAGTTTCTTCCAGAAAATAGATTAGGACTTCTCAGTTCATTTTATGAAGGTACTATTAGCCTGATATCAGAACCAGATAAAGAGAGAATGAAAAAAGAAAACTACAGCATAAGATCTCACATAAATATAGATTCAAAAATCCTTTAAAATATATTAGCGAATAGAATTCAGCATTAAATAAAAAGAATTATACACCAAGATCAAATGAGCTCTATTTCAGGAATCCAAGGCTGGCTCAGTATTCAAAAATCAATTCATGTAATCCTCCACATTAGCAGGCTAAAGAAGAAAAATCACATGATCATATTAATTGGCACAGAAAAAGCATTTGACAAAATTTAACACTCATTCATGATAAAAATTCTCAGGAGAAGAAAAAAGACAAATAAAGGGGAACTTACTCAACTTGATAAAGTCCACTCTAACCACTCTTTTTCAACATTGTGCTAGCCACTGCAATAAAGCAAACAAAAACATACGAATTACAAAGAAAGAAATAAAATGCCCCTATTTATATCAGACATTATTCTCTATGTAGAAAATCCCAAGGAAATTACAAAAAACAAAACACAAAAAACCCAAGAATGAATAAGCAAGTTCTGCTAGGCCTCAGAATACAAGATAAACATACAAAATTAATTGTACAGTCAGCTTTCCATATCCATGGGTTCTTATATCCATGGATTGAACTAACCCTGGATCAAAAATATTCCCAAAAAATGGTGTCTGTATTGAACATGTACAGACATTTTTCCTTATTATTTTCTAAAAAAATGTAGGCATAGCATTTACATTGTTTTAAATATTATAAGTAATATAGAGATGATTTAAAGTATATGGAAGGATGATATGCAAAGACTACACCATTTTCTATCAGGAACTTGAGCATCCGCACAGTTTGGTATCTGCAGGAGGTCTTGGAACCAACCCCCTACAGTTCCTGAAGGACAAGTTTATTTCTATATATAAAGAATGAATATGTACACCAAATTACAAATATAATACCATTTACAGTCTCTCAAAAGATGAAATACTTAATTGTAAAACTACAAAATATGTTCAGGGTTTGTATGCTGAAAACTACACAACAGGATAAGAGAATCAAAGAAGATCTAAGTGAATGGAAAGATATAGCATGTTCGTGGATTGGAAGACTAAACAATAAAGATGTCACTTCTTCCCAAATTGAAATATGGATTCAACACAATTCCTACCTAAATCCCAGCAAGATGTTTTGTAGATTTGTACAAATTATTCTAAAACTTATATGCAAAGGCACGAAAAACAATTTAGCAAACAATTGTAGCAAAAACACTTATGAAAAAGAAAAATAAACTAGGAGGATCAGTCTATTTGATTTGAAGATCTTTTATGTAACTACAGTAATCAAGACGGTGTAGTATTGGAGGAGGAATAAGCATACAAGGGTACTTCAAAAAGTTCATGGAAAGATTAGTATTATCTTTTAGAACTATTTTTCCATGAACTTTTTGAAGTACCCTCGTATACATCAATGGAACTGAGTAGAGAACCAAGAAATAGATCCACACAAATATGCTCAGTTGATTTTCACAAAAATGCAAAAGCAATTCAATGGAGGAAGAATAGTCTTTCCAAAAAATGGTGCTGAAACAATTGAACATGCACAGGCCAAAAAAATGAATCTTGACTTAAACTCACACCTTATACAAAAATTAACGCAGGATGGATTATGGTACTTAAATGCACAAGATAAAACTATAAAACTTTTAGAAAAAATATGAGAAAATCTTTAAGATTTAGGGTTTGGCAAAGAGTTCTTAGACTTGACACCAAAAGCATGATTCATAAAATGAAAATTCGATAAATTGGACTTCATTAAAACAATAATGTTTGCTCTGTAAAAGACCCTGTTAAGAGGATAGGAGAACATATTAGCAAACTACATAAACAAAAGAATACTGTGTATTAGAGAAAGGCCAAATTAATCCACAATGAGATATCACTACACACCTATCAGAATGGCTAAAATAAAAATTATCGACAACACCAGATGCCTGTAAGGATGCTGAAAAATTAGTTCACTCATACTTGCTGGTGGGAGTGTTAAATGGAGCAGCCTCTCTGGAAAACAACTTGGCAGTTTCTTAGAAAATTAAATATGTAACTACCACATAATGCAGCAATTGCTCTCCTGGGAATTAATCCCAGAGAAATGAAGGCTTATGTTCACACAAAAACCTGTAGATAGATGTTTATGCAGCTTTATTTGAATAGCCATAAACTGGAAACTATCCACATGTCCTTTAATGGATGAATTGTTAAACAAACTGTTACACATCTATGCCATGGACCACTACTCAGCAATAAGGAATGAACTACTGATATACAAAACAAGCTGGATGAATCTCCAGAGAATTATGCTGAGTGAAAAAACCTGATCCCAAAAGGTTACATACAGTATGATTCCATTTATATAACACTCTTGAAATAACAAAATTATATAATTTGAATAACAGATTATTGATTGCCAGGAGTTAGGGAGGGGCTAGGGAAGGAGGTGAGTAGGTACTATAAAAGGGCAAAATGAGGGCACTGTTCCTGACCACATCAATCTCAACATCCTGATTGTGATGTTGTACTATGGTTTCACAAGATGTTACATTTGGGGGAAACTAGGTGAAGGGTATTAGGGATCTCTCTGTATTATTTCTTCCAAATGCATGAGTCTACAATTATATCAAAATTTAAAATTTTAATTAAAAATATAGTTGATATTCTGTGGTTAAAAAAACTGGATTCTAAAGAAAAAGTGAGAGACTTTAAGTAGTTGCAATTAGTATTGGCAAATCATCCCTCTCTTGAGGAAAACTTCCCTCTCTTGAGGAAAACTTCCCTCTCTTGGATTCATATTGATCTTTTTACTGGCTATAGAAAAAAATGTTATAGTATGTGTCTTAGTCCATTTTATGTTGCTATGACAAAATAACACAGACTAGGTAATTTATAAAGAAAATAAATTTATTTTTCACAGTTCTGAAGGCTGGGAAGTCCAATATCAAGGTGCCAGCATCTGGCAAGGGCCTTCTTGCTGCATTACCTCATGGCAGAAGGCAAGAGAGGGAGTGAGAGGGCAAGAGAGAGAAGGCACCAAACTTGCTTTTATAACAAATAGAAAAAAAAAATAGAAAAAAAGACTATGTATAAGTTTTCCAACTTTGAGCTGAGGAACAGGCTATTCCTAGACAATGGGGGACAGGGCAGCTGGCTGGTATGGGGATCTGAACCCTTGGCCTTGATGTTATAACACTGTACTCTAATCAACTGAGCTAACTGGCCAGCCCATGATTTTATAACAAACCCACTCTTGTGATAATAAACCTACTTCACTGCTATAATGACATTAATACGTTTATAAGGGCAGAGCCTTCATGAACTAGTCACCTGCTAAAGGTTCCACCTCTCAACATTTTTGCATTGGAGATTAAGTTTCCAACACATGAACTTTGGGAACCACATTCAAACCTCAGCAGCATGTATATTGAATCTATTCTAATAGAATAAACAGAGTAAATATTTAGAACAAAGTGGAATTTTAGAGACCATCTACTTCAACTAGATGTATAGGTAAGGAGCTAAGGCCCAGAGTAGCTATTATATTAGGAATTCTGGGGTCAGGGCAGGTATCCAAATAAATACATCCTCTAGATGTTTAGAAATCCAGGACTGGAGTAGTGCTGAAAAATCATAATCATAGATAAAGACTTAGATAGTTCTCATAGAAATGATGGTAAAACTTTTAAGGGATGATGAATTCACCAAAGGGAAATAATATGATTAGTACTATACTGTGTAGACCTAGGTCTACAGAGTAGGTATGTGTTGAACAAAAACTCACATATTTCATTTCTTTTCTAGACTAAAGCCAGCTACTTGCAGAATTATAAAGAGATACAGCACATCTTGCATACCACCCACAAATTTCCCTTCTTTAACCCGAAAGAATGTTATGGGAAACTCTTCAGAATGGTTCCAGCCTATGCCCCAAAGTTCATTTGAAAGTTTATCATCTCTCAAAGGCCCCAAGAAGAGGAAAAAACATTCTCAAACCTGGGCCATAAAGACTGAAGACATGAAACTGCTCAGCAGCAAATGGGAGAACATTGCCTCAAGTTTTGAAATGGGTGTGAATATTATAAAAGATAAAAGTCTTCAAGCTCAAGAATCCAACCAGCAAAGCTCTAAGCATATAGCCCTCCATCTAACTAAAAATAAGGATGAGCAACCAAATAAGAATGGACACCCCACCTTCCATCTGAGGTTCCAAAGGGACAGTTAATCTAGCTTTATTCTGCTCTGAAATCTGTGGATGAAAGATAAGATATGCTTACATACGAAAAGGAAAAAAAGAAAGCCTTCCCTTTGCCCCTTCCATATCCCTCCCCTTACACATGCACATGCATATACTAAACTACAAATTCTAGATATCCTATCTTCTTTATTGGGAACATCTTTCAGAGATTTAAAATGAAACCCAGAGAAAATATAGAAAATTTAAAAACACTTAGATATTTATATTTCATTTTTATCAACATGGAAAAAAACCTCTAAACCTTGATTTCTTCCAAAATTACTTATGTGTACAACACCTAAAAACAAAGAACTCAAGGAAAGAATGACATGTACTATCACTGATTTTAACCTCCCTGCTGGGCACTTTAATGAATCAGTCAACAAACATCATTTCCTGAATTTCTGTAATATCGTTGGTGTGCTAGGAATCATCGGTGATATAGAAGACATTTCTCCTCACTAGAAGATTATTATATAATTGTACATATAAAAAGTATGTGACTAAAATAATTACAGAATAAGATAGTGCATACTAAAGTGCTAAGTGTGCACCTCCAACAATTAGAGAAAATATACGTATGTTAAAAGGTGCTAATTGCAGAGAGCAAAAGTGTGGCCCAAAACGGCACTAAAATGCATAGATTATTATTTCGATTGTCATTTTATTTGTCAAAATTTAGCAAAAGTGTAAAAGACTAGATGCACAATTCTCTTTAGAGCTGATGAGTGTTCATCTCCAGCCATTTATTCATGTGGACACTCTGGAGCAAGTCCAGCATCTCGCAGTTTGTCATTTCTAAGGCAGTGAGCACTGGCAGGGATTACTGAAGGACATGCAGAGGAACAGGTATGTCAGACAGACAAGTCAAGATGGACATGGTAAGTGAGTAAACACTGTCAACCAGCCTAGAATCCTGGGTCAACAATGGCATCTATTACAGAATGAGGTTAAGCACAACAATGGTTAGGTCGGTGAAGTACATTAAAGGTATAGGCCACAAGCCTGATTAGGGCAGGGTGGAACTAGGAACATCTGAGGTTGGGTGGTCTACTCTGAACAATATTTCCAGTAGCTAAAGATGGTTCAAGGAGAGTCTGTTGTGACATTATTATGTTTTAAAGAAACTTGAACATAGATTTCCTCAGGAATCTTTAAAGTCTGTGGAAAACAACTATCTTCTGAATAAATTAGATTGTACTTCAGGGGCAAATAACCTGATTTTCAGAGGGGCCACCAGTTTTTTGGACCCAAATTCTCATCCTCAGTGACTCTCTGGGGCAAGAGCAGAGGTCTACTTTCTTCTGCAATGCCCTCTGCCAGATAGGTGCTCAGGCTTGATAGGATAATGTTTTGGGCCAAAGCATTTATTGTAGCTGACATCATAATGGAGTAAAAGCTCTCAAAATTTAGTTTGTCCTTATCCTTATACATCAGGACAAAAGCCTAAGCTCTGGGAAATCTTGATTTTTTAATTAGCAAAATGTCATTTGAACCTTCAGTTGTCTAAGAGTTTGAGAATGTAAACTCTGGAGTTCATTGTATTTGTGAATGACAAAACAAAGTGATAAATCAGTTTTGTCAAGATTGAGGGGTGCAGAGATATGCCTAAACAATTTTAGCTTTCTCCTCACTCATAATAACTCTCCTTGGGTCTTATCATTTGATAAAAATACCTTACAAAATGCTTTACCTACAGTAACTGTAGGCCACTTCCCCACTCTGCACTTCTTTCTACAATACTTAACTTTTAGTTTTCCGAGCATGCCACTCTCTTTGTAAAGGCCATGCATTCTCTCTGCCTAGCATCCTCTCCACCTAGAGGTACACCTGGCAAGCCCCTAATTCTCCTTTAAGGTTCAACTCAAGTGCTACCTTCTCTGGGAAACCTTCCATAGATCCCCCTAAGAATTTAAAACAACTATTATTAATATGCTGAGAGTTCTACTGGGAAAAGTGGACAAAATGCATGGGTAATATAAGCAGAGAGGTGGAAACTCTAAGAAACAAAAGGAAATGCTAGAAATAAAAAAACACTGTAACAGAATGAATGATGTGTCCATCAACAGATTGGACACAACTGAGAAAAGAATCAGTAAGCTTGAAGAAATGTCAATAGAAACTGCCAAAACTTAAATGCAAAGAGAAAAAAGAATGAAAAATACAGAATATCCAAGAATTGTGAGACAATTAGAAAAAGGATAACATATATGTAATGGGTATAACAGAAGTAAAAAGAGAGGAAGAAACAGAAGAAATATCTGAAGCAATAATGACTGAAAATTTCCCAAAATTAATGACACCAAACCATAGATCCAGAAAGCTCAGAGAACATCAGGAAGGATAAATACCAAAAAATCTACAACTACACATATTATCTTCAAACTGAAGAAAATCAAAGACCAATAAAAAATCTTCAAAGAAGCCATAGGGAAAAAACACCTTATGGGTAGATGAACAAAGTTAAGAAATTACATCAGACTTTTCTTCAGAAACCAGGCAAGCAAGAAGAGAGTGGAGTAAAATATTTATTGGTAAAGAACCACTGTCCTAGCTCAGGCTGCTGTAACAAAATACCATAGATTGGGTTGCTCAAACAAGAGAAATTTATCTATCACAGCTCTGAAGGCTGGGAAGTCCAAGATCCCGATGCCGACAGATCCAGTGTTTGGTGAGGGCACTCATCCTGGTTTGCAGGTGGCTGTCTTCTTAGTGAACACAAACTTCAGTCCAAAACAACCACCAACCTAGAATTCTGTGTCCGGTGAAACTGTTCTTTAAAGGTGAAAGAGAAACAAGACTTTCTCAGACAAACAAAAATTGAGGAAATTCATCACCAGCCTTAGAAGAAATGTTAAAAAGAAGTTCTTCAGAGAAAAGGAAAATTATATAGGTCACAAACTCTGGAAAACATAAAGGAAGAACAATAGAGAAGGAATAAATGAAGGAAAAATCATTCATTTTTCTTAATTGATCTAACAGATAATAGTTTATTTAAAATAATAATAGTAACAATGTATTCAGAGATTATAGCTTACAGGTAAGTGGAATGAATAGCAGCAATATTATAAGGAATAAGAGAAAGAAATAGGGAATACCCTGTTATAAAATACTTGCACTACCCAGGAAATGAATGGTATAGCATTATTTGAAAAAGGACTTGGATTCATTGTAAACATATACTGTAAAAGCAAAGGTGAAAATAAAAGAAGGAAAAAAATGAAATCATATGAAATAATTAAAACAAGAGAAAGAAAAGAATGGAAGACAAAAGAAACAAAGAATAAAGGCAACAAACAGAAAATGTAACAAATATGGTAGATATTAATCCAACTGTATCAATAATCACTTTAAAAATCAATACTCTAAATACAGCATTTACAATACAAGAGTCTATGAGAGTGGATAAAAAGATAAGACCCTACTATATGTTGTGAAAGAAACCCATTTAAATATAGGGACAGACTAAAAGTAAAGAGATGGAGAAAGATACCATGCAGGCTAAGTACCCCTTATCCAAAATGTTTGGAACCAGAAGTATTTTGAATTTTTGATTTTTTCAGATTTTAGAATATTTTCAGATACTTAACTGGTTAAGAATCCCTAATTTGGGGTCGGCCTCATGGTTCACTTGGGAGAGTGCGGCACTGGGAGTGTGGAGGCTGCGGGTTCGGATCCAATATAGGGATGGCCAGTGCACTCACTGGCTCAGCATAGTGCAGACCACACCGTGCTGAGGGTTGCAATCCCCCTACTGGTCAAAAAAAAGAATCCCTAATTTGAAAATCCAAAATCTGAAATGCTCCTTTGAGCATCTAACAAAACAAGGGAAATTATTAGGGATAAAGAGGAGTAAATTCCTAAAAAGGATATAACATTCTTAATGTATGTGCATCTAATAGAACATCAAAATATGTGAGGCAAACACTAAGAAACAGATGAATCCACTTTTCTAGCTGGAGAGTTCAACATCCTTCGATCAGTAATTGACAGATCCAGCAGGCAGAAAATCAGTAACCATCCATCAACTGGATCTAATTGACATCTTCAGAATACTTCATCTGACAACAGCAAATTCACAAGAAACATTCACAAAGATAGACCAAATTCTGGTCCTTAAAACACACCTCAACAAATTTAAAAGAATAGGAATGACACAAAGTATGCTCTCAGACAACAGTGGAATTAAACTGGAAATCAATAGCAGAAAGCTGAAAAATCTCAAAATATGTGGAAATTAAACATCACACTTCTAAATAACACATTTGTCAAAGAAGTGTCAAGAAATTTAAAAATAGGGCCGAGCCCGTGGCACACTCGGGAGAGTGTGGCGCTGGGAGCGCGGCGACGCTCCCGCCGCGGGTTCGGATCCTATATAGGAATGGCTGGTGCACTCACTGGCTGGGTGCCGGTCACGAAAAAGACAAAAAAAAAAAGAAATTTAAAAATAAAATCAAAATACAACTTGTTACAGTTTGTGGAATAGAGTAAAAGCAGGCCTAGTGGTAAATTTATAGCATAGAATGCATTTATTAGAAAAGACTATCTAAAATTAATCATCTAAACTTCTACCATAGGAAAGTTGAAAGAGAAAAATAAGGTAAGCCCAAAGTATGCAGAAGAAAAAAATAATAAAATTAGAGCAGAAATAAATGAAACTGAAAACAGGAAATCAATAGAGAAAATTAATTAAACAAAAAGCTAGTTCTTTGAAAAGATCAATTTATAAACCTCTAGCAATGTTAACTAAGAAAAAAAGAGAAAAGACACAAATAATCAGAAATGACAGAGGGACCTGTCACTACTGATACCTTGGACATTAGAAAGGATAATAAAAGAATATTATGAACAACTATCTGCCCACAAATTTGATAGTTTAGGTAAAATGGACCAATTCCTTGAATGACACAATCTGCCAAAACTCACATAAGGAGAAATAGAGAATTTGAATAGACTTATTAAAGAAATAGAATCAATAAATTAAAACCTAGCAAAGGAAATATTATCAGGCCTAGATGGATTCACTGATGAATTCTACCAAACATTTAAGAAAGAAATTATACCATTTCTCTACAATCTCTTCCAGATAGAGGCAGTGGGAATACTTCCTAAGTCATTCTGTGAGGCCAGAATTACCCTAATACCCAAACCAGACAGAGATATTATAACAAAGGAAAACTACAGACCAGTATCTCTCATGAACACAGATGCAAAAATCCTCAACAAAATATAAGAAAATAGAATTTAACAATGTATAAAAAGAATTACCCTATTATAATTAAATAGGATTTATTTCAATTGTACAAGGCTAGTTCAACATTCAAATATCAATATAATCCATCACATCAATAGAATAAAAAATATATATGATAAAATCAATAAATATAGAAAAAGTGTTTGACAAAATCCTACACCTATTCATGATTAAAAACTCTCAGCAAACAAGGAATGGAGAGAAACTTCCTCAACTTGATAAAGAACATCTACCCCTCCCCCCCCAAAATTACAACTAACATTATACTTAATGGTAAGAAACTAGATGCTTTCCTGCTAAAACCAGAAACAAGGCAAGGATATCCATTTTCATCATCCTTATCCAACTTCATACTGGAAGTCTTAGCTAATTCAATAAGACAAGTAAATAAAAAGTATACAGCTTGGAAAGGAAGAAATAAAACTATTCACAGATGACATGATTGTCCATGTAGAAAATCTCAATGAATCAACAACAACAAAAAACTTTTGGAAGTAATAAGTCATTATAGCAAAGCTGCAAGACACAAGGTTCATATAGAAAAGTCACTTGCTATCTTAGATACCAGCAATGAATAATTGGAGTTTGAAATTAAAAACAAAATACCATTGGCCTTATGACAAAAAAATGAATTACTTTGGTATAAATGTAACCAAATATGTCAAGATCTATATGAGAAAAACTACAAAACTTTGATGAAATAAATCAAAGAAGAACTAAATAAATGGAGAGATATTCCATGTTCATGGGTAGGAAGACTCAATATTGTCAAGATGTCAGTTCTTCCCAACTTGATCTATAGACCAGTTCCAATCCAGCAATTTATTTTGTAGATATCACCAAACTGATTCTAAAGTTTATTCAGAAAGTCAAAAGACCCAGAATAGCCGACACAACATTGAAGGAGAACAAAGTCAGAGGACTGATGCTAATCAATTTCAAGACTCAACTATAAAGCTACAGTAATCAATACAGTGTGGTACTGGCAAAAGAACAGACAAATAGATAAATAGAAAAGAATAGAGAGCCCAGAAAAAGACCCACATAAACATAGTAAACTGATCCTTGACAGAGGAGCAAAGGCAATGCAGTGGAGCAAAGACAGTCCTTTCAACAAATGGTGCTGGAACAACTGGACATCCACATATGAAAAAATGAATCCATACACAGACCTTACACCCTTCACAAAAATTAATTCAAAATGGGTCATAGAACTAAATGGAAAACCAAAACTATAAAACTCATAGAAAATAACATAGAAGAAAACCTAAATGACCCTGGGTATTTGTAGGGGTTGTATGGGAAATCTCTATACTTTCCTCTCAATCTTGCAGTTTTACAGCTAAAACTGCTCTAAAAAATGTTTTTAATTAAAAAAATTTTAAATAAAGTAAATGGGTAGAGATCCAGTTCTGGAATGGCCCCTAGGGAGCTCCTTACCCACTCCTTGGTGAAAAAAACACAACTGATAAAAATTATATTAAAAAAGATAAATTTAAAGAATCTATAAATTGTCCTAAGGACATACATCAAATGAAGACACATTCATTCAAGAAAATCTACTAAAACCCGGTAAGTGGCAAAGATCTGTGGCACTTAAGCAGAGGTGTCATTCTAGAAGAAGCAGGCCACTGTCGCCAGCCTCAGCTCCAGAGTGGTGGCTCAGAAAGTTTGCCTGAGAGAGGCATGCCTTAAGGACAGAGAGCTCGGAAGCTCTCCCCAAGTAAACTGACTTGTCTGGAACAGAGCGTGGGGAAGTTCAAGGCTAAGGGTGATGTCAAAAACAATGGAGATTTTGGTGGTGAGCAATTAAGAGGAGGTTAGTAACTTGATAAAAGCAACAAGCTCAACCATGGGCCAGCTAGGTTACCAGAGAGAACCAGTAAAAGAGACAGCAAGAAAGAGCGCTCCTGGGGTGAAAACAGAGAAAAGGAAAGGAAAGATAAAGAATAAGAAGAAAGAAATATTTTAGACTTCCAGTTAAAAATGGCAAATAATTGGATCCACATTTAGTTTTGTTCCCTCTCAAACCTTACTAAAATAACTTATTTTTTTTAGCATAAAGCTGAAAATATGACAATAGGAGAGGAGAACATTTTGGAAGCTAGAAAGTAGAATAACTTAAGCTTATCAATAATAACATGAAAGCTTGATGGAATGAAACAAGGCTTTTGAAATTATAAAGGAAATTTATTTTTAACCTAAAATTCTAAACTCGGTTTAACTTTGATCAAGTTTGAGAGTAAAACAAAGATATTTTCAGTTTTGAAAGTTTGCAAAAAATTACCTTCAATAGGCCCATCTCTCAGGAAGTTACTGGAGATTTGCTCCACCAAAATTGAATAAATCAAGAAAGGGAAAAGCCGTGGATGCAGGAAATAGGAGAACCAATGTAGGATAGAGGCAAAGAGAATCCCCAGGATGGTGATGAAGTGAGATTCCAGAATGACAGCTGTGTATCAAGGGTCAAAGCCCTCACCCAGACCGCGGCAGGTTGGAAGACACTCAGGGAACATTTTTCAGGAAGATATAATGTACTTGATGCATACAAACTTCTTGATAGAAGATTTGATGAAGATCTGAGGGTTGGATAAATGTTAAGTATATTTTAAAAACCAGAAAAAAAAAACATAAAAAAAGTCAATAATTATCTTCGGGGAAGACAAAAAGTTATGCAGGATAGGACAAGTAATCATAATTTTCTATATGGTTCAGCTGCTGTGAATGGTAAGCAGTTACAATATTGTAAACAGTGAATACAGAATTAAACAAAATTGTCACGTAACCAATTTGTATAGAGGAAGGAAATAGGATGACTATTTGTGGAACATAGAGTCGGGGGGAAAAAACTAAATCTTCATCTTCTGTAGCTGGGAGCCGATAAGATTATGCCTGGAACTGAAAAATCAAGAAGTATCAGTCCAAACATGTTAGAGAACTGCAGTAAATACGTGAAGAATCAGCTGAAATAGATGAAAGCGCTTGCCTCTGAATAAGAAGCACATGTGACTGCTGAGTTCCATAACAAACTGTGAAGAACTGTTCGACTCTTTAAAAACCATGTGCATTATAACTTTGAATATATTTTTTAAAAAAATATTTCTCTCCTATATTACTTCACTTCACTCACCAGTATTCAGTTTTCAAAGTAACTAGTCTATATTAATACTTAAAAGTTAATTTTTTTCTCTGTCTTAAAGGTGTTAAATGAAGACTAGACTAAATACAGAAATTCTGCTTTTAATAATAATAGCCACCATTACTATGTGCCCAGTACTGTACTAAGCACTTACATACATCATCTCCAATTCCCACAGCAGCCATGCAAAGCAGATATTGTTTCCATTTTAAAGATGAGAAATTGATGCTCGAGAGGGTAAATTTGCTAATAAGTAGCAGAACTCTCTGATCCCAATGCCTCTGTTCTTCCTTTCTACTATATTTCTACTATATCATATCACCTCCTTCTAGAGTTTGAGTTTAAAAGAACTGGAGGGGGGTGGGAGGTGCACACAAAGAGAGGGAATGTAGCAGTTCAGAGAACTTTTTGAGGGGGAAGAGGAGAAGAGGAAGAGAAAAACTGAGGGATTTAGCAATATTACTAGGTTTTTAATACTACTGACAACCCAGTTTAACCCCCCATCAGAATTTCCAGTTGGTCATGTGAGCAAAAGAAGCTGCTTTAACCTCTGGCCAAGAGCCCCTGTGATTTCAAAAATTAAAGCTTTGTCCTACTCTTATATTGAAATAAAATAGATGTTCCAGCTGCTCCAACAAGGTCCTAGATGCTTTAGAGAGAATGCTACGGAGACAAAGTTTGGTGTTGAGAGAAGCCCAGTCATCATCACAAAGAGGATTTCTGAAAAGGCGGGGGTGGGGGGGTGGGGGGGGGTCAGGTGGCAGAGCTGCTTCCCAAGGGAATGAGGAGGAGGTGACCTGGGTCCCAACCACTGGGGAGCTTGGAACAGATGATCTGGAAGGTCCCTTCTGAAGAAGATTCTAGGTTGTTTTTGGAGTTTAAATCACTGGGAGCTTTGAGGGTTCTTCGACTACTTTCCTTTCTAGAATTACTGTGTGACATAATTAAGCCATTTACCTGCTCTTTAAGTCAGTTGGTTTGTTGGCTCCAGTGTGGGTAAAGAAAGTGGTCTGGTAAACAACAAAGAGTTGTTTCCATTCCCTATTTCCGAAAAGTCATGAGCACAGGCAAGTTAAGAAACGAAAGTGAAATCAGCTGATCGTGACATCAGTCAGCACAAATATACCAAAGTTCAGAGCTGTTTA
The DNA here is from genome assembly GCF_027409185.1 of Cynocephalus volans. NCBI lineage: Eukaryota > Metazoa > Chordata > Mammalia > Dermoptera > Cynocephalidae > Cynocephalus > Cynocephalus volans. The sequence goes on along the minus strand of NC_084465.1, from coordinate 21,519,800 downwards.
CTCAGGCACCATTGAGATTGCGACCGGGACACACGCTCAGGGCTGCATCCCTCTGCCATCTCCGTCTTCTGTCCTCGTTTCTGGAGCCTGACATCAGGAAGCCAGTGAGAAGGAACCATCGATCGAACCTGACTTCCTGCTCCTCCTTTCATGAGTGTTTCTGTGGGCTCTGCGCCTTCTTTTTGTAAGTACCTTCCCTACAAGTACAGCAGCTTGCCCAGATGCCACCACCTCATAAGAAAATTGTTTTTCTGCGCGGATATTTCACATTCTTGAGGTACACGTAGGGGAAGTGATTGGTTGTTCAGTGTGTGACCTTCCTGCCTCTCTCCTGTGTATGATCGATCCGTCTACCCTCTGCTCTCCTTCCCTCCACCCTCTTCAGCATCACCCTGGGTATCTCTGGCCTCAGAAAGGATGAAGGCAATGGCAGTGTTACTGGTTAGAAATACACAGGGCTGACTGTGTGCAGCAGGGTCTTGCACACAGTCTGTGCAGGTAAGAAGTAGGCGGATCACTAACCAGCAGTCCTAAGCTGTCACTCAAAGGTAGTTATGAAAACTCTATGAAACCTTAATGTACTCTTACGCACCGAAGATCAAGATTGTCAGAAAGACCTGTGTTCTTGACTTGAAGAATATAATAGGATCTAAGAGATTTTTAGACCCAATGTTGTTAGACTACATTGCTTCTCATGTCCCGATCGAAATTAATGGTGGGATTTTAGTTCTCTTGGTGCATATCTTAAAAGTTTTTTTTTTTTTTTAATGTGGGTTGTTTTGTTGATCACTTCCATTACACTTCTTCAAAGGCTCTACGAGAAGAAAAAAAGGATAAGTTTCCTTCTTTCCTTCTTCCCTCATGACAACTGAAGTGTATTTTTCAGTATCATCTTCTCATACCCCATCCCTGCAAAATCTTGGGTCTGCAGGTCATTTCATGTGACATTATTCTTTCGATTTTTCACATATTCCCCTTTCTCAATTATCTAATTACTAAACCTGTTTATGATTGTTTTATAAATTTCACTTTTTCATAAACATAGCACATAATTCTGGAAGCATTTTTAGTGCAAAAAGAAAAGAACGATTGCCCATAATGCCATCAGCCAGAGATATCACGGGTGACATTCACATTTGGAAATACTTCGTCTCTTTCTTCTATGCCTCTTTATATGGATGCAGTCATACTGTAAAGTGGGATTTTATACGTGCTTTTTCTAAAAGCTGCATCATGTTTGTCATAATTTGACATGTCATAGTTTACTTCTAATATGGGGCATTCAAGTTGCTTTCCATTTTTCATTAAAGTAATACTGTGATGAATTTTCCTGCGTGTGTGTGTGTGTGTGTGTGTGTGTGTAATTGACTGCATTTCTGATTGCTACCTTAGGATAGATTCATAAAAATGGGATTACTAGGCAAAAAAGATACGACTATTTTTAGGGATTTTAATGCATATTGCCAAATCGCCTTCTAGAAAGTTGTTACAGATTTTCACATCCACCATCATTGTGTGATAATGCCAGTTTTACCACACTCTTGGTATCATCAAGAGTTTTTACCTACAGTTTTAATAGGGAAACTCACAGATTATTTTACTTGGCATACCTTTAATTACATTAGGAAAGGTATAGATTTTTTTTTTCAACTTAATGAACTACTTTTTATACTTTCTTTTGTGAATTATCTTCATATTCCTTGTCCATTTTTATGGTGTTCAATCTTTTTCTTAACTGTTTGCATGAACATTTTATATATTAATTATTTCATACTTGTAGATACTTTTCGTGCTCATTGACTTTTAATTTTATTTATGTTGTTTTTATATTTTATATTTTATATTATGTTGTTTTTATATTGTTTTTGTTATATTTTAAATAGTTAAATCTGTACAATTTTTTTCTTTGTAGTTTTGATTTGCTTTTAGTTCAGAATGGTCTTTCTCATTCATAAATTAAATATTTACTTTTCTAGATTTTTTTTTTCTTTAACCTGTTTGTCCATTACATTTCACTTTTTGGTCCATGTGAAATTTATTTTGGTATGTGGAGTGAGATAAGGACCTAAAATAGTTTTTTTTTTTTTTTTTTTAATTTAGCTAATCAATTGCTTCAGGATTAATGAAAAACCCTTTCAGGCCTTAAACCGAATGTCTCTTCTGCAGACAGGACTTTGACCAGAGGCCTACAATCTTCACTTACTCCTGCCGGTTTCTCTCCCTCACGTTACCCTGTTTATTTCCTTCCCAAAGCTTTTTAAAAATTATAATGATCTTTTTAATTTTTTTTATTTAATTTTATTTTTTTAAGATTTATTTATTAACATTACTTTTTTTTTTTTTTAACATTCTGTGATGTTGTGGAGCAGTTGCAGAGAAGGGGAGAGGGGAAAGGAGAAGAAAATAGGGTGGGAGACGGAGGGAGGAGGAGGGGCAGGGTTGATCCTTGTGGCACCCCCTCATTCCTGCAGGGGAGATCAGGGGGCTTCCAGTGGTGGCTTCGTCATTGCTGGGCTGGGAGCAGATGTCACAGGGGTGTGCCGTAAGTGCTCCCTGCTCAATACGCCCCAGCTTGGGAGCCTGGGATGCTTCCTGTGGCAGCTCAGTGGTCATCACTGGGCTGGTTGCAGGTGTCAGGGGGCATGGCTGACGCCCCCAGCCCTCCCGCCTCCCTGGCTTGGTAGCCCAGAGGACTTCTGGTCCTTCTAGGTGTTATAGGTATTCTTTGGTGAAATGAGACCTTTACTAGTTAATATCAAACTTTGTCTCTAGTTGTAGGTATTTTGTTTTTTCTTTCATTTCTGTGTTGGATTATTTGCTGTTCCCACCTGCACTGGAACTAATTTGTTGTCCTTTGCTTAATTCTAATATGGGGAAACTTCCTGTGGGGACCAGCACTTGAGCTGTGTGGTTGAGCTAAATTGCTGCTTTGCTGCTGATTCCTTGGGGAAGGCTTTTTGTGCAGCTCAGGTTTTAATGGTTGACTTTACAGGTACTTCCAGGTCTCTTGAGATCTGGTGCAGCCGGGTTGTGTAAAAACTCTGGTCTGGGGCCGACCCCATGGCGCCCTTGGGAGAGTGCGGCGCTGGGAGCGCAGCAGTGCTCCCACCGTGGGTTCGGATCCTATATAAGGATGGCCGGTGTGCTCACTGGCTGAGCGCGGTGCGGCCGGTCACAAAAAAAAAGACAAAAAAAAAAAAAAAGAAACTCTGGTCTGGGCCTGAGTCTTTTCATCAAACTGCACCCCCTGCAATTCTATATTCCTGACCAGTCTCCTCTGAGTGGTCCTGCGCTGACTGGGGGGCAGATCAGCTGTCCTTGCTGTGCCCCAGTGTCCCCTGGTGGGCCCGTCTCTCCCACCACCAGTGCTACAAACACTTCCCATGGGACAGGACATGTGCCTGTCCCTTGCAGTGACTCACTGGCCTCTGAGTGGCTCCTTTTTCTCAGTTGTTGTGGCTCCTCGCTCCTGTATGGGTCCACGGGAACCCTATTAGTGGTCTTGCTGTCCTGGGGGCCACCAAAGCCCTCTTCTCCCCTGCTGCCTCCAAGCAACTCTATCCAATGGGCACAGCTGCATCTTTTGCCAGCTCCTGCTCCATGTGCTCAGCAGCTCCAGCCTAGAAGCAGCCAGGGCTTGAAATGGTCAGAGCAGATTTCCTTTCTCTCATTGTGGCTTCTCCTGCCTTCATGCACTCCATAGGTCTCTCCTCCTCTTCCCCTGAGCTCTAGAGGCCCCAGCTTGGCTGTTGTTGCTTTTTTATAGTTGTAAATTGGTTGATTTGTGGGAGAGAGTGATGCTGGCAGCTGTCTATTCTGCCATTTTGACTGGATGCTGAGAGCTCCTTAGCTATAGTGATCTTTTTAAAAAAATGTATTTGGTGTTTGCCTTCGCAACTAGAGTGCAAGCTCAATGAAGGCAGGCTTTGGTTTGCCCTGTGTGTCACTGATGCCCAGGGCCTCTGCCTCAGGGTATCATCCAAGATGTGTCATTAATACTGCCATAGGTTGAAATCCTGGCCTCATCAGGGGAAGGGGGGTGGCAAATCTCCACCATAATTTCAGGAGAGAGGCCTGGAACAGGAGAACCAGCACCACAGGCAAGGGCAGGAACTAGTTTCTAGTACTAGTGATCCTCAAGCTCTGCTTTGGGTCCAGTGACTCAGCCTCCCAGAAACTGGACTGTGGAGTCCTACCAATAAAAACTAAATGAGGACGGGCCCCGAATCTGCACACATTTTCCTATTTTTAGGAATTTTTTTCCCTCTAAGTTTTTTGTAACCTTTGTTCTCAGCTGGATTATCTGCCAGTAAGAGCTAATAAACAACAAAATAATTGAACAGATAACAAGTAAATATTAATGGAACCATTCAAACAGCTATTTCAATGGCTTCTTGTACGTGTGGGTGCCTCAACTCACACTTCTGACTTCCTGTTACAATCTCACGGTGTAGTCCTATTTCTGCTGGTAAAGCTATTTTTGTTTACATGCAAATTAGGTTAATCAAAAAATCACAGTGTTCCTTAAAAGCTTGGTTCCCTAGAAGGCTATCCACAGAGAGCTGCCACCACCTAACTACAATACATCTGAGAAACACTGCAGGAGCCCGTTCTTGAAAAAGTAGAACTTGGACTCACATTTCTGCCAAAGGAAATATGACACATTTCCCTTTCTTCTTCCCTTTTTGTGGGAGCCACACCCACAAAAATAAACCACAAACACACTAGTCTTAAATGTGTTCAACCATAAAGATGCTAGCCAGGGCTGGTGGCCTCCTTGGACAAGTAAACATTTGCCCTTGCTCTGTGCCTCGTCCAGTTCTGTTGTTCTGGCTTTATTCTAACATCTTCCCTGTGCCTCTCTTCTCTCTCCTCTTGCCATTTATGCTACACACCTGACCCTTCATCTCTACCTCCCTCCCCCCTCCATTCCTCTATCTCCCCCAAATCATTGCTTCGTCATCATGACCAGAGCATGTGCCAGGCACTATTCCATTTATACATACATTAACTCATTTCAGTCTCACAGCAGCCCCACGAGGAAGGTGACAGCTGATGCCTTACAGATGAGGGTGTGAAGCAAGCGGAGGCTACATAACTTGCCCAAGGTCCCATGACTAGTGACAGCAACAGGAACCCAGGTAGTCTGGCTCTACAGCCCATGCTGTCCCCACCACACTGTGCTGCTCTCACAACATGACAGCTGCATCCTGGAATCACCAGCACCACCCAGAAATGAGGACAGCTCACCAGAGCTGTTCCCGAATGCCAGCACTGTCTGTCTCCTAGAATTCCACCATTGACAGGCTGTGTGGCCCTGGGCTTAACTTCTCTGAGCCTCAGTTTCGTCTCTAGAACAATAATACAGTCATGCATTACTTAACAAGGGAGATACGTTCTGAGAAATGCATCATTAAGCAATTTCATAGTTGTGCAAACATCATAGCGTGCACTTATACAGACCTAGACGGTACAGTCTACTACACACCTGGGCTATATGGTATAGCCTGTTGCTCCTACGTGAATAATGCATTGTGCTATGATGGTACCACAGCTATGACATCACTAGGTCACTGGGCAATAGGAACTTTCCAGCTTCAATGTAATCCTCTGGGACCACCATCGTATATGTGGTCCGTCCTTATGTGGTGCATGACTATAACTTAAATAATACTTACGAAGTAATGATCTAAGTGCTGTACATGAATTACTTCGTTTAAGTTCCATAACCATCTACAAAATAACTTCTATGATTATGCCCATTTTACAGATCAGAAAACTAGGCAGAGGGACGTTAAGTAACTAAGGTTACATATCTGGTAAATGGAAGAGCTGGGATTTGAACCCAGAAGACATAGCTTCCAGGCCTACGCTCAGAACCACTATTCCACACTGTCTCTGCCACATCCAGTGAGAATACACAGTCACATCCGCACATGGTTGCCGTGAAGATTAAATGAGATAACGCAGTGTGGGCCCAGGCCCTCAGCAGGCTCTTGCCAGTCAGACGCAGGTTCTCACAGTGACAGAGACGATGCTGCCTGGCAGGCTGTGTGAGCTCAGGCAAGACTCCTCACTAGGCCTGTTTTCTCCTCTGGAAAGCGCAGATAAAAATAGTAAATCTTCCTCATAGGGTTGTTGTGAGAAGTTAAAAAGATAATGCCTGTTAAGTGCTTGGCACAGAGCTGGCATGTAATAAATGCTCAAGAGATTTTGAGGTCTGTTTTCAATTATTAATAAGCCCTACAATAAGATTAGATTCCTTCTCAGACCCCTTCCAAAGACTGAAAAGATTTCTCAAAGCAAGTTCTCCCCTCTCTGGCCCCCATGAAGTTCTTAAATCATTAGTAAAGAGAAAGGCAGGGGGCCCGGCTGGTTATCTCACTTGGTTAGAGCATGGTGCTGATAACAGCAAGGTCAAAGGTTCGGATCCCTGTACTGGCCAGCCACCACAAACAAAAAAGGCCAGGAAGTGAATTTGTAACTAATAAGAATCTGATGATTTACCTGTTTTTTCTTTTCAGCTTGGCCCCCTACCTCAGTGGTCATTACTAGTGTCCCTCTCCGGTGGTCTCAAAGTGTTCAATTCTGAAGCCGCAGGCTTGGGTGACGTATCTGAGAAAGAACAAACTTGTGGAAAACTTACATTTAGGAAACAGGAAGAATAAAAAAAGAGAGAGACTGAAGGACCAGGAGGAAGAGAACCAGGACAGAGAAGTAAGTCAAGAAAACAGACAGAGGGAGAAGTGTAAGAGAAGCTGTGTGTGCCGTTCCTGCCATTCACTCGTTCATTCATTCATGCATACGTCATTCAGTAGGTATTTGTTGAGTTCCTCCTAGGTGCCAGGGGCAGTTTTGGGTGTTGGGAATAGAACAGTAAAAGGTTTTAGACAGATAGAATGGTGATATAGACATAAATAGATACATAAAAATGAATAACAGACAAAAGTCCTTGCCCTGGTGGAGTTTACATTCTACTGGGGGCTGGAGGAAATCAGCACGACATGTAGAATGTTGGATGGTGGTACACGCTATCAGGAAGAGCAGAGAGCACTGGTGCGGGGTGTTGTGGAGGCGGGCGTGGCAGGGTTTAAAATGCTGAGCAGAGAAGGCCTCACTGAGGAAGGCACATTTGAGCAGAGACTTGGAGGAGGGAGGGAGGGAGACATAGGACTGATAGAAAAGCCTTCCAGGTAGAGGGAATGGCAAGTACAAAAGCCACAAACTTGCTTGAGGTTTTTGGAAAATATCCAAGAAGCCATAGTAGCAGAAGCTGAGGAAGGGAGAGCAAGAATCATAGAAGTCCAGGAGGTAGTATGTGCAGTGACAGCACTGAGGTGTCCTGTCCCTAAGAAAGCAGGAAAAATGTCGAAGTACTAACAATGTAGCCCAAGAAAAGAGGGACCGCTTGGGAGCAAGTCATTTTCGGTAGCCAGCTCAGGAACACATGAACAGCTGCTGGGTAGAGAATGTGATATTATTCACTGATGGCGGAATTCAGATGTCCCCACCCTCCTAGAAAGGGAACTCTAGCTGAACGGGCCATTCTGTACTCCTCTCCACTGGGCACGCTTAATGATTAAAACAGAATTCCCACTGGTGGTGGATGAGTACTCATGTGACATGAAGGACAATGGAAGGTTCTTGAGAGGCTAGTGAGGGGACAGTGGGGGGGGGGGTGTAAAAGGCAGAAGTCCCTGGGAGCAATACTAATGACAGAGGCATGTAGGTAATGAATTCAGGTAGATGGCAAGAGACTAAATAAGCCCAGAGATATGTAAAGCCTGGTTACTGAGTAGCGTTAGACAATCAGATAAGAAGAATGAATTGAAAAAAACAGAATGAGGGGGGATTTGTGTTTGCTTTTTGTATAAGACCAAGTAGAGGAGAAGGGAGTTTGTGGGGATCTCAAGTATTGGGATAAGAATGTACTGCGTAACTGATTAGGAGCAGTGACAAATTAGAAGTTATAAGTATATGATGACTATTGGTATACGATAGAGTTATAATGTTTAAGCTAATAAATACTTTAGCATATAAGGAAAAAAGTACAAAGTATGCCTGGAAGATGGAGATTGGAGCTACAAATCTTTCTCTATGGAAAAGGAACACCAGGTACTATGCATGGTCTGTAAATTTCACTTTGATTCTTCAGCTCAAGAGAGCAAGTGGTCCTTTAGGCATCTTAAGTAAATAAGCAAGGGTCAAAGGCAAGAAGCGGTCTTTCTGCTCATTCAACCCTTCTCCAGTGCTCCTGACAGGCAAGGAGTGGCTCTTTCTTAGCAAGGAACAGTTCACATCTAAAGTCAGGACTGGGAATGCAAACCTATGCTGGGAAGACCTTCTGTTCACCCTGTTTCTTTGCCTCTTGGCAAAGATGAAAAGACTCAAGAATATATGCAATATTAGGGAGGATGAGATGAAAAAAGCATTCTCTTAAACTGCTAGTAGAAAGATAAACTGATTCACAAACGTATTCACCATAGCATTATAATATTACAAAATAATGTTATAAAGCATAATGTACAAAAACTACAAACTATGATGCAGCTATTTGCAGCCCTTATGAAGGTAATATTTAGGAAACATTTTTAGTGACATGGGGAAATGTTCATGATATAATGATGTTCACAAAGTGGAATACAAGCATATATATTCATGTGCCCTAAACTATAAAAAACAACATTATAGAATGAGTGGCTATTTCTACACCTGAAGTTACAGAAGTTTTTTAGTCTTTACGCTTTCACATATTTTTCTAGTTTTCTGCAATCAGCATGTATTACTTTATTATAAACAGGAAAACATTCATCTAAAAATGGCCACGATGACTCAGCAGTCTCCTCTTTTGCCCTCTGAAGGAAGCACTGGCTTATTATTAAAGGAAATTTAAAAGCTCATTGTGGTGAAAACGTGATTACCAGGATTGTTGAAAACTAAAAAAAAACGGGAGGCTTTTGGGAAAGCAGAGTGAGCAGAAGGAGAAGAGTGTCATGGGGTTTCCAACCAAATAGCCATATATTTCACTGCAAAACTTTTAGAAAAAGAAGCTAGGACTAGCCTCCAACCTCTCCATACATGTGTTCCTAAGTCTGCCCATATTTCCAATAAGAAGCCTGGATGGACCAGCCTAGCACTGTACTGAGTACGCATGAGACATAAAACACGGCCCCTCGCTCAAGAAGCCCTGCGTGGTGTTCAGATACGTACATAAGATATGCACCTGAAAGAACTCAAGGATACTACGCAGCATTCTCATTCATTCATTCAAAAAAAGAGTTCCTACTGTGTATGATGCACCATTCTGGGATAGAATGGATAGCAAAATAGATGACAATTGTTCCTCACAGAGATTACAGGCTAGTGGAGAAGTTATGGCAAACCCAGAGTGAGGGCTGAAGCAGTCGGGGAATGCTTGTGAGGACTGGTAGGTGGAGAAACAGAAAACAGGGTAGGACCTTAGGAGTTGGGGAGTGGCTGAGGCTGGGCAAATGGCAATGGGCACAGCCTGAGCAGATGCCAGATGACACAAAGCAAGAGTGGACAACAAAAGAGTGCTGGATCTCACTAGAGGATTGCAAATTCAAGTTCTAAGTCGCACCAGATGGTGGAGAGCCTCTAGCACCAGGCATAGGCGCTGGGACCTAGACAGCATGTGCACAGAAGGAGGTGAGAAGAAAAAGGAAAACCAGGGACTGCCTCCTTCTCTGCATGCCTGGCCCTAGGCTTCTTGGCTCCAGTCTCATTTTGTTTCCCTCTATCTAAAACCTCCGAAAGGTCAGCTGAGAGAAAAGGAGGAAGTCAAAAACAAAGGCTCGCAGCACCTGGCAGCGCAGCATGGGGAGGTGGCTGACACAATCTCCTCTGAGGAGGAGCCACGGGAATTTTTAAAAACTGAGTTGTTTTCAAGTCACAAGTGTTTAATAATAATGTGGATTTTTTTAACCCAAGTGTAACAGGATACAAAGAGGAGAGATAAGAAGGAGCATTTGAGCAAAGGCGCCCCCCATCCTAGCTGGTCTCCGCACAGTGGAGGCGAGGCAGGCCAGCCCACATCTCCTACATATCCGTGTATGTCGGGGCTCCCACCCTGGAAATCCATTCCACACCCTAAAATACCTAAAGCCATTGAAAACACATATAGGCTTTTACAAACATTTGTTCAAGAGGCAAAACCATACAAAGTATGTTCCTGTTGGGAATTTTTCCCATACCATAGACTGGTTAAAACTTCTTATACCAGTCTACTAATGTATGGACTAAAGCCACCTTTTTTTATTCCTGATAACTCCTTCTGTAGCAACCATCATTGCTCCAAGAATCTCCCACCTATGTTCAATCAGTGGGGCTTTGGCCTCTCAGGCCTCCAGAGCCTTTGAACAATAAGTGCCATGGAGGGGCAGCTGCCAGGGCCTCTGCCAAGATGGTCCCTCACTCCTCCCTTTCTGAGTGTCCCCACTGGGCTCCTCTGGAGAAGCCCTAGGCAGAAGTCAGGCGAACTGCACCGTGGTGCCAAGTACCCAGGACAGCAGTGGCCATGGGGAGGTGATGGCAGCACAGATTCAGGCCGTCACTACTCACCCTGGCCAGTGTACCAGCCTCTCTGCCAAGGGAGTCACTGATAAATATTGCTTCTTATTTTTGGCACACAATCAGGTCCTTTGAACAGAGCTGCCTGTGCCATCTTCTTATTTTCCATTTGGTCCCTTTCTGGTCTTGCAGAACCAGGGTAGTGTGTGGAATCAGAAAGACCCTCCAGTCAGCTTTGCGAAAGAGGAGAGGGCTGTTCCCCTGGAGGAGTCCCCCCAAAGATTGAGCATCAGGGCTGCATAGTCTCTGGGTCCCTCCCCAGGGCTACCAATGGCCACCACTCACTTCACTACCTGGCAGTCTTGGCTGAGACTTTCAGGACACCAGTTTTGATGTTGACCCCAGCACCTTGGGTTTCATCAGGCTTGTAGCACTGTGGTCCCAGGTACTTCCTGATGTAAATGGCTCTTTCATTCCATATTGGAAAATAAGCACATACATATAGAGAGGTATAGTGTACATATACAAAGGTATAGACTACTATTTTAGAAGCTAATTTGAAGAGGACCTTCTGATTTAAAAAAATAGGGTTTTTTTTAAAACACAGAGTATAGTGAAATGGGCATTTTTATATATGACTAGAGGGACTGTAATTAGCAAGTTTTCTGTAGGTCAGTTTGGCAATATGCAGGAAGATCACTAAAAGATATTTCTACCTTTTACTCAGTGACTGCACCTTTAGATATCTACCCTAAGGAAAAATCAGATTCCAAACAAGACTTGTATGCTCCGCTTTCCAGGAGCGGGGATACGAGGGACCCTCCACTAAACCTAACCAATGGAAAAATCACAAACCAAGAAACTTTTAGTTGAGCATTATCTACAAAGAGTGCTGTTTTGACTACTGTTCTACTTGAAAAAGCTTTGCCCATGACAACGAAGTTACTAGATTGTGAAACATTCAAAGTCTTTGTGAGGCGCCGCAGGACCGAGTGAGCAGCCCGAGACGGTGGCGGCCGAGGACGGAGACGGTGGCAGCCGAGGACGGGGACGGTGACGGCGACGATGTGGAGGCAGAGAGGGAGCCGCCCGGCCCAGCCCCATGAGTGACCCCCGGCCCGGCCCTGCTCGGGGCGCGGACGCCCACCCGGCTTCCGCCTGCCCCACCGGGCCACTCACCGACCCCGGGGGTGCCTCCATTTTCTCAGGTGGTGGCGGCTCCGGCCTGGCTCGGCCAGGCCTGTCCTCCTCGCCCGGCTCGGCTCCTCACTGAGCCTTCCCACTTGCTTGCCCCGGCGCAGGGCATCCTGGGGCCTGCGGGCCGGCCTCCCCTCCCACTCCCTCCGCGGTTCTCTGGCGGGGCTGGTGGCGTGGGGCATCCCCGGCCAGCGTCGGGAGGGCAAGGAAGTACGGGCTGGGCCGAATGTCACTCCACTGCACCCTGGGCCCTGGCCCCCGATAAACTTCCTGTTACCGGGAGGCAGATACCATCTCTGTGGCCACCAGTTCGGAAAAACGCCTAACCGATTTCTGGTTAGGAATGGTGTGGTTGGAGAGTTCCCGAGTTCACTTGAACCTGCCAGAGAGCTGACTGCGGGCGAGCACCGGAGTCGGTCCACGCCAGGGGGATTCAAAGGTGAACCGTGTGCTGCGGGCTCCTCCCCCGAGGAGCTCATGCTCTGGTGTGGGAGATAAGACAAGTACACAAATTACCGCGATACCAGGAGGAAGGTGATAAGTCCCGAGAAAGATCTACACAGTGCTACAAAGGCACCCAGAGCGACCGGTCGTCTGTGCCTAGCAGAAACCTGGTAGACTTCTGGGGCGAGGCGGTGCCGAGCAGGGTCTTGAAGTCCCGGCTGATAGATGAGGGTTGCGGAAGACACATCCCAGCCCAGCCCAGTGCACACAGAGCGGGAAGACGCATGGCTAGGGAGGCGGAGACTCAGCAGAAAACACACACCCTGCGGGGCTGCCACTGGGAGATCCAGCAGCCCAGCCTAGTGAGCACAGAGTGGAGAGACGTCTGGCTAGGGAGGCGGAGACTTGACAGAAACCACACACCCTGTGAGGCCGCCACTGCGTGATCCAGCAGCCCGGGCCAGAGTGCACGGAACAGAGAGAAGTCCTGCATGGGAAGTGGAAGCTCAGCAGAGACCACACACCCTGCGGTACCGCCCCGTGATCCAGCAGCCCAGCAGAGTCCAAGCTGACCAGAGAGGTAGCTACCTGGAGAGGCCCAAGACCTGAGGCAACCACACACACAAGGCACTAGAGGCCAACTGAGCAGTCACGGAGGCAGCCATACCAAATTGGCAACCACAGCAACATCTTAGTTAGTCAATAGTCTCAAACCGGTGGACTGAAAAACCCCCTGCCACAATAAATAAACATCAAAAAAAAGATACCAAAATTCCAAAAATCAAGAAAGTACACCACCAAAAGTTAATAAATCTCAAACTCTAGATCCTGTAGAACAAGAAGCCCTTGAAATGACTGACAAGGAGTTTCGAGTGATAATTCTAAGGAAACTGAATGAGATACAAGAAAACTCAGCTAGACATCATGATGAATTGAGGAAAAGTATACAGGACCTGAAAGAGGAAATGTACAAGGAAATCAATGTCCTGAAAAAAAATGTAGCAGAACTTGCCAAACTGAAGAAGTTATTCAGCGAAATAAAAAAAACAACGGAGAGTTTAACCAGCAGGCTTGTCGAAGTTGAAGAGAGAACCTCTGAACTTGAAGATGGGCTATTTGAAATAACACAAGCAGACAAAAAAAAAAAAAAAAAGAATCAAAGACATTGAAGAAAATCTGAAAGAGATATCAGACAACCTTAAGCACTCAAATATCCGAGTCATGGGTATTCCAGAAGGGGAGGAAAATGGAGATTGCATTGAAAACATACTCCACAAAATAGTGTCAGAAAACTTCCCAGGTATAGGAAAAATCACAGATCTTCAGATCCAGGAAGCTCAACGATCTCCAAACGTATTCAACCCAAAAAGGCCTTCTCCAAAACATGTTATAGTCAAATTGGCAAAACTCAGAGACAAAGAGAGAATCTTAAAAGCTGCAAGAGAGAAGCGTCAAATCACCTATAAGGGAGCCCCAATCAGGCTAACATCAGACTTTTCATCACAAACCCTAAAAGCTAGAAAGGAATGGGATGATATTTTCAAAATACTAAAAGACAAAGATTGCCAGCCAAGAATACTCTACCCTGCAAGGCTATCCTTCCGAAATGAAGGGCAAATAGTATATTTCTCAGACAAACAAAAACTGCGGGAGTTCACCACCACACGACCACCCTTACAAGAAATCCTCAAGGGAGTACTGGGTTTGGTTCCTGAAAAATAACTACCACTGCCATAAAAACCCAAGAAAAATCAATACCCACTAGTATAATAAAAATGGCATTCATGAAGAGAAAACAAGCAAACAAAAACGCTATCTACAACCTAAGGAACCAACAAACACAGAAACCAAACAGTAAATCAGAAAGCAAGGAACAAAAGACACCTAAGACAACCAAACAACCAATAAAATGCTAGGAATAAATCAACACCTTTCAATAACAACTCTTAATGTAATAGGCTTCAATTCCCCAATCAAAAGACACAGACTGGCTGACTGGATTAAAAAGGAGGACCCAACTATATGCTGCCTACAAGAGACCCACCTCCCCCATAAAGACTCACATAGACAAAGAGTGAAAGGATGGAAAAAGATTTACCATGCAAACCAAAAAGAAAAACGAGCTGGAGTAGCTTTTCTTATATTGGACAAAATACACTTTAAACTAAAAACCATAAAAAGAGACAATGAGGGACACTACTTAATGATGAAAGGACTGATGCATCAAGAAGACATAATAATCATAAATATATATGCACCCAATGTTGGAGCAGCCAGATTTATAAAACAAACTCTATTAGAACTAAAGAAGGAAATAGACACTAATACCATAATAGCAGGGGACCTGAACACCCCACTGTCAATATTAGACAGATCATCTAGGCAAAGAATCAGTAGAGAAACACAAGATCTAAACAATACTCTAGACCAATTGGAATTGGCAGATATCTACAGAACATTCCATCCAACAACCTCAGAATATTCATTCTTCTCATCAGCACATGGATCATTCTCCAGGATAGATCACTTATTAGGTCACAAATCAAGTCTCAATAAATTCAAAAAAATTGGAACTATCCCATGTATTTTCTCAGACCACAATGGATTAAAACTAGAAATTAATAACAAACGAAACTCTGGAAACTATACAAACACATGGAAATTAAACAGCATTCTACTTAATGACATATTGGTCCAAGAAGAAATCAAGCAGGAAATCAAAAAATTTATTGAAACTAATGAAAATAATGATACATCATACCAAAACCTGTGGGATACTGCAAAAGCAGTATTAAGGGGGAAATTTATTGCATTAAATGCTCACCTCAGAAGAATGGAAAGATGGCAAGTGAACAACCTAACACTTCACCTTAAAGAACTAGAAAAACAAGAACAATCTAAACCTAAAGTTAGCAGACGGAAAGAAATCATTAAGATCAGAGCAGAACTGAATGAAATTGAAAACCAAAAAACAATACAAAAGATCAATGAATCAAAAAGTTGGTTTTTTGAAAAGATAAATAAAATTGACAAACCATTAGCATGGCTAACAAAAAAAAGAAGAGAGAAGACTCAAATAACAAAAATTAGAAATGAAAAAGGCGATATTACAACTGATTCATCTGAAATACAAGGAATCATTCGAGACTACTATAAACAACTATACGCCAACAAATTTGAAAATCTGGAGGAAATGGATAAATTTCTGGACACACACAAGCTCCCAAAACTGAACCATGAAGACGTAGAAAATTTGAACAGACCAATAACAATAAAGGAGATTGAAGCTGTTATCAGAAGGCTCCCAACAAAGAAAAGCCCGGGACCAGATGGATTCACAGCAGAATTTTACCAAACATTCAGAGAGGAATTGACACCGATTCTTTACAAACTATTCCAAAAGATTGAAACGGACGCAAATCTCCCAAACTCATTCTATGAAGCAAACATCATCCTGATACCAAAACCAGGTAAAGATATAACCAAAAAAGAAAACTACAGGCTGATATCCTTGATGAATATAGATGCAAAAATCCTCACTAAAATACTAGCAAACAGAATACAGCAACACATATGTAAAATTATTCACCATGATCAAGTGGGATTCATCCCAGGGATGCAAGGTTGGTTCAACATATGCAAATCAATAAATGTGATACACCATATTAATAAACTCAAACACAAGGACCATATGATCATCTCTATAGATGCTCAAAAAGCATTTGATAAAATTCAGCACTCATTCATGACAATGACCCTCTATAAGTTAGGTATAGAGGGAAAGTATCTCAATATAATTAAAGCCATATATGCCAAACCCACTGCCAATATCATCCTGAATGGGAAAAAGCTGAAAGCTTTTCCTTTAAGAACAGGAGCTAGACAAGGATGCCCATTCTCACCACTCCTATTCAACATAGTGTTGGAAGTACTAGCCAGAGCAATCAGAGAAGAGAAGGAAATAAAGGGCATCCAGATTGGAAAAGATGAAGTCAAACTGTCCCTGTTTGCAGATGACATGATCCTATATATCGAACAGCCTAAAACCTCTACAAAAAAACTCTTGGAATTGATAAATTATTTCAGTACAGTAGCAGGATACAAAATCAACACACAAAAATCAGTAGCATTTCTTTTCTCCAATAGTGAACATGCAGAACGAGAAATCAAGAAAGCCTGCCCATTTACAATAGCCACCAAAAAAATAAAATACTTAGGAATTGAGTTAACCAAGGAGGTGAAAAATCTCTATAATGAGAACTACAAACCACTGCTGAGAGAAATTAGACAGGATACAAGAAGATGGAAAGATATCCCATGCTCTTGGATTGGAAGAATCAACATAGTCAAAATGTCCATACTACCCAAAGTGATATACAAATTCAATGCAATCCCCATCAAAATTCCAAAGACATTTTTCTCAGAAATGGAAAGAACTATCCAGACATTTATATGGAATAATAAAAGACCACACATAGCCAAAGCAATGCTGAGCAAAAAAAATAAAGCTGGAGGCATAACACTACCTGACTTTAAGCTATACTACAAAGCTATAATAACCAAAACAGTATGGTACTGGCATAAAAACAGACACACTGATCAATGGCATAGAATAGAGAATCCAGAAATCAACCCACACACTTACTGCCATCTGATCTTTGACAAAGGCACCAAGCCTATTCACTGGGGAAGGGACTGCCTCTTCAGCAAATGGTGCTGGGATAACTGGATATCCATATGCAGGAGAATGAAACTAGACCCATACCTCTCACCACATACTAAAATCAACTCAAAATAGATTAAGGATTTAAATATACACCCTGAAACAATAAAACTTCCTAAAGAAAACATAGGAGAAACACCTCAGGAAATAGGAGTAGACACAGCCTTCATGAATATGACCCCAAAAGCATGGGCAACCGAAGGAAAAATAAACAAATGGGATTATATCAAACTAAAAAGCTTCTGCCCAGCAAAAGAAACAATTAACAGAGTTAAAAGACAACCAACAGAGTGGGAGAAAATATTTGCAAAATATACATCTGACAAAGGATTAATATCCAGAATATATAAGGAACTCAAACAACTTTACAAGAAAAAGCAAGCAACCCAATTAAAAAATGGGCAAAAGAACTAAATAGGCATTTCTCTAAGGAAGATATACAAATAGCCAACAGACATATGAAAAAATACTCAACATCACTCAGCATCCGGGAAATGCAAATCAAAACCACACTGAGATACCATCTAACCCCAGTTAGGATGGCTAAAATCTAAAAGACTCTGAACGATAAATGCTGGCGAGGTTGCAGAGAAAAAGGAACTCTCATACATTGTTGGTGGGACTGCAAAATGGTGCAGCCTCTATGGAAAATGGTATGGAGGTTCCTCAAACAATTGCAGATAGATCTACCATACGACCCAGCTATCCCACTGCTGGGAATATACCCAGAGGAATGGAAATCATCAAGTCGAAGGTATACCTGTTCCCCAATGTTTATTGCAGCACTCTTTACAATAGCCAAGAGTTGGAACCAGCCCAAATGTCCATCATCGGATGAGTGGATACAGAAAATGTGGTACATCTACACAATGGAATACTACTCAGCTATAAAAACGAATGAAATACTGCCATTTGCAACAACATGGATGGACCTTGAGAGAATTATATTAAGTGAAATGAGTCAGGCACAGAAAGAGAAATACCACATGTTCTCACTTATTGATGGGAGCTAAAAATTAATATATAAATTCACACACAGAAACACACACACACAAAAAAAACCGGGGGGTGAGGGAGAAGATATAACAACTACAATTACTTGAAGTTGATACGACAAGCAAACAGAAAGGACATTGATGGGGGGGAGGGAGGAGAGGGAGGAGGAAGGGAGGTTTTGGTAAGGGGCAACAATAATCAACCACAATGTATATTGACAAAATAAAATTTAAATTAAATAAAAAAGTCTTTGTGAGGCTTAGCTAGGCGGTTATCTTAATTATCTAGGTTATTAGGTTATCTTAGTTATCTGGTGTTATTAGTTTCCTCCATATTTTCCCATGTACCTTTTTTTCCCTAATAAATTTCCAGTAGTAGAATAAAAAAAAAAAAAAAAAAAAAAGACTTGTACAAGCGTCTTCACTATCACTTATAATGGCGAAAAATGGAAACAATTTGTCTAACAATATTGCAATGGATAATTCTATGATGTGAACTATTAAGCAGCCATTAATCATGTTTTTAAACAATATTTAACAGCTTTGAAAAGTGTTCACAATATTCGGTGAAAAAAGAGTTATTTTCAACAGTATGATTAAAAATACATCCACACATAGGAAAAAATATTGGTAGAATATTAACAGTGGTTCTATGTGCGTGACGGAATAAAAGTTATTTTTATATTTTTTTCCTTTAAAAATAGTTTCTGTTTCCTATATTACTATTTACATACATTACTATCGTTATCAGGAAAAATTTGTAGATGTTTTCGAAGTAATGAGTGCTATGATGTGATTCCATCACCAGTGGGCATCCTGTCTTGACCCAGGAATGAGTTCCCAGGGCAGGCAGGTGAAATTACAGTGGGGCTAGTAGCGCTGTGGTCCTTGCCCCAGCTCACGTTGGAATGCGCTGCAGAGCTTCGAAAACACACCAGGGCCGGCCCCAAGCTCAGAAGTTCTGACCTGATTGAATTGTGGCCCAGCAAGGGATAGTGTTTATAGCTCCCCAGGTGGTTGTCATGCAGCCACGGTGAGAACCGTGGCTCTACCAGGTCTTCGGCACCTTCCTCCACCTTCAGGTCCCTAGTACAGTGGGCCCTGTCCTTCACCCCATTCAGAACCTGCCCTCAATAAGGGTCTGAGAAACTCTCTCAGAAATGTTTCCAATGGCTTGTTGGAGTTAGGCTGCAGCAAAGCCTTTGACCAAAGGGCACTTCAGTAAAGACATTTCAGGCCTTCAAGCTGCCTGGGAGAGGCTTTTCCTCCTGACCTCAAACCAGAGAGGCAGCTGGTAACTTACCAAGGGGGTCCTGGCTCTAGGTTACCTTGAATTGCTTGTCCTTGGTGGGGGCAGATTGGGGGGAAAGTTTCCACAGGTTTTTATGGAATGGCAGAAGGGAAAGCACGAGCTTGCGAAGACACTGGACACTCACTGGTGTGACTTCCCCTCAGGTACCCCTGCAAACAGCGAGAGATGGCCGTCCCAAGGCTGTGGCGGAGCGATCACCTGCCGTTCCTGGGCATCATGATCCTCTTGGTTGTGGTCATCTCCCTGCTATTCTATGCTCTCCTCTGGAAGGCTGGCAACCTCACTGACCTACCCAACCTGAGAATCGGCTTCTACAACTTCTGCCTGTGGAACGAGGACGCAGGCTCCCTGCAATGTCATCAGTTCCCTGAGCTAGAGGCCCTGGGGGTGCCTCGGGTTGGCCTGGCCCTGGCCAGGCTTGGAGTGTACGGGGCCCTGGTCCTCACCCTCTTTGTCCCCCTGCCTCTCCTCCTGGCCCAGTGCAACAGTGATGAGGGAGAGTGGCAGCTGGCCGTGAGATTCCTGGAGGCGGCATCTGTGCTGCTGGCCAGCGGCCTGGGCCTCTTCCTCTCCTATGTGTGGAAGTGGGTCAGGCTGTCCCTCCTGGGGCCTGGGTGTCTAGCTCTGGGCACTGCCCAGACTTTGCTCATTGTCTTGCTTACAGCCACGGTTCTGTTCCCTCAGAGGGCCGAGAAGGACAAGAGCAAGCTCGAGAGCTGCTAGTCCTGTCTAAAGGCTGCATGATTGCAAGGGGTCCATTCTAACTCCACTGAGAAGGTGCCAGAGAATTCGTGGCCTAGCAGGTCCTCTCTGCCATCGTGTTCCATAGCTAATGTTCATCTCCAGCTCCAACAGGGGGAGCCCGCTTCGGAGCACGGCCCCCAGCGCCAAGGGGGCCGAGAGGCAGCAAGGGTGGCTGGGGCACCTGTGGCTTCTTAGTGTAGTTCTGTCTGTCCTTTGGGACGTCCAGTGATCCCAAGAACACCCTAAAACCACAAAACTCATTGTCACACAATTCCTCCTTTAACTGATCTGAGCAGTTCTTACTCTAGCCTCAGGAGGGTGGGGAGGTAAGGATTCCTGTCCCAGGGCCAGGTTTCCAGGCTGATTTGCAAAATGTCAGTAAAGGTTTATGGTAACAAAAGAGATCACTTTAATGTCCCTTAGCCCTGGTTAGCAAGCTTCCACTCTGTTGTCTGTGGCGAACAGATCCCGGTGCCCCTCACCACGACTCCACCCCCAAAGGCCCAGGAAGGATCTCTCGAGAATTCAACAAAGACAGCACACATGGGGCACAAAGAGTAGCCCTGGCAGAGCTGCAGGTTCTCCCCCAAAGGCCCCTGGACCTGAAGCCAGACACAGCAGAGGAGTCAGCAGGCAAATCCTTCCAATTCTGTGACCCAGGAGTATGCCAAGCCTACAGGCAGGAGGAGAAGGCGAACAGGCTAAGTGTTCCCCCCACATGCTGTACCCCTTCACTTCACAACCCAAATGGGACAGGATGCAAGCACAACTCATGCACTGGGGAACTTCATGTATTTTTCAGCACCTGTATACTGGAAAACCTGTAGAGCAAATGATTTACTAATTCTATGCCTGTCAAAAGCCACACTAAATACAGAGGCAGAAACGTGGAGTCTGGCGTGATCTCTTCTCAGCGTCTCCTCTGGGCTCACAGACCAAGGCGGAGGCCGGCAGGTGGAAGGAAGGTGGCAGCTCGGGGAGGAGGCCCGTCTGGCCTGCCAGTCTGTGTGAGCCTCAAGCTCCCAGGCGGACAGAGCAGTGCAGGCAGCCCACCTGCCTTCAAGGCTGGCTGGAGGCGTGAGAGCTCATTGGTGGATTGCCTTGGGGTGGAAACTATTTTTAAAACAGGCTTCTTCCTTAGGGAGAGATCATGCTGACTAAACTGTAGGAATTCCAGTGTACTTAGCAGATGTCCTTTTCCTTGATGATTATTAAGCTGTCTCTTTGGTTCCAATAAGTTGGAACACCTGCCCTCATTTTCCCTGGAACCTGGTAACTGAATAAAAGAGACAATTGGGGTTCCAGACCCTCTGAGCTGGGAGAGGGCACAGTACGGAGAGGAATTCTAACAGAAACTTGTTTTGAGTCCTCACTTCCATACACTCAAAACGGCAGCCCCCAAGGACCCAAGCGTCCCGGGGCTTCTGGTCTGAGGTGAATCTGCCAGGCCCAGGGTGATACAAAGCTGGGGGCACAGACAGCACCATCCATGCCCTGCGGGCAGCCCCCAGCAGAAGCCCAGCTGTCCTCCAGCTGCCCTCAGCAGACCATCCAGTGAACAGATTGTCCGTTAGCTGAAAAATATCTCCCTGACGTATTTTAACGCATCCTCGTCCTCCTTGTGGCTTCTGCAGGCAGAGTCAGAACCCCCAGGCCCCGGAGAAGGGCTGAGGCCTGGAGCAGAAGCATCTTTCTCACTGTCCTCGTCCTCACTGCTGCTCCCAGAACTCGTGTGGGGTGACATGGAGCAGGGCGGGGAGAGCTCCAGCTTATCAGTGCCGGCCAGAGACGGCTGCTCCCAGGGCTTTTCCTGTTTGTGGCCCTGTTGAGGCAGGCACAACATACACTCTTTACTTCCCTGACATGCTGGTGGCCTGTCAGTGACGCAGGACACAACCAGAAGCACCTGGGGAGCCTACGTGCGACCAGGCCAGCACTCCTGAATCGTGAGCACCCACCCCTGTGCACCCTCTCCTCCCCCGACCACCACCTCCTCACCCTGAAGAAATCAGGACCGATAGGGGAGAGAAGCAGGCAGGGGCAGGAGGAACAGCTGAGTAGAAAAGAAAAAGAAACAAATAGAAAAAGCATGTCTGGAAAGGCAGGGTGACAGAAGGGAAGCAGCCCAGGGTACAAAATATGGGTGTGGCCCAAGCTTGGTCACTTATTGTCTGTGGATCTAAGGAAAAGTCCCAGAGTCTCAATTTCCTGGGGATAATAGTACCTAAACTAACTAGGCCATGGGGCTACTGTCAGGATTGAGATAACACACTATATAAAAGCTCCTGGCCAACTATAAACTACTGTACGACTCTAAGGCGGTGCAATTGTCATGACTTCAGGAAGCAGGAAAGTCCAGCGGCATTCCGCCAAGGACAGGTGCGAAGGTTAAGAATCATCTCACCCTGCTGAGACCCTTTCTGAGAACACAGACAAGTAAACACTTCACATCCTCTCCAGGTGCACACAACTACACAGAGTCACCCCCAAACAGGGCATGCTCTCCCTCACACACCCACGTCCCCCCCAGGCATCTAGCCCAGAGGCTCAGCCCACAGGGTGCACACCCATGGGGGGAGAGCCGAGGGGAGCGGGTCTGGGAGAGCTAGGCAAGGGGCAAGGGGTGTGGCGGGCTGCAGAGCAGTGGGACCCCCGAGGCAGCCTGGGAAAGCAAGGTGGCTCTCTTACTGACAGTGACCGAGGGCCTGGCCTACTTTCTGCCCACGAAGAGTTTCTGGTCCTGCAAGAAGGAAGAGACACGGTGACTTTACCTCAATCAGGATCTCCAGAGCAACATCTACCATCTCGGCTTCATTCATGCAGTACACAGTCTTCACGGCAGGGGGTCTGAAACAAAGACACGAAGCCGTCCGTGGGGACAGTCTCACGAGGAGGAAGAAAAGGACAGTGAGAGGGTCTCATACCCCACCCGTCCCACCAGGATGAGAGTGACAACGCCTCTGTGCTGAGGAGCCTCCCTGGTCCGAATGCGACTTCCTCATCCTTGCGGCACAGTGAGTGGCATGGGGGTGCACGGGGGCCACAGTGGGGGACTTCCCACCCTCTGTGAGGATCTGGGAACAGGGAATGACAGCGAGCTCCTGAGAACCAAACACTGACACACACACACACACACACACACACACACACACAACAGAAGCGAGCAGGTACAGCCATCAGGCCAAGACCTGACCGGAACGTCCCGGAACGGAGCACATGTTTAGAGAAAGATTGCCACGATCACGAAGGAAAAGCCTAGAAAAGGAAGAGCTGGAGAGAGGCGGGCACTGAGGGCCCCATGCCCTGGCTCGAAGGGTGGCAGGGATGTCCCCTCCCAGTTGATGCTGGCAGCCTGAAGACCCCACCATTCAACTACCTGCCCCCGCAGCCTCTGATTTCTTGCTGGCCCAGCAACCTGCTGCTCATCTGTCCATCCCTCAAGATCCGTCCATGGGGAGAGAAGGCACCATGTAGGAGACAGGACTCCCTGGTCCATTGATGTTGCCCACGGGATGTTACAATTTTTGTCACAAATGAAGAGACTGGCATTTTGGACAACTAGCATCTGAGGGCCTGGCTAATGTGTAGAGCCCACTCTCCATGTGCTGACAATCAAGGCCCAACCATGGAGAACTTGCCCACACAGATGCCCAAGTGGGTGCCTGTCTGTGAGGGGACAACTCACTCTGCCTCCCACCCACAGCCTTTGCACCCCTCGGAGCTCAGAGATTGCCGACTGAGACGCCTGCCTGCCCCACTGTTGTGCCAGCGCTGGAAGACCTGGCCCCAGCCTCTCCTGCCGTCCTGATTCTCCCCAGGAATCCCCAGGGCAGAAGTGGTCCCACCTCGCTGCTGCCACCGGCACGGCAGCCATTCTGCTTCTCTTGGGGGTCTTCACCAGCACCACTCTCTTCTCAGCCACCTGGGCTGTCATCCATGAGGGAAGGATCCTCCTTTTATTCCCAGATTTTAAGGTTTCCATCTCTGTAGTGTCAAAAGACAAAATTACGACAGATTTAGTAAGACCTCAATTAGCTTTATTTGCGATTCTAGAAGTAGGAAACATGCCATTCCATAAAGTAGAGTAAGAGTTCCAATAAGCTGAGCAGAAAAAGGGCTGAGGAAAACAGAAACAAAGGGCAAAGAGCGGTTAGGTTATTTCACTTACTCTCCTTGTAAGGCAGAAACGGGGAAACAGAACAATAGAGAAATAATTCTGATTAACGTCGGGCAACTTCAGGTTACTTTTTGTTGTAAGGATTAAAGCAGAGTGAACTTCATTATCGTGACAATTGAAACTGGCCTGTTTGGGAAATTAGGCTGTCCTCTCTCTCTCCTGATTTCTCAGGGCAGGTAACTCAGTTTTGGTTTGGTGACTCAGAACCTCAGCATGAGTGGCTCCATTTTAGTTTGCTCTGGTCTGTTGGGGCCTAGTGCAGGAGCTTAGTCCAAAACAAGGGGCTCCTATAATTTTTATTTAACGGTAGTTTCTCACAAAGAGGAGTTAGGGTCCAAGACTAGTAACTTGCTTTTCTAATTCAGGAACGCAAATCCCACTCTCTTGTCACACCAGGAATTATAGATCTATTTGTTGGGAATAATTCCTACACAGGACAAAGTCCAGTGAATTCTAAGAAGCCAGAATACTTCCAGTCATCAGCCACAATTACTGGTCAGTGCAGGTCAGACCAGAGACCAGAAGACTCAGGCCATTCACAGGTGTCAAGCAGGAGGTGTGGTAGTGGGCAGGACAACAGGCTTACGGTACAATGCCCTCTGACCTGCCCCAGTGCCCCACACAGGGAGCCAGAATCAACCAGAAATGCCTCCCCATCACCTCTGCACTGATGAGTTTGGGGAGGAGAGAGATGAGAACCATCCCTCCCCTCCCCCAAGGAAGAAAAGAGCCGGAGCCCTCTAATGTCCCCTCTCCTCACCATCCCCAATGCTACTGTCCTCAGGGTTCCCAATTGTGTGGAATATACTATAAAGCATATGTACTTCACAGGGCCTGGTTTTCCAAAGCCTTGCAGTTTCAAATATTGACCTTGCGGAGGACTGGAAATTTTCCTCAGGCTATAAGTCTCTGGTGTAAGATAAAGATTTGTGGCACAGCAGGTTGCTGGCTAAAGGACAGACTAGTTACTGATTGTTATGCAAAGATACTGAGAAGTTGCGGTAAGAAGGAATGTTTGCTAAGATCAAGCTTTTGTTAATGGATCACTTAATTGTCTAAGGGAATGTCATCTGACTTGTTTCACTGAAAGTTACCAGCCTATATTGTTAAACTATAACCCCACCTATGTCTCTTCCTGTAACTTCCTGGTTTGGAAAATAAATGCAGGAAGAGAACCCCAATTCAGGGTTAATTTCCTGAGGAAGGGTTGCCTCTCCCTTGAGCGTTCCCAGGGGAAGTTAACCACTTCGGGGTCTCTCACTGCTCAGAAGAGATGGGCTTTGAGTAATCCTTTGTGGCTCCGTCACCCAGGGGGAAAAGGGTGACAAATCCGTGGGGGGCAAAGCAACACAAAGCAACACCCAACCTATCCAACCCCTGAAATATCTCCCAGTGACCTCTCTCTCCTTTCCCCAATTCGACTTCTCATTGCCTCCATGGTTACAAGAAATCCTGAGGCCATTTTGATTTACAATCCTGTTTCATCGGCCAACACCTCCGTGCTTAAACTCAAGATACCTCGGATTGGTCAAATTTTAACCAGCAGTATGGGTCAGGGAGCATAACTGTGTCTGGCTCCCAGGAGGTACAGGATCCAGAAGCGCCCCCTCGGCCTCTGCTCTGACTCGGCCCCTTTCCCCTACCCCGCAGTTGATTTGGCCTTGCCCTTCAGTCCTAAAGCCTGGTCCCCACAGGGACAAGGGGCTGCGACTCACCACCTTCCCCTCAGGAATCACCCAGAAGCTCCCCTTAAGAATGAAGCTCTTACTCAGCAGAGGTTTGCCTAGAAATAGGATATTCCTCTCTGAATCATAACTTGATAAGTTATTGCTCATCCAGAATGGCTGTTTGCAACTTAAGGAAAAAATGAGCAGGCCATCGTCCTCACCTGTCCGGCCGAAGGACAGACCTTCGCCAGCGTACCTCCATTCCTGTCAAAAGCAGACAGACCACAGTCACTCCCGCCCTCTACGGAGCACTGCTGAGCGCACCGTGCCGCAGTCTCTGCACACATTTAATGGGCCCTGGGGTGGCTTTTATTAAGTCCATGTCACAACCGAGGAACTGAGACCCAGTTCACTTGCACAAGGTCACAAAGTCTGAACTCGGCCATCCAGGATGGCAACCAGGCCCCGAGGATCGGCCGCAGCACCTTCTAGAAGCCCGTTCTCCGGAGCCTGGCGCTTGTAGCTGCCGGGCCGGGTGGGACCCAGAGCCCCCACGGCTTGCACAACACAGAGGCCCCGCGGGAAGGCCACGTGCCCGCCCTCCTCATCCCCGCCCGCCACCCGCGGGAGGAGACGGCAAGCGCGGCTGCAGCAGCCCCACGGGCCTCGCTCGGCGACCCCGGCCCCGGCCACCCCGAGGCCCCCGCGCTTGCAGGCGCGTCTCCGCCCGGGCCGGGCCCTCTGCCGGCGGCGCGCTCCTCCGGCCCGGCGCCCGGGCTTTCCTGCTCGCCCGTCTCCCCCTTCCGGGCTTCCGCAGCGGGTCCGGGAGGTCGATTCAAGCGTTTGCGGGGGGCCCCGCGCCCCGCCCGGCCCCCGCGTACCTCCGCCGGCCACCGGTCCCCGCCGCGGGCGCGGAGCCACCGCCCCTTCCGGCCCCGGCCGCGGCTCGCGCGAGGCCTGGGGCGCCCCCTGCAGGCCGCGCGCCCCGTGCCTGCCCGCAGCTGCGGCCGCCCGCGCTGGTGGAAAGGGACGGTGTCCACGCCCGGCCCCTGAATCGGATATTAGGGGACTGGCCAGGGATCTGCCGGGCGGCACATCCCCGGAAGGAGGCGCGAGAAGAGTCCCTCCGGTGCAGGAAGAGAAATCACAGCCTCTGTTTAAGTTGGTATCTTAAAGGAGGCGTCACTAATGTTTAATACTGAGATTGGCGGCTCCATCACGCTGCCCCGCTATCCCCGCTATCCCCGCTGGTTTGCTGTCAGCCAGCTGCTGAGCTTTGCAGTTAACACTGAAGTTAGCTTCGAGTTTTAATGAAAATCACATTCGTGGCTTAAAGCAGCTTAAAGAGGCAAGGGAAGAAACCCCCAGGTCAGAGACAACACTGAAAACGCCAGTACAAGCAGTGACAGGTGAGGCCTTCCTCTACATTTCGCGGTAAAAATAGTCAGATCTGACAGTCTGCTCCCCAAACGAGAAATCAAGACAGTTATTTGAAATGTGATATACAGCAAGTCAGCTAGTAACAGAATATTACTATCTATGTATCGGGGGGATACAGAGCTTGGAGACCCCCCACTCTGGAGTCGGGGGCTGTCCCTTCTACCTGAACAGAGCCTTTGGTTTCTCTAAAGCATTTTCACCGCTCTCCTTGAATACTAATCCTCAGTCCTAGGGAAGTAGGCTGGGTAGGGAAAGTTTGAATAAATCAAGGCCTAAGGGAGATAAGTCACTAGTTGCAGGTTACAAAACCAACCTGCCACAGTTGGGGTCAGTTTAGCTGCAGCTGAACCAGGCAAGCCCCCACCCTCTTCAGGGCAGCCCCCTCTGGCAGGACCTGCTTCTCCTCTGCCACCACGAAGGTAGGAGAGCCACTGGCCCCTTGAGTTCTAGCTCTCACAAGCCGTGAGCCAGTACAAACCCAAGTAGATCTGGGGCTGGCATGGAGAAACGTTTTGTGAATAAAGGAACAGAAACTACTTGGCTCTTAGTAGAACTAATAAAATTTCTTTGCTTGGCTACATTTTACTCAGGCTTCAGAATCTTCTGCTAGGTTCATCTGTGCACTTTGTAAAATCTAGTTTTAGCAAAGAGCCCTGCTAAGTCAGTTTAGCAAAACCCCCCATCCTTGGTATCTGATCAACATCTGATCAGGTTCCTCACCCTCCACCATCCTCAGGTGATATCTGATCCCCCTGGCCTGTCTTCAGCAAGAATCCTGTTAGGTTGGTTTAGCCAGAATCCCCCTCACCCCTGCTTCCTCTCAGTGATCTTCCATCCACTGACCACTCCCCCGCCACTTGGCTATAAATTCCAACTTGTCCATGCTGAATTCAGGGTCAAGCCCACTCTCTCCCCAACTGCGAGACCCCACTGCAGTGGTCCCTATTCTATGCCTATCATGGTCCTGAATAACGTTTCTTACTGTGCTTTAACAAGTATCACTGAATAATCTTATCTTTAACATAACCACCCCTGCACATTTCTCTTCTTAAAACCTCTTATAGCCAGTTGAAAAATGAGGTCTGAAGAGCGGGAAACCTGTGTGCCTGTGTGAAAAGCTTGAAGAAAGACCTCTCCCCCGACCAAGCAGGTAGCAAACCCACTCCCACCCAACTGTGTGATGTGCATGCATGGAGTGAACACCTGAAGCATTTGGGGTTTTTTTGTTTTTAAACATAAAATTCTGTTTATCGTGGGGGGTAATGTATCTGTCAATTAGCTAGATTAACCATTCTACAATGTATATATGAGGGTACTTCAAGAAGTTTATGGAAAAACAGAATCTTTCCATGAACTTTAAGACCCCTCTTGTACCTCAAAACATCATGTTGAACTCCTGAAGCATTTGGATGTCGTGCTCAGGGGGCTGGATTTCGGCCTGAGGCCCGGGAGCAGCAGCAGGCCAGCGCAGGCACCGGGCAAGGGAGGGAAATGGCGAGAGGCACCTGTGTCAGCACCGCCCAGGCCAGAGCAGAGGGTCAACACCTGGCAGGTGTGCGGCTCAGGGGACCGAGGCTTGGACTGGCTAGATGGCTTTCTTCTACGCTGCCCTCGCCCAAGATAATGGAGGAGTCTAGTCTGGGCTCATGGGCAGATGCCCAGCAGATATTGTGAAGGGGAGAAAAGTTTAAGTTTTGATATGCTTTATTTGTGGGTGAGAGGTCATCCTGGAGGGGGTAAGGGGTGGGTCAGGGAGGAACACCAGGGATTCAAGTGTTTTTTGTGTGTCTGCGGTCTTTAAAGCTGTTTCTGCAAGCTGTGGAGACCATATTGAGAGGAAAGAATGGGTAATGAGAGAAACTTTGAGATGAAGAGAGGAAAAGTTAAACAAATTCTTACTCAAATGAAACGCATGACCACTTTTTAAATGTCCTACAGAATCACTGGGTAAGATAAATAAGGTTGCTGTTTCAATGCCGAAGATGGGAAAGATAACAAAAGTCTTGGTTTTCTTCATTTGAGGAGAGGATTACCAGGGTGGAAATGCATAAAAATGGGTAAGTGACTACTTACTACTAAGTCTCTGGTGCGTCCTCATAACCAAGCCACATAAGTACCCCCCCATTTCCTCACCTCCCAGCTGTAGCACCATTTCTTCTTGCTTTTCCCAAAGTAGGTAACGAGGAGGGTCCCCACTCCAGCCCTGTGCTCCCAGAACCGGGCTGGTGCCCAAGGAGACTATAAAATGACTGTTCCGAGGAGCTTGTGGCAGCAGCCTCCACTAGCTTGGTGACAAGTGTCAGAGCCCAAGGCCCAGGCCCACCAATCCCATCGAGGCTCCTCTCACGAGGTCTGCCTCAGCTGGGAAATGCAAGGAGAAGAGGAGTGGTTCTCTTGTTCCTCTGTGCCTGTGGGAGGACCTGCCTCTCCACGGTCCCACCCAGCCAGGGATTAGAGGACAAGTCCTGGGCAGGGGTGTAGACACCACTGGTAGGACCTGAACCCCACGTGCCCACCAAGCTACTTAGCCGACTTGCTCTGATCCTCCAGCAGAGGGCGGAGGCAGTTAGCACCATTCAGCCTCATGGACAAATGATAGGAGCCACCAAATGAAAGAGCTCCTGGGAAAATGCAGCCACCGGGATGGACGGGGAGCCAGCTGCAGAGACCTCAGTCTCTGCCCTCATCTGGAGAAGCTTCTGCAACAAAAGCTGCCAACTCCCAGGGAAGAGAAAGAACACTCTGGCCTTGACTTGAGCCCAGAGAAATAGGAACCGCAAAATCTCAGTAACCCAGCGCAACAGGACAGCAAGCCATGCGCCTGCGTCCCACCTCTGTGACAAGGCAGCAGGCAAACCTGCTGGGCCAGGGGCAGGGAGCCCACAGCTCACTGTCACCAAGGCAAAATGACACACACATCTGAAAAAGAGACAGCAGGTGACCACAAGAGTATTCTTTTTTTAAAAAAAGATGAGCAAATATATACACAAAATACTGTCAGTCTCTCCTGGGCCAACACAGCAGCCATCACAATCTCTCTCCTCCTTCCTGAGCTTTCCTCCCGCAGGTGAAGTGTGTTTCTGGCACAGCCCACCATAGTGGTCTCTGGGAAGCACATGCCACCTTTTCTGTACGGCTCCTATCCCAGTCACCACAGCTGGACATTGTCCAGGCCCTGGACAGTCTTTCCCTGCATATTCGCTGCATGGGCAGGGACTGGAAGTGGAGTGTCTCACTTTCCTGTCTTATATCTACCCCCCCACCCCGCCCCCAGGATAATACTGCTGCATGGGTGTCCCTCAGGGCAGTTCCATCAGAGTTTGTGGGCCAGGAGGGTGGTCAGCTTGATCTTGCCATCCATGGAGGCGGTGAGGCAGGTCCCACAGTCCATGGCGGTGCTCCAGTCCACAGTGACCACAGGGGCCCGGTGGCCACCCAGGTTCAAGCAGCTCTCCAGAACCCTCTCATCACCACCCAGCTGCAAGAGGACAGGAGAGAGAAGGGGGTGTCAGCAAACGTCACTTACAAACACATCCTCTTTCTCCACTTTTGGTGGTCAAACTGCCTCAAACCTGAGGACTTCCACCCAATCTGAGGTCACACAGGCCCACCTTTCCAGAAGTCTGTTTAACTTCTTGGACCAGGAAATGCCTTCACTTTCCCAACTTCAGTTAGTCCATGTTAAGTGGGAAACAAGTCCCAGTGAAGCTCCTTAAGAGATGGAGTTTTCTCTGCTGCCTCGAACTTGCTGTGAGCTAGTGCCTCCTGCACCCACCCCAGTCGTTCTTACAGCATCACTTGTCACCACCTGACATTTGGTCATGTGTCTGC
The DNA here is from genome assembly GCF_027409185.1 of Cynocephalus volans. Taxonomy (NCBI): domain Eukaryota; kingdom Metazoa; phylum Chordata; class Mammalia; order Dermoptera; family Cynocephalidae; genus Cynocephalus; species Cynocephalus volans. Next base: position 21,488,740 of record NC_084465.1, on the reverse strand, counting down.
TTATTTGTTTAAGGTTCGCTTCCATCCCGGAGAATACACTCTCTTGCATTGTGGCCAGCCTGCCGTCCCCAAACAGTGCCAGGCATAGGTAGTCCTGGATGAATGTAGAGACACAGCTGTCCTCTGGCCCAGCAGCACTAGCCATCCACAAGCACACGCACATGTGTGAAGAGTCAGGTGCTGAGAGGGAAGGAAGAGACTTGGAGAAAACTGAATTGCTATTGATACTACCATAAGTAATGTCCATGGGCAAGAGACGTTGAGGTATTCAGCCTTCCTGGAGAAAACACTTATAAAACTCATAAATTAAGTTGTTTATAGATTGCAAAAAATGTGCTCTAAAGTTCTGAATATTCCTTAAGTAATGAGACCTCATTGATATTTTAAAAACCACACACAGTAAAATCTTTCAAACCATTAATTGGTTATAGAGCAAGTCTGACTGCAAATCATATAAACTGACCAGGGCAAAATGACAAAGACCAGCATGATTAAAAATAAAATACATATGTGCACACACATAGCCATTCAGACAGCAGAGCACAGCCTGCCTGAAACTCAACTAAACAAACCTTTAAAGAATAAAAGCAGGCTTGTAAACTGAAAGCTTTGTACAGTATCTCCACTGGGAGATATGCGGTTAGCAGAAATTATGGAGCTAATTTTTAAGGAGAGGGCAAGAGCCACCATGCTCTGTAGAAAAGGGACACCCTACAGACGACAGCCCCAGATTTCACTGCGTATGCTTCAGGTCACCGCCTACAGGCCCAGCACCCACCTCTGCCCATGGAGGGCCCCAGGCCGGCCTTCCTCCCCCTCTACCCAGCTCCTCCTCCTTTTTCTAAGGCCTCTGACCCAAGGGTCTGCCCTGAGGACTCAGCCTCCACCCAGCCTCCTCCTCTCACTGCACTGTTCCCCCAGTGTTGGTGCTGGGTCTCTTTCTACTTGCAGTGTGAGCCCCGGGAAAGCAGAGATCCCAGTTTGCTTCTCCTTGGTACACTCCACAGCACCTAGAACAAGGCCTGGCACACGATTCTGTCCAAAACACATGCTGTTGACCGATCAATGAGCTAAGGATGACACACTGAGAATATTCCACCTTGTATGACTCTTCATATCTGCAGACTCACCACCATCAGGCAAATAGTTAAAAATTAACACCAGGCCTAAGAGCTGAATTCACTTGGTACCAGACATACGAGTGTAGGCTATAACACAAATCCTCATCACTTCTCTACTTGATAATACCAGTGGAACAGAAGATGCTAATAAGCTCGTACAATTATACAAAAAAAGTACATGAAACAGAGAAGCTCTGACGTGAGAATCAAAACAAATGTGTAAACTGAGGGACAAAAACAATGGGAGAATCTTACATCGTGGTTTCGCAAATCTCACCCTCCAATTTCTGTCTCAAACATGAACTGTGATGTACTCGACCTGTGAGACCTCCAAAAAAAATAATAAATCTGTACCAGATTAGAGTAACTACGATAAACCAGTAGCACGCCCCTATCTGGCAGCATGGAAACCAAACACGCTGAAAATTTGAGGGTGTGTTCCCCCATCTCAGCACTTCCCAACTCTTCTCCTTAATCCTTAACGTTGTCTATAATAGGAATTACTCCCAAGGAATGGAGGCAAAAAAGGGCAGATCTCATCCAAGGACAGTGAACGGACAGCAGAGAGGAAGACGGCCGACTGTTCCACCCCAGTCCCACCTTCTCCACCTGAGCTGAGAATCAGCCCGGCCTGCAGCAAGGAGGCTCTGGCACTGTCCACCCTGTCAAAGGCCTCCCCACCACGACACCCCCACCCAGTTACCTTGTATATGACACCTCCGGTGGCAGAACAAGTCAGCATGTAATTGCCCTCCGAGTCAAAAGCAAAGAGGCGGCCTCTGGGGACTTGAACCTGCTTGTAGCCACTGTAACCCGACAGCACAAAGGGGCCCGTGGCGTCCGCAGGGAGGCCGTACTCAGACACCTTCAGGCCACTCTTGTGGATGTTCCATTGGATGAACTACAGTGAGAAAGCACAAGCAGAGGGCTCTCAGCAGGGCTGGCCAGGGCGACCCACCTCCCTGGCCACAGTTCTGACCCCTGTGAAGAAGCCTTTCAAGTGCCAGAGGCAGAAGAGGAGCTTGGGGTGATGGGCCCACAGGCTACCCACAATCCCTCTCTTGCCAACACGATTTAAGCATTTTTTAGGGAAGAAGATCTAGAAAAACAGTTCAACCCTTCACTTTCCCTCTGGCCTGACCCCAGGAGAAAAAAGGGACAGAAACTAGCTTTACATGGATCCCTGGTCTCTCAAGCAAGGGGAATACTTCAAGTGCCACCATTATTATTATTATCAATGTTGTTACCAGAGTTAGAACCCAACTAGATTCTGCTGACTTGAGTACAGAGGACAAATTCCAAATATATTTCCAGTTTATCAGCAGTACAATCAATCGAACATTGGGCGATGAGTTATAGCTTCGCTTCATTTACATGTACTGTAGATGATCTGTTTAGCCTGCCCTGGGGACAGGCTACTTGGCTATGACCGCCTCTTCACTGGGAATCCGACCCACATAAACAGAAAGCCGAGGTTTAATTTGAAAAATCCCTTTCCATAGTCTTCAAATGCAGAAGTTATTTTGTAATGACTGTTTTCAGCGGCTATCACAGGTAAGGAGTGTAGAATCCAGGACACAGGACAGCACACATGGAAAAGCCAGCCCTTCTCTCCCTCTGCCCTACCCCTGCGCCCTTTCCAAGGCAGTCACTGTTCCACAGAGGGACTCTCCAAGCAGCATTTACTTTTTTTTCCTGACTTCCTTTTGACATCTTTGGACTCTGTTCAGGCCTGTATGCCTCTGGGGAGCTATCCCCAGCCCCTTAGCAAACTATGAATCTGTGCTGTGACCAGCCAATTACCAAGTTCACTAAGGCATATCCTTGCCCCAAATCCAGACCCCATGGACCCATCCACACCAAGATGAGTCCCTTTTGCTACGACAGGAGGCAGGACCTGGTGCTCCCTTTCACAAGGATAGCCAACTCCTGCTGAACTCACTCAATACTCAAAGGTGTTCTGAGACGGACGACTGCTTCATCTCTGTTTTACAGAAGATAAGACCAAGGCGCACAGAGCAGCCCACGGTTTCAGAGCTAGCCAACAGCACGGTCAGTATCCAAACCCAGCCCAGCACGTTCTTGTGGCGCCCTCTGCCCTGCATCCGGAAGGTGCCCACCTTGCCATCCTCGCCAATGCTGTACACAGCGTTCTCATCGTAGCTGAACTCCACAGAGTAGACCTCACCGCGGTGAGCCCTCCAGCTCATGGCGCACTGGTGCTGCTGCATATCTGAGGCAAGGAGATGCCGTTCAGTCCCCAGCCCGGCACCATGGGGGGCAACGCCCCCAGCAGGAGCCCCTCTTGCCCTCTGCTCAGGGTGACAGCTGCTCCAGATGCCCAGGGCCTCCTGGTCCCAACAGGTGTCACAGAGCTGACCCCTGCCCAAGAGGCCAGGCTGCCTCTGGGCTGCAGAAGTAGCTTCTTTCAGTGGGTCACAAGTGAGGTTTGGGAATCCCTAGGGGAAGCTGGGGCTCATCCGTGACTTCCCCCTAGGGCACCCTGGGGATCTATTAAAGACACAGTCACCTAGTCCCATCCTGGACGCTGGGGATGTCTCCTGGGGATTTGTAAACAGCAAGCCAGCTGATTCTGACACACGCCCCTAGTTAAGCAGCACTGTTCTGATGCTTTCATGAGGAGAATGAACCACCCGAAGCCAGTGGACAGGACGGTGTCACCCTCACGTGTCCTGCTGGCTCCCACAGGTGCTGAGGACTCAGGATGAGCTCAGGGACAAGCTCAAGGTAAAGGCCCACTGAGCCCCACCCCTCGCGCATCTATCAACACAACCCATATGCACACTGATTACAGTGAGTGTTTGGGAATCTCTGGCCAAAGTTAAGCTCTAGCACACACATCTGAAATCGGGGTTTTGCAGCAACCTCTGGTCCCGCTAGCAAAAAATCCCACTCTCTTCTCTGGGACACCTAAAGAGGGGACCAGGATTGTCACAAGCACACTTTGCATACCAAACAGCCGGATGACACCGTCGGCCGCCCCTGTGACCAGCAGGTTCCCGTTGTGATTGAAGGCTGTGCAGTTGATAGCAACAGGCTCTGGATCCAAGGAGAACTGGAGCTGTTCAAACAAAACACAAACACGATTAGCAGACCATCACTGCAGCCCCATGCGTCTGATTCCAACTCAGACAAACACACAGGCACCCCAAGGCTAAGTCTTCTGCCAGCTCCTCCCTTACGTGACCTTCTCCCAGAAATAGGGATCCGAGCCTTTGCCTAAGTGCTGTTCTGTGACCTCCTGTGTTCTTGCGAGGCAAGGTCTCTGTGCCTGTAGACACTCTGGCTTCCACAGAGCCCACAGTCCATGTTTGCTCAGGTATAAAATGAGCAATCCATCTCAGCCACCTGCACTGCACTCAGAGTGCATACCAGACGAATTCCTATTGCAGTCATGTTGCCAGCAGGGAATACCACTTCATCGAGCAAGATCTCTCGAGAAGGGGAAAGGAGACAGACTGGGGAGGGGCACACACAAGCACAGAAACTACTGGTAATGCTCTGCTTTTAAACTGATGGGTACACAGTGCTCATCTGACTGTTTCTCCTCTCATTATACCATACACCTATGATTCCAATATTCTTTTGTATGTATTCAATATTAAATTAATTTGAAAATAATAAGTAAGCATAAAATTACAAATCATGATAAGAGCTTTGCAGGAAAATAGCAAGAAGCCACGGACAAAGAGGAACAGAACGAAACTGGTGGAGAGGACTGTGGAAGGGGCCACAGCAGGGGATCCTGCAGCTGTCCCACTGAGGGGCACTGGAGACTGGTCTCAAGAGTGTCCCTTGAAATACAGAGAAGTGGTCAGATGGGAAATACATTTTGGAGGCAGCACTGATGGCTGTGATGGTTAATTTTAGGTGTCAATTTTACTGGGTTAAAAAATACCTAGAAACCTGATAAAGCTTTATTTTGGGGTATGTCTGTGAGGGTGTTTCCAGAAGAAAGATTGTGAGCCTGAGTGGACTGGGTGGGAAAGATCTTGCCCTCAATATGGGTGGGCACCGTCCAATCTGTTGGGGACCCAGAGAGAACAAAAACAGAGGAAAAGGAGAATCTCTCACTCTATTTCCACTAGAGCCAAGATCCACTCTTCTCTCCTGTCTATGGACATCTGAACTCAAGACTCTTCAGCCTTTGGGTTCTAGGACTTACAACAGCGGCACCCCTGGCTCTCAGGCCTTTAGGCCTCAGAATGAGAATCACATCATCGACTTCCCTGGTTCTGAGGCTTCCAGATTGGACTGAGCCATGCTACCGGCATCCAGTTTGCAGATGGCCTATCATGGGACCATTCAGCATTCACAATCGTGTGAGCCAATTCCCCTAATAAATCCCCTCTCATATATTTATATACATATCCTAGTGGTTCTGTCTCTCTGGAGAACCCTGACTAATACAACAGCGTTTGCTCATGTGATCGTGTCATCAGAGGGAGAAGGACAAGTCTGGAAAGATGCCCAGTTTCTAAGTGGGATGTGTTTTCCGAGGTGAGGAAAACTAGAGAGGAGGGGCAGAGGTAGCAGGGAGTGGAGATCAAGAATTCAGACGTGGCCCTTACAGACTTCCCAGTGGGACACAGACCATCTCTACAGGCAGACTCAGGAAGGCACAAATTGGATATTTGGAACACAGCCCATCTGTAAGGACCCTGAGAGTCCAGTAGCATCAAGAAACAATGTGTTTAACATAAGGGCCACACCACTTTTGAGGATTGAAACTATTGAGTAAGAAACATCATTGCCTTCTAAACAGGTGAGTTTAACATCATTTAATTTCTCTAGGGCCTAGAGTGACAGATGAAGGCATCTATGACTGTTCCAGGTGGGAGAAGGTCCTCAGCTCTGACGAGGGTGGGCCAGGTGCCCAGAGAAAGCGCCCAGGCTGCCTGGCCAGCTGTCACGCCATAGGAATATAAATGTGTCCTCACTACCGCTGGCTGCTGCTGTAATTCTCATGCAATTCTAAGTTAACAAAGAGTCAGAAGGACACAAGAGTCCTGTCCTAAAAAATAAACCACAAGAGCCCTCTAGTAGGTTCTGGGTGATTTCTAAGTTTGTGGCATGTTTCTGAATGACTTAAGTTACTAACATTTGGCCCAACTGGAGTATACTACTTTTGAACACAAACTTTGAAATTTTCTCAAAATCAAAAATCTGAGGACACCATGGCAAAGAGGTGGGAAGAGACTCGTCAGCAACACCATGGAGCAGAGCGCAGAGCGCAGGCAACGTGCCCTCTGGCAGCATGCCCAGCCACAGCGGAGACCCATGGGTCCTGTACCTGCTGCTTCATGGTTTTCGTGTCCCACAGCAGCAGCTTGCCAGGAACCTGGTTCATGCCCTTGCTGCCGATGTCTGGTGCCGAGGAGTCCACGTGGGAGGTGAGGCTTGGAGCTGCAGCCGAACAGACGAAAGAGGCCCCGCTGGGGCTGCAGGCGAGAGACAGGATCCTGCAATACACATGGGCAGGGTCAGAGGGCAGGTGGCCTTGGCTCTGAGGCTGATCCTGCTGCAGGAGACGGGGCAGCCATGGTGGTAGGGGGAGGAGCCCCCAGCTCACCTGGGCATCTCGTCGTCGATGTTGATCCCACAGAGATTCTTCTTGACTTCTGTGTCGTAAAGACGCACCGTCCCCACACCACTGCCCAGCAGGAGCTTCAATAGGAAGAAGGGGCAGTGAGAAGGACAGCCCAGGCTCAGGCTGGTCAGGGAGACCACTCCATGAGGTGCAAGTGGGGCTGAGCAGGCTGCAGGGGTGAGGCCCCTCCTCCAGCAAGGGGAAATCTGGCTACAAAGGACCTCGCTTAAAAATTAAAGATATTTGGGCTGACCTGAAAAGGCATCTGTGGAACGAGAGACGCATCCCCTCAGATAGAGCAGGAAGTGTTCTGGCTGGTTCAACAAGACCCTCTCATCATCCCCCTTCTGTTCAGTTTGAAGTCCCTGCTGTCTAACCCTTCCTGTTTGCTCCTGGTCTCCCCACAGCTCCTACACGGGGACTGGCCCTGGCTGGTTACGGGGTCTGGCGGACTGCCCCAACTCCCTTTTCAGGGTATAGCTTTGGCTCTGGGACTGTGAAGGCCTCCAGAAAAGAATAAAAGACGCTATCCTTGCCTTCAGAAACTTGTGATTTATTTGGTAAAAAGCCTCACAGATAATAACAAATACCTCCAGCAGTAGCCCAAGAATGAGGGTACCCCCAGGAATATGAGCTAGACTGGGACCTCAGCAATCGCATGGCAAATTACCACCGATACAGGGCAAGCCCTAGATCCTAGTGCCATAAGGATAATTCCTTCAGCTGTCAAAAGACAGGAAAATGTTAATATGCCGGATCTCGTCTGATCTTGGAAGTAAAGCAGGGTTGGGCCTAGTTAGTACTTGGATAGGAGACCTCCTGGGAATCCCCAGGTGCTGTGAGCTTTTAAAAAAAAAGAAAAACAGGGTTTGCCCCTTGGACTAAATGGTATGATCCCTGTAAAACAGAATGAAAGAAAAAACCATAAATCAGGTTTACCTCATTAACTACAATTCCTGTCTCAAACATTAAAGTCCAGAGAAGAAGATCACTGCACTATTCCTGGGGGCAATGTGACCTGTCGCCACCCCACAGGATAGGCAGCTCTCTTGGGAACTGGCATGGGAGGGCTATGCACAGCAGGGGCACAGCTGAGAATGTGGTTAAATGTGTCGGATGGCGAGGTCAGCAGGTCTCTCAGTGAAGACCACCAGACAGGAAGAAGCCCCCGCCCTCTGACAGGAACATGTACTCCAGGTCCCCAAGCGGCTCATTTCAATTCTTGTTAATCCAGTAGCCTCACTGCCACCCCAAAACAGGAGCCTGCTGGGCCAGTCCCGGATGTGTGGCCTCTGAGTCCCCAGTAATGGACAGAAGGGAGGGATGTGGCTTGGCTGCTTCAGCTAAGGCTGTAGAGAGCCCCAGGAAATCCTTCAACTTACACCGCAAAGCAAGTGCTACAAGCCAAACGTCACTCACCAGTCTGTCCCGCTTAGTGGCCCATTCTAAAGAGAGCAGCGGCGACTTGGAGATGGATGATGCTTTGGTCTGCATGATGGGGTTGAAGGACCATACCTTGATGACCCCATCTACATCTAGGCTGGCCACCCTCCTCCCGGAGCAATCCACCCTGAGATGAAAGAAAAAGGGCCATCAGCATGCTGGCCTCATCTGTCTTCCTCTTCACTGACACCCAGTGATCGCTTTTCTTTTCTGACTTTCCTACTGTACTGAAAAATAATCCTGAAAAGCCTACTCACAAAGGACAGGTGTAGACTATTTCTAGAAATATTCATTCATTCATTCATTCATCCAAGAAACGCTTACTAAGCCCTAATCATATGCCAAGCTCTGTGGGAAACACCGGGGACAGGACAGTGCAAGACTAGCAGTGCCTGCCCTGGGGCACGTGCAGTCTGTGGAGAGTTAATCTATTTAGATTTCCTGTGTCTCACTCCAGAACAGCTCAAGGGCCCCTGAGAGAGCATCAGGGCCATCAAAACAAGAAACCCACCTACCCCTGAACATGACTCTGAGTTTCTTCTTGAAAGGCCATGCTTTTACCGTGTTTAAGTAAAAACTTGTAAGTGGTAAACATTTACCTAAAAGTACCAACATAAAGCAAATTAAGATTGAGTCTTAGGGATTAAAATAAAGGGTAACCTGTTCCTAAAACTCAGAGAAACATGATTAGAGAGGGCAGAGAGGCTGAGCAGTTCAATGGCGGTTGCAAGCAGGGTCCCGGAGGGGCAGCTGACTCTGCAGGGGTGGCCATGGCCCTGCAGGGACCATCCCTTCACCTTTCTCCCTCATCCTTCTACCAACTACAGCTCCACCTACACGGCCTGAAAATCCAGGCTTCCCAGCACTTTCTCCACCGGCCCAGGCCCAAACCCACCTGCAGTGCATGATGGACGAATGGTGTTCTCCGTACTCCTCCTGCCCCAGCACGATAAAGGGCCGCTCGGGGTTGGCCCCGCCGCCCTCGGGGCCTGCTGCGAAAGCCCGTGTCAGCGGCTCCACTGGCTCCATGTGGAACTCTGCGCAGGACTCTGCCTCTGGGCCACCAGCTTCCGGCTTCTTCTCTGCACACTGTGGCCAGCAAAGCGGGGACATGTCAGCTGGGACGCACACCTGGAGGCCCTTGGTGGCTGCAGAGTCTGGAGGAGAGCTCGGAGCTGCAGGACAGCACTTAACCCGCCCTGGTGGAGCGGGGCACCCGCTCCCCCGAAAGCCCCTTCCTGGAGACTGCTCCACTCATCCACTCACAGGCTCCACTGAGGGCCCCTCCTTGTCACAGCTGATGGGACTCAGGATGCAAACCTGCCTTGACAATAGGCCAGGCATAACAAATGCCAGTTAGTGAGTGCCCACTGTGGGCCAGGAACTGTGCTCAGTGTTACAGGTCCTCTCTCACTTCATCTTCCCCCAAACCATGTGAGATGCTATTATTTATCCCATTTCACAACTGTGGAGACTGATTGGAAGCAGAAGCTAAATACCTTGCCCAAGGTCAGAGGGCTGGCAAGGGGTGGAACTTGGATGTGAAGCCAGGTCGGCCAGGGTCAAGCCTGTCCCCCTGGACAAATGAACAAATGAATGAATATTTCTACCCCACCCGCCAGCCAGCATCTCTGCCGGGAAGAGGGCACCGACAGAGTGAGAAACTGAGGCAGCTGGCCAGGCATAAAGACAGAGACCCAAGAACAGCTGGAGAGTCCGCAGCTGCCCCGTCTCTAACTCCCTGTGGTACCAAGTGTCTGCCACCACAATGACTACGTGCACATTCACACATAACCAAGGCCTGGGGGAACTGTCAGAGTGCTCTCTGCCACCCCTGGGGTTCCCGATGCTCCTCTAAGCACTCCCTTGGGGAGCAAGAGAAGTTCAACAGCAAAAAACAGGAACCTCAGACCTATGGGGCCATGGCTGGACTCCAGGTCATCTTTAATCCTAAAGTGCCAGAACAGAACGTGACATCTGGGCCTTAAGGTCTGTTACCACCAAACTAGAATCACTACTGGACTGTTAACTGACATAAATGCCTTTAAAATAGGCAGGTAACCCCAGTTATGAGATGAATGGTCAAGACAGTGACTTGGGCAAGAGAACCACTAAATCCCTTGGACTTCTACCTTCAGTCCAGACTATCTGGAAACAGAAGCAGCTTATACTGCCAGAAAGAGCAGACCCTGAGCCACATTCCCTAGCGGGGAAGTCTCAAGCACCCAGGGCTCAGCACAGGAAGGGTCTGGGCTACAGAGCCACACTGTGAGCAAGTGGCTCTCAGCGCAGCAACCCAGGCAGCCGGCGTCGGGTGGTGCAGGAGAAAAGGATTTTGCCATCAAGTCAGTCTTGTCACGCTGGGTTAAACCGAGGGAACCGGGTCTCAGAGAGCCGTGACGGGCTGACATGCAGTTAACCAAAGGGAAGGACTAACAGGCAAGGGTTCCCAAACCAACTTCCTCCCAGACTCACCTTCTGGGAACACTTCCAGAGGCTTGCCTTTTCTGGCCCCTACTTAGAGAAATGCTGGGCAGGGAAAAGGGACCACAGAAGAGACAAGCAAAATACAAACCAAAGAGCAAGCAATTAAACCAACCAGGCCAACCCCCCACAGTGCTCCACGGTGGCCACATGGGCATTCCCAGGGGGTGTTGGGAGCACCCCCATACCTGGGAGGCGGTAGTGGAGAAAAGCTCCTTCCTCTCCTTGCCATGGTCCTGCAGGCGCCGCTGCCGGTGCTGCGACCAACTGGACTCCCCAGTGGCCAGCCCGCTGAGGAGGCTCTTCCCGTCCTTGGCCCCGGAAGTCGGGTCCTTTCCTTTGGTGGCCTAGAAGACAAGAAGCCAGCTGTGAAAAGTCTCTTCCTGGCTGCACAGCCGTGACTAATAGGCCAGAAGGAGGCAAGAGCAAGGGTGTGGCTTCTTTACCCAACTACTCCCAGGTAAGGTCCTCCCTGGCCGGGCTGAGCATGTAGTTATGACGGTGCCAGCTCAGCCAGGTGGGCGAGGTCATAGCAGCCTGTTCTCTACTCCACGTTAAGAGCAGGATAGGTCACCTGCGCTCATCAGCCTGCAATACCTCTCACCTGGAAAGAGATAGCTAATCCTCCTCGATCTAATCAGAGCAATTAACTGTAGTTAAAGGGGGGAGCCCAGCAGTTACTAAGCAATTAACTTTAGTTAAAGCCGAGGCCAGCACTTACTAAGCGATGACTAAGGCAGGCCAGGTCCTGCATTAGGCCTTATAAACATCAACAAGCAACAACACATTTGGGCAGTAAAAAAAAATTATGCAACAAGCAATCACCTCTCTAAAGCCAAAAAGGAACACAATGCCCACTCTTGTTTTGGGCCAAGTGTAGGAGTAAGCCAGCTAATGTTAAGAAATACTGATGTATTTGAAAATGATTACTAGACAACCAGAAATTCTTAATAAAGATTGTTGGAAACCCAAGGACCTTTGAGTAAGATAAACTGGATGGAAAGAATCTGGTATTTTCCAGCTCTCTTCATAAGAGTGATACAATCAACCTAGGTTATAGCAACAGGGAATGAATTCAATAACCGCCCCCCCACCCCCACCCCCCCACCCCCGCATAGAGAGAAGTCATTTCCATCAGTCATCTAGAGCCTTTTCACAAGAAGTGGCCACCCCACCGCCTTTCCAGACTGTGCGGCAGGGCTTTCCTCTTCTGACCTTATCCCCACAAGTTGTGATGGTCAAACTTCCCTCACCCTCCCTTTTTCACACTCTTAGCAAAGAACAACAGATGCAACAGCCACGAAGGCTGGAGACCAGCCTCCTTGAAAAAACCATTTGTATGCAAGATCTAAGTGAAGAGAATAAACTCAACCCACATCTACTTGCTTTTTAGTTCTACTTGTTATTTTTTATGTTAACAGTAAACAATTTAAAATAGGTTCCTCGAAACCGTGCAGCCATGTGAACAGTTAAGAAAGGAATTTTAAAGGACTATTAGTTTATCTGGAACCTAGCTATGGCTGACCTATAGGGCATTTGCTATTTTTGGTTTCCTGTCTGAGGTGACCTCAAGTTATATCTACTTATGCTTATAGCAGATGCTGCTTCTTGCATCTCTGAATTCTGTTTATTTTGGAAGGAGGGTTCCTCGTCAAGATGAAATAAAACCAACAACAATAACAATAATAGCACCAATATATACAAGGGGACTTCAGAAAGTTTGTGGAAAAATAGAACTAAAGATAAAAATAAAAAATATAAACTTTATTTTTCAACATAAGCTCCATCAAGTTTAAGACACTTTTGTAAGTGATGATACCAGCCACTTAGTCTATCCCTAAAGAACTGAGGGTCCTGAGAATTTAACCATGTCAATGCAGTCTTTTTACATTATTAACTGACGAAAAATGGGTGTCCCTTAAAGATTTTTTAAGATTAGGAAATGAAGAGAAGTCAGAAGGCACCAAATCAGGACTGTTAGGTGGATGCCTAATGATTTCCCACTGAAACTTGTGCAAAATTGCCCTTGTTAGGAGAGGAATGAGCAGGAGCATTGTCGTGGTAGAGAAGGACTCTCTCATGAACCTTTCCCCAGTGTTTTTCTACTAAAACTGACTTTCTCAAAACACTCTTGTAGTGAGCAGATGTTATGATTCTCTGGCCCTCCAGAAAGTCAACAAGCAAAATGCCTTGAGCATCCCAAAAAACCGTTGCCATGCCCTTTGCTCTTGACCTGTCTGCTTTTGCTTCCCCCTCTTGGTGGCCACGGCTCCACTGTGCTTTGTATTCAGTATCGTACTGGTAAAGCCATGTTTCAGCTCCAGTTACAGTTCTTTGAAGAAATGCTTCAGGATCTTGATCCCACTGGTTTAAAATTTCCATTGACAGCTCTGCCCTTGTCTGCAGCTGATCTGGATGCAACAGTTTTGGCACCCATCGAGCAGAAGGTTTGTTCAGCTGTAATTGTTCAGAATTGTGTAAGCTGAACCAACTGAGACGTCTGCGTTCCTGCTGTTAATCGTCAGGCCTCTTTAATTAGGGCTTGAACAAGATTAATTTTTTTTTTCTTGCAAATTGATGTGGATTATCTGCCACTGTGGGCTTCATCTTCTACATCATCTTGTCCCTTATTAAAACGAGGTATTTTGTAAACTGCTGATTTCCTTAGGGCATTGTCCTCAAACTTTTCATGAAGCATCAGTGATTCACCATCCTTCCAGCCAAGCTTCACCGTAAACTTGATGTTTGTTCTTGCTTCAGTTTTTGCAGAATTTATGTTGCTCTGATAGGGATTCTTTTCAAACTAATGTCTTATCCTTCTTAATGCCTCAAACTAGATCCTGTCCAGACATATTATAACAAATTAGTATGAGTTTATTTTGGTACAAAAAAAGTTGGCAGTCTACGCATAGTTTTATCATAGTATGCATTTTCCATGAACTTTTTGAAGACCCCCTCATATTATTAGTTGAATACACTATGCTAAGAACTTTACAAACAAAACCTTAAAGATGAGGACATTATTTTAATATGAGGAAACTGAGCATTAGGGAGGTTAAATTACTTCTCACAGCTAGGACCTGGCAGAGCTTGAATTCACGCCCAGATCTGAAAGCAAAGCCCATGCTCTGAGCAACCAGAAGAAAGCAATACCACGAAAGAGGTACATGGAACAGAGTGACACCAAATAGGAAGGATAGAAGAAATATCATAATCCTGGAACTAAATAACATAATTGAGACAAGGCCATTCTCTCGGTGCTTCTGGTGGTTTCTGACAAGTATCCCACAGCCCATGGAACACTGAACAGGTTCTACAGTATAAGAAAGTGGAAGAAGACTCCTCTCACTTTCCCAGAAGCAACAGGTGGTCAGGACAAGTGATAACAGAGAGATGCTGAGGTAACCATGGCATCCTTCACACGGTCCCTAGGATGTGACCCATGGGTGCCAATTCTCATCATGCAAATCCATTGGTTCCTCCCCCATATTTGCTGATCCAGAAGGCAAAGAGTGTGAACTGAGGAATGCCAAAACCTGTCTCCAAAAGCTCTCACATGTTCATGGAAAAGACAAAAGAACTGGCAGTAGAGACCATGTTTTCTGAATCCAAAATGTGGCTACAGGAACTCCATAGATGACTAGGTACATAGTACTGAGAAGGAAATCAGTTTCCTGGGTTCACAGCTATTTTCCCAAATAGCAGGCTCCTGGCAAGTAAAGATGTTTCAAAAGCCTGGAACAGTTACTATGCAACTGTTTGACAGACTTATCGACCTGACCAAGAGATCTTTAAATTTTTAAGAAGAAAAGGGAAAAGAACCCGTATAATACTACAAAGTAGATTCTGTGGGGGATATGTATAAAGAAATAGAAGGGTAAAAGAAATAGCAGAGAGGAGGTCTCAGGGGGAGTAAACAAGATAACTTGCTAATACATAGTCTCAGAAGCTTATACGTTCAATGTACAGAGAATAGGCACTGGTTCTCAAACTTCAGTGTGTATCAGAATCACCTGGAGAGCCTGTAGGTGTGGCAACCTCTTTGCAGACCTTTATGCAAACTTAGATGAAATAAAACATTTTTAAGGAAAATACAGTAGAGATAGAAAGTTTAAACAGATCATTTTCCATAGTGGGGAAAAACAGAGAGGAAGTTGTCAAAACATCAAAAACCTATTCTACCAAAGAGTACCAGACCCAGATGATTTCACAGAGGAGTTGTTTCAACTTACAGAGACCAGATGGTCCCAATGTTACAAAAATCACTTCAGGGTATAGAATTGAAGCAAAACTCTCAAATTCTTTCTTATAAAGTATAACAAAGTATAACATTTACCTAAATGTTACACAAGAAAGGAAATTACACATCATTATCAATATGAATATCAATGCAAAATTTCCAAATAAAATATTTTTGAATAGTCCCTCCAACACTACCTTGAGAAAAGTGCAATTTATACTAGGAAGGCAAAGATGGTTCAAAATTTAAAAACTTACTAGTATAATTCAACATATGAATACGTCTAAGGAGAAAATCATATGATTATCTCCATAGTCGTGCAAAACCTTTGACAAGGTTCAATTCAATTGCTAATAAAAAGGGCCGGCCCGTGGCTCACTTGGGAGAGTGTGGTGCTGATAACACCGAGGCCAAGGATGGCCAATTCACTCACTTCGGAGAGCGTGGTGCTGACAACACCAAGACAAGGGTTGAGATCCCCTTACCAGTCATCTTTAAAGAAAAAAAAAGCTGACAATTGCTAATAAAAGCACTTGAGAAAATAGAAATGGATGAACATACTTCCTTAACATACTAAAAAAATGTGTACATACAAATATGTGGCAGGGGTTGGGGATGTATATAATGCTCCCTACCCCATCCTAAAGCCTAAAGCATCATACTTAATGAGGGACACCAGAAGCAGTCCTGCTAAGGAACAAGGGAAGATGCCCATTCTCTCCAATACTATTGAACATTGTACTGGAGGTATTATCCAATGCAATTATACAAAAGAAAGCAATTGAGACAGAAGAATTGAAAAGAAGTGAAACTATCTCTTTTTTTGCAGATGACAATATACCTGAAAAATTCCTGAGAATAAATACTAAAACTAACTCAAAAGAACTCAACAAGGTACAATATAAACATAAAATGCAAAATCAACAGACTGCATATACATAAATAATAACTAGGTAGAGGATATATGTAAGAGAAAGCCCCACTTACAAAAGCAACAACAAATATAGTCTCTAGAAATAAACTGACAAAAAATATGTGAAATCTACATTAAAAAAAAATTATAGACCTCCCTAAAAAATATAAAAGTAGTCTGGAACAAAAGGAAAAGCATCCTCTTGGATAGGATATCTCAACATCATGAAAATGTCAGTTCTCCCTAATTTGAAAATTTTAAATGACCTCAATAAAAATGGCAACAAGGTTTGTTTTTGTTTTTCTGGAGCTAAAAATGTCGATATTAAAGTTCATATGGAAAAATAAGCAGAAAAGAATAGCTAGAAAAAGACCAAAAAGGAAGAGCTATGAGAGGACTAGAACTTCCAGATGTTTAGACATACAACAAAGCCTCTAGAATTAAAACAGTGTGGTACTGGAGCATGAATGGGCCAAAAGACCAACAGAATAGAAAGTCCAGAAACAGACCCAATTACACATTGTAATTCAGTATACAGTAAAGGTGGTTATTTCCAAAGTACCGGAACAAAGACAAAATTTTTAATAAATGGTGTTGAGACAACCAGATAGCCCTTTGAAGAAAATAAAAAATTTAGATTTATTTTTCATCTTATACACAAGAATAAACTCCAAATGAATCAAAAATCTAAATGTACAAAATGAAATAATGTGACTACTAGAGGAAAACGTGGATAAATTCCTCTATAACCTGGTTACAGGAGAAGGCTATGACTCAGAATCTGAATGCAGCAAAAATAAGAGACTGATAAATTTGACTGCATAAAGAAAATAAACATTTGCTTCTCTAAAAAACACCACAAGCAAAGTCAAAAGATAAAGGACAAATTGAGAGACAATATTTGCAATAATATCACAAGTAAATGCCTAATATCCCTAATATATGAAAAACTTTTAAAAATTAAGAAAAAAGTACCAACATTTATATAAAAAATGGGAAAAGGCACTAACAGAACATACAACACACAAAAATGGACTTTAAACATATGAAAAGATGCTCACTTCACTCATAAAAAGAGAAAAGCAAATTAAAACTGTACCAAGACAACATTTCTCACTCATCATATTGGCAAGAGCTCCAGGGGTGGATGACAGATTCTGTTGGTGAGGCTGTGGGGAGCCAGGAATTCTCATACATTCTTTATGGGAACACAAAATGGTAAAACCAAAATGGATCAGAGGGGAAAAAAGAGTTCTTTACACTATTTTTGCAACTTTTCTGTACACTTGAAAGTGTATAAAAAGCTTTTAAAAAAAAAGTGAAAACAGAAGGGGAGAAGTCACAGTGCAGTGTAAGTAATTATCTTCAAACAAATCCATGAACTCTGGCTGAGAACTGCTGTGTGGATAAAGAGCTGCAGAGGGTGAAAGCTGCTGGCGGAGCTGTGTACTCTGTAGATGATGCCACCTGCACACAGAGAACTCACATCCTACTGTGAGCATCGTCCAAAGAGTGACACCACCTTAAACATCTTGGCACCCCTAGCACACAGCACCTTGCCTGGCACAGACTGGGCCTTCGTCAATGAAGCAGAACATCTGATGAATGATTTTGTTGACAATTTCATCTCACAGAGAGTGAAGGAAGTGATAAGGGGATCCACCACACTGAGCTTATTTTTGATTTACAAGGAAAGCTGCTGACTATGTTCACATGACAGAAACTCTTAGGAGAAAGTGAACCCAGCAGGATGAGTAAAAGAGAAGGGAATGCTGGCACAATCAGACACATGCTCTAACACTTAGGAACACATCTCAGAACATTTAGAGAAAAGAGGAGATTTCCAAGGGAACTAGCACATGACTGAGGGATGACAGATTCTGAAGCATGAAATGCTGACCACTTCATGCCCCAGTAAGAAAGGAAACATTTAAAGGAGTGAGTGGTAAGATGACATCACAAAGAATAATGCAAACCTATCAGAAAATGCTAAAAAAGCTAAAGCACAGATTGGGCAGCAGCCCTGACAATAAGGACTCTGTGTGGAGCCAAAAGAATAAGGGCAGGACAGCAAAATCGAGTAAAACTGTATAGCAAAAAACACAGACTCGCTTAACTTCCGTTGCTTCCTCCCTCCTGTCTTCTTGCATGGAGGATTACCTCCAGAATATTTTCACAATAGTTCCTCTTGAGACAAAGAAAAGTAAGACAAATGCTGGTCTGTTTATAAACTCCAGATACTCCCATGAAGAAAGCAAGAATGGCAAACCTGTGCTGATCAGCCACAAATACACCTGAATTCCAAATACTAGAATTGTGCCAATCACAATTGTGAATGGGCCACAGGAGGACAAAAGCCAATGAGAGGTAAGTGTCCACTCCTAAGTTGGGCTTCAGGGAGATGGAGTGGGGAGGTGGCCTGTTCAAGTGGGTGCTGTCAAGGCCAAGGTCTGGAAAGTTGGTGGGCTGCTTCCATCACGTCCTGCTTCTTCAGACGATGCTGTAAAACCCCCACAAAAACAAGTCACTGAAAACACAGACACCAAGCAGCCACGCCTCAGTCCGAGAGGTGCCACTTCCACATTTTTTGCCTGCTGCATGCATGCCCATGTTGAACATGGACCACAGGGGTACCCTGCCTTGGGACCAATGGTGGGAAATGCTGCAGAGGAAGACAGGCATTTTGGGGCCTCTTTCCTTATTCACACCTACACCTGATAAATGAGGTCTTTTCAATTCTCAATGCTTGGTGTTAAAAGTGCTCAATTCAATTGGCCCATACTGATGGGACGAAGAGGATTCAAATTCCTCTAGGTGACTCAAAAGCCACTTGTGACATTAAGAAGTACTGGTAATACCAAGGTCAAGGTTCGGATCCCTGTATTTGCCAGCCACCCAAAAAAAACCAAAAAAAAAAAAAAGGTACAAAGGCAGCACTTCCCTTGAAAGTCAAGGAGGCAAGGAAAGTGTCCAGAACATCATCAGGCTGGGGCTGGACAGTTTGTATTCTCCAAAGTGAAAATACACACAGGCATTAACAAAAGGCACTAAAAAAAATCATGAACTGCCTTTATTACAACATGGTCATTGATGCCAAGAGAGCTATGGACCTAAGTGTGACCTGTCAGATTCTGCTGAAAGACGAGGGAGCTCCTCCTTCAACTGTATCTACGTTAGTCACTAAGGATGGGAACAACGACAAAAATTATGAATGGATCATCTACAAAATAATAAGCAGATTAAAGTAAAATTGTGTCTTGCTACAAATGTATACAACTTAAGTAAATGTTTACTGTGACATAAACATTCATCGAAAGTTTTATTTTGTTTTAAGGGCAAACCTCAATGTATTTTTTTGTATTTTTGGTCTGTTTTTGTGTTGCTATAACAGATACCTGAGACTGGGTAATTTATAAAGAAAAGAAGTTTGTTTGGCTCACAATTCTGGGACAGCTGCATCTAGAATGGGCCTCAGACTGCTTCTACTCATGGCAAAAAACAGCAGGGCAGCTGCCAGGTGCATTACCCATGACCCAAAAACCTCCCAACATTGCCACACTGGGGATCAGACTTCAACATGAGCTTCGGAGAGACAATTGTTGGGGGGACAAACATATCCAAACACTATCATTCTGCATCTGACCCCCCAAAACTCATGTCCCTCCCACATACAAAATACAATCACTCCATCCCAATAGTCTTAAAAGTCATGGCTTGTTTCAGCACCAACTTAAAATTCCAAAGTCTCATCTGAGACCAAAAGCAAAACTCCTTCCAGCTGGGAACCTGTAAAAATCAAAAACAAAATTATCTACTTCCAAGATAAAACAGTGGAACAGACACTGGGTACACATTCCCATTCCAAAAGCGAGGAATAGGTCAGAAGAAAGGAGCAACAGGCCCCAAACAAGTCCAAATCCCAGCAGGGAGATATGAAATCTTAAAGCTCCAAAATAATCTCCTTTGACTCCAAATTCTGCATCCTGGGCACAGTGAGGAATTTGGGGCCCCAGAGCATCAGGCAGTCCTGCCCCTATGGCTCTACTGGGCTCAGCCCACTGAGCTACCCTGGTGCCTGCAGCTATTCCAGACAGGTATTGCACATGACCAGTGGCCCTACAGTTCTGGGGTCCTGGAGGCAACCCCATCCCCATGGCTGTACTAGACATTGTCTGGTGGGGCACTCTCTGTGTGTGCTCCAACTCCACATTTCTGCTCAGCATTGATCTAGTCACAGATGCCTTCTGTGACAGCTCTGCCCATGGGGCAGGTCTCTGCCTGGGCCCCTGCCTTTTCCATACATCCTCTGAAATCTGGGTCGAGGCTGCCATGCCTCCACCTCCTGCATTCTGCCGGCCTGAAAACTTAATACGCATGGACGCCACCAAGGTTTCCCTATTGTGCTCTCCAGACTGGGGCACAAAACACACTTGGGGCCGTTTGAGGCAAGGCTGCTCCAGCAAGAGAGGCTGGCATGCAAGGAGCAGTGTTCTGAGGTGGCATAAGGCAGTGGCACCAAGCATCTGCCCCCACCACACACACACACCCCATCCCCCCAACAATTCAGTCCTCCTAGGCAGTAGGGTCTGTGATGGGAAGGGCACCAGAGACTTCTGAAATGCCTTCCAGGCCTTTCTCTGTCTTGGCTGTTAGCATCTTGCTGCCTCACAGCCATACTAATGTCTTTGGCAACCAGTCTCTCTGCTGCCCCTTTGGATTTTTCTCCCGAAAACGCTCTCTGCTTCATTACCACATGGCTAGGCTACAAATTTTCCAAATCTTTACGCTCTGCTTCCCTTTTAATTATAAATTAAGGCTTTATGTCATGCCTTTGCCACCATAACTGAGTGTAGGCTGTTACAAGTAGTAGCCTTGCAGCTGTCTGAATGCTTTGCTGCTTAGAAATTTCTTCCAGCAAATATTCTAGTTCACAAATCTTAAGTCCCACCTTCCACAAAGTCCTAGGGCATGGACACAATGCAGCCAAGCTCTTTGTTATGGTGTAGGAAGTGTGAACTTCTGTCCAGTTCCCAAGTTCCTCATTTCTACCTGAGACCTCATCAGCATGGCCTTTACTGTCCACATCTCCATCCGCATTCTGGTCACAACCATTTAACTAATCTCTAAGAAGTTCCAAATTTCACGTGTCTTTTTGTCTTCGTCTGAATCCTCCAAACTCCTCCAATCTTTGCCCATTACCCAGTTCCAACGCAGCTTCCACATTTTCAGGTATCTGTATAGCAACATCCCTTCCTTGGTACCAATTTTCTGTATCAGTCCAGTCCATTTTTGTGTTGCTATAACAGAATACCTGAGGACTGGGTAATTTATAAAGAAAAGAGGTTTATTTGGCTCACAATCTGGGACAGCAGCATCTGGTGCGGGCCTCAGGCTGCTTCTACTCATGGCAGAAAATGGCAGCCAGCAGGTGCAAGGAGATCACATGGCGAGAGGAAGCAAGAGAGAGGAGAGGTGCCAGGCTCCTTTAAACAACCAGCTCTCACAGTAACAGAGCGAGAAGTCACTCACTACCCCTGCCTCCCTAGGGACAGCATTAATCTATTCATGAGGGATTTGCTGCCATGACCCAACACTGCCACACTGGGGATCAGATTTCAACATGAGCTTTGGGTGGGGGGACAGAAGTAGGGGGACAAACATCCAAACTATATCACTCAAAAATCTTCACTATTGGCTTCATATAACACTCCAGTGATCTAAATTATATTCCATCATAACTTATCCGACTCCTACAGTTCAGAAGAGACACTGTAACCTCTGCTTTACCATTTTACCTCGTGTCTCACTGTGGAGACACCCATTAATTGACACCCATTACTTTTCAGTGGCCTCAGGGGATCAGGAGGGATTCCAGAGCCCCACAGAGCTTGCCAGGCAATAATCCAAATGGGGCAGGAAACAAGTTCCAGCAATTTGGTCTCATTTGAAGCAAAACAAAGCCAGGCAGAAAACAGGCCCTCACAACACAGAAATTACAGACCAGAAGATAAGGAAGATGGCTCCCTTTCCTCATCTTGCCAAGACTCACGGAAACAGCACCCAGGGCAGTTGTTACCACCGATGGCGATAGCTAGGAGGTAATTTGATTCTAATAAGAGTTACCAGTACAGAAGTTTGTGGACACTGTGCTTTCTTTACATTTCAGCCAAATAAAGGTTATCTGTGTAATAAGGAAATTCCCACTTGCAGTCCCACAGCTCACCGAGCAGGTTGGAAAGGTGCGGATCATTGCTGGGGAAGGATGGAGTACAATCTGCAGGCTGTGAGCCTGCCTTTGACGTGCCCTGCCTGACTGCTGTAACTAGAGATCCCAGAAGAGCCTGGAGTTGTGGTTTGGCAGTTACTTTCTTTTTTTTTTTTTTAAAACTTTGCCTCTAGATTCATATTGAAAGCCTAGAGAGTACAGACTGCCATCTATTTTGCAAGAATAAAGCTGTGAACATTCCCGTGATAATGAAAACAGTTTCTGTGACCAATCACAAGCGAGCAAAATGCTGATGTGAGTGAAATTTACAATGCTCTGTGTAAATAATATTTAAAATGGGAAAGTAATCATCTTACGTGTTGCTAATTTAACAATAACATGCAGCTTATGTTTTTTGTGTGCTTATTCTTTAACAGTAAAAAAGAAGAGCTCTGGTGTGCTAGTGGTGAGGAAAAAATAGACTACATGCTTAACGTGCACTGACAAAGCAATGTAGCAATGTAGTATTTAAAAACTAGTGTCAGCAATGTAGTATTTAAAAACTAGTGTCATTTTATATTGAGTTCAAAATCACAGGAAGTATCCTACCATGTTGCATTTGGTATTGGTGACCGCTGTGGATCGAACGTTCCCCCAAATCTCACTGAAGCTTGACCCCCACTGTAACAGTGCTTAGAGGGTAGGAAATCTGATTATGGTATTTGAAAGGTGCGGCCCGTAAGAGGTGATCAGATGTGAGGACTGTGCCCTTGTGAATGGATTGATCCATCCACAAAGCAATGGGCATGGTTCAGACGGCTTTGTAAGGTAAGAGAGAAGGTTGGCTCTCTCTTGCTAAAGCCATTCTTTCCCATGTGATACCCTGCGTTGCCACTCAGAAGGCCTTCACCAGATGCACACCCTGGACCGTGGACTTCCCAGCCTCCAAAACTGTAAGAAACAAATTCATTTCTTTATAAATTACCCAGTTTCAGGTATTCCGTTATAAGCAAAAGAAAACAGACGAGTATACTAAGAGAACATCTCGAATTGCACACTCATTTTTGGGCTTCAATTGTAATACAGGGACTGAAACACTAGAATGTCTCCCCAGAGGAGGGGGCCCAGGATGGTGAGGGGTCTAGAAATAATGCCATAGGGTTGAACAGCAGGGAAGGGAGGGGGTGATCGACAGAGTGTGCATAGCATGGAAAAGATAGGAAGGGCTGTCCTATACAAGAAGCTTCATTCTATGTAGCTCCGGAGGGCAAAGCTAAGATCGGTGAGTAAAAATTATAAACAGTTTTGTACTAATAGTTTTCTAACAAGCATACATTCCCACTTTGACAGGCAGTGAACTCCACATCACAGGAGGCAATCCGTCCACACCACATACTCCTATCCTCTCTACGAGGGTAGGCCAGATACCTTCAAGCTTCCTTCAAACTCTACAATTCTGTGATTTTCTTAAACGTACAAGTTATTTTTAGAATTAAAACATCAATGGTGAGTCTTAATGATCTACCATCAATAAAAAATAAGAGACTTGACTACTGGGTTTTTCAGATTGTAGGTATCTGTTGTCTCCACTCAAGAATTGGAAATTTTGCTCTGTTAACATACCACATGGTGACCCAACCTTTGTTCAATTATATCTTAGAGACAAGGTAAGGAACTCCAGTCCCATTTCAACCTCACCATGGGACACACAGTTCTTGAACACATAAAGAGCACGGCAACAGGTTTAGTCCCAAAGAAGCTGTCTCTGTGTTTTCGTTCATTTTAAGTTAGTGAAACTGAATTTCATAACGTTAAGCTCATTTCAAGGTACCTAACACTCCATACATCACCTATTAAACTTAAAAAATTTTGCACAGTGAGAAAGATCCAGAAAGCAAACAGGAAAACTTACTCAACCACAGTCCACAGCACTGGAATTCTAATTTTAAGATCTGAATTTTCAGAAAAACAAGCCAGGAGTAACCATGATTGCCTCTTGACTGCTTCAACCTTCATGGATGCTAAGATTATAGTCACTTTGCATTGATGGCACTCCAGGTCTCAGAACTGACTCTGATACCCAAGTAGGCCAGGACCTCCAGGAATACAACTCCCACTACTAAAATGTACTGAGAGCTTTACATGCCAGGCACTGCATAGCCCAAGGGCTCTTCTTCTACCAGCTCAGTTAATCCTTCCCTAGGAAGTAAATACTATTTTTATTATCCCAAGCTAATTGGGGTGAGTTTAAGCAATCTGGGCATGGCAGATAAACAAGGAGCCAGAGATAAAGATCAGGTTACCTGACTCCAAAGCCCATGCTCTTTCTTATCCAGTGTCACACTCAGCACCTCCAGCTCAACACCACCACCAAAATGCTGCGCTAAAGTTCCCCAGGTTCCAGTGGCTGCCTGGGACACAACCCTGTTCCCTGGGTACAGCATTAGCCCCGAACTGCCACATCACCTGCAACTGGTCTCAAGCTAAGGATGGTAGGAAAGGAAGGCACAGACTGTGACTTACTTTATCTGTAACTAGTAAAAATACATTAAAAGAGAAAGGGTCCCTACCCAAGCAATAAAGTATAACTCTGGGCCTGTTAAACTTTTACTCCAGCAAGCATTCTGAAAGCAATGAATTCTGACCATCTTTGCTAAGAAAACTACTCAGTGGGACCCTTGGCTGTTTTGGACATAAGCTGGCGTCAAAGAAATTCTCTCAAGTGCTTCTATAAAAGTGAAAAACAGTGAAAATCCTTTGTAGAATCAGCAAATACCAACTTGTAGGCAAAATACATGGATTCCAGAGGTAACTCTTAACTTACTCTTTAGCTAGACAGTACTTCCTATCACCAGAAATTAAAAACTGCACAGTTGCTTGGCCTCACACTTGAGCCACCAAAAGTCTTAAGCCCTCATGACTGCATAGGAAATTTATGAGAAAAGGGGAGGAACCCTTCACAGCCTACTTCCTGTCATCGGCTATCTGCCACTTCACCTGGAGAGTGTTGCAGGCTTTTGAGAGCTGGCATGGGAGCACAGGCGGCAGCAGAGGAGAGCAGCCGCTCTGGGTTAGGAGATCTGGTCTGAGGTGTGGCGCTGCCCTTTATCTGTGCAGGCACATCTGCCTACTGTCTCAAATGCCACAGCGCCTGCAGTCCTAGCCAGGGGCGAGCACAGGGGCAGGGGGAATGCATTAGGTGGATTTTCCTCCCCACGATCCCGTCTATATTCTCATCCTGCAGAGATATCACTTGTCTGTGAGGGAAAGGAGGGTAAGGAAGAAGAGAATGAAATGTGAATTTAAGATTTCATCAGCACACCCAAGGAATTGCTCCTAAACGGAGGGCGAGGAGGTCGGGAAGCACATGCAGACGTCAGTGGCTTCTTGGCAAAGATAGAAAGGCGGGACCTGTGCTTACCTGACCACTGAAGGACTCTTTCTTGGCTGAGCTCTGAGCTGGAGCAGGACTCTGGGCAGGCGACAACCTTGAGGGGCTCTTCTTACTCTGAGGCAGCAGCGAGGACAGGAAGCCCACACGAGGTGACTGGGAGAGGGAGGTGTTCCTCTGGCTGCACACCATGGCTCTGGTCAAGCAGACACACCACAGGGTCACAGGGCTGGGGTGGGATGCAGGAGAACCTAGAACACAGACCTCCTGGGCTGTGGATGATGCTAGTGACCAGGCCCTAGCCAGGTGCAGGAAGCTGGGTTGTAAGGTGGCATTAGCTTTGGTGCCACTGCTCGTAGAAAGGGAGCTGGCAGCTTATCTGGCACAATGGTGAGATCTGCAGCTCTTCTTTCAGGGCCACAGGAAAGCTCAGAGCTGCCTTGTCTGGTAGCCACTTGCCACATGTGCCACTGAGCACCTGAATGTGGTCGGTCCAAATGGAGATGTGCTGGACATGTAAAACACACACTGGAATTCAAAGACTTAGCATGAAACAAGTATAAAAAAAGGTCATTAATATTTTGTTTATATTCACTAAACATGTCCTATAATTCACATGTTGAAAGGATATTTAGGACATCCTGGACTAAATAAAATATATCACTAAAATTAACTTGTTTCTTTTATTATTTTTTAATGTAGCTATTAAAAAATTTTAAATTACATCTTCAGCTCACATTTTATTTCCATCAGATGGCACTGGCTCAGAAACTAGAGCAGTTTCATTCGGTACAGCACTTGGCTATGTGTAGGTCTGGAATCTGCTGCCTGGGTTGTACCCCGACTCACCACCAATCAATAACTGTGTCCTCTGTCTGTGCCTTTGTTTCTTTTATTATTGCTACTATTATTATCATCACTTCAGGCTTCTGCTTTAACTGGCTGTTTTTTCTGGTCACTCAAATACCACTCTCCCGATCTTCCTACCTCTCTAAACCCTCGGGCAGGTGCATGCTCCTACCGAGAAACGAATCCAACCTGTGACTGCCAATCTTCCCATGCACAAGGCGCTCCTTCCAATGCACAAAAACCTCCTGAGACTTTATGATAGTGGCTGTGTTTTATTTATCCAGGCTACCCACATCTGGATGTGCAGTGCCCCTCCCTCTGGATGGAGCCAGAGGCTCGGAGGTTGGGAACAACTCCTGGAGGACAGTAGAGGCCATGGGAATCTTCCTCACGTGTGCCAAGGAGGCTCTTTGGCAATTCTCCCTCACCAGGCAGGGGGGCCACTGGCAAGGCAGGGTCAGAGTGAACCTCAAGACTGAGAGTGGAAGATAAAGGAAAGAAGGGAGCCTCCGCCTTCCCACCCTCAAGCCTTCTTGCAGACTCACAGCTCTGAGTCCCCCAGGCGGTCCATACTGGAGACATAAGGAGGCAATCTGTGTTGGACCAAGGCCTCTTCCTCTTCTGGCTGTTGCTCCTCTTTCTTCAGTCGGTGGATTTCAGCTTGCAATGCAAAAAGCTACACAGGGGTGGGGCTGAGTTAGCCGATGATCTCACCTAATCTTCCCTCTGCTGAGGAAGATTTCTACACACTTCACATCCAGACCCAAGCTCACTGGTGCAAAGGGCCACTCGCCCTCAGCCTCAAGGTGCCCTTCTCTCTGCTCACGATAGACTGGACAAATGGAAGAGTGTCAGCTGGTACTGGATTACAGTGAGCCGAGAAAACCAAAAACCATCAGAAATCAAACCCACGTGTTTCTTCCTGAACTCACTGAGAATAATAGCTCTACCCAGTCCTACTTTGCTCTTTGCAATCTACAAAATCAGGCTCTCATGGAGAAAATGTTTAAATGAATTATAGCATTTTTCACCTGTCTTCTAAAGAAAATTAGACATACACACACACCCAAAACCCAAGAATCTTAAATCCCTAAAACTAAGCAGCTTAGAATCTTCCTTTTCCTGCCAATATCACCAATAGAGATCTTAACTATAGGACAGAGAAGTGCTCCTCAGGCAAAATGTGAAGGCAAATATGGGTCCTCTGGCCCCACTGTTTCATGTAACTAGAGAATATATAGCTAAGTGGGAACAATAAAACTATATCTGGGTTATAAACAATATATACGTGGCTGTAGATGTGTTAAAGGACTAGGAAGACAAAGCAGACATTTGAAAACAGGTTAGTCGTGAGACGGCACAAATGCATATAGTCTTTTTCTTCTTAAAGTTTCATTACTGTTACTATATTGTTTACATTGTACACGATTTAAAATATGAATTTAACCTCTGGTTTTCAGAGATTGTTAGTCTCCAAATCCCCAATGCTGCCTTACTGGTGACTCACTTTCATCTGACCACAGTTCAGCTTTCCTGTATTTGCTCAGCCCTCCACTGCCGCTACCTAATTTCACACACAAAAAGCAGAAGTACTTCCTGAGAAGTAGGCCTGTTCAGAACAAACCTTCTGGCGCAGAACTTCATTTTCTTCTTGAACCTGGTTGGTCCTCTGACACTCCGCATCAAAGTTCAGGATCATGGGAACTGGTGCACAAGGTTAAAGAATAAGCCTGCCTGTGAGGCTTTCTTTAGGCAAAAGGTCAAAAATGCTATAGTTCATTTAAACGTTAAAAGTCCTTCGCACGCTCTTGACACAGCAGCAAAACACTGAGCATGAGACACAGGAACAGAGTGTGCAGTGAGTGCTATGGGCTCTTCACAGCTTTATGAAAGATGTTCTCCCTGGTCTCTGGGCCTGTTCCTCCAGGTCTGGCCTGATTTTGTTTGGACAGACTCACAGACACATAACAATCTGCCTAGCCAGCCCACAAACAGGACATAAATCTAGACCTGGGCATTTTCTCCCAAGCACCAGCAGTAAATAGCTAGGACCCAGCAGGCTTCACAGCAGTCTAACCTTTAGTGAGCTCAGTATAGCATTCAGCTAAAAGCAACCCTGGAGGCTAGAGGCTCTGCAAGCACTCTGCCAGCTGGGCAGAAGGCTCGGCCACTGCCTTCACTCCCTAGATGGAACCTCTCCCTGGCACAGAAGAGAAAGCTTTCTGCAGACTGCACGGCCACACGCCACCCCATGAACATCCACACTCTGGCTCGGGGTATCCGCCTTCCCAACTGCCTCAAACTGCTTCAGTCAGGAGGAGCAGAGCGGACAGGGAGGCAAACAGTAGCTCCAATGTGCATGATCTGGTTTGAAGGGCACTGTCTTGCTCTGAAAAGATCTTGGACAGCGGTTTCAATTTCCCTGGAGGGCCCTCATGATCATGCTGTAACCACCCTGCTAGTTTCGTGTGACAGCCCTCAGGATGGAGAGAGGAGGCAGGAGGAGATAAAAGGCAGACCTGGCAAGGGCAGAATTCACGCTTACCCACAAGACAAAAACAAAGGCAAAGGCAGGAAGGTACCTTCCTACCACCAGCAGAAAGTGTCCCCCAGGGGCCAAACGGCCACCTGTAGGGGGGGGGGACTGTACAGTGCCCACACACATCAGGGCCTCTCCAGGCAGCTCCATTCAAAGCAGGCTCCCTTCTCCTCCCCTAGGTTTCCAACCTAAAGAGCATGAGCAAGGGAGCTTTCCATGACAGAATGGGACATTTGGTAGGCGGGAAAATTATTCACATATATTCTCATTCTCTCTCAAATACTCATGTATTCTTAAAGCTACTCCGTGTTCTGGCAAGTTCAGGAACACTGAGGTCACTGTCAGAGAGAATAACCCAAACACGAATGCAGGCAGGAAGTTCCAACCCCAGAAGTGTTCTTTCTCATCTGCTGCCTAATCCCAGCAAAGGCAAGTGATATCCCCAGGGACACATGTATGCACAGAGAGGGTGATCTCAAGGTCGGCTGGTTCTCCAAGCAACGGCTGCTTTCCAACCCCCGTGCCTGCTGACACAAGCCCAGTACTAACACCCGTTGCTGCCACCATGCATGTCAGCTATTAGTTCAGCAGCACAGCAGCAGAACTAAGATTTATGATTCCCTGGCTCACTGACAAAAATAACCACAATTTGTCCAGCCCCCTCACATGACAACAATCCTTGGGCATTCTGTAGAAGAAATGGCTGCATCAAGAGTGGCGGCTACTGGTCACATTGGCTGGCTGCCTCAGAGCAGGCCCACAGCCCCAGGCAGCTGAAAGGATATGCATGCACCGAAACAGAACACTCAGGAAGTTGTGCAGGGACACGATGAAGGTGTCGGCCCACTGTCGAGAAAAGTAGGTAGCAAAGGTAGGGTTGGTGTCTGGGGATGGCAGGAAGGGCAGTACAAACCAATCTTTCCACTCAGCCTGGTTCTGGAGCTCGGTGGCCTGTTTTGCAAAGAACTCCTGGGCCTTGTCATTTCTGTTT
The DNA here is from genome assembly GCF_027409185.1 of Cynocephalus volans. Classification (NCBI taxonomy): domain Eukaryota; kingdom Metazoa; phylum Chordata; class Mammalia; order Dermoptera; family Cynocephalidae; genus Cynocephalus; species Cynocephalus volans. The sequence goes on along the minus strand of NC_084465.1, from coordinate 21,458,953 downwards.
GTCTGCCAAGACATCAAGAAGGTGGTAAGGAGGGAGAAAAAACAGGAGTTCAGAGAGAAGATTCTTCATCACTGCATAGCAGACAGCGTTTGAACGTCAGTCTGCCAGCAGTGGCAAAACAGGATCAACAAACTCCATAATATAAAGGAGATCATAACTCTTTTTGCAAGGACCTTGTTATTTCAAAGCTGGTTTAAACTGAAGTTCTAATGACAAATGCCATCCTGAAAATTAATCCCTAGTTGATGTTTGAATAACCTAATGATTTACTCCCCCAGGTCAGCTATAATCTTTACTCCTCAAACTTTAACCCATCTACATATATTCTTTAAAACACTACCCAAGCTAATGTGCTTAATACTTAAGGGGAAATAAGAAAAGGGAAGACAAGTAAGATGATCTACAGATGATAAGAAAAAAAAAAGTCAAAAATAATTTGCACTATGACTGTTCTACTCTTTTCCATAGTAACATGCAGAATTCTTCCTCGGGGTTAGAAGAAAATCTGTTTCTGGATCAAAGGGCTCTCTCCACCAAGGGAAGCAGAACCACTGAATCAACAAGCACCTGAATTGTGTAGACAAGATAAAAGCGGAACAGGCTGGTTTTCAGTTTATTGATGGTGGGCCTATATATATCCTCCAAGCGGCTGAAGAGCCGGCGCTCCAGGTAGCTCCAATAATCCCGAAGGGCGGCCAAGTCATACACCTGCATTAACTGCTGCAGCTGGTCCACAATCTTGTCCACCTGGTGAGAGAAAGATGGGACGGAGAAGGTGGTGAAAGACAGAAGGGAATCTCCCCTCACTCCACAAAATACAGCTTTTTCCTCTTAATTTTCAAAACATTAATGTAATAGCTTTTAAGTTATTTTTTGATGTTAGATATGTGGCTTGACCCTCTAGCAAGCATGGAAATGGTGTAAAAGGATTCCAGCCCAGGAAGCAAATCTGGCTGAGATCTTAGATCTACCTCTGACTTACTTAACCAACTTGGCAATATCACTTCAACTGTGGTCTCAGTTCTCACATTAAAAAAACAAACAAACAAGAAAGCTGGGACAACCTGCATGGACCTCCTTCCAGCTCCACAATTCCAGGATTCCATGGATCAGCAGGAGGTGCACTGACTGGCTCCTTCAAGTTAGGTCATCAAAGTACCCCAAAGCCCTGATACCTGCTCAGAGTGTCAACCATTACACCAGAGTACACAATCTGGAAAAGGTATTTGGATACCAATGCTAACCCAACCCCATTTTACAGATCCGGACACTGAGGCCCAGAGAGATAAAATGATTTGCTTTTGCCACTAAGTAGTCACTTTGGTGAGACAAGAAATCAGGTATCCAAACTCCCCTCCAGTGTTCTTGGTGCTAGCTCACTGCCTCTCTCAATTCACCTGCCAACACCAACAGAAGTCAGTACACACAAAAATACAAATCACACAGGTGTAAATTCCAAGAACCTCTCAGCAGAAAATCATATCAGAGCTGGGGAAGTTTGTGTTTTAAAAAACTGCAACGAGATCTTCCTCAACTGCAGAAGGAAAATCGCCAATGAGTCCCTGACAAGGCCATTTTAAACAAACATCACAGATACTTGAACTCAGCTAACCTTTTGGTCTGCAGACCCCATTGCTCCCGCCATTAGAAGCCAATCCTTGAATATTTCTGTTGCCAGAACTCAACAATCTACCCAACCCTGGCTCCTAAAACATCCTTGCCATCCTGGCCAGCAGCTGCTGGGAGGCTGGGGCAGAAAACGGAGCCCTGGACCAGGAGTCAGGGCACCTGGGCTCCCGATGCTCCCGACCCCCTGGGCAACTTCGGGCCAGTCACGTCCGTCTCAGGGCCTCAGTTCCTCATCTGAAAGCGAAGGTCAGACAGGCTGATGACTGCAGTCCCCTCCGGCGCGGGTGACAGCGCCACTCCCGCCCCGGAGGGCAGTGCTGGGGGTAGCCCGCTCCCGAGCTCCCTCGTGCTGCCTCTGCCCCGGCCGCGCCCGTCGACCCCTCACCCGGAACCCCTTCTCCTTGTCCGCCTTGATCTCGGAGTCCAGCTGCCGCAGTGTGTGCGTGAAGCCGCGGAAGAGCAGGTACTCGCGGACCAGCTCGTCAGTGCGCTCCACGGCCTCCGCCATCGCTGCGCCAGCGCCTTGAGGTGCCCGGGCGGCGAGGGACGGAGGGGCGGGGCCGGGGCGGGCCGGGGCGGGGCCGGACGCGAGCGCCCAGCACGTCACGCCGCGGCCGGCCTACCAGCTCGCAAGCACCAGAGCCCCCCAGCCCGAGGCCCCGCCCCCAGACCGGCGCCCCGCCCCCTGGCCCCGCCCTGGCCCCGCCCGGCCGTCTGCGTCACCCGCCCAGAGGGGCGGCTGGAAGAGGTTATCGCTCCTGAGTTTCCTGGCAACGTTGGCGGCGGCTTTGTCATCTGAGTTATTGCCAAGTGGCGGATGCCGCCCAAATCAAGTAGGACTGGACCTTAGAGAACATCCTAGATAGTCAGGAGGCGGGCAGGGAGTGATGTGCCCTGCTTATCGGCATTACATCGCGGAATTCTCTGTCCCCTGCCCTCCTTTTACAAAAGGGGTAAACCCGAGACCTAAAAGACCTGTGTGAAGTCACACAACCAGGTATGTCTTCAGAGCGCTCTGACTCCCCAAGGAGCCCTGCTTTCGTTAGTAAGACCAACTACACGGCAGCACTACCAAGATGCACTGGAAGAGGAAAAAGACGGGTCGCAGAACAGCATGTGCACTGCGGTCCCAGTGTCCTGGGCAAGAAGAGCATGCATATGTGCGCACACTTTAAAATCTCAGGGAAATTATACACCCACTGTTCATGGTTGTTTTCTCTGAGAGGTGAGACCGTGAGGGGCTTTCACTTCCTATTTTTCACAATTTTTTTTTGGCGACTGGCGTGTAAGGGGACCCGAACCCTAAACACTGCGCTTTAACCAACTGAGCTAACCGGCCAGCCCTACCATTTTTTGTTTGTTTGAAGTTTTTACAATGTGTACATATTTTTGTAACCAGGAAAACAGCCAGTATCTTTGGGCCTTCATCAGTAAAATGGTGACGGTAACACCTACCTTGCAGAGCAGTAAAATGAAGATTTAATAGGATAATGTATGTAAATGCTTAGCACAGTGAATAGCCCCGTTGGTAAAATGCAGTAAACGTTTGTTTCTTTCTCTTTCCGTCTAATGGTAAGACTTTTTGTGTTTGTCAAAGTACAGCTCATCATTACTACCACTCTGCCCAGTCCCTCCAATCCTGCTATAAGGAAATTCAGCTCCAAAGGGGCTGTGATCTGCACTAGAGAAACCTGGAAAGATAAGAAAGAACAAACCCCAGCAAGACAGGGTGGTCACTTGTTCTGCCCTCTTTGCCTGCTTTTGCCTGCTTTACTTGTCTTCACAGGTGCAAGTACCCCCCAGGCAACCAGTCTTGCCCTGAAGGGCAGGAAAGGAGAGTCACCTCTGTGACTACTGGAAGAACCAGACCAATTCCTAACTTGAGATATTGGATCATCAAAAGTGAACTTGGGAAATTTGGACAAGTAGCAACCAACATAACCTCTGCCTATAGAAAAGTTGTGAATAGATTTCCCTAAGGGCACCTGAAGTCTGCAGCCACAGCCTGCACCCCCCTACCTGCACATGCCTGGGCACTTCTCAGACCACAGCCTGTGAAAGCAACTAATATTTGTTTTCTGATCAACAAAAGGCAGCTCCTCAGAGCCTTAGCACAAGCTCTTTGCTCTACCTGGCATGTCTTCTCTCAGATACCCACGTGTCACTGTCTTAGTTTTTAATGGCTGCTATAACAAAGTACCATGAACTGGGTAGCTTATAAACAACAGAAACTTATTTCTCACAGTTCTGGAGGCTGGAAAGTCCAAGGTCAAGGTGCTGCAGATTCAGTGTCTGGGGAGGACCTGCTCTCTGGTTTATGGATGGTGCCTTCTACCTGTGTCCTCACATGGTGAAAGGGGCTTGGCAGCTCTCTGGGGCCTCTTTCATATGGACACTAATCCCAGAGCCCTCGTGATCTAATCATTTCCCAAAAGCCCCACCTTCCAACAGCATGACATCAGGGTTTAGATTTCAACATATGAATCTGGGGGGTACACAAACATTCACAGAAATCACCTTTTCAAAGAGGCCCTCCCTCACTATCTTGAACAAAATAGCATTACCCTCACCCACAGTATTCCTATCCCCCTTGCCCTCTTGTATCTCTCTACATAGCTCTTATGACCTTCTGACAAAACATATATTTAATGTACTGTTTGAGGCCCCCGCCAACTGAGATCTATGCTTCATGAAAGCAGAGTTTTTGTCTGTATTGTTTGCTGCTATATCCCCAGAGCCTAAAACAGTAACTGGCTTATAGTAGATGCTCGGTCAATACTTGTTGAGGGCTATTTCAGTGAGGGTCCAGCACCTTCAAGCAGGACAGCCCTATGAAAGGGCAAATAAACTCTTGTATCACTTCTGTGTGTAGACTCTGTGGGCTTCTGAACAGTTCCTTTCCAAAGCATTCCTCTTCTCCTTCATATCATTTTACTCACTCTTTAAAGATTTCTGGAGACACTTAACTGAGTTGTCTTTATGTAACTAAAGAAGCTACTAGATTCTCCAGCTCATTCATTAGCTCCAATTAGTTGATCTGATTAAAGCATGACTGCTTATGCTCTGGTGTCCGCTAGGAAATTAGAAGGTGGCCTGGGATTTATTTAAGAAGATGCTATTGGAGCTACAGCAATTCCGTTATACATAGAAAATTATGCATTGATCCACAAGGTGAACTACAAACTATTCTTCTGATCTAATAATCTTTGCCTTTGAACCTCAGAGCTGAGAGAGAAGGGAGGATGAGGAGCATGGGGACAGGCGGAATAAATATTTAATAAGCACCTACTGGGTGCCAGCTACTGTGTTTGGTATCAGGGACATCATAATAAGCAAGAGCAGGGTCCCTGCCCTCACGACTAGCTCGAGCTGGTTGGGGAAGGCAGACGACTGAAACACAAACGCTTCCAATGTAGGCGGAAGTGGGTGTCTTTTATGCCAGTGCTACCATGAACACTCCATGTGACAATTATATTTCTCATTCAAAGATTTTACAAAGTGGTATCACGGTGTCTCCCTCAGGCCTCTGTGCAGTATAATTAGCATTAATCAGTCTTTCAGAGCCTGGTCACCCCTTGGCACTGCAAGAACCAGTTCCAGCTGGCCCATTCTTCACACCATTCCCCACGTAGGAGTCTTACTGACTTCTATAGGGGAAAGGAAATGTGAAACAATCAAAATGGTCAACATTAGAGAAGGAAGTCTTTATGCTACATCCATCCCGTGCAATATTATGTAGTTAAAATTTTTGTTTTATAAAAATATTTAATGACTTGGAGAAATAGTCACACTATGACTATTAAACTCTTGGGCATTTTTCCCAGAGAAATGAAGACTTAGATCTTTGCATAAAAACCTGTACACAAGGTATTATGGGTATTCATAATAGCCAAAAACTGGAAACAACCCAGACATCCTTCAACAGCATGATTCCATTTATATCACTTTTTTGAAAAGACAAACTTTAGACATGGAGAACAGATGAGTGATTGCCATGGATGAGAGGTGGGGGTGGGGAGGAAGTGGGGAAAGAAGGGGGTGTGATTTTTAAAAGGGCAACACAAGAGATCCTTGCAGTGATGGGATTGTTCTGTATCTCTACTGTGATTGTGGATGCACAAACCTACACAGGTGATAAAATTCTATTAACTAAACACACATACATGTGTATAGGTAAAACAGGGAAGTTTGAATAAGATCGGTAGATAGCTAATGTCAATATCCTGGTTTTGATACTGTGCTCGATTTTTGCAAGATGCATTGGGATAAATTGAATGAAGGGTACATGGGATCTCTCTATATCGTTTCTTACAACTGAATTTTAGTCTATAGTTATATCAAAATGGTAAATTTAATTTTTAAAAGTAATACTGAACTGTAGATGCAATACCATTGCTTAATATAATTTTTTTGATGTTTATGTACACACACATAATATTAATAATTATTGGTTCTAGGTAATAGAGGTGTTGGATTTAATGGATTATTTCTGACTTTTTATACTTTTTAAATATTTTTCAAATTCCTTACTATGAACATATATTAATTTTATAATTTATAAAGGTACTGAATGTAGTCTTTAATCACAGCATGTTCATTTGTCATAACAACCATATCTTAAAGGTCACTCATACAAAGCTTTATCAACTAACCCCCCAAAACTTTTGAACAGAAATTGCTGCTAACCTCAGAATTTCCAATCCTATACTTCTACAATTCAGTTTTTGGAACCAAATATAGGACCTCACATCTACACTGATTATCAGTTTGTATTATGTTTCTGTCTCCCACATTCCTCCTCTGCAATGTAAAGACCTTGGGCCATCAGGACCCTGAGCTTCTTCCAGCTTTTTCAGTCCCTGGGCCTCGCACTGGCACAAAGCACCAGCTGGGAGCCTTGGTCTGTCTGTTTAAAGATAATGAGTCCTAAACACTGAACGTGAACCAGCTTCTCTCAGATCTCAACCAGTGATCATATTTTCTTGAGGTACAGCTCAAATCAGAGAGAGAACCTGCCGCTCCCCTCCCCCACTGTCTTCCACCCCAGAAGGCAGCAAAGTCCCCATTTGCACAGGGCAGCAAACTGCCAATAATGCCATTAGGCGGTCAGTGGTAGGAATCCATAGGTTTATGAGTCTATAAAATCATTCACTTTCGCTGCTGGAACAATTCAAGTTCCTAGGTTAATAAGTAATACAACCTTTGTAAACATCAGCTGGAGGACAGCACAGGGGAATTCCATATCTGTTGCCACACTTTCGAAAAACCAACTCCTGTGCCCTCTCCAATCCAGCTTCCACCTTCTGGGACAGGTATTCTCTCTCTCTCCCTCTCTCTCTCCCTGTCCCTCCCCATGTCTCTTTCCCTCTTCCTCTCCCTCTCCCCTCTCCTTGGCTTCTCTGCCAAGGCCCTTGCTGGCATGACTCCTCCCTCTTCCAATACATCATTGTCATCCTCCTCAGGGCTTCTTTTCACACTACTTCCCACTTCTGTAAGGGGTCACCCAGAACTTCTCTTGGGGAAATCTTCTATGTCTCCTTGTATCAGAATCTGGAACAATGAGCCCTCTCCAGCGTGGATTTCACTATCTTGTGCAGATGCACGTTAAGCAAAATGTCCATCCTCAAAATTCTCAGTATCCACTCCAGATTGCTCTGTGCCTGCAAGACACACCTTTCTGCAGTTTATTGCGAACCAAAAAGGGTAAAGGAGGGATCACTTTTGATCCTTGCCTGTGGGTCCTCCTCTTTGACCAGCTTTCCCAGTATAACCAGAAATGCCTCCCTAAGACTGGCCTCTTCACCAAAGAACCCAAAGTCAAGTTCAGCTGGTCTCTATACTGATTCATTTACTTAGTTACTAGTCCACAACAAGGTCAACTGAGCATGAGCATTTAGATATTTTTACGGCTATTCTACACACTAATTTTTATTTCTGTTGTATCCAATAAAATATTTGGATTTATATTTTGGATGTCATTCTTTTTTCCATTTTTTCTGGTAATTTATTTTTATTGCATTTTATACAAGTTTCAGTTTACTCAGATTGGAAATAAAAAATAATTTTAAAAGCCTGGTCCTTCAACACACATAATTTGGGAATCAATGATCTAGGTGATTTGGATGGAAGTAGTCTGCAGGACACAGTTTAAGAGACATTGAAGAATAGTTTCGTACAGTATTCTATGGCCCTGGCTCAAAATTTCAACTTCTGCTTTGAAATCCACTCTAGACCAATAGTTTTCACCCTGGTAGCATATTAGAATCACCCAGGAGCTTTTAAAATATTGATATAGAAGCCATAGTCCAAATCAATCGAATCATAATCTCTCAGGGTGGGGCCCAAGCACTGGCATTTCTTAAAAGCTCTCTAGGTCATTCAGAGGTGTAGCCAGGGTTGACAGCCACTGGCCTGACCCTCTCACTTCATCTTCTTGGGCCACTTGCCTGGCCTTCTTTTGTTCTGATTTGTTTCTTTTTGAGGAAGGCTGACTCAATATCTCTTCTTCCAATAACAATTTAATCCAAAATTAAAGCAACAAATGAGGAAGGGGAAGCACTTCCACAAGAGTGGAGTAAAGACCTCCAAAAATCTGCTACTCCATAAAAGTAATGAGAACATGGGCAAAAAAAAAAATTTTTTTTCAAAAAGTCAACATTTTCAAAACTCTGAAAATTAAAGTCTCGCAACAATCTAAAGAATATTTGTTCAAGAAAACAGCTGTTTATTGGTAAGAATGGCATGCTTTTGCCATTTTAACTTTAAGTTTTGTCATTTTTAATACGCCCTATTTCCAACTCCTTCTCCTCAGCTCTACAGTAGCCTAAAAAACCAAGGACCTTGAATGACAGTAGCTGTGAAAATCAGCAGCTGACAGTCCCTAGAGGGGATCAAATGGGATTAGACCTCCCAAAAGTGCCATCTCCAGAGAACTATCACTGTTTGACCTCTCTAACACCTCCATAAAAATCTCCATTCTCAGGGCTTTTCTTTATTTAACCTGACTCAAGCTTGGTCTGTATAAACAGTCTACCCCTAGATAATTTCTCAAAGACAGTCAACAGCAATTGTTTAACATCACAGCTGCCTGAGGCAATGCTACCAGTTGGGGCTTACAGGAAGCTGGCCAAAAAATTTAACAGGAAAATTTGTGAAATGAGATGTCCATAGGAGACACTTGAACATTTGTAAAGTTCCAACATATTCCAGGGGATCTAGAAGGCCATGCACATGTGTGCAAACCCAGAAAAGACCTGACAAGGGCCTATTCTCTCACCTCTGGCTAACTTTGAGGCTCTATGCAAGTAGGAAGAAAAGGCTAAGGCACAGTTATAAACTGCTGGAGTATTGAAGCCATGTCCCAACATAAGCACTTACCTTGGCAAAGACTCAGAAACTTATTGGTCCAATCTTTTTCAAATTCTTTCAAAAAATGGAAGAGCAGAGAACACTTTCTAGCTCATCTTATGAAGCCAGAATTACCCTGATACGAAACACAGACAAATAAAACACAAGAAGAGAAAGCTACAGATCAATATCCTTTGTCAATATAGTTGCAAAAACCCTCAAAACAAAGTATTAGCAAACTGAATTCAGCAGCATATTAGAAGAATTATATTCCTTGACCAACTAGGATTTATTCCAGGAATGCAAGAAAGGTTTAACATAAGAAAATCAATCAATATAAGATACCACATTAATAGAACAAAGAAAAAACTGCATGTAGAAAAATCTCAATTAATCCAAAAAATATTTTTGGCAAAATTCAACAGCTTTTCATGATAAAAACATTCAAAAAACTAAGAATGAAAAGAAACATCCTGAATATGATAAAGAGCATTTGTTTAACCCACAGCTAACATAATACTCAATGATGAAAGACTGAAAGCTTTCTCCCTAAGATCAGGAACCAAGCAAAGATATCTACTTTCATTGCTGTTATTAGACATTATTCTATAAGGTCTGGCCAGAACAATTAGGTAAGAAATGAAATGAAGCATTTGAATTGGAAAGAAAGAAGTAAAACTATCTTTATTCGCAGATGACGTGACCCTATATACAGAAAATCCTAAAGAATCCACAGAATAAATTACTAGAGTAAATAATAAATTCAGCAAAGTTGCAGGGTACAAGATCTACTGCAAAGATTAGTTGTGTTTCTATACGCCAGAAATTAGTAATATGAAAAAGAATTCAATTTATAGTAGCATTCAAAAGAATAAAATATCTAGGAATAAATTTAGCCAGTAGGTAAAAATATATACCTTGAAAACTATACAACATTGGTGAAAGAAGTTAAAGAAGGCCTAAATAAATGGAAAGACAGCCCATGTTCATGCATCAGAAGACTGAAGGTGTTTGTTAATGTGATAGTGCTTCCTAAATCTGCCTATAGATTCAAGACATTCCTTATCTATTTCCAAAGCCCCCCCCCCACACACTTTTTTTTCCAGAAGTGGAAAAGCCAGTCTTCAAATTCATATGAGATTGATTGCAAGGGGCCCCAAATAGCCCACAAAAAAAAAAAAAAAATTGAAAAAGAACAAAGTTGCAGGACTCACACTTCCCAATTTCAAAACTTACCACAAACCTACAATAATCAAAACATTGTGGTACCAACATTGTGGATAGACATACAGACTGATGAAATAGAATTTAGAGTTCAGTAATAAACTCATTCATCTATGGCCAATTGATTTTAGACAAGAGTGCCAAGATCATTCAATGGGAAAAGAATTATCTCTTCAACAAATGGTGCTGGAATAACTGGATATCCATATTCAAAAGAATAACGTTAAACCTCTACCTCACACCATATACAAAAATTAATTCAAAATGGATCATAGATATAAATGTAAGAGCTAATTCTATAAAACTCTTGGAAGAAAACATAGGAGTAAAACTTTGTGACTTTGGGTTAGACCATAGTATATTAGATATAACACCAAAAGCCTGAGCAACAAAAGAAAAAATAAATTGGATTCTGTCAAAATTAAAAACTTTTGTGCCTCAAAGAACACCATTGAGAAAGTGAGAAAACAACCCACAGAATGGAAGAAAATATCTGCAAATCATATATCTGATAAAGTATTTGCATCCAGAATATACAAAGAATGATTAACACAGCGTAAAAAAAATAGACCGATTAAAAAATGAGCAAAGAATTTGAATAAATATTTCTCCAAGGAAGACATACAAACGGCCAACATGAATATGAAAAGATGCTCAACATTATTAGTCATTGGAGAAATGAAAGTCAAAATCATGAGAAAGCACTTCACATTCGCTCTGATGGTTATAATAAGAATTACAGACAGTTTCAAGTGTCAGTATTAATGTGGAGAAATTACAACCTTCATATATTGCTGGTAGGAATATGAAATGGGTCAGCAGCTTTGAAAAACAGTGTGATAGTTCCTCAAAAAATTAAACATAGAGTTTCCAAGTGACCCAGCAATTCCACTCACATGAATATACTCAAGAGAATTGAAAACATGTCCTCACACAAACTTGCATATGAATATTCATGTAAATGTTATTCATAATAGCCAAAAAGTAGAAACAACCCAAATGCTCACCAACTGAAGAATGGATAAACAAAATGCATACAAAGGAATGTTATTTGGTCATGCACACAGGAAATGAGGTACTCATACAGGCTGCAGCATAGAACCTTGAAAACATTATGCCGAGGAAAGAAGCCAGACTCAACAGGCCACAGATTGCAGGATTACATGTATAATTCCATTTATGTGAAATAGCCAGAATAGGAACATCCACAGAGACATAGGGAGAGACTTCCCATGAGGGTGGGCTTTCTTTTTGTGTGATGAAAATGTTCTAAAATTAGAGAATGGTGATGTTATACAACTCTGTGAACATACAAAAAACCATTGCATTGCACAGTTTAAAAGAGTGCATTTTATGGAATGTGAATTCTGTCTCAATAAAGCTGTTGTAAAAATAATGTGGTAGCATTTTTCACCCGTCAGACTGGCCATCACTAGAATTTTGATAATACACAGTACCGATGAGGGTTGTGGGTAAGAGGTACTCTGTATGCTGAAGGTGGTAATGCAAATTGGTACAGCTTCTTTCAGGGCAGTTTCTTGCAGTTTCTACCAATATTTACTATGCACCTACCCTTTGATTTAGCATTTCCTATTTCAGAACTATGTCCTATTGATGTATTCATACAAGTACATAAAAGATTTGGTAGATTTACAGATCTGTTAGAATGATCTGTAAGATAAATTGTTGGACTGGCAAAATTTTGATAAGGTCTATTGTTTAGTTAATATTTTTCCAGTGTTAATTCCTGGTTTCCATAAATTTCATACCATGGTTAGATAAGTTAATATTAGGGAAATCTGGGTAAAGGGTATATAGGAAACCTACTATTTTTGCACCTTTCTTGCAAATCTAGAATTATTTAAAAATAAAAAGTTTTAAAAAAGAAGATATATTGTTGGGTGAAAATGCAAGGTAAACAACAATATGTATAGTATGGTCCCCACTAAGTAAAAGTAATAAGGCATATAAACGTGTATTGACTTACATAGGCACAGAGTATTTCTTAAATGATAAGAGAGTGTTTTTAAAAGTTTGTGGAATTAAAAGATAATACGAATCTTTCCATGAACTTTTTGAAGTACCCTTGTATGTCTTAAGTTGTTAAGAGTGGCTGCCTTTGGGGTGACAGGGATACTGGAGAAAGGACACTGTATCATTCAGGGTTCCACCAGAGAAACAGAACCAGTAGGAGAAAAAGATAGATTAGATGGCTGGCTGGATTGATAGATAGATAGATAGATAGATAGATAGATAGATAGATAGATAGATAGATAGATAGATAGATAGATAGATAGATAGATAGATAGATAGATAGATAGCAGATAGCTAGATAGAGATAGAGATTTATTACAAGGAATTTTCTTACATGATTGAGGGGCCCATAGGCAAGTCTGAAATGCATAGGGCAGAGCCATCAGAAGGAATAAGAGCTGATGCTGCAATCCACAGGCAGAATTTCTTAATCCTCAGCTCTGCTTTGAAAGTCTTCCAACTGATTGGATCAGGCCCATCCAGATTACCCAGGGCAATTCCCTTTAAATCAACTAATTGTAGATGTTTAATTATATTCACAAATTATCCTCACAGCAATACCTAGATCAGTATTGGATGAATAACTGGGTACTACAGCTTAGCCGAGTTGACACATAAAACGGACCATCACAGGGCCTTAAAATTTGCAGTCCACTATCTCATTCTGCTTGAATTTTTTATAATCGTGTGATGTGTGCATGGTGCTTTTTCCACTAAAAATAGCTAAATGGATGTTCCAAAAAGAAAAAAGTAAAGAGAGTGTTAGTGTTCACTGGCCATGGAGATCATGATATCCTTCCCTCTGGAGGCCGGCTCTCTTTTCCAGTCTAACATCTCTCTCTCTCTTTGCCTCAAGATCTATAGTTCCCATCACCATCTCTGTGCCTGTTTCAAAGGACACATCTCCATTTTGTATCTCCTTAACAGTTTGCAATTTTGCAATCTTTCCTTTTTTTATGGCTGAATAATATTCCATTGTACCTATATACCACCTTTTCTTTTGATCCATTCATCTGTCAATGAACATTTAGGTTGTTTCCACCTTTTAACAATTGTGAATAATGCTACAGTGAATATGGGAGTGCACAAGAGTTCCAATTTCTCAACATTCTCACCAACATTTGTTATTTTCTGGGTTTTGTTTGTTTGTTTTTAGTAACGGCCATCCTAACAGGTGTGAGATAATACCTCATTGTAGTTTCTATTTGCATTTCCCTCATGATTAGTGATGTTGAGCGTCTTTCATATACCTGTTAGTCATTTGTATGTCTTCTTTGGAGAAATGTCTATTCAAGTCTTTTGCCCATTTTTAATTGGCTTTTTTGGTTTTTTGCTTTTGAGTTGTAGGATTTCCTTATATATTTTGGATATTAACCTCTTACTAGATATTAGATTTGCAAGTATTTTCTCCCATTCCGTAGTTGCCTTTTCACTCTGCTGATTGTTTCCTTTGCTGTGCAGAAGAATTTTCATCTGATGTAGTTCTACTTGTTTATTTTTGCTTTTGTTGCCTATGCTTTTGGTGTTATATCCATGAAATCATTGACAAGAACAATGTTATGAATATTTTCTCCTATGGTTTTGCCTTAGTCTGTTCAGGCTGCTGTAACAAAACACCTTAGACTGGGTAATTTATAATCGACAGAATTTATTGCTCAGAGTTCTGGAGGCTGGGAAGCCAAAGACCAAGGCCCCAGCCAACTCAGTGTCTGGTGAGGGCTCACTCCCTCCTTCAAGGATGGCACCTTCTAGCTGTGTCCTCACATGCTAGAAGGTTCCCTCATGCCTCTTTTAAAAGGGCGCTAATCCCATTCATGAGGGCAGAGCCTCTCAAAAGGCCCCACCTCTTAATACGAGGGTACTTCAAAAAGTTCATGGAAAGACTCATATTATCTTTTCACTCTGTCTTTCCACGAACTTTTTGAAGTATCCTTGTACTTTTGACTGGAGATTAGGTTTCAACATATGAATTTTGGCGGGACACAAACATTCAGGTCATAGCAGCTTCTAGGAGTTTTATAGTTTCAAGTCTCAGCTGACTTTAACAGTATTTGTATTGCTCTTTCTCCATTTCAAAGCACTTTAAAATATATTAAACCCTTAAAATGAAGACTCCAAAAGCATCGCTGGGAAGTGGGTGCTGAGTCGTGATGACAGGACATGAGTCTGGGGAGTTTTTCTATGGAAGTCCAGTAAGGGTGGGAATTTTCACCCTGGTACCTCTCTTTGGGAGTCATTCATCTGCCCTCCTATTGCAGAAAGTGACCAGCCGTGCTGACCCAGAAAATCCTGCTCCCCATAAAGGAGCTTACTGTATTTACAGGCATTCCTGGAAGCCAAAGTCTGGCCCTATGCAAGGGACATGGTGGGCAAAAGCCCACCTGGGATTGTGTTTCAGGTTCATCTTGGCAGAAGTGCTGGGAGCCCCTAACTGGAGTCAGACGGTGTGCCCCTTTTGTCTCTGTCTTTTTCATCCCTCCCTAGGAGCCACTGTCCACAGACTGAGGGTCTTTTTTTCAGAAAGTTACAAAATCATGCAAACTTCTCTCTGGACTAAGGTAGTTGATTTTATTGAACTTAATGCCATCCAAGGAGGTTTGGAGAGCAGAAGATGAAAGAGAACCTTGGGTGTTTAGACCTTAGACAAGTCACTGGCCCTTTCTGAGTCTGGTTTCCCACGTATAAAATGGAGAGAAGATTCTTCATAGGTTCATCCATGAGGATTAGGAACACAATAGATTCTCTTTACAGGATTCATCACCCTCATTTTCTTTGGGGGATAAAAAGATGAAAGAGCTTGAAGCCCCTGACCTTTATCACATAAAATGGATATAAACCAACAATGGAGTGCAAGTTCAAAAGGCTGTTCCTCCCACCAGAAAGTCAGGGTCAAGGGACATAGAGCAGGGGTAGCCATCCTGGGGTGGTGTTGATGCAGGGATCTTAGAAGGCTTGCTGGTGGAACTGGTGCTGAGCTGGATCCAGGAGGAGAAAATGCACTCACATTAGGGGAGAGAGGAGGATATTTCAGAGCAGGTTCTGTATTACTATGTGTGTGTTGAGGGGAGGGGCGGTATTTCAGGGCAATATTATGTTACTGGAGAGGGGTAGGGGGTAGAATATTTCAGGGAAGAATCTGTTACTGTGGGGGAGGTATTTCAGGGCAGGATCTACGTTATTGTGGGGATGGTATTTCAGGGGAGGATCCAAACTTGCGGGGTGGGTATTTTAAGATCTATGTTACTGGGGGGGGGGGGCGGTTGTTTTAGGACAGGATCTATGCTACTGGGAGGGAGAGGTCAGGGTCAGAGGGTGCCAAGTGCATGGGTGTTGCAAAGGAGAAGTCTGATTGGATCCAGAGCAGTGAGAGGCCACCAGGAGGTCCCCAGGGTTCATGAGCAGAGCCTTCTGCCTTTGTAGCTGTGGGGAGAGTTAACTCAAGTAGACAAGATGTCATTTCTCAATAAAAAGATCAGGATGCTGCAGCTAAGTAAGCTTCTTAGTAACATCCCACTCCAGGACTGCATTTCTTCTGGGTGCAGAACTGCTCCCCAGGGAAGCACATGCGTGTGTGGTAGCGGTTGGGGAAGGCGCAGGGATGTGGGGAGTGACTAGACGAAAGGCTGGGGCAGTTCCAAGGTTGATTTCCAAACCTGTCTGTGTCCTTTCGGTGCAAAGATAAGGTTCTCCAAGATGGAGCCTCCCAGCCTCCTAAGTCCCTCTGCTCCCACCAGGCCCCAGCAAGACTGCAGGTGATGGGAGGTGTGGGGCAGGGCCAGGAGAGTGAGAGCGAGGAAGGAGCTCCTCAGGGCCCTCAGGGACCCTGGGCAAAGGCTACCTGACAGCCAGAAAGGAGGGGGTCTTGACCTGGACAAAATTTTGGAGTGAAATGAACATTGTAAATTTACCTTGAAAGGGAAAACAAGAATGGACTTTTTCTGGTGTTTTCCATGTGACGGTTTCTCTATATATAGCACATCGCTTAATTTAATGTTCCACCAAAATCCTTTTAAAGACGAGTCTGCAACTCCCCACAGTTAAATTTAAGGAATGTCTACCTGTGCCAGATACCCTATTGGGGCTCCTTCCTAGTCCTCCCAGTCACTGTGCAGTTGATTCTGGGTTAGAATCCAAATCTTTGTTCCACCAAAACCTCTGCTGTTTCTGCCAAGCCATGTGACCTCTGTTTAACCCCTGCCCTGCAGTGAAGTGGCTCACCTAAAGTCAGATAGCAGCAAGGGGGGACCTGGGGCGTGCCCTGTCACCTGAGGTCAGATAGCAAGGGGGCGTCTGGGGCCTGCCATGCACCTGCCCCCACCCCCCAGGCTCTGAGCAGGGCTTTTCGAGGGGCTTTTTCATGCACTTGCTCAACAAACGTGCAAGACCTCACCGGTGCTCTTGGTGTAAAACCGATGCCGTGAGATCATGACCATCACAAAATATGTCAGGATACAGGGATACCAAACAAAAAAGGCTTAAAGACATCTATGTTTGGGGAGGAAAAATGAATTTTTTTCCAAGTTAGAAGAATACCTGCTTCCTACTGTCCCAAAGAGAGAACACTTCTGCTCTTTGCGTCTCGCTATTGTAATAGGAACATGTAAAGTTCTCTTCTCTGAACCCTTCTTCCTCTCCATCCTCCATTTCTTCTTGCCTTATTTATGCCTCTATTTCCTTCCCGCCTACATATTTTCATTTTTTCCCTCAAGATACACGGCCTGGTCCTCTGGTCCCGTTTTTTAAGGTGTCTCCTCTGACCCTCAGGATAACCTTATAAGGCAGATGGCATTGTCCCCTCTGAGGTAGGAAAAAACTGGGGCTCAACGTCAGGTGAGTGGATGCAGTTGGGGGACATCCCCTTGGTCCTCCGTGGGCACCCACTGGCTGTAGGGAGCCCCTGAGGTGAGGACTGACACAGGTATCACCTCCCTGTCCCCCGGGTGACCCCGGCAGGGTGAGAAGTTCAGCCCCGCCCCTCCCTGCCCTCTCTCCGCCCTTTTGTGTCACCTTCTGACAACTTGTTACACTTTCTTCCACTGCTCACACTCCATTGGCCCGCCACCGCGCATCCTCATTGGCTGCGGCGGCCGGGGACAGGGCTGTGATTGGTCCCTGCCCCTGTAACGAGGTGCCAGGTCTGTTTTCTGCCCTGTGCAGGAGCCGCGGTCTCCACTCTGGCGCGCGAGGTCGGGAGATTGCTGTCAGGGCTGCGGGTGGCCTCGCGCATGTCCGGGGACCGAGGACGTCGTGTGGCCGGGTGCCCGCCGGCCTCCGTGTGTGAGTATCCGCCCAATGGTCGGCTCCAGAAGGGTGCCCTGGGGCACGCGAGTGCCCGTGTAGACGCAGGTTGATTCAGTGCAGTGTAGCTGAAGAGGTGAAACTTAGGTCTGGGCTCAGCTGAGTGTTTGCATATGTCATGGTGACGACATACGTATTTCAGAATGATTTTGGATTTTTTTTTTTTTTTAACGTAATCTGATATTCGTAGGGAGTCAGAGGAAGCTGCCTGGGGTTTGCAATACATCATCCAGTGTATTGTGTGTATTTGCCTGGGGTTTGCTAATGAGAATGTATCACACTCGAATATTTTGTGGAGTGATGCTTAAAGAGCTTTTCCGAAACTTGGAGAAGGTGAGGTCTTCTTCTTTTTTTTTCTTTTACATTTAGTCTAGGGAGGCTTTAAAATGTCAGCTCCAAGTGGGTTTTAAGGGGATCGCAACCCTCAGCACGGTGTGGTCCGCACCACGCCCAGCCAAGTGAGCGCACCGGCCATCCCTATATAGGATCCGAACCCGCGGCCTTGGCGCTCCCAGCGCCGCACTCTCCCGAGTGAGCCACGGGGCCGGCCCTGAAAATATTTGTTAATGAAAGTGTGCTTTGCTTAATAGATGAGAAGTAATAAAATATGGCAAGTGACAGTGTGAATCGTCACAAAATGCCCTTTTAGAAAAACGTATCAATGAAGCTGTCTTCTAACTTTGTTAGTCTGAAAGGTTATGTTTGGCAAGCTGATCTCATGAACGAGGCTGAACACAGTAATAAGTTTCAAAAAGGAAAATGCATTGAGCTATAGCCATTCTGAAATGTCTAGTATTATTTTTGGCCACAGTGCTCTGCAGAATCAATGGGCTTTGCACAGAGGGCTTTGTTCACTGAGCTGCAGTCTCCAGAATTCCTTAAGATGCAGCTTCTTAGGTGTGTGTGTGTGCTCTGTACCCCACTTCTGCTGGAATATGAGCGGCTTGTGCGGCTTGCACTTGCTCTGGACAATCATAGACTCATGACCATGACCTTTTAAAAGTGAGAACGTTTAGACTATAATCAAGTTAAAGAATTTTCCCCTCCTTTACACAGATAAAGAAATTCAGACCTAAAGAGGTTTCTTGGCTCATCCACAGTCACACGCTAGTTAACTTAAAGCTAGGATTATGACCCAGGTCACCAGCCAATCCATAATCCAGCCCGCCTTTACCTCCACCAGTTCATCCATTGGCTATATACCATCTCTGAGTGTGTCCCTGCATCGTCCCCCCAACCCTGGATTCTGAAGACCAGCCTCCTTCAAACTACTATTTCTGTACTGAGTTCCCTCAATTCCCACACATTTTAGATACCCAAACATTCACATTCACCTCTCCAAACATGCACAGTTTCCTGAGTCAGAATTGAACATCCAGGTTCTTGCCCCTGTATAATCTCTCCCTACCTTTCTTATGTAGAAATTGGCCAGCATCACCTTCAATGGGCTTTTTTCAGCTTCTCAAATGTATTGCCTCTCACTGTGAATCTTGCCAAGAATTGAATTCACAAGCGAGTGAGTGCATGGTATTCAGAGAGGTCTTCTAGGTTACAGTGGAACTAAGATGTTAGTCCTCCCCCTACCCTCTCGAGTGTTTCTCATACTCGTCTTCTTTTTCCTTTAGCTCATTCAACCCCAGCACCTCTGCTCGTCTCCATACCTGGGAGATGCTGTCTCAGTGGTTCAGCCAATAGAACTCTTAGTGATTTTAGTCTGGGAGA
The DNA here is from genome assembly GCF_027409185.1 of Cynocephalus volans. NCBI lineage: Eukaryota > Metazoa > Chordata > Mammalia > Dermoptera > Cynocephalidae > Cynocephalus > Cynocephalus volans. The sequence continues at coordinate 21,439,699 of NC_084465.1, read as the reverse complement.
AGCAGCCAAGAAAGGGAGTGTTTGAGTTAATCTTTTATGCCTGCCCATAGTACAGCATCCCGGGAGGGATGTCATCAATTAATACATGAATTCTAATCTGATTTGTTGGAAAATAAGATTAAGTTAGAAAATAGTGTGACCTGGGTCTAGGAAGCTTCTTAGAGGATTTGGGACTTAAACTGGAAATTGAAGGATAAGTTGGCTGGATAGGTAGAAACTGGGAGGTGGGGGGGACAGAAAGGGGTGACATTATAGGAGTGAGGAAAGGCCATGGGCCACGGAATGGAGGTTGGTGGTCAGGAGAGCAAAGTTTCTTTGTTAAAGAAAAAGTGAGAGAAAGAGGAAATGGGGAGATTTTTAGTTTGCAAGACTATTAAAATGTAGGCTTCCAGGCCCTAGGGATGGTGTCCTAGACTATACACTGCTCTAATTCCTTCACATTGCTTAAACTTTATAGCAGTTTCCTTAACACACTTTTCATTTGCAGAAGGCTTTTAGGAGAAAAGATTTTTGTCTTTAAATAAAAGGTTGCTTGACCTCATTTGTACAATATTAACTATATTCCACCCTTCACAATATGTTCTGTTCCCCTTTTCCTAGCAGAAGAGATAATCTTGGAATAAGGTGGAGGAGGGTCTTGCAACGAGATGGTGATTTCTGTGGCACTGTCCTAGGCAAGCCAGCCCCTCCCACAAATCACAGGTGTGATGGGACAGACCCAACTGTATTACTGCAATAAAAAGCTCTGCCTGAAAAATATCAACTTAAGCGCCTGTCATGGCCACAGAGAAGAAAACAATTTCCAAGTCAATAAAAATAACTTGGAAAGAATGCCTTTTGGGAATCATAGCAAAATCATCCCTGCTGGGAAGTGGGAGGCGGCATTTAGGGGGAGGATATTTACAATCACACAAGGTCTAATGAAGTTTAATATCTACTGGACTTGATTCTCCCCTTGAAGCAGAGTGTGAGGATCTTCTCCCATCTCTTGGCAGTGTTTACCCTGCCAACCCCAAGGGGATATTTTTCTTCCAGCTCCTGACCAGGGCAATGTGGGGGCCACAGCTCCCAGCAGCTAGCTAGGATGCTCTGGTGCTGTCCCCACTCCTAGAGGCAGGTGGGAAGGCCCACAGCCCTAGGGGCAGCAAGTAATGGGAAAGTCTGCTCCCTATGGGAGAGGCGGAGAGCTGCACCCTTATCTAGTGACTGAAACTGTCCACACAGCCATCTAGATACCTCAGGCAATATGTTTGTGTAGAAGCCAGTGGAAAAAAAAAATCCAAATTACCAGAATTGGCATTGGGAGAGCTCCAGACTCCCCATAAGCCCAGAAGCCTTTGGTATCAGTATTCTGAGACTATTGGCAAATTTGAAATCCTGGGAGGACCATGGTATTTTTATAGCTCTGTTCATGTGCGAGAGGATCTTCAAAAAGTTCATGGAAATATTTCTATTATCTTTTAATTCCATTTTCTCCATGAACATTTTGAAGGACCCTCATGGAACAATGTTTCTCATCAGCTTCCCTTTCTGTGTCTATCGAATTAAATTACCTGGTGTCCAGGCACATGTTTCTCTTTAATTTAAACAAGTAGAAAAAACCTATGTTCTTATATTCAAAAGTTTCCCATTTTTCCCTGGAGTTCAAAACCTTCACTATTTCACTTTGCTTCCTAATAAAGATTAGCTGATTTCTGGAAATTGGACGCTATAAAGGCGTAGCCTCTAGTCTAACAGAGCTCTGTAGCTGGACTGCGGTGGCCTCTGCAGATCTCGTGGCTGTCCTCCTCGGAAGGTACTGTGGTGTAACTTTCGCTAATAAATGTTACGGAGGCTTGCAGGGATCAGCACAGACAACTACAGTTGTCACCCAGTCACCATCCTCCTGCCACTGTTCTGAGAAGCAAAGCGAGGAAAAGTTGACATATACGCTGGTGAAGACCCCATCATCAATGAGAGATTTGCTTTCTGACCTAAAAACTTAAATTCCCACACTGTCTGAGTGGGTTCACTATCTCTTTGGCCAATTCTTTCTGCTAAAATGTAGTAGGAAAGTTTTCTTCCATCTCCTTTCCCCAATATTCCCTTCATGGAGGAGATTCTGTTCCCAGCTGCTATCAGCTGTGGTGCCCTAGTGGCAGCTCTCAAACTGCAAAAGTGTCAGAATCACCTGGGGAGTATGTTGTCCACACAGATGCTGGGCCCACCCAGATTCAGATCAGGTGTTTTCGAGGCAGGGCATGGCCATGTATATTTTGAACAGTCTCCCCAGGTGACTGACATATATCAAAATTGACAAACTCCTGATCAAAATCATGCATTGCTCCTGTACAGCAGGACTGAGCTCAGGGAAGAGTGGACCCAGCGGAGACCTCCCATTCTGATTCATCCAAAACCCCAGCATGGAGCTCCAATTGGGGGCTGGGCCTTGTACTAGGCACAGGGGTACAGAGGTGACGAAGAAGCAGCCCCTTTGTTCAAAGAGCTAGCAGGGCAGTGGGGAGCAGCTGTCCTCTGAGTGGTGGAGTGACCCCCGATGGAGGGGTCCATGACCCGGGTAAGAGGCCTGAGTCCCTGTCTCTCATTAAAACTATTATATATCAGTCCCGGAATCGCCTCACCTAGGGAAGGGCTCCTCATTTGTAAGCTCAGATGTGACAAAAGACAACATAATGATCATCTCCAGAATCCACCAGAAGCAAGACAAGGCAAGTCCATTTCTGCTTCTCTGTCGTCAGGTGACTTCTTGCTTTCACAGGTGGTAGAGTGCATTCCCTTCTCTTCTTTCTTTTTGAGGTATAATATATTCACAGAAAAGTTCATGAATCTAAAGTGTATACCTTGATGGATTTTTTTCATATGTATACACCCATGTGATCACTACCCAGATCAAAGAGGGGGCATTCTCAAGTTAAGAAAGATCTCACAGGGTGGGGAACGTACCTGTTCAGCTTTGAACAGACTGTGAAACCCAAGATCTCAGGGTATGGCTGCCCTCCTTGGCTACATACACTTGAAATTAACACCTGAAATTAAGAAATGTCTGGTGAGTCCATCCATCTTGCTGCAAATGGTGGTATTTCATTCTTTTTTATAGCAGAGTAGAATTCCATTCTGTAGATATACCGCATTTCCCTTATCCACCCATCTGATGATGGACATTTGGGCTGGTTCCAAGTCTTGGCTACTGTAAATAGTGCTGCAATAAACACTGGAGTACAGGCATCCCTTCAGCATGATGATTTCCATTCCTCTGGGTATATTCCTAGCAGTGGAATAGCTGGGTCTTATGGTAGATCTATCTGCAGTTGTTTGAGGAACCTCCATACCATTTTCCATAGAGGCTGCACCATGTTGTGGGAGCTAAAAATAAATAAATAAATAAATATACAAACAAATAAATGGTGGGGGGTGGGGAGGAGATGACACAACAATCACAACAATCCCTTGAACTTGTTAAGACAAGTGAACAGATATGATGTTGATGGGGGGAGGGGAGAGAGGGAGAAGGAAAAGAGGAATTGGTAAAGGGACACGAAAATCAACTACATTGTATATTAGTAAAGAAAAATTAAAATTAAAAAAAAAGAAATGTCTGGTGAGTACCACATTTGAAATTAACATGTGTCAGGGCTGGCCCATGGCTCACTTGGGAGAGTGCGGTGCTGATAACACCAAGGCCACAAGTTCAGATCCCATATAGGGATGGCCGGTTCGCTCACTGGCTGAGCGTGGTGCTGACAACACCAAGTCAAGGGTTAAGATCCCCTTACCGGTCACATTTTTTTTTTTAAAAAAAAAAAAGAAATTAACCTGTCTCTGGTGAGTACCTGCAATGTGCTGGAAACCTCCTTGGGTAATCTCCAGTGCCCCTCAACTGTAAGTCCCATATGGGTGCCTTATGATTTTAGGACTTGAGCTTCAATAACAGATTTTGCGTCATCCGTGATTTATTTTGTATCTGTTATTGAATATATTCATTGGTTTGGAACCTTTTACTTGGGAGGCTACTCCTTTCTGTCTGCTTTGGTCTGCCTTCCTTTTTCTTTAATAATGTATTTTTATTATTTAGGGCAAAAAAAAAAGCATAATATTACATTGCAACTTATAATGGCAACCCCTGGAGAAGGCAGCAACCCCAGTGGCACAGTGACACCCCAGCCACTGGCACAGCCAAGGGAACTCGAGCCACGGTTGGCCCGGAGACGCCTGTCCCAGGCCCGCCACCGAGCCACCATGTCAGTGCTCTTCAACAACCTCAGGAAGACCATTTACCCCCAGTCGGATTTCACAGCTTCAAAGGTATGGGGACTGGGTATGGGGAGGAGGTGTTTCTACATGTGAAGGGACTACGGAGCAAGGTGGGAGCTGACCTGGAGTTGCCACCCCTGCTGGGATGTAAACAAATACCTCAGACTGAGTAATTTATAAGCAATGGAAATTTATTGCTCACAGCTCTGGAGGCTGGGAAGTCCAAGATCAAGGAACAGCTTGGGTGTCTGTTGATAGCTCACCCTCTGGTTCATAGATGGTACCTTATTGCTGTGTCCTCATGTGATGGAAGGGGTGAACAAGCTCCCTCTTTTATAAGGGCACTAATCTCATTCTAATCACTAAGGGCAGAGCCCTCATGACTTAATTACCTCCCAAAGGCCCCACCTCTTAATGCTATCTCATTGGGGATGTATTAGTCTATTTCTGTTGCTTATAACAAAATATCTGGAACCAGGTAACTTGTAAATAAAAGAAATTTATTGCTTACAGTTTCAGAGGCTGGGAAGTCCAAAGTCCAGGGAACACATTTGGTGAAGGCCTTGGTGGTGACAGTAACACAGGGTCTGACACGGCAGAATGGTGGAAGCAGAGAGAGAGAGACTCTCATGTGCTCTCCCTTTAAAGCCCTTGTAACCACGTCCATGACCACCACAATTAATCCATTCATTGGAGCATGGTCCTCAGAATCCAATCGCCTCTTCAAAGCCCCACCTTTCAATTACCATAACAGGATTTCCCACCCTCCCAACAGTTACAGCAGGGATCAAGCTTCTAATACATAAAAAATCCATATCAGGGGATTAGGTTTTAACATACGAATTTGTGGGGGACACAAACATTCTGACCATGGTAGCCAGAGAATCATCTTCTTACCCTAAGAACAAGCCCAGGATCCTGGCAACCAGTTGTCTCCTGATAGTAAAGAAGGTGTAGAGTCCCTGCTGACCCAGCAGTGTAATCATGAGCCCCAGGACTAGGGACAGTAGAACGTGTGGGAGCATGGGGTAGACCTTGCTTTAAAAGGAGTGTTCAGAGAGCTTACAGTCACTGGGTTCTTGCATGGCTGCCATTCCCATTGCTTTCTCTTTGGGTCAGCAGGGCGCTGTCCCTCCAGCTCCACCCCACCCCCACCCCTCGCCAAGTCTCCTTTTCGGGCATGAGTCAGAATCCCTGAGAATCTAGAATTGCAAAACTCAGGGTGCTGTCCCCTAGCTGCCTTGGGGTCCCCTCCCAGTACCCCCCCTCACCACTGCGTTCCCTTCCCCCTCTTCCCTCATGCACGCTGGCCACACCTCACTGCCACTGTTTCCTGAGCGAGGCCCTCCTCTCCTGGCAGCCTGTTTGTTTTTGCCATGCAGTTAGCTCTGCCTTTGAGATTCTGTGCACACTTCAAAGGTCAGCTCAGTCGCTCTGTTCAGTTGCCCTGCTGCACGGAGTCTTCTTGTCCTCTCCAGTTGGAATATTCCCCTCTACTTGTAAATTTCCACAGCCCTCTGCTTCTACCCCTGGTTAGGACTTACTTAATTCTATCTTGTGTAGAGAGGAGAGGCTTCCATGCTTGTTAGAATTTCAGCACCCTAAAAGCAGTGTCGGTCTTACTTACCTTGTGTCCAGGGGGCTTAGCACACAGCTTTGACCTTAAACAGGCTTGAGGAATGTCTGTAACCCCTGACAGATAGAGGCGGTCAGCCTAACAAACAACATTTAGCATTTCTTGTTTTTGAATAATATTGCAGTTACCATTTTGACTTTAATAATGTTACATATGGGAAGGAAGGAAGGAGGGAAGGAGAGAAGGAAGGAAGGAACAAATGAAGGGAGGGAGAGAGGGAGGGAGGGAGAAGGGGAAAATTCAGAGTTGAAGTTGACAAAGCATTTGGTAAGTTTTTAAAGCATCTAGAGTGTATGCATTTAGCAAATAAAAATACTGTAAGAATAATACGTTAATATTAACCAGCCAGTTGCACATTGTTAAAACTGAGCAAAGTCTAGCTCTGTGCCTCTGTGAAAACCTGGGGTTGACATTCATTCAGACTAAGCCTCCCCAGTCCCCTTTATTTCACCTTCAAGCAGCCTCTATAGTCGTTTGCCTTTCTGCAGCACTAGTAGTTAGCTGAACAAAGTTTGTTTCCAAATACTTGGTATTTCAGTAAGAATCCATTTCTAGGATATTGTATTAGTCCGTTTTGTGTTGCTATAACAGAAAACCTGAGACTGGGTAATTTATAAAGAACAGAGGTTTATCTGGCTAATGATTCTGGGACAGCTGCATCGGGTGCGGGCCTCAGGCAGCTTTTACTCCTGGCAGAAAGCTGCAGGTGACCGGTGGGTACAAGCAGATCACATGGCGAGAGGAAGCAAGAGAGAGAGAGAGGGGAGGGGCCGAGGTCTTTTAGTGGGGAACTAACAGACGAGAACTCAGTCACTACCCTCAACCCCCAGAGAGCATTAATCCATTCATGAGGGATCTGTCCCCGTGACTCAAACAACTTCCAGCACTACCACATTGGGGATCAGATTTCCACATGAGTTCTGGAAAGACAACATATCCAAACTCTATCAGATATGAATAAAACATCGGCCTTCTGTGCATTAGAACAACTGCCTGTCCTTTTTATCGACAGCGTCAAGGGATTGACTTTGCATGTGAGGGAGCGTGGTCTCAGGGAAGGGGCTCCTGGGTCCACAAATCCAGTCTCTGCAGTGAAAGGCCAGCTTTTCAGCATTGTCTGTCTCTGTCCTCAGTGGCAGGTTCTGAGTAAGGCGAAGAATCATATTCAGGAACTGGAACAAACCCTGGATAATTTGCTGAAGATGAAAGGTAATAGATCCCAACCTGCCACCCCCACCTCCCTCCATAGGGAAGCCTGGTTCAGTTTTCTTATTGAAAACAGAGAGATCGGTTTACACCAAGTCAACAGTGTTTACTGAGGGCCTACTGTATGCCAGGCACGGTGCTTGGGCTAAGGTTGAAGGTCATGCCCCTGTCCTCAGGGAGCTTGCAGTCTGGCAGAACCAGCAGGAGTCACCAGGCTGTGTGAACTTGATGAGGTCTCTAAGGGGGTGCTGTGGAAGGCACCTGATCCCGCCTCGAGAGGCCAGAGCAAAAGTGGATGGGAGCTTGTCTAGTGCTCTTAACTCACACACAGAAGGAGAGGTGGGAACTGGGCTCTGAACTCCCTAACGCTGTCCCTGGGAGAGTTCAGGAGCCCACCATGGTCCACCAGGGCCAAAAAGGCGGGAAAGACTGGAGGGGGGCATCTGACATTTTACTCTGTGACCCTTGCCTTCAACTCCTTGATAGAATCTTTCAACCTGGAAGATGGAAATGCAAACACCTTAGAGGAGGTCAGGAAAGAATATGCCAGCTTGTACTGCAGAAATGACAGGTGAGACCTGGCAAACTCCAGGAGAATGGGAACCTGCCACTGTGTCCTGAGCACAGCAGGTGCTGTGTTAGAGCGGCTCACCCTCCTCCAGCGCACAGGACATCAGGGCTGCTGCTTACCTGTTTAGAACAGTCTTATGCTGGAGATCAATCTTTCATACTTTATTCTAGTAACACACATTGGGCTTTTCCCTGATTATAAAAAGAGTCATACTTACTATAGAAAATGTAGAAAATATAGTAAAGCCCAAAAATATCTATCATCTCACATCGCAAAGAAAATCAATGTTAATTTTTTAAAATATCCACCTGGATTTTATTAAATTTTGCACATTACTTTTTAAAGAAATGAGGTCATAGTGTTCATATTGTTCATAGTGTTTATAGTTTTATATATATATATACACACACACATATATTTTAAACCCTCAACTAATGGTTTTATTGGAGGATACACATGAAAATAAGGAAAATACAAATCAGCCTAAATTCCAAGCCTCATGGGAACCTAAGAAAAGCCAAATTAGACTTCAAAGACGAAAAGGAACCATAGTACACCCAGGTGTCACAGATGCTGGAAGAGGAACATTATTACTAATGTCACATCCAAATTTTGAAAGAGAAACCAATTTGAGAAATGTCTTTCTCATACTTTCATGATCTCATGTTTTATATTTAACTGTTACAATATCTGTGCTTTTTATGTATATTGTGTGGATATCTTCTCTGCTCTGTTCTTAAAGGATGATCTAACATCCTGCACTGCACCTTCATCCTGTAGAGCTGCTTTGACAGCAGCCTTGGGGGTAGTGACCAGGTCCCAGTCATCTCTGGTGGCTCCTGGGCATGTCCAGCTCTAACTGCCTGGTGTATATCCAGTTGAGCTCTGATGAGACAGAGAGCACAAGCCATCTTTACCCTTCCAAGAAGAGGACTGCAAACTGCCGGCTGTCCAGAGTCTCCCCAAAGCCAGACTGGATGAAGTGATTTGCTTCCTAATGTTCTATGGTGGGGTTACTTTATTTTCTTCCCTGCGCTTTTCTGTACTTTACAAAAATTTTTTAACATTGAACATGTATCATATCCTAAGGGAAATAATCAGGGGGAAATAATAAATTATTAAAAATTAAGTAAAATTTACATTGTAGACAATGTGAAAATACAGAAAAGTATCAAGAAGAAAATAACCACTTACAATCTCACCCCATACGGACAGCTTTGGTCACCATTTTGTTTGCAGAGGGGAAGAGGCAGGTGTGGTGTGTGTATGTGTAGAAGGTACATGGCAGTGTATTTGCAGACTGGTTTTAAAAATCAGACTGGGCCCTGCCTCATAATCAGCCTGGGAGATGGTCACAGTAAGATCTACATTTGCTTTTCCTAGAAGGTTAGCCAGTAATCCCGCCCCCATCTGTTATATAAGCCTCTTTTCCTAACTGGTATAAGATGAGAGCTTATCCCATGCTAAAATCTTATCAGTATTTGTGTCACTTGCCCATAGAAGAATGGCTAAATTTCTTTTAAAATCATAATAATTAGGGAGGATTTTTAATCACAATAATTAAGACTGTGGTACCAGCATAGAAATAGATTAATTACATTTTAATTAACTAATTGTCAGTGAAGTTAAGTGCCTTTGTTCAAGATCATTTGTATGTCCCCTCCTGGGAACTATTTGCACCTGTTCTTTGCCCATTTTCCTGCTGGGCTGGTGATCATTTTCTTATACAATTGTAGAAGCTCTTTATATATACAAAGAAATTAGCTCTCTTTCTATTACATGACTTGCAAAAATATTTCCCTTGGACATTTGCTTTTGCTTTTTTTGGTTTTGCCATGCAAAAATGAAGTCTAATCTATCGATCTGTTATGGCATGTGAGTTTTGGAGAATACTTAGAAAGGCTTACTCTGCTTTGAGATTAAAAGAAAAATCTTCTATGTTTTCTTCTAGTGAGCTTTCTTTTTAACTCAACATGGTACCTTGGAGATTGTTTCTATTGGTATGGAGAGATCCTGGGTATAAGTCCTGACTTTCTGAATTGTTTCCTGTTTTATTCTCTTAAAACTGTCTTTCAAAATTTTAGAAGACTCCAACTAATCCATTTTTTATACATAGATTGAGTTTTTGGTTTAAATTTAAGTATTTTATGGTTTTTGGTGATATTGTAAATGGCACTTTTTAAAATGCCAATTTCCAATTGTTCATTGCCAGTGTATAGAAACACTATTCATTCTTTTATATTGACCTCATATTCTGCATCCTTGCTAAGTTCCCTTCTTAGTTCTAGTCACACGTTTATAGATTCTTTGGGATTTTCTACATAGATAATCACAATGTCTGCAAATAAAGACAGTTTTATTTCTTCCTTTCCAGTCTGTATACTTTTTGTTTCTTTTGCTCACCTGATTGGACTGGCTAGAGCCTCTAGTATGATTTTGAAGAGAAGTGGTAAGAGTGGATGTCCTTGTCTTATTCCTGATCTTAGGGAGGAAACACTCAGTCTTTTATCAAGTGCGATGTTAACTATAGGTTTTTTATCAGGTTAAGGAAGTTGCCTTCTATTTCTAGTTTGCTGAGAGTTTTTATCATGAATGGATGTCAATTTTGTCCACTGCTTTTTCTGCATCTGTTAGATGATTATATGATTTTTCTTCTTTAGTCTGTTGATATGGTGAATTACACTGACTGGTTTTCAAATGCTGAACCAGCCACCTTGCATTCCTAGGATAAAGCTCACTTGGTCATAATGTTTTAACATTTACTGATACATATAATATAGTTGGATTATACATATTGTTGCTAAAATTGTGTTAAGAATGTCTGTCCATGTTCATGAAGGACATTAGTCTGTAGGAGCCATGTTTCTGTTTTCTCCCCCAGCCTGGTTTTGAACAGTTTTCCTCTGAATGACTCCTTGCCCTGGTGCCCAACTGAGGCAGTTGGGAAGGATGCAGAGGAGGGAGAAGATGAGGAAGAGGAGGACCAAGAAGAGGAAGAGGAGGAGGAGCAGAAAGAAGAGGAGAAAAATGCGGAGCCCTCACACTCCCCAGTCACTTTGTCACCAGACCTCATGGAATTTGAACGGTGTGAACAGCTGGGTGGGGTGGCTTGGTGCACCAATGGAGCTCCCCTGAGGAAGGGGACAGAGGCTCCAGCTGGGACAGGGCCCTGATCATGAAAGTTCTAGAATTTCCATATAGGAGGCACTCAGGGATGGGATTGGCAGAGGGGCTGGAGATATAGTCTTGAAGCTACATTTGTACACCACACACATTTTTACTTAGACTAGGTGTTTATTTGGGGTGCCTTGGGCAGAGGCTAAAGCCCCCCCAACCCCCAACACAAACACACATGCAAGACCCCTCAGGGGCCAATGCTGGAATTGCAGGAGGCTCTCCCCACGGCCAAGCCTGACTTACAGGCCCCAGATTAAAGCAGAAGTCATATCATGCCCGCACCTTCGTGGGATCGGAATTTTAAGCCATTTCCCCATAGGATGACAGCTGAGCCACCACACCTCTCCTCTTCCACAGGACAGAGAGCTTGGTGGGGCGGGGCACCAGGAGGACTCCGGGAGAGGTCCCAGGACGGCTTCTGCTCTCCAATGGTCGGGGCACGCGGAGACTGGCCAGGTGGGCAGCCTGAGGACGCGCTGCGACGCGACCCTCGGGGCTGAGAGTGGGTGCCGCTCCCGTTCCAGGTACCTCACCTTCTACAAGCAGACGATGGACCTCCTGACGGGGCACGGGATCATCTCCTCGCAGGAGGTGATGCTGCCCATCGTCTCCGCGGCCATCTCCCACCTGTGGCAGACGCTGTCTGAGGAGCACAAGGCGAGTCTCCTGCAGGCCTGCGCACAGAAGCACCTCCCGGGCCCGGCAGAGGGCAGCGTGAGGGACAGCGGGGTGGACAGCCAGGGGGCCAGCTGCTCGCTCGTCTCCACCCCGGAGGAGGTGAGCAGACCCCGTGGGGGCGCAGAGCTAGGCTCGGGGTCACTCAGCGAGGCTGCAGGGCTGTTCGGATTCTGGCTCACACAGTAGGTTTCTGATTTCCTCCACGTGATCTCGGTGACCACATAGCAGCCTGCTGAATCTCCTATTAGTTTCCCAGCCTTTCCCTGGGGATCGCAGGAGAGAAGCCCTAGAAGGTCGTATCAGTTGGGACACTTCAGGCTGCGGGTGACTTGATTATGAAACCATGAAGACGTGGACTGCTCCCATCCAGGCAGGGCGGGCTGGGTCAGTCGGGTAGCTCAGGGGTCGGGTGGCTCAGTGACGTCCCCGTGGACTCAGTTCCTCCCTTCTGTCTGCTCTGTTCATCTTAAGGCTTCCCTCCCCTCCCCACTTCTCCCACTCCCCGTGGCTGCACAAGAGCAGCTGGAGCAATCGAGCTGTCGGTTCTTCCTCCTTTCCATCAAGTAAGAGGAAGAAAGATTTCCTGTGAAGGCTCTTTCTTAAGAGTGGAGGAAGAACTTTTCCAGAAATTTCCACCACACCTCTCCTCCCCTCTCATTGGCCAGATGGCCAGCTTACTGAACCAATGACTGGCAATCAAGGGAGGATACCATTTGGACCAATCAGGCCCAGTCCTTGAGAGGCGTTCAGTCCCACCCCAAGGAGCACTGCTGCAGCTCAGTGAGAAGGAGGTGACCACAACTTCCACTACAAATGCATTTCTTAGCATTTAAGCAGAGCGTCAGGTGGCATTAGCAGTCACCCAGCACTGAGATAAAAGCAGGCCCACGGCTGCTCTTCCCGAATTAGGAGAGTCTCAGAAGACTGCTGTTCCCACAGGGCTGGAGGCTGCCCTCGCTCCTGTACCCCTGGGGCAGGCATTTTTCTACTCTCTGCACATGTCCTGTGCTTTGTAGAACATTTAGCATCCATGGCCTGCACCCCTGGCCCTGACTTTCCAAATGCCCCTCAGTGTGTGGTCCCTTTGAGGAGACAGTCAAGCTAGTCTCCTGGTGTCTCTGTGGAGTCTTAGAGCCAGAGAGCCTCCAAGTGCCTCTGACCCTCGGGATACAGTCCTGGAATGCCCCCATCCTTCCGGAAACTTCCACAGCCATCAGGCCCAAGCCTGGAAAACAACAGATGTTACCCAGTCCTGTCCTTCCAGTTTACAGGCCTCTAGAGGGTGTGACTTGCCCAGGACACTCAGTTCCTATGTCAGGGATTGTGTCTTTCTCATCATACATTTTTTCAAATCTCTCCACCTGGGTGTGTACGTGTGTGCGTGTTTGCCAGCATGAACACTTCCTCAAGGAAGAGCAGACTCAAAGAGAAAACACCCAGAATCGAATGTCCCCAAATCATGGAAATGGCTTGTCTGGCCTCTTTCAGGGAGGGCTGTGGGCTTATGTTCTTCTGGTGTTCAGGGAAGCTGGCAGCAGATCCCCTCAGCTGTGCCCAAGACCCCTCTGCCTGCACAACTGTCCCCAGATTTGGGCCTGGCCAGGGCTGGGTGATAAGGTAAGCAGAACAGAGAATACTCACACTCAAGGCAGGCACAGAGCCATAGTGACTCCTGCTGTGGCTTCTACGTCAGTTGCAGTGAAACAGCTGCAGTTCCTGGCCCATCTGGAGAGGTTCTACTGCAGACAGTTATGTGTGGGCCAGTCCACGGATTCAGGGTCAGATATGCCCAAGAGGCCCTGGACAGTTCCTTTTAGGATTTGAGAGGCATGGCTCTGTAACTGTGGTGGGCACTCCAGAAGAGCCACAGAGCCTGGCCTGGGTTTCCCCTCCCAGGCTGGCTTGTGAGAGGACTTTGCATCCATGAGGACAATGTATGGCCTACAACTTTGGTGGGAAGATTAGTTGAGGACAGGAATGTAGGTCCTGGGTCCCTGTCTCAGTCCTGCTGGGGAAACGCGGAGCTGCTGGGCCTCTGGGCTGATGGACACAGGAGCTCAGGCCTTTCTGTGGCCCCTTTCCAGATCCTCTTTGAAGTGACCAAAGGGATATCAAATAGGACACCAGAAAATGTCCAGAAAACTAGGAGAGGATCATCCATATGGCCAAAGTCCCGAAGGATTCAGTTTCAGCAAAGCAAATTGAACGACTTAGAGGGCAGACACAAGTCCTCTGGGGAAAGAGCAGTGTGTCCTAGGTAGGAGTGAGGAGAGGCCTTGGTGGGATCTGCCAGCACCTGCCAACTCAAGGCCAGAGAACTTCCTCTCCCCTCCTTTGGGTAGCTGCCAGTATAAATGGGGTACCAGAGAAAATAAAGCACACCCAGTTAAGTTTTTAGGATAAGAACGTCCCATGCAATATTTGGGACATTTTTATGCTATAAATTTGTTTGTTCTATATCTGAAATTCAAACTTAAGTAGACATCCAGTATTTTTATTTGCTAAATCTGACCATCTGAAGTGTGAAGAATATTTAATATTCTTTAAAATTAGGAAATGGCAAGACCAAAATCTGTCTAAATAGCAAGACTAATTGCAACAATCCTACAAGTAGACATTGTTGTTGTATTAGTCCATTTTGTGCTGCTATGACAGAATAGCTGAGCCTGGGTAATTTATAATAAACAGAAATTTATTGGCTCACAGTTCTGGAGGCTGGGAAGTTCAATATCAAGGTGCTGGTATCCAGCAAGGGCCTTCCTGCTCTGTCATTACATGGTGAAAGGTTAGAGAGAGAATCCACTCTCAAAAGCCCTTTTTAAAAGGCATTAAACCCACCCATGATGGCAGAGCCCTCATGGCCTAATCACCTCTTAAAGACCCCACCTCTAAATAGTTACAATGGTAATTAAATTTCAATATGAGTTTTGGAGGGGACAAGCATTCAACCATAACAGTTGTGATTCCTGTTTTGTAGAGGAGGACTGAAGTGCTTCAGCAACTTGTTCAAGGTCACACAGCCAGTCAGTGGTAGGGCTGGGAGTTGGTTCTCCTGCAGCCTAACCCCAGAGCTCCCTTAACCTCTGTATTCAGCTGCACTGGCAAGAAACTGCTCGATTGTGGCTCTCCTGGGGAGGTTTAGATGAGTCTTTCCCAGCTATATAAATCGAGGCTCTGGCTGTTGCATCTCACGCCCGAGCTCCCACCTTCTTTAGAAAGAGGAGACACAGTCCCCAGTGCTCCCCGTACCTCTCAGCCACCTCCAGGGCTGGCAGTTTGCCCGGGAAGACCACCAAGCAGAGCCCCTAGGTTTGGGCCCCAGCTTTGCTCTGCATGCCCTTTTGGGATACAGGCTTAAGAGAGAGGGCCTGTCTACTCACCTCTCCCACAGCAGCCTAGAGCAAGCGTCAAACTGTGGAATTGTTGCTGCCACGTGAAGTTGTGTGCTTTCTTTCAGATCCTATTTGAAGATGCATTTGATGTGGCGAGTTTCCTGGACAACAGTGAGGCTCCAAATACATCCAGCCCCAGGTAAGGAAGCGGGTGTGAGAGAGCACACGTGTGTGTGTGCACACACCTGCGTGTGCACCCCTGATGTTTAGGAGCCTCTCCTCTTCCCAGATGGGTGCATAATTCAGTGGAAATTCTTGGGGATCTATTTTTTCTTGTTATTGGAAGTGGATGGTCCTAGTCTGGGGATGTCATTGTCTAGGGTGTCCTCAGAGTAGAAAATTCTTCCACCCTGGCACAGAGCTGGGACACACCAGGTTATCAGCTCAAGGTTGTGGCAACACATCTGGTACTTTGCACTGTTTTCCCAGTATGTCTTAGTCCTGCTTGTCCCTGCTTAGGGCTGCCCTGCTATAAGTCCATTGTTTATACAAAATATCATAGATGGTGGCTTATGAACAACAGAAATTTATTTTACAGTTCTGGAGGCTGGGGTCCAAGATCAAGGTGCTGACAGATTGTCTGGTGAGGGCCCATTCCGCATAGATGGCACCTTCTCAATGTAACCTCATGTGACAGAAGGGACAAGGTCTGTCTCTGGGGTCTCTTTTATAAGGGCACTAATCCCATTCATTTGGGCGCCACCCTCATGACCTACTCCCTTCCCAAAGGTCCTACCTCCTAATATCATCACATTGGAGATTAGCTTTCAGCATATGGATCTTGGGGGTACACATTCAGGACAGGTCCTTCAGATACCTGTGCTGGTGTCATGGCTATAAAGAGGCCTGGAAATTTGGTTTTTCTTCCTTGGGAGTGAGGGTGACTGATCACGTCCCTGTGATCCCAGTGAATATCTCCACTGTGCTCTTGATGGGGGCCTGGCTTACGGGTGGTCTGTGAAGCCATGCAGCTACCACTGTCCCTGGTAACCTGGCGACCTTTGAGCAGAGCTTCAGGCAAAGCAGACATCAGCATTTGCTCCCCCATCCACCTGCCCCACCCAGAGTAGACAGACTTGGGGAGAAGTGGGATCGAAAGGGAAGGGCTGTGTCCACTCCACAGCGATCTTGTAGTGACTTAAGCTCCTCTCAGTTGTGTGTGGAGTTTGATTTTGCTGAAGCTGGCTGGAAGCAGATGTTCCTATTTCTGCACTTTGTCGAGAAGTTTTCAAAGTGTACTTCTCAGGCAGTGATTGGAGCTCCTTACCCAGCTGATGGAAAAATAAAGCAATCTGTTAACATTTTTTTTCCATAGAAAAGGCAGGGATTGCTGCCAGAGGGTTCCCAAGCAGACTGTGGGAGCTTACCCCAGGAAGAAGTGAGGTGAAAATGCCAGCTGTACCATATGACTCACAGCCTGTATCTCAAAGGCCCCACTGGCACTGGGCTTCCCCCTTGTCCCAGGAAGGCATTGGGAAAGGAGCCTGCAAAACAGGCCTCCTTTCCGTGCCATGCCAAGTCTTGAGTTACGTGTTAGACTCACCGAGTGGGGGTATCTCGCGGTCTGAACTCAAAGTGTGTAATGAGCTGCCTCGGCAGCCACAGGCAGAACCGGACCATGGGGTGGTGCTGTAGCAGGAGGACTTGGGGCAGAGGAAATCTTGCTCCCTTGTTCCAGAGGCCGATGCTTAGAATGCTACATTAGGGCACAAGAGCCAGCCTCACCGTAGTCTCATTTTTCCAGGGAGTTCCGGATGTGACATTTGAGTAGAGGCAATGCAGACCTTTCAAGAAGAGCTCGGGGCTGTCCGAGAATTCAACTGGCTGTTTAGAAGTGCTTGGTTCACACTGTAATCCAATACTTTAAGAAGGGGACTGCCAAGCAGAGGTGAAAGATTAGGATTCTAAATATTTGCTGTTTCTTCTTTCTTTCTGTTGTCAGTTCAATGTTTGCCAGCTGCAACCCAGAAAATCCAGAGGAAAAGTTCCAGCTCTATATGCAGATCATTGATTTTTTAAAAGACCTTTGCTGTGTTAACACTCAGTTGAAACAGGTAGGACAGAGCAGAGTGTGGTGGGACCTCTGTCCACCTCCCTTAGGATGGCAGAAAGGACTCCTGAGGACCCCAATCACACCATGAGGGGCCACTGGGCAGACATTCATTCTCTCTGGCCTGCACCATGAATGGTCACCTTCAGCCTAATGCATCCTGTGGAGTGGAAGACCTCCAGGAAAACGGAGGAAATAGACAGAGGGAGGTCCTCCAGGGAAGACCTGAGACTGGGAGCCCTTTGAAGTAGGGACCAGATCCTAGGGGCCTGGCTCTTAGCAGGCATTTGTAAATTTCTCACCTTTCCAAAAGGCTGAGCTGGTTCAATATCTTCTGAGACCCCGCAATAATATCTGCTATCGGCTTTTGCAGGATATTAATTTCTGCTTACAAAAAGCTGACAGTGCCGCTTATGATGACGTAAGTTGTGGGGTTCTTTATTAGAAGGGGTCTATTCCTGGACGATTTCATAGGGGGCGGGGGTTATGTTTGAGCCACCAAGGGCACAGGCCCTTTCAGATTCATAGCCATGGATTTTTCTCTACTGATTCAGCAAAAATACCACTTTATTTAAAAAGGTAAGCTATGATAATGGCAGATGTTTGTCTAAAAATGATTAGGACACCTTTTTAACAGGCTAAGGCATAATTTGGCTTTTCCCCACTAATTCTTCATTTCCCTCTGCAGAGACCACTTTGAATCCCCACCTGGAGTCGGGAGCCCTTCCCAGTGGTTTGTGCCACTCTCCCTCCCCCATCTTTGGGCGACAGTCCCTTAGCAGCTGTCCCCTTTCTCTTGGACACAGTTAAATTAGTCCACTTTACCAAGATTTCGAGAATAGATTAAAGGGGAAGTCTTTGCTTTCTCTGCTTCCTTTCTCCACCTACAGCAGAAAAGAAAGAACAAGCAGGGGTTAGAGAATCCACATGAGAACTGCTGTGGGAGCTCGACCTGTACCAGCTCCTTAAAGCAAGGCATAGCCATGAAGCCAACTTTATCCAGTGAGCTCTAAGAGAAGTCTTCCATGGGAGGGGGCTTCTGAGAAAACTTTTCCTTCTTTACAAAAATGACAGGAATAAGAGAGCCAAGGGTGCGTCCCCTGCCCACATTGTTTCCCACCTTCAACCCTGATATGATTCCTGGAGTGATGACAGCCATCCTGAGGCCACACACTAAGATGCACGAGAACCAAAGGCCAAGATACTAAGGAGGGTAGAGAGGAAAGAAAGAAGGAGCCTGGGTCATGCTGACATCAGCAACCCTCTGAGCTACTCTTAGCGGCACCTAACCCACAGTCTTCCAGTTAGTGAAAAGAATTGTTTAAGGCAGATATTCTGCAGCCTAACACCTTCCTAACCCGTACAGTCTTCTACACAGACCCCAGTCATAAGAGCCCACCATAAAAGTCTGTATTTCTTAAATGTAATATATACCATCCCTTAAATGACAACCTAGTAGGCTGTTCTAACAATCTGCTTATTTAACATACTTAGTGATATCCTTTTCTTTTTCTATTTTTAGAAAAGTAGTCACAGACCCAAAATCTGATATGCCCTCTGTCCTGGAAATATATTGATAACACACAACACGAAATATGCAATTTCATGGAGATCAGGGAACTCCCTGAAAATCATTCATGAACTCCCTGTACGGTTTTCAGAGGAGACCCACATATAAGAATCCTGGATTAGAACAAGCTTTTTATTTCTTTACTCATTATTTTCCTATTTTGGTTAATTTCATTTTAAAATGCCAAACTTGTCCAAAAGTTTAAAAAACAAATCCAGATTCCTGAGGCCTCAAGATTCTCGTTCAGTGTTGTGAGAGTGGGACCCAGGAATCTGTATTTTGAACAAGCTCTCCAAGTGGTACTGGGGCAGGAGGCCTCAGGCTTTGATGGACTCTGGGGCAAGAAGGGAAATTTCGTTCTCTTCCCCATTTCCCCTGCAACTCGCCTCCACCCCTGCCAGCTTTACGGGAGGGAGTTGGATGAAACTCAGTTAGCACCTGTACCGGCTTCCTAGGGCCACTGTAACAAATGATCCCAAACTTGTGACAAACTTTTTTTTTTTTTTTTTGAAGATGACTGGTAAGGCAATCTTAACCCTTGACTTGGTGTTGTCAGCACCACGCTCTCCCAAGTGAGCCACGGGCTGACCCCTGTGACTTAAACTTTAACAGAAATTTATTCTCTCATAGTCCTGAAGGCCAGATTTCTAAAATTAAGGTGTCTCAGGGCCATGCTGCCTCTGAAAGCTCCAGGAAAGAATGCTTCCTTGCCTTTCCCTAGCTTCTGGGGGTTTCTGGCAATCCTCCCACTCCTTGGCTTGTAGCTGCATCACTCCAGTCGCTGCCTCCGTCTTCACGTGCCCTTCTTCTGAGGGTCTCTCTGTCCCTCTCATCTTCTTTTATGGACACTAGTCATTTGGATTTAGGGTCCACCCTATCCAGGATGACTTTATCTTGAGATCCTTAACTAATTACATCTCAAAGGCCCTATTTCCAAATAATGTTCCAGGTGGACATGAATTTGGGGGGGACACTATTCAATACACTTCAGCACCCAGTACCAGAAAACATCTCATAGACTGTTGCTTTCAGCAAATCTGCAGTTTAAAAATGCCTCAGACACCATTTTCAGAGGCTGAAGGAAACAGAACAGTTTGAACAACATTCAAGCACTTGCATGATGGAGACTTGGGTGTTTGGTTCCCTCCCAGGACAACTGGCCTCCTGGCACCTCCCCCTACTCTGACTCCCTCTTGGCTCAGCCTCTGCCATTGTCTTCACCCTGAACAAGGGGCCCATGTGATTCTCTAGAGACCGCCTGATCCCACCTCTCTGATACCCCTGGTCCCCGTTTCCCCATCAGCAGAGCATGGTGAATGGGAACTGCTTCTCCAGAGCAGGAAAGCCTTGGTTTGCAGAGACCGTCTCCCCATCTGACTGCCACCCTTGGGACCAGGTCCCATACTCATTAGATGGATGGCTGGGGTTAGGGGTGCTGCCCCAGGCCCAACCTGCAGGGCTAACAAATGACGGGGGACATTTTCTGCTGAGATGGGGAGACACAGGAAGAGCAAAAATTCTGGAACATACTTTATGGGGAGAGTTAATGGGGAGTACTGAGAAGTTGGCTGGGGTCATTATAAAGGGAAAAGGAAACTCTAGACAAACATAACACTGCTTCTATAACAAGTTATCTCCTAATAGGTAACCCATGTACATGGTGTAAAATTCGAAAGTTACCAAAAGATATATAATGAAAACTTACAGTCTGTCTCCTACCAGTGTCCCTGGCTTACTACTCCATACCTTTCCCCAGAAGCAACTGCCATGCCCAGTTTCTTGTACATCCATCCAGAGACATTCTACAGATATTTATATATGCTTACAAACACATTAGGTGACTGTCCCTTAGCAGTTGTCCCCCCTTTGGGGGGGCGGGGGGGCTACTATACACATTGTTTTGCACTTTGCCTTTTTTTATCGTATATCCCAGATAGAGCACTATCTCATTCCTTTTTTATAAAAACAGCTGCGTGGTGCTCCATTGGTGGGTGCACCCTGGGGTAGTTCATCTTTACAATTTCCCTGTCTCTCTTATGGGATCCTGGAAATCCCCAGGACGGGAAAGAAGCCAGTTCTGCTATATCCTTCACCCTCTACCCCCCACCTTTTTGCTGGCTGGTACAGGGATTGAACCCTAGACCTTGGTGTTATTAGCACCAGGCTCTAACCAACTGAGCTGACCGGCCAACCCTGCTATATCCTTTCTGGATGTCATAGACTGTTGAGTAAACTGGAAAAGGGACCATCCCTATTATAGCCCCCACTTCCTGGCTGGAAGCTGGAGACGAAAGTGCCCCTGAAGAGATACAGGGTAGACGGGAAGAGCTGGGCACGCCCAAGATGCCTGGGCCTTCCTATCTGCCTGGGGCCTGGAACCCTTGAATAAAAATGTAAACCTCTTCTACCCTGTGTTTTGCAGGAACCAGACCTTCCCATTGATGATGAGATGATAATGTTGAGGTGCCTGGAGACTTTTGATGATGAAGATTTGTAATGCAGAAGGGCTGGGAGGGAAAGAGACTGAACGAGGGTGAGAAGTTTCCATGTCTGAATGCTGGCAGCTAAGTTTGCACCTGCCTCGGCCTTCCGGAACTCTTTGGAGTAAACTGCCCCAGAAGCATTTTGATAGTTTTAGTTTCTGATTATTATAAGTATATGAGAAGCATGGCCCTGTTGTGGTCTTTTGGGGTTCTTTGGTATAAGGCGCTGGCTTGCTGCATGGCACTCCCCCACTATGTTCCTATTTAGGAACATAGCACCAGGTGCAGCTGAGGCCCAAGCCACGGGCCTTTCCAGAGGACAGGCAAGGTCTGTCCCTACAGGTGGCATAACACTACATACTTTCAGCATGTCCTGGGCTCAGGGCACCACCGTGGTGGGTTCTACAGAGTTCTGGAGCCCAGCTGCTCATCCTGCATGCTCTGATAGCCCAGGAACAGTGCTGGCCTCAGCCCTGTGCTACAGGATATCAGGGTGGAACCAGATACATCTGCTGCTTCTGGTATTAGAGACCCTATATGGGCGCTACAGTGAGGTCCGTGGGGCTCC
This sequence comes from Cynocephalus volans, assembly GCF_027409185.1. Taxonomy (NCBI): domain Eukaryota; kingdom Metazoa; phylum Chordata; class Mammalia; order Dermoptera; family Cynocephalidae; genus Cynocephalus; species Cynocephalus volans. The sequence continues at coordinate 21,418,117 of NC_084465.1, read as the reverse complement.
TGGACAAAGGGTGCAAAATATCCTTGGCTTTACACACTGGGGGTGAGGGTGAGTTTCATGTGTCACCTTGGCTAGGCCAGGGTACCCAGATATTTGGCCAAACATTATTCTAGATGTTTCTGTGAAGTTATTTTTTAGATGAGATTAACATTTAAATCAATAGACTTTGAGAAAAGCAGGTTACTCTCCATAATGCATCCAATCAATTGAAGGCCTTAACAGAAGGAAATTGGCCTCCCTGGAAGAAGAGGGGGTTCTGCCAGCAGACCACCTTCAGGCCGGAACTGCGGCTCTTCCCTGCCCGCTGGCCCATGCTGCAGATTTTGGACTTGCACTTCCATGATCACACAGGCCCACTCCTTTAAACAGATCTCTCTTCCCCCTCGCTACACACATACATGCATACTCTCTGGAGAACCCCGGCGAATCCACTAGGTGTGCAGAGAGAATGGGCTTGCCTGGCTCTTTACAGTTTGAAGGTCACAATAACAGGAAGGAAGGAAGGGGGCATGCTGGCACGCAGATCAGCTACCCCGGCGACTCAGCAAGCCAGGAACAAGCCAGCGTGTGGGAAAGAAGGAAGGGGTCTTCACAGAGGTGCGTGCACATAGTAGGCCCTCAAGCAACGTGTGCAGGCTCTAGCCGGCCCCTCCATTTTTGTACCAGGCCTGCCTGACCCTATGTAGTCCAAGGCTGAGTGAGACTTCATCCTGAGGCAGTACATGCCAGGGGCCCCTGAGCAGAGTGGACCTCAGCAGCATGCTGAGCTGTCCCTTCTCTCCACAGCCGTGTGCTAGGAGTGATGTCCCCACCTTCAGTCCTCAGCTCCAACAGCCCTTGCTCCCCTCCCCATCTCCTGCAGGCCTTACTGGCTATTGGTGCAGCCCAGGACGGAGTTATTTCATGAAACTACCTTCCCATGGTATTCATTCTCCCTTCCTCCCCACTGAGCACCCTTCCTCTGTCAGTCTCAGGGATCTTCCTCTGTCAGGCTTTTGCAGATGAGGCACCTGGCTCTCCTCTCCAGCTATTTGTCCTGCTGTGGCTCCCTGACGACAGCACATCATGAGAATACAGTACAGGAAAACACACTTGGAAAACTGAGCCTGGCTGGGAGGTGTCTGGAGAGAACATAGGGAATATCCTAAGTCCTACAGGTGTCAGCCAGAGGAAAGTCCATGAATGGCAGAATTGGGCAGGATTTGAAGAGCTGCGGGGGGCAGAGAAGGGTGGGAAGAAGGCTTTGCCTGCCCTTGACTGGTTTGAGAGGCATCGTGGGCTCCCAAGAGCAGCCAAGCCCAGAACCTGGGTTTGCAGCATATTTATTATAGCATTTTATATAGGCCTGACCCTATGATTTCAGGCTCACCATATCCCACACTCACAAAAATTAGGCTTTTAAGATAGTGGAAATAACAGCATGTGTATATGCTGATAGAAGTTACTAAAAGAAAATTTGCTGATACAAGAAGGAAGTCTTGCTGCAGTGAAATCCTTGAGTAAGAGTCAGGTGCAGGCTCTGGAGCACATGGGGAGGGAGCCAGCTTTCAGGGGGAACCCAGGCAGTTCATTCATCTTGAAGGAGGGCAAGAAGCTGAGGGTCTGGGCCCAGAGCTGGGAGATAGAGAGAGGCCGATGCTCCCAGGTGCCTTTCCGATTGCTTCTCTGCAGATTCCTCAGTGAAATAGAAAGTGAGGACGGAGGTGGAGGGGGGCTTAGAAGAGAGGAGGGAGAGAGAGCACGCAATGGACTAGGAAAGGTGGCCTGACTGTCAGGCAGCACTGAGGGCCTATGTGAAGTTCGTGGTCATGAATCTAAGACCAGTCAGCTCGGTTGTGTGTTTTCTCCAGCGACATTCACCTGCGCAGGGGCAGGCACAGAGAAAGTGAAGAATTGTTTCCGATCAGCACTAAGATTTTGCCAAGAGAGCACGAAAAAGAGAGAGCAGACCAAGGGCATTAAGAATGCAAGAAGGTGATTATTATGATTGACCATGAATTGAGGCTGGATGAGGAGGGAAGGAGAACAAGAGGGAGGTGGGAGGATAGTAGATTTAGATCCTGGCAGGTTTAAGGGTTATTGGACTTGGGGGACTAGCAGTGTGAGCTGGAAAAATAAGAGTTGGTGGTCAGAGAATTGCTTGAAAGTGGGACTTGTAGGAGGTGCCGTTATTGATAATCCCAAAGCCTAGTCTGAAATATGGCCAGATTATCATGCAGCCCAAGGAACTGAGAGGCCAGGCCTGGGAAGAATGAGCTCTGTGGATATGAAGCCACCAATCGTTAAGACAGGATTGTTGGTGAAAGAGACAGTGACTCGCACACTGGCATCCTCCAGAACTGTGAGAAATAAATTTCTGTTGTTTATAGGCCACTCAGGTTAGCATCTTTTGTTATAGCAGCCCAAATGAACTAAGATTGTAACCAATATAGGATTTTTAGTTAGGGACTGTAGCAGGCTGAATAATGGCCCCCAAAGATATCCATGTCCTAATCACCAAAACCTGTGATGTCATATGACAAAGGGACTTTGCAGGTGTGGCTAAATCAAGCATCTTGAGATGGAGAGACTATCCTAGATTAATTGGATGGGCCCTAAATGCAATCACAAGTGTCCTTATAAAAGGCAGGCAAGAAAGTCAAAGAAGACAGAAGAAGATGGGAGAATGAAAGCAGAGGTCAAGTGCTGAGCTTTGAAGATGGGGGAAAAGGCCACGAGCCACAGAATGCAGGCCCCTTCTAGAACCTGGAAAAGGCAAAAAATGGGTTCTCCTAGAACCTCCAGAAGGAAACCACCTGCCAACACTTTGGTTTTATCCCTGTGAGACTTCCTACTTCTAGAACTATAAGAGCACTTGTGTTCTTCTAAGCCACTATATTTGTGGTCATTTCTTACAGCAGCCATAAGAAACTATTACAGAGACAATAAAGATAAAGTCTTCCAGCTCAACACTTACTAAAACTTCTTTGCATAGGATACCCTAAGATACCATGGTCCTCCCTGGGATGTTTTTGGTAGAGCCAGTGGGGAAGGCTGTCTTTCTTGTGCCTTTGCAGTCCCAGTGGAAGGCTGTACACCTGGGGTGACGTGTGGCCACCTTCTCAGCCACACTGGGAGAGAACAAGGCCGGCAGGCAAGGAGAAGCGGTGATGGGAGACGGATAGAGAGCATGCAAGAGAGAGAGACAGACAGACAGACCTCAGCTCTCATCCTTCAGGCCTCAGTTCTTCCTGTGATTTTTCTATGGTCCTGTGAGCTCTCCTAGTTTCCTTCCTTCCCAGTTACAAGAACCAATAAATTTCATCTCCCGTTTTTTGAGTTTAGCTTTTCTCATTTGCAGCCAAAAGGGCCCTGACAATTACACAGAGACTTCATGTGTGGCTTGTCAGGGAATTCAGAGGCTGTGACCACTTCTCAATGGCTGTGCCAGGGCAGAGCTGGGAGCACCCCAAGGTGCGTGCTTTACAAGAGCCTGCCAGCCACAGTGATGCCAGGCTTCAAGGTCAAGGCCAGACCTGCAAGATCCTCCCACCTTTTAGGGTTCTTCTATGAGTCAGAAGCTTTCAAAGACACTTTCTGCTTGGATGTCTTTTGGGGATAAATTCTGTTATGTTCTTTCCTCTTCTTATCACTCAGCTCTCAAGCACCGCAGGGTGCCGCCACTCCTATAGTATCCCAGGGCTGGCCAAGCAAATGCAGTCACTGGGCACCATTCAGGCTCGTTCTTAGGAGGATTGTCACTGTGGGCCACCGTATTGCAGACTTCCCTGCCCCCACCTCACCTCCTCGCCCCCTTAAAAACTGAAATTCTTCATTTGAAGTAGCAACCCTCCTTCCTCCCTGGATCCATTGTATTTGGAGGGACAGTGACTGGATTTGTCCCAGGAGACAGTGGAGTCTGCTCTTCTCCCTGAGGGTGCCTCCCTGGCAGTTTTGGAGGCATCAGGGCATTGGTTCAGGACACTCCGGGAATAGTCTTTAAGACTGGCCACTCTTAACCAGTCACCAACAAAGACAGTTTGGACTTAACGTCCCTACATGTGCAAGCTTATAACCGTACACACTGAAGGCCGTCTCCCTCTCCCCTGTATATTTTCCGCCCACTGGGGCAGGCTGAAGTCTAAGGCCACAGTGTGCCTTCTCGGCCTGGCTTGGTCTCAGGACTCCTCCCTGGAGAAATACCCATGCACTTACACCTTCTATTGGAGTCCCAGAGCCAGGTCTCCAGCTTCTCCACCCCATCTGGCGACCCCTCCCATTTCACTCAGATAATAAAAGAACCCAGTGGCATGAAGGGCTGTTGGAAGGTTTTAGTGGAGGGGCTCTGGGGTGAGGCAGACCTGACCTGGGAGAGCAGCAAACCCTTCACCGCCCCTCCTCCCCGCATGCACGGGCTTTGCGCTCACACTGGGTTCCCTTGCTAGTTCCAGACGCTGTACTGGGTGCACCCCTCCACCACCCCACTTCTAACATGCAAGAATGCACACCCCAGCTCCTCTCCTAGCACTCACCCACTTCCTGCCCATGATGATGGGAGACTGGGAATCACCAAGCCTTGGAAAGTGCATTACAGGGGCCTAGCAGAGATGAGTGAATGGTGGGGTGCAGGGCAGAGAGTCCCCGCTAGAAACAGCCTCAGGTGCTGCCCTTCCCACAGCCCCACAGGAGAGTATCTCCCCTTCTTTCTCTTGGAGGAATGGGTTTGGCCAAGTAAGGATAGCAGTTTTGATGGGAAGGAGGTGTTGGGAGACAGCATGGATTTTTTGTCTTGCTCGTGGGACCCAGTGCCCATCTGAAAACTGAAGACATAATCCTGAGTGCCCTACGGAAACAGGGGAGGCTTCTGGAGAAGCCCAGGGCGGCAGAATTGAGCTCAGCTTCCCAGCAGCTGCAGTCCACTCTGGTAGACAGAGTTGGGGTTCTAGCAGAGGCTGCAGTCCTGTCCTGCCACAGCAGGACTTTGGCCTCCTGGGCCTAGTATGCCCTGTCCTACATGGAAGGGGTCTTAGAACCCCTACCCCATGACTCCTGGGTCTCAGGCTGGGCATTCACTCCTGCAGGGGAGGCTGAAGAGCAGTGGAGAGGGCTGGGGGGAGCTTGTGGACAGAACAGGGGACAGTGGAGTGTGATGAAAACCACACAGGACTGTGGCCATGTGGCCAGCCTCAGTTCTACTTAGATAGATGAGCTAGGCCACAGTTCCCCAAGCTGGATGGGGACTGGAGCTCCAGGAACTCAGAGCAGGTACAGGGGGGAGGATAATCCTCACCGCTCCTGAACACCAGCCTTGAGGGGCCGGGGCTGGAGGGGAAAGAGCTGCGGAGGCTGGCAGGGCCTCCCCCCTCTTTGGAGAAGAAGAGAGCTGTTCTTCTGACCTTCCAACAAACAGCCCCATCTCCGTCCCCCTCTCTACCCCAGGCATCTTCCTCCCGACGCTCCAAAATACTGCGAAGAGCATGCAGCGAAGCAGGATTCAGTGTGGACACCAGGCCATGCTTGCTTACACTTGAGACCAGGCCACAATGACCAAATGACCAAGTCAGAGCACCTTGTCGTGTTCTCATGTCATGATCTTAATTGAATTCTTCTTTGGATGCCAGGGTGTGCCAGGTGCTGGAGGCACTGGGGAGGGCAACACCCACCAGTACCTAAACAGGGAGAGGGTGGAGAGGGATTCGGGCCTGTGGAGGGACGGTCCCCCTCACATCCTGGTTTCTGTGGCGCCCTGCGGGAACTCTCCTGAGCAAGCTTGGGAGCAGATGGGGAGCTGGCTCACACCCACCGTGCCTTTGCCACTGTGTTCCAGCCTGCACCAGAAGGGGAGGCTCCGGGCGGGCGCAGGAGGACGTGCAGAACTTGCTGCCAATCCCCCAGGGGAGGCAGTAGATCTCCGAGGCCTTCAGAGTCTCCCCAGATTCATCCTGGATTTGATCCCATGCCAGGAGGCCTCGCTCCTCCTGACTTCCTGATAGGCAACAGTGAGAAGTCAAGACTGGGCCCTGAGGGAGTGGGGCTTCCTGCAGGCACTCACCAGGTCTCCTCTGAGGGGCCGCCCCCTCTTCCCCTCCTCCTCCTCCTCCTGATCCTCCTCTAAGCACAGCTCAGCTCAGCTCAGCTTGGCTCAGTCCCACTGCATGGCTGACACCGTGTGCCAAGCCCCGGGTACAACACATAGGAACCACGGAGATTTCCTCAACCCCAGGGGGTGGGCCTGTGTGCATTTCAATGTTTCTGGCATGTGGATGCATTTTACATTTGGTGGAGAGAAGCAGTGTGAGAACAGAATACCATGAGCAGGTGCTATCACAGAGCTCCTTTTAGGAGGCCGTGGGAGGATCCAGAGGAGGACAGGAGGAAAGACCAGCTCGGCAGCCTCCTTCGGGAAGCCCTCAGTGACTGGAGCTCCTGTGCTCTTCACCTTCAACTTGCTCAGCACTTACAGACCACAGCCCTCATCAGCCTATAGGGTGACTGCCTGTTTGCCCACCTCTCTCCCTCATTAGCCTTGGATTTCTGGAAGGCAGGGGCATGCATGTCTTACTTCTCTTGTATTCTCAGTACATGGCACCTGTTACATGGCACTTGCTCAGTGGATTTTTATTAAAAGAATGAATGAATAAATAGATATGTGGTCTCCCTCACCAATTAGATTGTAGGCCCTAAGAAAGCCAGGACTGGGTCTTTTTCCTTTTGCTTGTGGTGTATTTTCTACTTTAGGGCCTGGTTATAGACTGAATTGTTTCCCCCTAAATTCATATGTAGAAGCCCTAACTCCCAATATCTCAGAACTGACTGTATTTGGAGATGGGGCCTTTAAAGAAGCAATTAAGTTACAGTGAAGTGGTTGCGGGGCCTGATCCAATCTGACTGGCGTCTTCACAAGAAGAGGGGATTAGGACACACAGAGAGATGTCAGGCCCTGCACCCTGCCCAGACCCAGGGCCCACTCAGGGGAGGCTGTGACCAGCCTGACAGGGCCAGGGGAAGCTCTCCAGGTAGCCCAGATGCTGACCATCTACCCACAGTGCCAGCTCACAAGGCAAGCTGAGCCCTACCAGGGATGGTGTTGTCCAGGAGAAAGCCCAGAAATCCACCAACAAACATGCCCGTGGTCAGCAGCACCTGGATGACCTGGTCCAGCTGGAGAAGCCCTAGAGGGAGACAAAGCAACAGATCCCCTGCAGGCTGTGCCCCGGGCATGGCCACCATCCAGATGGAGCAGAGGACACTCACCTGTCTGGAGAATCTCAGCATTCTTCTTCACCCAGTTGGGAATGGTGAGCCCACAGTAGATGGAGAAGCCAAAGATGAAGAGGTTCCTGGACGAGTTCATGCCCACGTACTGAAGGAGAAAGGCCCAGAGGCAGGCACCTTTTCTGCACACTGATGCATGTACTGTTTTCACAGGTTCTGATACTTTTGGCTAGTTCCTTCTTCCATCTGGTGGCTTCTGGGAGCAAGGACTCCCTTCTCTTCCACCCTTGCCCAGGCCCATCCCATTCCCCTCCATCCCACGGGCTGCTCTCTAGAGAGGGATGCCGCTGCTTCTCCAAGGGAACTCACTGGCCTCACCTGCAGATTGGAGATCCCTACGGCCGTGATGAGCCCAAACATGACCAGGAACATGCCTCCATTCACAGGGGCTGGGATAGTAGAAAACACAGCCCCGATCTTCCCAAATACGCCCATCAGAAGCAGCACGCAGCCCGCAGAGACCATCACCATCCTGCTCCCCACCTGCAGCGCCCGGGGAGACAGGGTGAGGAGGACCAGCCAGGCCAGATGTCCAGAGCCTCTGCACCTCCAACACTGCAGAGGTGGATTTGCAAGAGCAGTGCCCTCTAACCCCACAGTGACCCCCCCCACCCCCTAACAGGGCTTGGGAAAGGCATGACCTCAGCCTGGTCTCTGCCACACCTCTCCTCTCTGCCACTCTTATACCTGTCCTGGCTCCAATGCTCCTCCCCTAAGAAGCCAGTAAGGCAAAGGGAGAAGTCTCTCGGGAAGCAGAGTGGCCCAACGCTTGAGGATGGGCGTTTGAATGCCAGTCCGAGCTCTGCCTCTAACTAGCTGTGTAACTCTAGGCACATGGCCTCACCTCGCTGAATGTCAGCCTCCACGTTTACTACATGGGATTAATAATACCTGCTTCATAAGATTAGATCAGATACTGTATGTGACGTGCTCAGAACAACGGCAAACATTAGCATAGTAAGCACTCCAGAAGGAGTAGAGATTGTTTGCACAGGACAGGGGTGCCAAGTTCTACAGCATGATGTTGCATCTCGGGCTTGTGCCATTGTCCCCTGGGGTTACGTGTTTCTTTTTCCCTATAAGATCACATGCCCCCCCCAAAGACAGGAATCTCTTTTACTTTTCCTCCACAGCCACTCTTCGCCCACAGCACTCGTACAGCATTTGATATATGCAAGTTTCATGGATCATGGAAGGCCAGGGCAGGATGGTAACCCTGTGAATGCCTTGTTTAAAACTCTCATTTTACAGAAGAGAAAACCAAAGTCCAAAGACGGGGAGCAAGGTGCCCAAGGCCCCACGGTGGACACGTTTGAGTCATACCCAGTCTCCTGTGTCTGTCTAGCAATCAGTCCCCTGGGTTTACAAACAGCCAGACATGTGGGTGCTTGACCCACACCACATCCATTTCAATTTCCACGTTCCTGTTGCTTTGTAAGTAGGGTCTGTAATCTTAGTGGGCGAGACAGACACCCAATGGGCAAGCTAATAAAGGAAGGAGATCATTTCTGATAGCAGTATGTCTTCTATAACAAAGTATCAGTGGGGAGGGGTGCTGGGATGGGAGCTTTGTGGAGGGTGGTCGGGGGAGGCCTGCCCAGGAGGTGAAGGTTCAGCTGAGACGCAAGGAAAGAGGAGTCACGCACTTGAAGATTTGCTGGAAGGGCATTCTAGAGAGGAAATAGCAAATGCAGCCTCCATGGTGGGAGGAGTCTGGTGGTTTGAGAGCAAGAGGAAAATCAGTGTACCGAGGGTGCGTGACCCAGGGAGAGAGGCAGGGGATGGGATAGAGAGCAAGGCTCCATCATGCAGAGCCCTGGGGACCACAGGAAGGAGTCAGAATGAAATCCAAAAACAAGGCATGCACAAAATGTGGCACATCCACATTATGGAATGGAATGGAATATTACTCAGCCTTTAAAAGGAAGGAAATGCTGACACATGCTACAACTTGGGTGAACTTTGAAGATGTTATGCTAAATGAAATAAGCCAGTCAAAAAAGACAAACAGTTTATGGTTCTACTGACATCAAGTCTCCAGCATAGCCAAATTCATAGAGGCAGAAAGTAAAATGAAAGTAGACAGAAAGTGGTTGCCAGGGCCAGGGGGAGGAAGGAATGGCGAGCTGTTGTTTAATGCGTGCCGAGTCTCAGTTTTGCAAGATGAAAAGAGTTTGGAGCTGGATGGCGCTAACGGTTGTACAACAATGTGAATGTGCTTAACACTACCAAACTGTACACTTCGAAACAGTTGGGATGGTAAATTTTATGTTGTGTGTGTTCTACCATAATCAAAAGTGAAAAATAAAAAACCCAAAGACAAGAAAACCCTTGGTAGAGGATTTTTAAGCAGAGTGGTGACATGCTGTGATTCACATTTCAAAAAGCTCCTTCTATAAAAGTCATTTTATTATTATTAATCAATACATTTTTTCAATTAGGACAATGACAGATTTTTGTCAACAAGCAATCATTATGGAATACTGTAAACTATAATTTCTCCTTCCTCTATATGGGGGGCTCATTAAACATATGAAACTGAGACGAGGCCCCTTCTCCTGGTAGCATACAGCATTATCTGGATTCTGTCCTGTCCAGAATCTTAAAAGTGAGTTTTCCCTGGTTCATTTCTAGAGGATCAATTGTTGCTCTGCAGCCTGCAGTCTCAGAATTGACTTTAAAAAAATATAATCCGGTTGGAGTCGTTACTAATTACCATTACCTGGTTTGCATAGAGTTTTTTGGGCAGCTAGGAGTTTCGGAATGCTAAGGAAGTACATTTCCCCTCCTTAGAGTGGCTATTAGAGCTTGAAATAAAGTTCCTACAAAGGTCAAAAAGAGAAAGCACTCTGCTGTGAGGATTGTGGACCGTGGTCTGTATCCCACGCCATCACAGAGCTGGTCCCAGGGCCAGGGGCACACAGCTGCCACACTGCTGGACACTACTGATGGCTGTGCTCACCAAAGCTCACAGCTAGGGTTTGGGTGACAACCATCACCAGCGAGGCAAAGACAACATCAGAATTTTTAGGGTAATGAAAATACTCTGTATGATATTTTAATGGTAGATACATGTCATCGTGCATTTGTCCAAACCTATAGGATGTACCCCACCAAGAGTAAACCCTAATGTAAACTATGAACTGTGGGTGACGGTGACTGTCAAGGCAGGTTCATCAGTTGCGACAACTGCACCCCACTCCAGTGGGGGATGCTGATAATGGGGGTCTAGGCATGTGTGGCAGCGAATCTGTATAGGGGAAATCTCTTTACCTTTCTCTCAGTTTTGTTGTGAACCTAAAAATGCTCTAAAAAAATTGTCTTAAGGCAAATGACACCTGACTTTGAGGCATGTGGTATCATTCTCAAAAGTTAGGACTGTGCTGTAAATGTTCTTGTCTTAAGGTCCCATCATGAGTCTGTTGTCAGTGAATGAATTTAGGTAGTTCTTGAATCTGTTTCTCATCATTTGGGTCTACTACCAATCCTTAAAAGACACTCTAATGTAGCTTCAGTTTTGCGAGAGGAAAAAGTTCTGGAGATCTGTAGTGCATCAATACTTCTTTACTTAACACTATTTAAAAACGGTTATGATAATACATTTTATAGTACATGTCTTTTACCACAATTAGATTTTTTAAAAAAGATATTCTAATGTCAACTAAAGCCCGTTAATACAGTCGTGAAGTAGCAGACTCTGCCTTTGTTTATTTTCTCTTTCTAGTCTAAGAGCTTATTTATTTAACTGTCTTCATTAGAAATTCTTTAAAAGAAAATTCTTTCCACATCAAAAGAACGTTTTGTTTTGTTTACAACCCTGACAACTAACTATGAGAACAAAGACATGACTACAAGCACAAAAGATCGATTTTTCTGGCTCAACCAATGCCTTTTGGATACTCTGAGGCGCTCACAAAGACAGCAGTCATCCCCAATCCTACCACCACCACACTTATCATGCAGCCCTGGGTCTCTTTTGGCTTCAGGATTAACATCTGGGCTGAGAACCGTGACATCCCAGAGAAGTGACTGGAAGATCTCTGTCCTTCAGTCTGATTTCCTCCCACACATGGGGAGAACCAAGTGTCCGGAGCTCATCACAGCAGAAGCAACACTAAGCAATACCTTAAAAGGCCACAAGGGGGAGGTGTGAGTCCATAAAAGCAAGCGGTCTTCGCACCTGTGCCTCTTTCAGGGCTCATCGAAGTCCCCTACTTGATTTGTAGCCTGTTCTGTGTCTATGTGTCTGTCTTTCTTGCTTCTTCCCTCTTCTCTGAAGGGCCTTAGTTTAGAAATTATACATCAAGGAAATGTTTGTTCTGCTTATTTGATATAATTTTCTGTTTTGCATGAGATTTGTTCCCTTTAAGAGGAAAGGATGTATTTGCCTCTTTATACTTACAGTATGTAGCCCTCTCCTGTTATATTTCTGTGTGGGTCAGTGGCTCTCCTGTAGAAAAACACTCCCCTCACCTGCACTAAAGGCTTTGAAACCTTGGGCAGGTATCAAAGAGTCCACGGTGTCACAGAATGCAGGACTTGCTGTAGGGGTGGGTGCTGGCTCAGCTATTCGCTCACAGACTTTAGCTCCAGGTGTGTGCCAGAGATGAGGGAGGGTACAGAGAAGGACAGATCTGATGCCAGAAAGTTGCAACACCACCAGGCTGCATGTCAGATCCACTGAGGGAGCTATAAGAAAATGCAAGGTGGTGCATGTACATGGGGGAGAATCTGTATTTTTCCAAAACTTATAGGATTTGCTGGAAACCACTGCATAGATGCACTGTAGCCTGTGGAAGCACCATAATAATACTATTTTTTCTAAGTCATCTTAGAATGCACTATCCTGAAGAATTCTTGTTGACCTTATGGAGCTTTACAGTGGAAAATGGGGAGCTATGAAGAAATTTTAAGTAGCGACTATTCTAATCAGAATAGGGTTCTAGAAAGATCTTTGGGCAGACATGAGGTAGATGGATTAGAGATGGGCAAGATCCTGGGAAAAGAAGATATGAGGGCCCACTGCAGCGGCAAGAAACGATAAAGCTGGGGCACTGGGGACGAAGAAAAGAGGGTGGGAAGGGTTGAGGGATGTTTGGAAAATAGAACTCCCCAGTGAAAGCGCAGGACAGCGAGAAGTTATACATGATGTGGGTGACGGGGTGAGCTCACTAAGACAAGGATTCCAGGACAGGGAATGTGCTAGCTTCACAGACCCCACTGAACGTGGGGCACCCTTGGGACCTTAGGTGGGGCTGGCCAGGGCACGGTCGAGTATTCAGGTTTGGATCTCCAGCACAGGGCTGGGCTGGAGGTAATGGATCTCCCACCCAAACTTCAGAAAATAAGGACTTTCTTCAGTGCTTGGAAAGCCAGTGGCACCTGCCAGTCCCAGCATAGACTTACTGCCTGTGGAACTGCCACACCAAAGGTCAAGTGTGGGAGGCAGAATTCTGGCCCCTCAGAGATGTCCACGTCATAATCACCAAACCTGTGAATACGGTACTTTGCATGGCAAAAGGAACTTTGTGGATGTGATTGAGTTAAGAACCTTCACATGGGGAGAGTAGCCTGGATTATCCAGGTGGGCCCGGTCTAATTACATGAATCCTTAAAAGCTGACAATGTGTCCTGGCTGTGGGGAGAAGGAGAAGTGACTACAGAAGAAAGGTCAGAGAGATGTAATGTTTCTGGCATTGAAGAGGAAAAAAGGGGCCACAGCCCAGGGACATGGCCACTTCTAGAGGATGGAAAAGGCAAGGAAATGGATTCTCCCCTAGAGCCTCCAGGAAGGAACACGGCCCTGCCAACACCTCAATTTTAGTTCCCCAAGACCCATGTCTGACTTCTGACCTCCAGATTGGTAAGATAATAAGTGTGGGTTGTTGGAAGCTACTAAGTCTGAGATAACTTGTTATGGTGGCAATTTGAAACTAATACTTGGAGTGGCAGAGTCAGGTGCCCAGCTGTCCCCAGGAGCCTCCATCAGCAGCCTTACCCTGGTGATGCCCAGCGCCCCGATGTTCTGGCTGAAGGAGGTGGTGCCATTGCCTGTCCCCCAGGCACCTGCCAGCAGGCAGCCAAGACCCTCGATGCCAATGCCGCGGTTGATGGCATGCTTCGGAGGGGGCGGGGCCCCCACCATCCTGGCACAGGCATGATAATCACCTACCGATTCCACCATCGAAGAGATCACCCCTGCGATGATCCCAAAGACACCAGCCAGGCTGATGGTGGGGAGGCCCCACTGGCCTGGAGATGCAATGCAGAGGAATGTTCATTCAGAGAGTAAGAGGCTGCTGAGCCCCAAATAAGTTCTTCACCAGAGGGGTCTCTGGAAGTCTTTAAAGACTGGACAGGATGTCTTCCAACCCTTGTCACCAGCCAGAGGCTCTGGCTCAGATTCCTGTGCTATCATTTCTCCCCGAGGTGGGTCAGAAGCCCAGAGCTTGAGGCCCCTGTGCACACAAAGAGCCAGCCACCAACCTCTGCCTGGGAAGGCCTCGAAGCTTTTGGAAGCTGAGACTTCCACTGGGAGGCCCGAGGTCCACAGTGCAGGAGGCCAGGCAGCCCTCTCAGGAACCTTAGACACCCTGAGCCAAGAATCATGGGGAAAGGAGACCAGAAGTGACCTAAGGGATGCCCTTGCCCTGGTCTCCCCAGAAATATTCTAATTCAATGCCACGCCTGCCTTGTGTGAGATCCACCAAATCCAGGAGACCCGAAGGTCTGGCTGGAGGTCAGGAGCTCTCTCTCTTCCCTCCCAGAACCCCAGGCTTATGAGTTCTGAACAATGTGAGCAAGGGATGAGAGGGGTAGCCCAGCTCCGAGGTAGGCCTGGGTGGGGGAGCCTGTCCCCAATCAACTCAACTCCCCATCCAGTGCCCTGGGCCCCAAGGACAGTCCCGGGAAACATGTGTCCCGGGCAAGAAGGGGCGTCCCACCTCTCATTACCTGGGTAAGGGAAGCGAAACCAGGGCGCCTGGCTCAGCGTGCTGCTCTTGGTGTCAGTGCGGGCCAGGTGCCCATAGGCTGTTGGGGCTGAGGGGAGGGCATTGGTGACAGTCAGCAGGAAGCAGAGGAGCCATGAGATGCAGAGGGCCAGCAGCACCTGCAGGGGGAGACCCCACTCACGTTCCACTCAGCCTGTCCCTCACCTGCCTTCCTCCCCTAGGGGTGGCAAAGGAGGGACGCAGGAGAGCCCTTTGAAATAAAGAAGAGTCCCCTGCCCTTCCAGTAACAATAGTCACTGGAATACTCTGGTGTGTCAATGGACACATCTTCACATTAAAGGCACAGGCTAGAAACGGGAGAAAATAAACTCCAGGGAGACTTTGTGTCAAGTCGGGGCAGAAATGTGCAGTAAATTGGGCACAGCCCTGGGCAGGAGGATTACAATCTGGCTCTCCTTCCATGTTTGCTGACCACATGACCTTAGAGCAAGCTCTCTGAGCCTCAGTTTCCTCATCTGAGCAATGGAATTACAATCACGGCTTTGCAGAGCCTGGCACAGGGTTTCTGAGAATGAGGTCCTCAGATACATAGATTTTAAATCTCTGTGGGTGGGACCCCAGAAATCTATATTTTTAGCAAAGCCCCCAAGTGATTCTTATGCACACTGCATTTTAGGATCACTGGCCTGCGGGGTTGTTGAGGAGCAATGAGATTGTTACGTGAAAGTATTTTTTACAAAGAGAAATACAGTTTGAGGTTAAATTAAACCTGAAAACCTATGTATGTGGTTGGCAGCTACACACACAACAGAGAAGGCTCTGCAAAGGGGGGTGCCATCAGCATCACAGGGTACCTGAACTGCCCATGAGACACTGAGAAAGACACTGATCTCAACAACTTGGCCAAGCCCAGGCGCCCTCGGGCCCTCGTTTTCTGTAATGAAAGGCACACCTGGCTGTCTCCCCAGCACCTTGCTGTGAGGATGGGCTGGGTCACATGAGAAGGCCATCCCACACTGGTCCCAGAGCAAGCTGGGGCAGGATTCTCTGCTCCTGAGAGAAAAGCATCTAGGGATGACCTCGATTCCACCCACAGCCAGGGGCCTTCTCTTGAGATGGGGGAGCATTTGGTTTGGGAGCCATTTAGGCATGGAGAGGGGCACTCTCCAGGTGAATCGGCAAAGAACGGAAGGGGGTGGGGGTGCTTCTTACAGGGAAGACCTGGAACAGGTACAATTTGGAGACGTGACACTTCTTCTCTCCTCCGCAAACAGGCACGGGCACCGCAACATTTTTCAGGTACTGAGAAAACAGCATGATGAGAAAGATGGTCCTGAAACAGAAACAGCCACACTCCAGCCGGTGAGCTGGGGGTCATCCTGAGCAAGTGTTGCGTTAGGCTCTGCGGTGGTCGGGGAAGCTGAGCCACCACGTGTCTCCCGGACCAGTGGTCTCTGCAGCACAGGCAGAGTCCTGCCATCTCTGAAAAGGTAAAACTGTCCCCTTTTACAAGCTGCTGGTGGCGCAAGAGGAACAGTGGGAAAGGACACTATTATTTCTGGAGGGCCTAAGAGAAATAGCTGTTGGCAGCTGGATAGACCCAGCAGTTAGAGCCACTGAGACCAAAGGCAGGACCATCTCATCTCCCAGGTCATTCTGCGGGTCTGATGGCCTCACACCTCACCTCAGACCACAAGGGGCAGAGTGAATGAGAGTGTCCAGTGTCATCCCCAAGTCCCTTCAAAGCTCAGTGGAAATGTTTGAGTCCTCTTTACCCACGGAGCCTTCCCGATCCTCCCAGCTGGCTGCCACTGCCCCCTCTCCTGCGTGCGCACAGCACCCCACGACCCACATTGCTACCTCCTGGTGTCAGAGGTACTCAGATCCCAGTCTTATCTCTCTCTTAGACTATAACACGCCTCAGAGCTGAGGCCATGTCTTTGCACCCTTCCCAGATGCCAGGGGTTTACAAACACTTGCTCAACAAAAGCCTAGTTGGCAGGGGGCTGGCAGGATCAATTTTTTGTGAACATTAAGTATTCTTATACTCATCAACTCATTGTCTGTCCATGCTAATGAGATAATAATAGCTAGCAGTAATAATGAATTAGAAGTGCAACTTCAACGCTTTTAAGGTATGATAATGTTCATGAAAGTAATTGTAAACCACAAGAGTTTGCCAATATCTGGGACTCCTCATAGGAGAATAATATTCCTATTGGGTGATCTTCCACCAAAGAGAACTCAGAAGGCACTCTCTCCCCAGAGAGGACTTGACTTACATGGCAGAAATCCCCCAGTGGATCCCAGCGTTACTGCCCGCAGAATCGAAGAGAGGCAGGGCCACCAGGGAGATGGTCAGAGCAATGGTCAAGGGGCCGATGAAGCGCATGAGAAAGCCCATGAGGCCTGAGAAGCCCACTAGCATCTGGACACAGGAAGCAACCATGATGGCACCCTGCAACTAAAGGGGAAGCATGGAGGTCAGGCACCCCAAAGCTCGCAGCAGGACCGTGGGCCTGGGCCAGCCCTCTGCTAAACGTGGTCACCCCTAGTGGTGCATTCCGAGGTATTCAGGAGTGAAGCTGGATCCTAAAGGAACTGAGGGAAGAAGAGCTCTGATCTTGCACCTCTCTCCAGTCTACTTCCAACTGCCTATTGGATATTTTCACTTAATATGAAGCTTTCCAGGAAATAGGCCTCAAAATTATCTATTAATCATAGTAATGATGGTGACGATGACTTGTAACATTAGCATCGCTCTGCAATGTACTGAACGTCTTGCTGCTATATTTTTCTCTGTTTTCTACTTTCCATTGCAGGAGTCCACAAACTTTTTCTGTGAAGGACCAGACAGGGAGTATTTCAGGCTCTGTGGGCCATGCACGCTGTTGCAAATTTTCTTGACAGCTGTGAACAAATGAATATAGCTGTGTTCCAATAAAACTCCATTTACAGACACTGAAATTTGAATTTCATATAATTTTGATGTGTCATGAAATATTCTTCTACTTTTGATTTTTTAAAACAGTTCAAAATGTAAAACCATTCTTAACTCATGGGCTGTTCAAAAACAGGTGATGAGCCAGAGCTGACTCCTGGACTATAGTTTGCCAACCCCTGATCCACTAGATTGATTGATTTTATGTTACTTTCCCTTTTTTATTTTACTGGTTTGGATGTTATACCTTCTACTTTTATGCTTTCAGAAGTTATTTGTAGCTTTTTAATTTGAACACTTCACGTAACAAAACCTATCGTTAAATAAATTTTCTAGTCTCATCCAAAATAACACAATGACCTTACAAAACTTTAACCTCTATCCCATCTTCTGATTTCCATGCTATTGTTGTCAAATGCTTGTTTGTTGTTTGTTTTTCCATTGTCATTGGTCATTATTGTGAATTTTATTACATTTTCCTACAGTCAATGCTTATTTAGATTTACCTAATGCTATGGATTGAATGTCTTTGTCCCCCCAAATTCATATGTTGAAGCCCTAGTCCCTAGTGTGATGGTATCTGGAGATAGGGCCATGGGTTTAGATGAGGTCATGAGGGGTGAGGCCTCCATGATGGGATTAGTGCCCTTACAAGAAAAAAAAGTCTCTCTCTCTCCACCCCCATCTCCACCCCTTACCTTCCCCCATCCCTGACCCTGTGCACGCACCAAGGAAAGGCATGTGAGGACACAGCTAGAAGGCAGCTGTCCGCAAGCCAGGAAGAGAGCCCTCACCAGAACCCAACCACCCTGGAACTCTGATCTCAGACTTCCAGCCTCCAGAACTGTGAGAAACTAAACTTCTGTTGTTTAAGCCATGCAGCCTACGGTATTTTGATATGGCAGTCTGAGCTGACTAATTCACCTGTATTTTTACCATATGTTCCTTTCCTCACTGTTGCTTCTTTCCCACCCCTCCTTTATTCAAGATCTAATTTCCTTTTTCCTGAAAAATATCTCTTAGTAGTTAACTCAGCAAAGGATTCTGACCCATAAACTATCTCAGTCTTTGTTTACATGAAAAATGTCATTATTTTGCCATCAATCTTGTATGATATGGAATTCTACAGTTGGGGACAGAATTCTAGGATAATAATATTTTCTCTTAGCATTTTGAAAATATTCCATTGTCTTCTACCTTTGCCTATTGCCACTGAGAAAGCTGCCAAATGTCCAACTGCTATTCTTTTATAGGTAATTTTTCTTTTCTTTCTCGTTGCTTTTAGGATTTTCTCTTTGTATTTGTTATTGCAGTTTCATTACAATGTGTCTGGTTGTGGTTTACTTTTATTTATTCCACTTGGGACTTGCGCTTTTTTTCAATCTTAGTATTTCAATGTGACATTTCAATCAGAGTATTTTTCAATCAGAGTATTTTTCAATCTGAGTATCTTTCATTTGTTCTAAAACATCAGCCATTATGTCTCTTCCAACACTGCCACGTTTCCATCTTCTCTATTACCATCTTCAGGAATTCCTATTAGATGCACTTTGGGCTTCTCTTTCTAGCTCCACATTTCTTATCTTCTATTTCACATTTCCCATCTTTTTATCTCTCTGTGCTGCATTCTGGATTATTTCCTTAGCTAGTCTTTCAGTTCATTAATCTCTTTTTAGCTGTGTCTAAATGCTGTTTAGTCCATTAAATGAATTTTAAGTTGCAATAACTATATTTTCATTACCATAGTTCTATATGGTTCTATTTTCAATTTCCCTGTTCTTACTTAATTTTATCTTCTTTTGTATTGTGGTTTCTATTGCTTCTTGATTCTCTTAATTTAGCTTAAACATACTGATTTAATATCCTCTTTCAAATTGTTCTATTATCTCTTGTTTCTGTTTATTCCTTCTCATAATACATTATTTCCTTGTGTAAAAGTGAAATTTATATTTGTGAGCTCATCTTCAGGGGGGGTGTTTTTTCCTATGGATCTCTTGCATGCCCTGGAATGTGGACGTATCCTTAAAGAGTGATTTCATATTTTATTCTGCTGAGAACTGCAGGTATTTCATTGACAGGAGTCATTTTTACTTTAATTCTGAGCTTGAGAATCCTTCTACCACACCCATATATGTTGCAGAACTGGAGTTTTTATTTATCGTGCAAACCTATGTTCCAATACTTCCCACAGATTCCTGGGCAGAATAAAAAGCATCCTAGTTAATTCCCTGGGACGATGGGTAGAGGCATTATAGGCCCACATTCACTGAAGGAGATATACTTTTAGTACTCCAGTAGATCATTAACACCCAAACTCCTAGACTTTGGTCGCATATCTGGGTCTGATTTCTCACCCCACCATAAAAAGCACCATCATTCTGGCTATAATTTCCACCTTTGTTTCAGAAAGTGAGGCTTTTCCTTGGTTTTAAGCTCAAGTATGCATCCAAAATTACAGTTCATCCAGCATTTTCCTGTATTGGTAGTGTGAGTGGGGTCTATGTTAGCCCATAGTACCATGACACTGGATGGTGGAGTTTAAATTGGTCTAATGTGTTAAAAACTGAACTCGCCATCTCTTCCCACAGTTTTCTACTTTTTCTGCCACCACTGTTTCCTCAAGACAGAATCATTGCTAACTTTTTCCTTCCCATTACTTCTTTGTATCCCAGCGAGTAGTAACATTCCTCCTGGTCCTATATTCATGTTGTTATTTTCATATGGCTGGTATTGTCATGTACAGCTGGTCTCTGACCATCAGTGGTTTCAAGAGTTGAGATGTGTACAGATAAACATTACTCAGTGAAGCATGGAGAATCTACATTCCATCCCAATAGGCTGCCACAGTGAATTAAACCAATCAGTCAATCGATTAATGAAACAAGGTTGAAACTTGCAAGAACTTTCTCTTCTTACAGCACTGGTGAAAAACATTGGACCAGCAGAGGGAGCTAAAATATTATAGACAAGAGTGGGTTTGTGGCTCACTGTGTAGGACGCGTGGGGGCAATGTGGGAAAAACAGCAGAGGCGACTCCCTTAGATCTGGGCGAGAGGAGCCCCTGCCCTGTGTTTTAGAGGTCAACAGGGGTGGGCAAACTCTTTCTATGAAAGGCCAGGTAGTAAATATTTTAGATTTTGTAGGTCATATGTGGTTTCTATCTCATATTCCTTTTTTAAAAAAAACAATCTCTTAAAAATAAAACAATAAAAAACATTCTTAGTTCCTGAGCAGTAAAAAATAGGCCATAGGTTGAATGTGATCCAAGTGCCATAGTTTGCTGATTCCTGCTTTAGAGGACCCCATATATCACAAGCAGAAAAATAAATAGCAAATGAATGAAAGAGTATATAGATGTCTCTGTCACTTGGGATCCAGTGCTCAGTGCAGGCTCAGCATGACCCATATCCATAAACATTCAATCTCACTATTAATACTGTTCAGGCCACAGGAACATTCTTCCCCCTAACTTTTGCCCAGTGTCCTCAAAACACTGGATAACTTCTGAATGCAGTTTGACAGTTTGTGAGTTGTGCCATTGCAGTGTTGGAGGCTGATGCTGCTTTAGAACACAGGAAGGATTTGAGCAGAAGTGCTTAGGTAGGAGTAAAAACAGATTAAATAGATCATTCTTCTTGGGCAGTATGAAGGCAACAGATTCCTGCATAAGGAATTGTAGTTCTCAGTAGGGCTGCATGTAGGGAAACCCTGCCCCTAGCATTTAGCAGAGCAGATGCTTAGTTTTAATTTGAATTTACCAAAGCTAAGTATAGGCTCCCTGTGAACAACATTAAAAAAATATATATATAGTAAATAAAACAAAAACACAAGTACATGTGTACTGTGATTCTATTCATTCTATTGACGATAGAATGTGAATAGGCTTCCCTAAAGAAATACATCCTGACTTGGAAAAGGTGGAGCAACACATGGCATTCTGAGATTGGCCAACCTGGTGAATAATAAACTGCCAGCTTGACAGGTGAAGGTCTTAGATATATCTTGGTCTGGAGCTACATGGAACAGTTTTTTAAAGATTAAAAATCACTGATCACTCTGGATCCACCCTGAGATAAAAAGGAAGCACAGGGACTTGAGATTATTGAGTCCACCCACATCTGGGTACACTTTTGGACTATCTGCCAGAGCACAGGTAGATGCAAAAAGGCAGCTTTCAAAAGTGGAGAAGAATAGCAGATGGTTCTGGCAGAAATTCACAAGGTATGGCTCAGACTAGTCTATTGTGTCCTCGCAAGTCCAAGGCTCCTGAGCTCTCAGAGGTGTCGATGATACAGTCTATGCTAATGAGAACTGACCTGGCAGAGGCAGGTGTTCAGCACTGCCAAGGGGCTTTTGGTGTACATGTGGCCTGAGACAGCCACTCAACCAGAAGAATCTTTTTGAAAGACCATTACAAAGTAATCTGGTGCTAGGATTAGTAGTCTTTTCGGGATTAGACCACTACTGAATGGCATCAAATAACTCTAAGATCAGTGATCCCAATCTTGTCTTGAATGATATCAGAAATACATTCAAATAAAAAATGGTTTGATCAACAAAATTTGCTAATTAAAGGAAAATGGGGGAGGAAAAAAAGGCAGCTAGGCAGGAGGGGTTCATAGGATCCATGAGCAAGTAATAGTCCCCTCTCTAAAGTAGACACAACCTCAAGGGATAATCTAACTCCAGAAACAGACTTGGGTCCCACTGTATGAATCTTTGAATTCAAAGCACTAGCTGGTATCTTACTGAAGGTGCTACTTGATAAAATGAGAAAGGCTGGGACTGAAGAGCACAGCATTCTGTCCAGCCAACAGGAGGTCCCTGGTGGAAGAAGTAGGGCAAATCCAAGTCAGGCCAACGGACCGAGTTATGAGTGATATGGCAACTGTACACACAATAATATCTGCAATTATTCCCTCTGTAATTATATAGATCTTGGGCCTTAGCTAATGGACTAATCTGGCTAGTGAATCACAGGAGGCTCTGTTTAAATTTCTCCCCTTTTGTGGGACAAGACTGTATAGTCAAATGTCAGATACTAGTCATTCATGTTGATGCCCCTTAGTCTTAAAAGAGGGAAGTATGACATTGAATGTCATCACTAGAGTCCACGAGATGACACGTTGGGCCACAAGCCGGACACATGTAGGCTTACAAACAACACAATACCGATCTCCATCTGGAGCCACTGTGTTGCCCAGAGTGGTCCAGATTGCCAACAGCAACGGGCTCATGTGCCTTTGGTGGGAGAATATACCTTGAGGGTATATGGCCCATCACAGAGCTGGCAGACTGCCCCTCCTGACAACTCACAGTGCATGGGTAATTTTAAGATGTTTTAAACTGGTATTGACAGTGTTTCTGGTTTGAGCCTTGTCTATTCCGCAACTGAAGCTCTGGCCCAGAGTACTGTAAAAAGACTGGCAACTCAGATTACCCACCAACATAACTATCAACTTACATATCAACAGCTCAAGGATCACTTTTCACAGCATAAGTGGGGAAAGAGTGGACCAAGAAATACAATATCAAGTGATCTTTTTATATTTCATTTCACTTCTCAAAAGCAGTAAAATCTTTAAGAGCTGGCTTTCTAGGGTAGGACAGTGTACAGTAAAGCTAACCACAAGGGGTTACAAGAACAAGTCGCCAGTGGAGCAGTTTCTAAGGGATAAGTTGAGAAATGAGGAGGTAAGGAAACCCTATTTACCCATGACTAGGGATTTGATTGTGTCTCTAAAGTAGAAATAATATCAATTTAATTTCACTTATTGTAATTCCAATGGTATTTATGGGCTGGATTGGAAAGTCCAGTATTTTCAAGACACATCCTACCCTGTAGAGAGGACCCAGTTACAATTTACTTACTACATCATTTGAAAGTTCTTCGGCAAGGACACATGAAGAGGGTGTAACAGCGATGCTTGTGCTGCTCTGTCTTTGAAGAATAGCAGAGAAGGACTCAAAAACTCCTCCTCTGAAAGGGGCAAGGGCTAAGAGGGGCTCCCAGCAGGGAAAAAGAAAGATAGCAGCAGAAAGAACTAGAGCCACCAGATCAATTCCTGTACCAAACGATGTGACGTTTCCCCTTTATGTTTAAAGTAAGTTGGAAATAAAATTATTTCTTAGCAATATTTCTAGATATATCTTCAGTCTGGGATGAGGGATGCTGGTATCAGAGTAGACTCCACCAGACTGGAACTCATCCAATGTTGTTGTAATAAAACTGGACCCAGAGTGTACTTGGATGCATGGCGAACCATGAGGAGTGAGCTCTGTGAAGGTGGCCAATTCCTAATGGGACACTGGTGCATTTTAGGACATGGTCTGTTGCTGGAACATTTGTGTTAGGTTAAGATGGGTCAGGACAATTATGAGTTCACAGATCATTTATGTGGTACTCAATGAAATGAAAACCGTGGAAAGGATGATATCTAATAAAGCTTATATTGCAATATTGAACTCCAGTCACAAGTTAATATGGTAAGCTAGAAAAAAAATGACCCAAGGAGGTGAAGTAGAACTATGAGCTGAGAAGGGAAAATTAGAGTTAACTCTAAGTCACTCATTAGGGGGAGGCAGTTCAAGATGGCTGACCAGCGGTGACCAGAGCCACCCACCCCAGCTGAGCAGATGCAGAGCAACCCAGCATCTCTCTTGGGGGTGCAGGGTCCCATCCACAACCCCAGCAGCCTCAGCCAGAGTGGTCCATTCCAGCTGAGGAGCTGAGAAGCACCCCAGAATCTCTTTTGGGGGTACAGGGGCCTGTCCACAACCCCAGTAGCCTCATACATAGTGCCCCACACCAGCCGAGGAGCTGCAGAGCAATCAAGCATCTCTCCTGGGGATGCAGGGTCCTGCCCATGACCCCAGCAACCTGACCCAGGGTGTCCCACTCCAGCTACAGACCTGCAGAGCAATCCAGCATCTCTCTTGGGGGCACAGGGCTTTGCCCACACTATGGCAATCTTTCCCAGAGTGGCCCACTCTAGTTGATGAGCTTCAGAGCACCCAGCATCTCTCTCAGGGGCACAAGATTCTAGCTGCAGCAATTTCGAGCCTGCTCAGTGTCACCCGCTTCAACTGAGGAGCTACAGAGCACCCCAATCCTTCTTCCAGGGGCATGAGATCTTGCCCATGACCCCAGCAACTCCACCCAGTGTCACCTATTTTAGCTGAGGAGAATCAGAATGACCCAGTGCCTCTCCCAAGAATCTGAGGTCCTGGATGCAGTCCCAGCCAACTCCCCCCAGGGATAGCCACTCCAGCTGAGGAGCTGCCGTGCTTCACCCAAGGGTCCACAGTTCCATCCACTACTCCGATGACCCCACCTACTTTAGGAACATCCAATTGCCACAGCGTCTCTTCCAGAACCCTGAAATCCCAACAGTAACCCCATCCAGGGTCACCCACTTCAGCTGAGGAAGCACTGAGCACATCAGCACATCTCCCAGGAGCTCAAGGTCCCACCTACAGCCTTAGCAACTCTAGCCAGTGGCACCCACTCCAGCAAGAAGCTGCCGAGCATCCTAGGGCCTAGACCATGGAGGCACCACAAACAACTCCGGTGCTGAATACAGCTGAAGAACCCACACAGAGACTACACTACTGTGCTCACCCAGAGCCAAACCTAAAACACCCTGCCCTACTGACTATAGAACACGTTCACAGGAAAGAGTTTCTCTCTTCAAAAGCTACTCCAGAAGAATAGAAGAAGCAACTGTTCAACCAGAAGCCCAGACACCAACGTAGGTGTATTAGTTCATTTCTGTTGCTTATAACAGAATACCTGAAACTAGCTAATTTATAAAGAAATGAAGTTCATTTCTTACAGTTTGGAGGCTGGGAACTCCAAGGTCTAGGGAACAAATCTGGTGAGGGCCTTTTTCTTGGTGCTGACTTGGTAACACATAGTGAGAAAGGTGTGAACAAGAGTGAGCTAAACATCTCACACGCTCTCCTTGTAAAGAGAACCACGCCCATTAATCCACACTCCATTCATTAGGGCATGTTCCTCAGAATCTAATCACCTCTTAAAGGCGCCACCTTTCAAATACCATAATTGGATTTCCCACCCTCTTAATACTGATACAATGGGGATCAAGTTTCCAATAAATGAACTATCAGGAGACACATTTAACCCATAGCATTCCATCCCCAGCTTCCAAAGTTCAGGTCCTTCTTACAGGTGAATACATCCATTCCCTCCCCAAGTCTTAACTTGTCTCAGCTCAAAAGTCCAAAGTCTCATCTGTGAAATCAAACAAGTTACCTACTGCCGAGATGCAGTGGTGAGACAAGCAGAGTGTACATCTTCTCATTTAAAAAGGGGGAAATAGGCCACAAGAAAGGGGTGAAAGGTGCTACACAAGTCTGGCATGGTAGGCATCCAATCTCAAAGCTGTCACATAATCTCCCTTGATTCCATGTTTGGCATCCTCTGCACACTGGTCGGGGGGTTGGGCCTCCATGTCCTTGGGCAGGCCCACTCCTATGGCTATCCTGGGTTCAGCCCATGCTTCAGCTCTCTCAGGCTGGTGTTCCACTCTGGTAGCGCTACAATTCTGGGTCTCCATGGCAGTCCCATTCCCGTGGCTCCACTAGGCATGACCTTGGTGGGGGTTCTCTGCCACAACTCTGACCCCACGTTTGTGCTCAGCATTGCTCTAGTGAAGACTCTCTGCAGTGATTACACCCCTGCAACAGATCTCTTCCTGAGCCCCAGGACTTTTCCACACGTTCTTTGAAAGCTGGGTGTGATGCTTCCACAAGCTCTTACCTTCTGTGATCCTGCAGACTTAATACCATGTGAATGCCACCAACATTTCTGGCCTGTATCTTCCAAAGCAGCAGGTTGAGAAGCACCTAGGGTCAATTTAGTTACAGGTGGGGCAGCTGGAGCAGCCGAAGCAGCTGAAGCAGCTGAGGTGCAAGGAGCAGCATCCCAAGGTGGGCTTCAGCAGTGAACCCCCAGAGGTCACCTCAGGTGTGTTCTCCAAAATCATTCTATCTCCCCTGGGCCTATGATAGGAGGGGCAGCCTCAAAGATCCTTGAAATGCCTTCAGGGTATTTTTTCCATTCACCTGATGACCCCTCCCTTCTATCTTGTTGGTGATAAGATGTAATTTATTTCTCTTTCTCATTTGCATATCTGCTCTACCAGTGAGTTTTATTCTTTTGTGTGATATCATGATGGTAGTTATCATTCATCTGCTTCCAGATATAGGACTCCCTTAAGGATTTCTTGTAGGGCTGGTCTAGTGGTGATGAATTCCCTTAGTTTATGTTTGTCTGGGAAAGACACTATTTCTCCTTCATTTCTGAAGGATAGCTTTGCTGAGTATAGTATTCTTGGCTGGAAGTTTTGTTTGTTTGTTTGTTTGTTTGTTTGTTTGTTTGTTTGTTTGTTTGTTTCAGCACTGTGAATATATCATCCTACTTTCTCCTGGCTTATAAGGTTTCTGCTGAGAAATCTGCTTTCAGTCTGATGGAGATTTTCCTATAGGTGACTTGATGCTTTTCTCTTGCTGTTTTAGAATTCTCTTCTTGTCTTTTACTTTTGACAATCTGACTATAATGTGTCTCAGAGAGGACCTTTTTGGGTTAAATCTGTTTGGGGATTTTTGAGCCTCTTGGATCTGAAAGTTCATATTGCTCCCAATAATTGAGAAGTTTTCAGCTATTATTTCATTAAATAGGTTTTTGATGCCTTTCCTCTTCTCTTCCCCTCCTGGAACACCCACAATACAGATTTGTAAAGTTGTCCCATAGATCTTATAGGCTTTCTTCCTTCTTTTTTATTCTTCTCTTGCTCTCTCTTTATTTTTTTTTTTTCATCCAACTAAGGTTATTATAAAAGTGACCTGAATTCAAGTTCAGAAATTCTTTCTTCTATTTGATCTAGCCTGTTGTTTAAGCTCTTGGTTGTATTTTTTAATTTTATTTAATGAATTCTTTAGTTTCAAGATTTCTTCTTGGTTCTTTTTTATGATGTCTGCCTCTTTGTCAAATTTCTCCTTCAGGTTATGAATTGTTTTTCTGATTTTGTTGTGTTGTATATGCATCTTGATGAGTTTTCTTAAGAATAGTATTTGGAATTCCTTTTTTAGGCAATTCACAGATTTCATTTTCTTTGGGGTCTAGTAATGGAAACTTACTGCATTCATTTTGGAGTGTTATGTTTCCTTGTTTTTTCATATTTCTCATATCCCTACTGCTGTGAATTAATGTGTCCTCTGGAAATTTATGTATTGGAAACTCAATCCCCATTGTATCAGTGCTAAGAGGGTGGGAAATGCAATTATGGTATTTGAAAGGTGGGGTTGTTAGGAGGTGATTAAATTGTGAGGACTGTACCCTTGTGAATGGATGCAAGAATGGTTTAACATACACAAATCAATAAATGTGCTACACCATCAATAAAATGATGGACAAAACCATACAATCATCTCAATAGATGCTGAAAAAGCATTTGATAACAATTAAACATCTTTCATGATAAAAAGTCTCAACAAATTAGGTATAGAAGGAAAATATCTCAACACAATAAAGGCCATAAATGAGAAAACTACAGCTAACATCATACTGAATAAAGTTGAAAGCTTTTCGTCTACAAACAGGACAAGACAAGGATGGCCACTCTCACCACTCCTATTTAACACAGTACTGGAAGTTCTCACCAGAGCAATTAGGCAAGAGATAGGAATAAAGGGCATCCAAATTGGAAAAAGTTTGCAGATGACATGATCTTACGTATATATATATATATAAACCTATAGACTCCACCAGTATCTTAGAACTGATAATGAATTCAGTAAAGTTATAGGATACAAAATCAAAATACAAAAATCAGTAGCATTTCTATACACCAACAATGAACTATTTGAAAAAGAAATCAAGAAAGCAATTCCATTTACAACAGCTACCCTCTCTCCCCACCCCCCAAAAATACTCAGGGATAAATTTAACCAAGGATGTGAAAAATCTCTACAATGAAAACTACAAAACACTGATGAAAGAAAGGAAAGAGGACACCAAAAAATGGAAAGACAATCCATGTTCATGGATTAGAATAATTAATATCATCAAAAATGATCATACAACTCAAAGGAATTTAATGCAACTCCTATCAAAATACCAAAGATATTGTTCACAGAAATAGAAAAAACAATACTAAAATTTATATGGAATCACCAAAGACCCTGAATAGCCAAAGCAACACTGAGCAAACAGAACAAAGCTGGAGGTATTACATTACCTGACTTCAAAATATACTACAAAGCTATAGTAATCAAAACAAAAGGGTACTAGCATAAAAACAGACACATAGACCAATGGAACAGAATAGATAACCCAGAAATAAAGCCACATATATACAGCCAACTGATTTTTGACAACGGAGCCAAAAATATATGTTGGGGAAAGAACAGCCTCTTCAATAAATGATGCTGGGAAAACTGGATATCTATATGCAAAAAGAAGGAAATTAGACTCCTATATCTCATCATGTACCAAAATCGACTCAAAATGGGTTAAAGGTTTAAGTGTAAGATCTGAAACTATAAATCTATTAGGAAGAAACATAGGATTAACACTCCAACACATTGGTCTGGGCAAAAATTTTATGGAGAAGACTTGTAATGCACAGGCAACAAAAGCACAAATAGACATATGGGATTATATCAAACCAAAAATCTTCTGTACAGCAAAAGAAACAATTAACAGAGCAAAGAGACAACCAGCGAATGGGAGAAAATATTTTTGCAAACTATTCATCTGACAAGGGTTAATATCCAGAATACACAAAGAAGTCAAACAACTTAACAGCAAAAAAATAAAAATAAATACATAAATAATCCAATTTAAAACTGATATTTCTCAAAAAAAGACATACACATGGCCAACAGGTATTTGAAAAAATGCTCAGCATCACTAATCATCAGGAAAATGCAAATCAAAACCACAATTACATATCATTTCACCCCAGTTAGAATGGCTATTATCAAAAACACAAAAACTAACAAATGTTAGTAAGGATGTGGAGAAAAGGGAATTCTTATACACTGTTGTTGGTAATGTAAATTAGTATGGCTGCCATGGAAATTGTATGGAGTTTCCTTAAAAAACAGAAGATAGAACTACCATATGACCCAGCAATCCCACTGCTGGGTATTTATTTAAAGGAAAGGAAGGAAATGAGCATACCAAATAGATATCTGCACCCCCAGGTTTACTGCAGCTCTATTCCTAATAGCCAAGATATGGAATCAACAGATGAATGGATTAAAAAAAATGTGTATATACACAATGGAATACTACTCAGCCATGAAAAAGAATGCAATCCTGTCATTTGTGGCAGCATTTATGTTAAGTGGAACAAGTAAGGCATGGAAAGATAAACATTGCAAGTCCTCATTTGTCTGTGGGAGCTAAAAAAATAAACTGAACTTTTAGAAGTAGAGAGTGAAATTGTGGTTACTAGAGGCAGGGAACGATTGGTGTTAATGGGCACAAAATTACAGCTAGATAAGAAAATTAAGTTCTTGTTGTAAATGTAGTGCTAGGCATCTACAATTAACAACTATTTATTGTGTGCTCTCAAATGGCTAGAAGAAAGGAGTTCAAATGTTCACATCACAAAGAAAGGATAAAGTTTTATGATTATAAATATGCTAATTACCCCGACTTGATCATCACAAATTGTATACATGTTCTGAAATATAACACTGTACCCCATAAATATGTACAATTAAAAACAAATTCCTTAAAAAAAAATCACTCAGTAGCATCATAAAAATAATAAAAGTTCCCCACCAGAATGGCTAAAATGAAAAAGACAGAAAATGTTGGTAAGAATAACTAGAACTCCCACACTACTGGGACACCATAAATTGGAACATCCACTTTTGGCAGTATTTGGTAGTGCTTACTAAAGGTGGACACATGCTCACCCTATGACCCAGTGATTCCACTCCTAGGTGTATATTCAATGGAAGTACATATATATGTTCACCTAAAGACAGGTACACAAATATTCATAGCAGCACTATTTACAACAGCAAATAACCAGAAACCACCCATAAACACAGTTTGGATAACACAGAAGAGATAAATTGCTGTATGTATATAACAAAACATTATTCAGCAAAGAAAATAATCTACCACTACACATAACAATGTGGAAGAATCTTGCAGACATGTAATGTCGAATGAAAGAAGTCAGACACAAATGAATATGTACTGTGTCGTTCCACATACAAAGTGCGCTGACAGGCAAAACTACTCTGTGATGTGGGAAGTCAGGGGAGCAGTAACCCCGTGGGGGGGAGCATTGGAGGGAGGCACCGTGGGGCTTCTGGGGTGTTGGTAATGTTCTGTTTCTTGAGCTGGGTTACACGACTAAGCTCAGCTTGTGCAAGTTAATTGTGTTCTTTTATGTATGCTTGTTAAACTTAAAATAAAAAATTTTATTTTAAAAGGTACCAGTTCAAATTGGAAAGAAGCGAGAATTAACATTGGCGCAATATTACCAAACACACAATAGTATTGCTATGCAGTGAGATGCATTGTCAGTTCTGTTCCTTCTCACTGGTCAGATATGGGTAGGAATAGGAATCTTGCTATTGTTGTTTCCTCTCTCTTCCCTCTTCCTTTTCTGCATGTCACATACAGGGAAACGACAATTGTTGCAAAAATGAGGCTAGAAGGATGCTAAACATGGATCAAGGAGAGTTTCAGGATGGGCCTTGACTGGTCTAAGGCTTGTTAGCTTGGCTCTCAGATATCTAAGGAGCCCCCTTGCTCTAGGTCCATAGCCCTGAATTTAGGAAGATCTTGGTCCAGTTTCAGTGAGCTTGGGAGGGTTGGTGCTGGAGATAAATGAGGACTGTTCGTGCCTGAGCAAACATTGGACTGGAACCCCATCACCATACCGTGATTGCGTAGTTACTCCTGCTCCAGAGGAAGTGGTCCCTGGCATAGCTCTGGCCAGCCCAAGCACAGATGCTCCAGGCCTAGCTGTTTAAGGTTGAGCTGAAAAGGAGATAGTTGGTCTTCCTGAAGATCTCAAGTGACCTTCATTCTCTCATATCATACCATCTACAACTGCACCCCACCCACGAGGCACCACTCCACACACCCACTTTGGGAAAAGATGCTAGAGTTGAAAGCTGTCAAGTCTACTGTTCCTGAGGGTGTAGCTGATCTCTCTGCCAGGAGTCCTGAGTGTGCTGACTTCCTTCTGTACCATTTTAGAGAAGCCAACCTGGAAAATTTCAGAGCCTGCTTTCAGGCCACCAGTTCCTTTCCCCTGATGATACAATTGAATTCAGCAAGGGGCAGGCTTCATGTTAGGTAAGCAGAGGGGCACAAGTGTCCAAAGTGGGTAGACTGGGCAGGCAGTACCCACTAACAGAATGGTGCTGAGCCCTGGTCCTGCATGTTGGTCTTCCCATTAATACAAGCCTACTATGGACATTTGTCAATATGGCACGTGTACATCTATGGAAAACTTGCAGTAGAGTTCCTGGAAAACTCCAACTGCTCAGTAACCATGATCTGTTGCTACTATCATCATCACCATCATCATCACCATGACGGGTCTCTCTCCTCTTTGTAGTCCCAGCACTGAGCACAATGCTTGGCACCTGGCAGGTGCTCAACTAATGACGTCTGATCAATTAATATAAAACAGGAATACTGTTCCTTACCCTCTCTGCCTCCTGGGACTGGTTGGAGAAATGATTGAGCTCTTCCCCCTTGAAATGTGCCAGAGTGTCTCCAAGAAAGCCTATTTTGAATCTCCATCCTTTCCACCCCAGCAGCCCCAATCACTCTCTTGCTCATCGCCCTGTTTTATTTTCTTCCTTGCACTTATGACCCCCTGGAATTTTCCTTCTCCATTTAATTATTGGAGCATTTCTCTCTCTCCCTCCCGCCTGCCCCACCACATGCACACACTAGAATGTTAGTTCCGTGAGAGCAGGACCCTTGCTCTCATATCTACAGTGGTGTCTTAAAGCCCAGGATCCTGCCTGGCAGAGAGTTGGGTAAGAAACGTTGAGCAGACGAATGACCTCAGGAGCCCTGCTGTGCACTTTGCACTCCTCCCACCCGCCCCCCTTGCCCCATACCTCTCGGATCCTCTTCTGCCACTCCTCAGTGAATTCGGGAGAGCTGGTGTTCACAAGGCTGGCATTGAGTGTCCACTTGGGGCACTTCCAGGCAGGAAGGGAGAGCATGGACAGAGAGGGCACCAGAAAAGCAACTGTCCCTCCTTGGACAATGGGAAGCCTGGAGGAGGGGAGAGGACACACTTACCATAAGATCTTCTAGCACTGGCCTGTCACTGGCCCCAAAGGGGGCCTTTTCGTCCCAAGTCCCAACTCGGTTTAGAGACAACACATGCCCCCTGCTGTTCTCAGGTGCAGGGAGCTACTGTCAAGCTCCAAGGCAGACCCACAAACTATGTCAAACTCTGGACAGGTAGGAGAGGTGGGCAGGGGAAAGAAAACAGACCTGACTGTGGTCCTGGAGGTGTGAGCCCAGGATGAGGAAGTCAGGTGCTGGGAAATGACGTGGGGACAGCACGGAGCTCAGTGAGCATGCTTCATGGGTGCCAGCCTCCACCCCAGCCCCAGACACGCTGCAGCCAACCTGGCATGGCAGCAGGTCACACACGTGCGCAGTTCTCCTCCTGTGTCCCCCAACAATCTAGTCCCCCACTGGCAGGAGCTGCACAGCCTGAAGTCTGGGTTGCCAGATGCCTTTGTGTCTTCAGAAAGGAACAACAATCCCAGATGTCCGCCTTCAGCCTCCTTCTTATCACATGAACAGAATGGGCTAGAGGTCCCTTATCAGGGCAAGTTCCCTGCCCAGGCCCTTCCCTCCCTGGTGGGCTTCTCACCCTGGTCTTTGGAGAACGTTCTGGCAGTGCCCACCCAACCTGCCTAACCAGGCAGGTAAATGAGGTAAATACAGCCTGAGAAATCAGCCTCCAACAATCCTCTCTCACTCAGAGGGGCGAAGGCTAGCAAGGCTTACCTAGTGCACCCACTGTAGACATTAGAATTTGGGGGTGGGAGGTGCACAGAGAGACACCATCTTTATTGCATTTGTCACTGTGGCCCACGGGGCACCATCCCAGACAAGTCAGGGGCTTGCCTGGGAGTGGGGTGGACCTGGGGATTGCTGAAAGCTCCCCAAGCAGTCTCCTGTACAGCCAGGCATGAGAAAACCTGGTTTAGATTTGTAAATCTAGACCCACGAGCCTCTCAAATAGATGGAGCACATTGGGCACACAGGGTTGGAACACACGGGTGGTGCTGTGCATATGTGTATAAATGTGTGTATAATTTTTTTAATTTAAAAAGTATGAATCTAAGCATCTTGACAGAAAAGAAGCATGCTTTATTTATATCATTGCAAAATCTCTTTTGAGCTTGGAAGTGAACATATAAATCTTTGCATAGGAAGAGTGCATAATACAGGACTTGTGTTTTGCTTTTTTGCTATCCTTCCATATGCACATCTCAGTCATTCAACAAGTGTGCACTGAGAACCCGCTACGTGGTGGGCACTGGGTGCTGGGAATTGGAGATACAATGGTGGTGACACAAAATCCCCACTGTATTCTAGTTACCATTTTTCTGTGTACCTAGCCCTTATACTAACAAACTAACTCTTTACAGTAACTTACTCTCAGTGATTCCTTCAAATGCTTTATGATCATGTTTACAAGCAATCCACCATGTTCATGTGCCTCCGTTGATTTAACCCAGGGCTCCAGGGGGACAGGGATTCCTTCTTTTTCATTTCCATTTCTCCAGTGCTGAACCTGGTGCCACTAAAAACCTAACGATGTTGGGTTTTTTCTTGTTTTATAGGCATATCATGAAACCTTAAAAAATGTTAATTTGCATTTCATTAAGCCATGAAAGATATGCATTCTTGTGTGATTTTATGTCTGTTTTTCCTTGTCTACAAACTATCGGCTCATTACACAGAATTTAGATACTGTCCAAATATATTTATAACAATTCTTTACTTAGGATAGTGCACTTCATTTTTATTTTTTTAAAAATACTTTCTGTAATTGTATGTTCGAATTTGTCCCCAACCCAGAAATTATTGAAGGGAATGTTTTAAAATGTTCAAACAGTTGAGCAACTTTCTAACTCCATTTTATTTTCTTTCCAGATTATTACATGTGGTTGGCATAATGTAATATTCAGGCTTTCTGCCTTTTTGTAATTGCTAAATACCTTTTATGTTCAAGAGTAAGATGGATTTTTTTTCCCCTTTATTTGCTTCAACGTACTATCATGTCTTATTTGGGGGTTCACACAATGTATCAGTCCATTCTTCCTTTATTGTTCTATACTTAGACCTTCCAATTTCATTTTCCACTTGTCCCTTTCCCCTTCCCATCCCGCTTTGTCAGGCTTTCCTGTTTCTTTCCCCCGACCTCATATCAGTAACCTTTTGTTTCTTAACCACCTATGTTTTCAAAGTCTTGACTGTAATTCTCTCAATACATAGATATATAGATAGACCTATATTTCTTTCATTTCTACTAGTTTTCATTTTATGAGCTTTTCTATTACATGTTGGCTTTATTACTTTATTATTTTATTATTTTATCACTTTATTCCATTATATGTTGGGCTTTATTACTAGGCTTTCTTTGTCCTATGTACCACTTACCACCTTTCTACGGTGGTCTTGATTATATCTTAGTTCTCTTTTTTATTTCATAATTAATTTCATCTGCTACCATGATGGCAACCCCTATTTCTAACACCTGCCCATGAGCATGATTCACTATTATTCAGTTTGTGCCTTCTGACTTAAATGTCTCTTGTAAACTATAGACCATTGATTAGAAAAACTCAAAGCATTTTAGACAAAGAAGAGCCTTTTGAAACTTATCTAGTCTGGCCTTGTCATTTTGTAGATAAGGGACGCAAGAGCCCAAGGCCATAGAGTTACCCAGTGGCAAATCAGGAGCTGTGCTCGGGTTTCCTCAGTCATCATCCAAGTCCTTCACTGCCCTATGACACTAAGACCATGGCATGGACCAGTGATGAGTGCCTTGGGTTGAATGTCCCCCAAAACTTAAATCCCCACTATAACTGTTGCCCAACATCTGCAAGCCTTTGTGTCTTCTTCAAAAAAATAAAGATAAGAGTGCTCTCCCCAAAGAGCAGCTGTGAAGATTAAATACATGTAAATGCTTAACCCAATGTCTGGGCATAGAAGAGCTCAATAAATGACCTTATCATTCCTTGGAACACGTGGCTACTTCCTGAGGAGGTACCTGTGCACATGAGGACACTCTCCTCTACGTAGTAGATGTTACAGTGCAGACCTTTCCTGCTGCTCTTTGGCCTTCCCGTCTCTTGCAGGGTGGTTCTCCAAGCTTTGTTTTCTCTGGCCCTGGTTCCTTCTGTGTTGCTGGACTCCTTGTGCTTGGGCTGTTCTCAGGCCACGTCTTCCCGTCCGTGCCCCGTGGTCCGTGGCATCCCTCAGCCTCAGCACTTCACAGCTCCAGCGCTCCTCTGCTGTCCTCATTATTTCTTCTGTTCTAGCTCTTAGACGGTGTCTGTCTCCTTGAAGGGCCAACGTTAGCATTTAAGGGTTAGCGTCTGATGCGTGGATCTCCTTATGTGGTATCATGATGTGTGTTAATTAGGATAGGGTTGCTTTTATTGAATCTACTAATAATATTTGAAGCTTATCTTTCTAGTATTGTTGTTGAGTCTATTTAAAAATCTCTCTCTCGCTCTTTCATTCATCATTTTGGTTTTGTTTTGTTCAATTGGATTTGGGAGAAGTGCTCTGATAATGTCCCACAACTCACAACATGTTGTGTATTAACTTTAGCTATTTATTTATACTTTGTCTTATTTCAAGTGGGATTTAAGGGAGCTTAACAGTATGTGATGACACCACAGGACCTACCACTCCATACTCATACCCTCCAATTTCATTTTCCACCTGTTCCTTCTTCTGCTCCCCACCTCACCTCGTCTACACCCAGCCTCATGTAACCACTACAGAAAGAGCCAGTCTGGGCTCAGGTGGACTAGGACCTGGGTACAAATCTCCATTGTCACCCTTACGACATCCCACAGAAAACATGAGCAACTCTCCTGTCCACCCTACTCCCATCTTTGTGCTCAAGTCTGCAGAAAACACCATTTTCCATTACAACTACTTACATGTTCTCTAAGAAGAGGGAAAATCAAAATCTTCAGTCTCAGGAATCTGTCTTAAAAGTTTGAGAGGACTGATTATTGTGGGCTGTAAAAGCCACAGAAGTATGTCCCTGACGTCTAAGTTTATACAGGATTTTAAAGCTGTGCAGTGTTTTCATATCATTCCCTCAAGAAGCCTTCAGGGTGGGCAGGACAATACCATATTCTCCATATGAGGAAACTGATACTCGGGGGAAGCACCGGTGTCCAGGGATCAGCCGGGAAGTGGCAGGGCCCTGATCAGAAAGTCTGAGTCATGGGTCCAAATGGCACCAGTGTTTCTGTTATAAGAACAACTGATAACAGGATTTGCAGTAAAAACAAAACTACTGAAAGAATTTATGCTAAAGATTTATTGCCTTCTTCTCCTTGTAGTCCATTTTGGCCCACAAAATGGGTACATCTAACCTTCTGGAACTATTGAAAAGTTATGCTTCAAGCCTTCTCTCTGAGCTCTTAGGTCCTCCTTTGTAAGACAGAAGGAGTGACATCTGGATTTGGAGAGCTGGGGACAACTAAGCAAGGAGCCCCACCCTTTCTATCCTGCCTGTCGGCCGGCACCCCC
The DNA here is from genome assembly GCF_027409185.1 of Cynocephalus volans. NCBI lineage: Eukaryota > Metazoa > Chordata > Mammalia > Dermoptera > Cynocephalidae > Cynocephalus > Cynocephalus volans. The sequence goes on along the minus strand of NC_084465.1, from coordinate 21,381,144 downwards.
TGTCTGGGAGGTACACACTACATTCCAGGCATGAGGGATGAGCAGAGTCAGACACGATTCCTGCCAACAGAAGCTTACTCTCTAGTGAGGAGAGACAACCGTATCGTTGCAAGCTCAGAAGAAGTGCCATGAAAGAAGGTCACATGGTGCTTTTCAAGCATGTAGCAGAGAGGACTGCCCTAGTTCAGCATGATGGGGATGAGGAAGGTATGTTTGACCTGAGACAATGAAGGGACTGTGTCTGACTTTGCTCACCTGGTATCCATCAGGCCAGAAACATGAGTGTGCCTCTTCCCTCAGTGGCTCTTCCCTACTCCTGACCTCCACCTCTGGCTGGTTCTTTAGCATTTTTCAAGTGCCATGGCCTCTCTGACTTCCTACTCCTTCCTCTTGCTACCATGTTACTTAGAAAGTAACAGTATGATTACACTTACTATGCTGTTCCATAATTATTTATTCACACACCTGATTCCCTTTTGAGACTCATCTCTTTGAGGTGAATGAATCCCAGCGCACACTCAGCAGGCAGACATGAGGCACAAGGGTAAAGGCTACCAACACCTCTGACTTCAGGACTCTGTCAATGGTGCTAATGCACTGAGGTTGGAGGCTGTGCCTCTAGGAGAGGACTGACAGCATTCAAGGCCTTCTAATTACTGAAGATCCAGGACTCCTTGACTTATATGGAATCTTCCTCTTAGGAGACAGATGCCCTGGGTTGCTCCCAGAAGGGAATATCTGCTAACACTGCCTCCACTTACCAAGACACCAAAACGTTTTACCCCTGTGGGAAATATGAGTCACTTAGTGCTATGGACCAAATGTTTGTTTCCCCCAAAAATCATATGTTGAAGCCCTAACCCCCAATGGAATGGTATTTGGACGTGGGGCTTTTGGGAAATAATTAGGTTTAGGTGAGCTGATGAGGATAAAGACCCCATGATGAGATCAGTAACCTTATAAGAAGAGGAAGAGAGACAAGAGCTCTCTCTCTTTGCCATGTGAGGATATAGCCAGAAGGTGGCCGTCTGCAAGCCAGAAGAGAGCCCTCACCAGAACCCAACCATGCTGCACCCTGATCTCAGGCTTCCAGCCTCCAGAACTGTAAGAAATAAATTTCTGTTGTTCAAGCCACCCAGTCTATGGTATTACGTTATGGCAGCCCAAGCAGACTAGGACACTTAGCAAACAAGGTTTGATGGGAAACAGGTGACTCAATCGCTTTATGTCTGAGTTTCCTCCTCTGTATGATAGGGCTAATAACTATACCTGCCTCAAACAGTGTTGTGAGAATTTATGATGTGCAAGTCATGCAGTGCTCAGACATGCACCCCACTTCCTGTCCTTATCACACAGGGAGGAGGAATGGATGACGGCCTGGGCTGGGTGCAGGGATGACAGAGGCTGGGTCTCAGTGCTAAGGCTGCGGCCCCACCTTACTTAAAGTGAATCATGCAGTCGAGCTGGGGTTTTCCTCTTCACCACTTTATTACCAACAGTTTCCCTGGTTTCTCTCCACTCCTGAGGGATGAGGAATGAGCAAGCCAAAGGCAAACAAGCCCACTTGGGTCAGGGGCCTCTGAGAGGACACAAAATAAAGGCTGTTGGACTGCCCTGGTTGGATCTGCATGTCTCAAAGAGGCCTGATAAAGAACCAGGGAGAGCTGAGGTGGACCGAAGGAGATGGGGTGCCCTCAGGGTAATCACATGGAGAGTGATTAAACACATCAGCTATGCCTCTTCCAAATTTCATTAGAACACCCAGGGAATGCACGAAAAACTTTGCAGCAACACTCTAAAGCAAAAACCAAGGTTTAGGCCTAATTTTTGCCAATTCCATCAATGATGAGTATATTATTGGATTACCTGCCACATGCTCTACCCTCCAAACCAGAACTTGACAGGTGATCTCATTGATTCTCTATCCCAAGTCCATGGCTACACTGCCATGAAAACAGAAGGCCATCTTCCAACTCTTCCTCCTTCCGACCTATTCTAGCCTCTCTTGATTCTCTAACATGAATGTACATAAGAATCATCTAGGGATTCTATTATAATTTCTGAAACACTAAGAGGTCTCAACCTTTCAGTGCGTCTGGGGAAGGGCCCCAGAAGGTGCGACTTTTAATAAGCACTGCAGATGATGCTGATGCAGGTGGTCCATGGTCCTAGACTTGGAGGACAACCCTGGCCCCATAAGACAAGAAGGAAAGAGGAACCTGCAGAGATTTCAGAATTCTGAATTTCTTAGTCACTTAAGAAAAAGAATAAATGGGTGGAGAGGTAAGAGTGCTAGAAACTGTCCATCCTGAAGGAAATGAGTGGTCTTTTATAAAATCACACTGTCCAAAGAACTACAAACTCAGTGGATTCTTTTGCACAGACTGGGAAACCAGCACTTGGAACAGGGATTCAGCCAGCCTCAGGCCTGGCAACTAGAAGAAAGGAAGCTAAGTATCCCAAACTGAGTTAGGGGCTGTGTCCACAGCCTGAACTGAAAGTTTAGATTGGAAGAAAAGTGGCTGTTGGCATCCAAGTGTCCAGATGATAAGGGGGGTGGGGTGAAGGACACTCTGTTAGATACTGGGGCTGGAGAGCTCTCCCAGTTAAACAATGAGTAGACAGGAGACCCAGCATGACTTGGGCCTGTACGAAATGCTGCAACAAGAAGGGGAAGTATCCCCTAATCTGAAGACTTAGAGGCAGAATTTTCAGTAAGAAGCAAGTGAAAACTGTCAGGTGTGCTCACAAAATATAAAAGAGGATACAGCCACGTTACAGATTAACTTGGGATAATATTTTCTAACAAAATTCTAATAAAAATAAATGATGACTTGAATAAATGAGACATGTACCATGATCTGTGACAGAAAAACTCAGTATTAAAAATGATAATTATCCCAAGTTACTCTGTAAATGTAATGCAATTGCAATCAAAATCCCAATGAGATTGTTTTATTTAATAAAATGCACTTAATCTGGAAGAATGAAAAATTACAATAATTTAGAAAGATTTTTATAGGAAAGGGTAATGAGGAAAAACATGCCTGACCAGATAACATATACTACAAAGTTATTAATTTTAAGACAGTTCAGTCCTAGTTGAAGAAATACAAAAAAGATTAATGGAAAAAATGGCATCTCAGAAACAGATAGCTCTAAGGATATATAGGAAGTTAATACATGATGAATAAAGTCATGATTCTCAACGAGGAATATATGAGTTATTCAACAAATGATGTTGAGAAAATTGGCTTTTAGGGAGGAAAAAAATAAATTTAAGACCTCACTTCACAACAGACACCTAAATAAAATCCTAGGTAAATTCAATGGTTAAATCAAAAAATACAAGTAAGGAGTTCCCGTCAAGATGGTGGACTAGACGGTCCCCAGTGTCACTCTTTCCCATAAATCAACAAATTTACAACTATAAAAATGTAACATCAGCCAAGCTGGGGCTGCTGGAGCTCAGGGGAAGAGGAGGAGAGACCTACGGAGTTCATGAAGACAGGAGAAACCATGATGAAAGAAAGAAAAAACTGCTCTGAGCATTTTGGGCCACAGCCGCTTTAAGGCTCAAGCTGCTGAGCGCCTGGAGCAGAACCTGGCAGAAGTCATCACAGCTGTGCCCTTTAGATGGAGTTACTTGGAGGCAGCAGGGGAGAAGAGGGCGTTGGCAGCCCCCAGGACAGTAAGACCACTAATAGGGTTCCCATGGACCCATGCAGGAGCGAGGAGCCAGAACAGCTGAAAAGGGAGCCATTCAGAGGCCGGTGAGTCAATGCAAGGGACTGGTGCAGGGCCCGTCCCATGGGAAGTGTTTGGAGCATGGGTGGTGGGGGAAACAGTCCCACCAGGAGAACACTGGGGCACAGCAAGGACAGCTGATCTGCCCCCCAGTCAGCACAGGACCACTCAGAGGAGACTGGTCAGGAATGCAGAATTGCATGGGGTGCAGTTTGATGAAAAAACTCAGGCCCGGATCAGAGTTGCTACACCACCCAGGTGCACCAAGTCTCTGGAGAGCCGGAAGTACCTATAAGGTCAACCATTAGACCCTGAGCTGCACAAAGTGCCTTCCCTAGGGAAACAGCAGCAAAGCAGCAATTTAGCTCAACCACAGAACTCAAGTGCTGGTTCCCACACAAAGTTCCCCTATTTTAGAAGTAAGCAAAGGACAACAAATTAGTTCTGGCCCAGGCATACCACCAGCACCTTGAGGCCCACCAGAGGACATGAGGCATGAAGCTGGGGACCAGACCCCCACCCACAACCATTCACACCACCAGTGCCTCAGGGTCCACCCAGGAAAATGAGGCTTGGAGCCAGGGACTGGACCCTACTCTCACATCCAGGCATACTGCCAGCACCTCAGGGCCTACCTGGGGCCCATGACATGCAACTGGGGACCATATCCCATGCACACAACCAGGCACACAGCCAGCTCCTTGGGGCCCCAGGGCATGGATAAGGGGACCAGACCCTCCCTCCCACAACCAGGCACACTGCACCAGTGCCTCAGAACCCACCATGGGAACTGAGGCATGAAGTTGGGGGCTGGACACCCCTCTCACAATCAGGCACACTACACCAGCACCTCAGGGCCCACCCAGGGACCAGAATCATGGAGAAAGGGACCAGAACCCCATCGTACAACCAGACACACTGCGCCAGTGCCTCAGGGCCTGCTTGGAGACCCTAGGTATGGATCTGGGGACCGGACCCCCCTCCCACAACCAGGCACACCACACAAACTCCTTGGGGCCCACCTGGGGTCCTGAGGCACGGATCCAGGGACTGGACACTCCCCACAACCAGGCACACTGCCAGCACAAAGGAGCATGCCAAAAATATCACCTCCATGTGGGTGGCCCACCACAGCCACCACAATAACCATGGCTGTCACGAAAGTGGCTAGATGCCACAACCACCATGCAGATGGTCCACTAGCCACTGGAGTGCATTGACACAAGGAGAGTCACCAGCAGAGATAAAGAAAAGAAGAGGACGTCTCTCTCCATAAAGCCCATTCCAGAGTGACAGAAGAAGCATCTGCTTTATGATAATATTGGGGGACCCGATCACACCTCTCAGCATTGGACAGATCATCTAGGCAACAAATCAACAGAGTAACCATTATTCTCTCAGAAGGAAAGAAGAAATCTAGGGTAATTAAAGGAGGGAGGGCAGAGGGGGATGGGGAGAGATTGGACAAGGGGCATAAAGAATAATCATGATTTGTAACAATATATATGCTAGTAATATTGATTTGATCAACATATCTCAATGTTGAACCCAAAAAATTTGTATAATCAATTATGATTCAATAAAAATTAAAAAGAAAAAATCTAAGTAACACAGTAACTTTTTAATAAAGTAATATTTATCTTAGCTATTACATAAAGAAAGAATTTCTAAGCCTAAAAATAGATTGAGTTAAGAGAAAAAGTGATCAGTTTTAACCATAGAAACATAAAATGTTTGGTATGGAAAAAATATCTTAAAATTAAAAACAGGGCTGGCCAGTTAGCTCAGTTGGTTAGAGTATGATGCTGATAATGCCAAGGTCCAGGGTCCAACACCTGTACTGGCCAGCCGCCAAGAATGAAAAAAAAAGTTAAAAACCCATTAAAAGATTTATGGCAATGAACAAAGACAAAGGTTTAATACTCTTGATATGTATTGAATTCCTTATAAAATAAGAAAAACATTGACTTCTGGATAAAAATGCCAGATTACACACTTGGCCCTCTTGAAACTCCACTAAACTGACCTTAAAATATATTTTAGAAGCATAAATTACAAGGATAAAGAAGATGGAGCAGGAGACAATTGCAACAAACGTTGGAAGCTGAAAAGCAGAGATGGAGAATACTAACTTAGCTCTGGAGAAAGAGAATCCTATGCTAGCAATGGGTAAATAGCAACGTTTTGAAAAACCCACAATCTCAAGAATTGGCTTTCCAAGTAGGGATAAATGTGGAGCTAAAAATATGCTAAAGTCCTTTTTAAGCACTAGCCAGGTGGCAGTCCTTCCCCCATCTTGGCAGAAGACTAGAAGTTTACTCTCTGGAAAAGGCAAAACACAAGGTCTCTGGGCTACAGAAAAAACATGCAGAGTTGGAAGTGGGGAGAATGCATTGAACACTAAATTCATTTAGTATGTGCATGCTGAACACTAAAACCTCCAGCTCACTTCCCACTCAGCATCCAGAATACTTCCAGCCAGGCCTTCACCCTCCATGCAAGACTGGAACATCCTTTTCTGGAGAATAAGATAGTATGAGAGGAGAAGCACAAAGATAAAATTTGAAATTTGAACTTCCATGGCTAGATCATGGTGCCATTTATTAAAACTACAATGTGAATTGTGATTCTGGCAGTCAGGTTGCATTAACTTATGGGGCATTCCTGAATATCATTCTACAATGAAGTCCGAGGTTAACAAAGACCCGTGCTCGGGCTTAGAATTTCCAGTCAACCTTTTAGGAACCCACTCTTAAATATAAGTAGATATACAAGGATCACCAGACAACCAAGAGAATATGGATGACAGAGACCTAAATAAAGAGACACATAAAAGTAACTTCTCCTGCAAGACAAGATAACTTTTAAAAATTGCTCTTATTTATTTCTTTGAGAGACAAGAGATTTTGCATTCATGAAATAAGAATGGGATGCATAAAAAAGGAATATTCAGAGAACAAAAAGAGCTCTTAAATATTATAGCAGGGCCGGCCTGTGGCTCAGTCGGCAGAGTGCGGCGCTGGGAGTGCAGCAGCGTTCCCGCTGCGGGTTCGGATCCTATATAGGGATGGCCGGTGCGCTCACTGGCTGAGCGCGGTGCGGGCGACACCAAGCCAAGGGTTGCGATCCCCTTTCTGGTCACACAAAAAAAAAAGTAAAAAAAAAAAAAAAAAAAAAGAAACATTATAGCAGAAATAAATTCAGTAGAAGAGTCAGTAGATAAAATTGACGTAATTTCCTCCCCCCAAAAGAACAAAAATACAAAGAGATGTAAATAGGAAAGAAATGATAAGAAAATTAGAGGACTAGTCTAGGAAAGATAAGAAAATTAGAGGACTAGTCTAGGAACTCTAACATGAAATTATAGGAGTTTCAGAAAGAAATTCAATAAAACTGAAGGACAAGCATTTGCACATTGAAAGGGCCTGATGAATACAAAGTATAATGGATGAAAATCAATTCAGGCTTTGAGAAATAATCAGAAATTCAGAACACTGGAGTTGTAAAGCAGAACCTTCCACCTTCCAGAAAGGGGGAGAGGGGAATATTACACAAGACTTAGTACTTCCTAAAATCACATTGGAAGTTATAAGAAATGGAATAATGTTTTCAAAATTCTGAAAGAAAATTATTTCCAACCTAAAATTATATACCCAGCAATCAAGTGTGGGAGTAGAATCAAGACATTGCCATACATGCAAAGTCTGACAAAATGTACCTCCCACGCATTCTCTCTCAGGGAACTACTGGACTCTGTGTTCCACAAAAAAAAAAAAAAAAAAAAAAAGAGGAAGTCATGGGAATGAGAGAGCCAACAGAGAACTGACAAAAGGGAAAAATTCCCAGGATAAGGGTGAAGGAGCATCTCAGGATGACAGCCGAGCACTGGGAACAGACAGCAACCATTCCAGATTGCAGCAAGTCAGAGCACTCCTGGAGACAGTTCATCGGGAAGATGAGGTCGACAGACTACCTGATGTGAATGAAATTTTAAGACATTGAGACAACAGAAGGAGTGTTTAGAATTGAATTATAAACAAGTACAGAGAAGATTAAGTACGTTAAAAACAAGAAAGAGATAAACTCCAGGGAAAACAAAAAGTCAGGCAGGAAAGGATCTTTGTGATTCAGCTCTGAATAGATAGCATTGTTGTCATTATAATGTAAACACTGGGCCTGCCCGTGGCACACTCGGGAGAGTGCAGCGCTTGGGTGCACAGCGGCGCTCCCGCCGCGGGTTCGGATCCTATATAGGAATGGCCGGTGCACTCACTGGCTGCGTGCAGTGCGGGCGACACCAAGCCAAGGGTTGCAATCCCCTTACTGGTCACAAAAAGACAAAAAATAATAATAATAATAATAATGTAAACACTGAATATTGATCTCTGCCAGGAGGGTGGGAGGATGGAAAGGATGCTTGTATGTGGTGGAAGGGAGGGGTGGTGAAAGAGAATGAAATCATAATCATCTGCATAGACACATCAATTAGTAATGCCTAAAATGGAAGCATATTATTTAGAGATTTGAAGGAAAATGACTAAATAATCAGCCAAGTAGGGTAAGAGCACTGGCCTCTGCCTAGAAGAAAAGACGACCTTCCATGGGGAGGGGAAGTCTGTCTGTCTGTCTTCTTTAAACCCATCACTACCTACTACCCTGAGTGTGTCCCTGAGCCCCCAAACTGGAAATGAATGAGGAGCCTTTGTTCCAGTCCTGTCTTCTGTTCTACTCCAAGAACAAGCATGCCTGCCCCTTTCGTTTCCATGGGCTTTCATGCTGATCCTCATAGAGAAACAGGCGGGGGAAACAAAGATAAAAAGCAGGTGAAATTACAAAGGTTGCAGAACATCAGGTGTCACCTCAAGGCTGGGGCCTTGATCCATCGCTCTCGGCCACCTCATTCCAAGATGGTCGTGGGCAGCCCACGGGACCTCTGCTCTCAGCACAGATTCAAACCATGCCCTGATATGTTTCTAAAAAATATTTGAAGTGTTTTTTTTACTTTTCCCAGTTACAAAATAACACATGGACTTTGAAGAAAAGAAAATGGCAAATAAAGAAAAGATTTAAATCACCGTAATTCTACAACTCAGAAATAACCATTAACATTTTGTTCCAGTCTTCTTTTTGTCTGTATCTAGATAAACTTTATCAGCACACATGTAATATATACCTTTCACATATAATGTATACCACCCAGAAATAACCATTCGCATTTCTTCCAGTTTTTTCTTTTTTATATTTTTACTAGATAAATGTATATCAGCACGTACATAACTTATGCCTTTCATAATCATGAATTACATTGGTCACTGCAACAATAGAGAAAAACTCAAAACAACTTAAATGTCCTTTTGGCTGGCCAGTTAGAGCACGGTGCTGATAACACCAAGGTCAAGGGTTCAGATCCCCAAACAGGCCAGCTGCAAAAATTAAATGTCCTTTAAGTAAACCAGAATACATCTATTTATTCAATAAAATACTAAGTGACCAGTTCTTTAAAAGTGCTATTGCAGGAGTATGTTTATTGAAATGGAAAGATACTTATAATACATCATATATGTTAAAAGGGGGCATTTACCATAATCAAAATTCTTTAAAGTTATTTTTAAAGGGAGAGAGGGTACAAAATTGTGTATATAGTACAATCCTCCCCCCACCCTTTTTTTTTTTTGATGGGAAAAAATAAATTTTCTGTACCAGGCACTGAGCTAAACACTTTATATACATTATTTAATTTTCAAGGCTTTGGAAAAATAAAACAGCACCTCCTCACAAAAACATGAGGTCTCCAAGAGAAAATAAATGGAAATGATGTCAGGAGTAGGAAGGACAAGGCGCATCAAGTCTCCACTAGGTGGGCGACCTGCCCTGAGCACCCAGGAGCTTGGAGAGGGTGAGCCTCTGAGAAGGCTTGGGGCTGGGACATGTGGGGTGTGAGGGTCTTGTGGGTAAGTGGGGAAGATGTCACCAGGTGGGGACAGATACATCTGGAGCTTTGGTAGATGGAATCTAGCCTCACCTGTATTGTCACCTGATGTTCCCTTCTTGGAGCCAATCCAGTGAGAGGGCAAAGGATAATGTCACAGGGGACTCTTTCTTGACATAGGGTCGGTAAAGGCAGAGCCTCAGGAGTTTAGGGTGGGATTGATTCATTTTTCTTGAATTTAAAGGGTCCCTGTGTTGTGAGAAATCCTGGATACCCCAAGAGCTCCAACTACTTCCCTTTTGGACAAAGAGTAACTAGTTCATGTTTTACTGAATCCCCTGCCAAATTGTGGGAAAGGCCGTCACACACCTTCCCTGAAGAGAACTACCCAACTTTAACCCAGCTGCCCTCTTTGGAACACATCAGCCTCTCTACCTTCTCTGAAGTTACTGATCACCAGCTCACTCTTCTGTCCCTAACAGCCACTGCCAGTTTCTGCTCTGGCTGGAGCTCCAACGGTGCAGGGGGTGACCCAGATGTCAACGGAGCAGGGGCAAAGTAGCTCCAGACTGCTGGTGGCTGGCATGGCCTTTCTGCAGAACCAGGGGCAGATGCAGAGCTAGGACAAGGCTGGGCTCAGCCAGCAGGGCTGACTCAGACAAAACTGTACCCAAGCAAGCATATGATGTCTGAATCACTTACTGACAGGAGTATCTGCTCCACATTTGAAACACTCCCAGGATAACGGAAAGGGAGACATAATGCCTGGAATCACTCCAGAAAAAGAAATTACCAGGCAAAAGTCATGAATAATTCCAGAGATGAAGTTAAAATGTGGAATTTCTACAGTCAATATTTTATTTCTTCTTGTGATCGCCTTTTAAACTTAATGTCTTACTTTGAAAAGAATGGTGATGTATCCGTTTACATGAATTTCAGAAGTGAGCACCTAAAGGAGGAAGGTCTTTAGGGGATACACCCGAGACCCCAAAACTCATTCCAGAGAGGCAGCCCTCCAGGATGCCAAGGATCACAGCTGCCTGCCCCACACTGGGCAAGGCAGTTGTTAGCTCTTGTACCCAAAGCAGCGGCTATTGCCACAACAGTTCCTTTTGACTAGCTACCATGATTTTAACTGCCAAGGTCTTTTGAAATCTTATCACAATGTCAGAATTTTTGCTTCTTATCTAGAAAAGCATGTCATTAAACACTGGTTAGCAAATAACCAGCAATCAAATCTACTTGGCCTTTGATTCATAAGCTATCCGTCAGGTTCTACAACCTGTAATGTCTCAGAAAATTACTCATTAGGATCTGAGAGGGAAGCCTATTTCCATAGGAGGAACCAAACTCAAGTTTATTTCTGCCCCCACTTTAGTCTAATGACATTAGCATGATTTTCTCATTTCCCTCTTTCTTTGCATGTTTAATTGGGGTATGAGTTCCTTGAGCCCTAACTCCTCATTAGTTGGTGCTTCTCACAGAATTTACCAGAAGCCTAGGCCCATAGGCTCTTTCACTCTTGATTATCCAGGTGAAATATGGCACTTCATCATTTTCTCTGTCAACATCATAGGTGTCCACAATCTTAGAGATGGAAAGGAAGAGGCTATCTAGTTCAACTCCATTGTAAAGATGAGAAAATTGAGACTTAGAGAGAGTAAATGACTTGTCCAAGTTCCCACAGCACAGAGACAGGTGAGGACTTCAGAAGAGTTTCCAAGTTTGAAGCTTTTCCATAATTAAAATTAACACCACCGCAGGTTTGGGGAAGGGGGTATCCATCCACATGAGCTTTGTGTTTGTCATGCTCCATGAGGCCAGGGCAGGGGTGGCAGCTCTTGGGTATCCAGGCGTGGAGCTAACTCTCTAATTACCCTTCAGCATCTTACATGCCAGGGATCAGTCCTGGAAGGGGAAGAGTCCGGGTTTCAGGGGTCTGAGAGACAGAACAGACTGCATCCTGTACTTCTTTGAGTCCTTGGTGGAGGATTTGGGAGAAATCTTGGCTCACAGAGATGGTGACAGAAGAAGAAAGATGGAGAAGGGAAAAAAACCCACCAACAACATGAGCACTAGGCTCCCACCCTGCACAGAGAACAGGGAGAACTTAAGCGTGGTTGTATCTTCTGGAAGTGACTTGCAAAGGCAGCACTTTGGGAAGCTTTTGATTTGAAAGTATAAGAGACCGTGTTAGGGATGAATATTTTCCTCCGGATGCTGTCTACATTCCACCTACCTTAGAAACTATTGGCCAACATCATATCAGTCTACACCTGTGTGGTTTTGATTCAGATAATTAAGACTAATTGGATATAAATTTTTCTTGCCAAGTCATTTTCTTTTAAAACAGGTCAGGCAGAAGCACATTGTTTTCCATTTCCCTTTGTAACCCCAGAGCTGAGCCCAGGCCTGGCACAGATTGGGTCAAAAGCAGATTGACAGTGAAGGATCCCTCACTTGCATGGCTGCTTCTGAAGTCCAGAGAGGGACTCTAGCAATGTGTTCACTAGCCATACGCCCTTGTCAAGTCAGCAAAAGCAAAAGGTTTCAGCCACTATTAGCTATGACTGCTGTCTCTTTCCACTGCCAACATCCTAACTCTAAATTTTGCATCAGATCAAACGGCATTTGAAAGGCCATGAGCACTTTTAGGATTTGTCCAAGGGAAAGTTGAGTCAGGATAAATTTAGTTAGAATGTAATAAGGTATATTTATGTGGTTTGAGGCCACTCAACTACCCATGTATAATTAATTTACTGCTAGCCATGACAGTAATCACGATTTCCAGCAATACTCCTTCCACCCACTGTACCAGCTCACTCTACATCATGACCTGAAGGTGCAGGAGCAGAGGTCACGTTATGTGAAGGTGCCCTCTAGGGCCTGGCATTTGACGTATGTGGATGGTGGATGAGAAACTAGGTTGGAAATGTGTGAAGCTAGAGCATATGTGGAAGATCTGAAAATCAACAGATAGCAAAATTGGCCAGCTGCCAAAAAACAACAAAAAAAGTCAGATATGCAAAATTGCCAGAGAAGATTTGGTTCTCGTTGATGCCCAGGCAAAATGGAAGTTTCTCCTATCAGGAATATACTTAACAATGTGGCATATACAATTATAAATGCACCATGCATTTAAAAAAATTTTCAACAGGAATCATGTATATAATAGATTTATCAGAACGCCTGTGTTTGTAGGGCATAAATCTAGAGCAGTACTACAATCTGGTGTGAAATCATAATAACGCATCTCAACTAGCATTAATAGCAAATAAATTTGGACTAATCCATCCCACAGGAATGACTGAATTATCTTTTCTTCTCTATGCAAAATGAAGAGGTGATTAAAGAGTATAACCACAAAATGCAGGGGGCAAGGGGTGAGGAAGTATTATAGGGGACTGTCAGACAATTAAATAATTAAAATGTCATGCTATTTTTCTTGGAATTGATGGCATTTGTGGTGTTTATCTACTTTTTAAAATTTGTAATTTTGGGGGATTACTTTTTTAATCTAAACAAATATTACCTTTTGTACATAACTTCCTATTCATAATTTTCTATTATGGGACACCAGAAACAATATAAGCTTCAGGCTGCATGAAACCCGGAACCACCCTTGGAGTAACTGCTAGATAACTGTGAGAGGAAGGAGACACTGGACTAACAGGTTTTGGGTGAGGGAGGGTTAAAAGAGGAAAGGTTAAAAGGACCCATAGAGAGGAATTTCCCAAGAAGGTGATAACACAAACAAGCCATCGTGTGGGGCTCTAGAGGATCCAGGTGGGGCAGGGAAGTGTGGACGAGAATGTGAAAGGACAAGATGCGTGGAAATGAGGCGGGGAAGGGCTCCAAGGGCACGTTTTACAGACTTCACGATTTTGGCTAGGAAAAGTCATTTCAGCAGCCCACATATGAAGACAAAGGACTTGGTTTTTTTTCTTAAAAAGTGGTTCCCCTGATTGTATCAATTGATCATCTTAACGCTACTGTAAGGGAACAGGGGCACATGTACTCATTAGCTTTGTTTTGCAGGAGCCAACCCATATATCTGGTGCAGGGAATGTCTGTTAGCTTGTCTACTCTGAGCAGAATTCTTCCCTGCTTCATGGGGAAACCTTCCTGAATAGGACTTTGCCTATTTGTTATGCTGGTGGATCCAGGGCTGAGCATTTGGCTAAAGCTGGGCCAATCAGATCTCTTTCCTGGAATTTTAAAATGGAAAACTAGCCAGAGCAGTATTTGTTTTGGGGTGGAAAGTATGAGGACGTTAGCAGGCCTGTCTGCAGTCATGTTAATTTTATATGTCAACTGGACTGCGCTAAGGGATGCCCACATAGCTGGTAAACATTATTGGGTGTGTCTGTAAGGGTGTCTCTGGAGGAGATTAGCATATGAATTGGTAAAGAAGACTGCCCTCATAAGTGCAGGGGGTGGAGGGAATCATCCTATCTGTTGAGGGCCAGGATAGAAATAAAAGATGGAGGAAGGCAAACTGGCTCTCTCTGCTTAAGCTGAGACATACATATACTCCTGCTCTCAGATCTCAGTGCTCCTGGTTCTCCAAATTTCAGACTCGGATGGGGACTTACACCATCGACCTCTCACCCCCCACCCCACATTCCATATCCAAGCCTTTGGACTCAGCCCAAATTACAACTCCAGCTTCCCAGTTCTCCAGCTTGCAGACTGCAGATCATGAGACTTCTTGGCCTCCATAACCACATGAACCAATTCTTAAAACAAATATCTTCTCACATATATCTACATACATCCTATTGATTCTGTTTCTCTGGAGAACCCTGACTAGTGCAGGAAGCCTGTCTGTGAGAAAGAAGCACAGGCACTGGCAGAGTAATGAAGAGACAGTCCTGCCTTCTGACCAGAGGAGCCCCCTGCACTCAGCCCTGTGCTTTAGAGGGTTTACTGTGGCTCCTCGGGGGAGCAGTCTGCAGGGCCAAGGGGATATGCCCACCTGAAATCTGTGCCCCCTCCCTAGGCCCCCCAAATTCTCTGCCCAGATGGCCCTGAGCCTCTTCCAGAGCCTGCTTGGGCCTCTTCCTGAGGTCCATCCTGCTGAAGGAAGATGATGACATAAATGTGCCTACCCCAGGCCAAGGGGACTTGTTTGGGGATCCTGCTGTTGGGGGGTGATGTAGGGAACTTGGATGTGCAGTTTGGGGCATCCACATTCATGCACATGACACCATCTGTGATTTGGAGCAAAGCTTGAAGTGGGAAGAGAAGCAGGAAGGCCACAGGCTGGGGGATGGCCCTCCCATGCTGCCAGGTTCCAAAGCAGAACTCCGAGGAGTCAGAGAAGTCTAAATCAAATCTGCTCTCCAGGTAGGATGGGGAGAACATGTTTTATTTCATAGTTTGTCAGCTCAGATTATGATTTTCCAACACTTAGACATGGAGTATGTGGGGCTCCATTTGTACTCTTGCCAAGGGTCTCCCAAATAGCAGGGACAGACCTGAGTAGAGACGAAGGGAGAATCCCAGCGGTAATGGAGTCCCTGCTCCATCACGCTCCTGAGGACGCACCCCTGCCTTCTCTTGGTTTGATCTTATACGTTAATAAGGAGAAAATTTTCCCTATGCTAACCTGGATTTGTTTCTTTCACTCAAGCATCCTAGTGAATATAGACAGCGAGTGCTGGAGCCACGGCAGCTTCCTACCTTCTCTCCGGCTATAAGCTGAGCAAACTTTGCTGATACTCTGCAGGTGCAAGCCAGAATCCATGGGGAGCAGTTTTACCTACCTGACCCCTAAAGACACTTGCAGGAGAGTGCAGACACCAGAGACGAAGAACATGGAGCTGATGAGGTAGCTCTGGGTCAGGGGGTCGTGCTGCAGGCACAGGTCCTTGGCCAGGATGAGCGGCACTGCCACAAGCCCCCCCAGGGCCGTGAAGAAGTGCTGTGGGCAGAGAAAGGGAGTGGCGGGCTTGCACCGCCAGTCTCCAAATGAGCAGCCCCACCCAGAGCCAGGATGCTGTCCCACTGCCAGAGGCAAGAGCTCCACCCCTGGTCTCAGGGCCCAGGCCATGAGCAACAGGCAAAGATCCAGTCGAGCAGCAGGAACCAGGAAGGCTTGACAGTAAGAAGGGGGACCAGGGATCTGGCCAGAGGGACTGGGCTTCAAGGGCAGGGCCCTAGCACCAGGAACTGATGCCCTAGGAGGAAACAAAGGCAGCAACACAAGCTCAGGGGGGCATAACAGGAACCAAGTTGTGACCCTGAGAACAAGAACAAAGCAAGAGGCTCGTATTAAACAAGGCCCACGGTGAGGACACACCACTGACAAGGAAGGCCTGAGCATCAGCTTGGAGCTATTGGCCAGAGGCTGTTAGACAGGACCAAAGTAGACCCAGAGTTTATGGCCGGTGTCCTCAGCTATAAAGAAAATAAATTAGGTATGGTTGACAGATAGATAGTGATATAGATTGTGTCCCTCAAGTTTTACATATCCCCACTGTGACTGTGAAGAGGGTAGGAAATGCGACTATGGTTATTGAAAGGTGGGGCCTTGAAGAGGTGATTAGAGTCTGAGGACCATGCCTAGTGAATGGATTCATAATGGTGGCCATGGGCATGGTTCTGAGGGCTTTTTAAAAGGGAGCAGTGAGACTTTCTCTTTCTCTGCTCCATCATTTGGAGATGGAGATTTTCTGCCACGTGAGACTCCTTCATTGCTGTAAAGCCACCACCGAAGAAGACCCTCACCAGATGTGTTCCCTGGACTTTGGACTTCCCAGCCTCTGAGACTGTAAGCAATAAATTTAATTTTCTTAAAAATCACCCAGTTCCAGGTATTTTGTTATAAGCAGCAGAAACAGATAAAGATAGAAAGATAGATGGATGGATTGATGGATATGGGGGCCAAGAAATCAGTACACATAGAATGGGCCACTCTCTCACACACGCTAATGCCAGAGCTGAGAGCTTGGCCAGGTCTAGGGGGACATTCATACGCTGTAGCCAGTTTTGTTCTGAGCCATACCTACTGACCACTGTGTGGCTCCAGTCCCCACACAAATCTGGCCATTGAGCCAAACGTCCTAAAAAGAAAGGCACATGAAGACACCTGCTTCTCTCCTTTGACCTAATCCAACCTGTTGTCTGAAAACTCAGGTCATGTCTCTGCCAGCATTTCCACAGGTGGCCCTGGTGCTGATGGACTCACTCTGACTCACAGCAAATGTACCACTGTGGGTTTACTGGATAGTCTAGGTTCTCACCTCATCCATAAGAGCATGGCATAAGTTGAGCCAGGATGGGCAGTCTGGGTTTGCCTTGGTTTACAAAAGTCAGCTGCTGGGTCAGGCAAGACAATAAAAAGTGAATGAATGAATGAATAAGAAAGAAGAAAGAAAATGAAAAGTCTGTTGTGAGGGGTTATGCCATGAAGAGTGGCCATAAAGGTATCATTATGATAGAATTAGGCCACAGGACCCAGAGTACTACCCGTTCCTGCCTTGTCCCAACTCCTCCTCCCCACAACACTGAGAGAGACCTACATGCAAAGGAGGCAAAGCAAGGCAGTTATGCTCTTATTTAGCTGGAACTTGGATCCCAGACCTCAATGTGAGCTAAATCAGACCACAGGGAAGGCAGATTTTTTTTTTTTTTTTTTAAATAAAAGATGACCGGTAGGGGATCTTAACCCTTGACTTGGTGTAGTCAGCACCACACTCTCCCAAGTGAGCCACGAGTAGGCCTGGGAAGGCTGATTTTTATTAAGAAAATTAAACCTGAAAAATATCTATACACTGCACAGGTCTGATTTTCCATGCCCCACCCATTCCCAGGCAAAATGGAGTCTCAAAATGTACTATTCCACAGAAAGAGAGCAAGAGAGCACCTTGCCCACTGCCTCACGTGGGACAGGCCTGAGTCCCCAGAAGAAGCCTGGGCCACCTCGGGAGAGAGAGCCCCACGTCTCTCCAGCCACATGGGTGGAAGCAGCAGAAGACAGGATGCGAAAGAGAAATGACCAGTGTCTCAAAGGGTCCATTCAACCCGTCACTATCATCTCCTCAGTTAAAGTCCTGGAATAATCTGACCAATATAACCAGCGCTGGTCGAGCTGACTTATTTAGCAGTAGAGGAGGGAGCATGACATGGGTAGAGGAGGGAGCATGACATGGGTAGAGGAGGCAGGGGAGACTTTGAACTCCCACTGAAAGACAAAGTCCCCCACAATTGTTCTTTCTTTGGTTAACCCAGCAGTTTCCACAGACAAACTATGGTCATCTATGAGTTGGCAGCCTCCTTAAGGAGGAGGATAAGGAAGGGTTTTCAGAGAAGAAATGCGTATTTATTATAGGGGCACTGACAATCTTTACCATCGCTCTTATGTCCTCTTGGGATAAATGACGTGAGAAGTTCAGTCCTTCATAGCCTCCTATAAATGCTTCTTTGACCTGCCACCAACTAGGTCAATACAGGCCACAATATTCTCCAGGCCAAGAATCTACCAGTGTTTTATTCCATCTCGTATCACGCCCAGCAGCCCTGGCAATCCAAACCTATGAGACAGGGCTAACTCCCTCCCCCCATCACATAAATCTCCTGATCTCACAGAACACTGGGCATCTTGGTGAGAGCAGAATCAGGCAGAGAAGCTACAGCTAGCAGGGCTTGCGTAAAGGAAGCAGGGTTGGCCTGGTTCCTCTCTGGTCTCACCCAAGTGAACTGGACCTTTAACCAGCCCAGTGACCCACCCCCAGAAGAACAATGGCTCGGTTAGTGTCCTTGAAGTGACCAGTCAGCTTGGCATGAGGGAGAATCCTCCCCTAATCCTCCGCCTCATCCCCAAACACCTGGACAGAAAGAAACTGGAGGAACCCTGAGCTCCCCTGGAGGTCAACAACATGGAAGACAACAACCCCAGCAACTGAAGTTGTTGACATTGGCTCATTTGACCTGTGTGAGTGGACTGTGGCTTTTGAGGCAGAGCCTCTTTGGACCCCGTACTTGCTGGGTGGCATTACCTGGATCCCCAAGAAGATGCAGAGAGACCATGGTGGGATGTCCAAGATGCCATAGGCCAGGCGACTGCTGCTGGGACTCTCGGGTTGCCCGTCCTTCTTCCTGCCATGGTCGTCACCGTGGGAGCTGAGCATGCTATCACCCCTCTGCTGGGAAGGAAAGACATATCTGGGCATTTCAAGAGGAATCAAGTGAACTTCCTGATATCGACCAGACAGATGACCAGCCAGAGGCAAGAGGCAGTGGGACAGGGATAACTGTTGGCCAGCTGGGGATTTTAGGTCCAGACTCAAAAGACCAGTGATTTCCCATGTGATGCATGTGCAGCAGGGCCTCCGTGTAAATTCCCAGGCCATACAAGGGGAGTGGGTGCCTTGGCAGAGAAGCAGCTCTGTGGGGGAGAAGATGGGCCCAACCTCCAGGTCAGAGAATGGGTAGGTTTCCCTCATGGACCTTTGTATGGGCTCCCAGGGGGTCCTGTGTTTACATCTGCCAAAGCCCTCCTCACAGTGTGTTTATTATAACGGATGGTTTCCTTGTCCATCTCTTCTGCTGGGTTGTTAGTCCCAGGATGCGTTGCTTGTGCCTTATTGTTCTTTCCCATGCCAGCTTAGTGCAGTCCCCATGCTCCGTGCAGACTGAAGGAATGTATGAATGAACGGGTGGAACACGCTAGTGTCAATGAGAGCAGTGCATACAGGATGATCTAGGGTCAATGGCCAGCTTGCATTGCTACCAGTTTAACCAACATTAGCTTTGAATTATAGACTTTCCCTCCAACTTACGGGCAAATTCCTAAGATCTCCAATCTCGATTTTCTGATCTATGTAAAAGAAATGTCAACAGCACCTACCTCATAGATGATTGAGAACATTAAACTGGAGTATGAAGCACATAGTCCGGTGCCAGGCACTGGTCTATTATTATTAATAAATAAGTAATATTTATTTATTGCCCAATAAATATTAGCTGTTATAACGACTATGAGCTTCCATATTTCCTTATGTGTAAAAGGCTTTGCACACACACTTCTGGCTGACATTTGAGCATCTGGTCATGGATGAGAGGACCATGACAGCATCACTCCCGTGTGGCCAGGAGGAGGCAAGGCCACCAGCATGAAGATCAGGCCACTCTATGTGATGTGCCCCTGTGGGGTCCTGGGTTCTGGGCCAGACCACAGAGGGCAGGATCTGCGCAATGGCACAGCCATGCTGCCCTCAGGGTAGTGTGGGCTTCTCATGGAGACCGTTCTGGAAGGATGTTGAAGTCACCCACTCCTGCCCCCACCTCCATACCTGAGTACCCCCTATTCAGCCAGCCTCAAAGAACGACTTCTGCAGCAGACCACATGATGACTCTATGGCTCTTTCCTCCATAGAGAAAATACCTAAAATTAAATTTCAGAACTAGCTTGGTGTAAGGATAAATATATTAATATAGTAAAACATTTTCTTTGACCTAAATGGTTTTTTTTCTTTCTGATTTTAAAAGAAATGAAAATATTTTCATGGACCTCTAAGTAAAAGTACATGGGCCCTGAGCCCTGTGCCCGCTATACCAAATGGTCAGTCAGCTCTGCTTTGGAGAACGGCGAGGATATGGGGCAGGGTAGGGGGGTCACCACTTGCTTAGATGTGGAGAGAGGCAAGAAAGCCACCACGTTAAGAACCAGGTGGGTGTCCCCTACCACCTCCAGGACAGCACTATCCCTGGGGAATATTCTAAGACAGGGTTTCTCAACCTCGGCACTATCAACCGTTTGGACCACACAATTCCTTGTTGTGTTGCGCGTGTATGGCAGGGGTGGGGGAGGTGCTGTCCTGTGCCCTGTGTGATGTTAAGCAGCATTTCTGGCCTCTCTACACACTAGATACCAGTAGTACCACCTCCTCCCCTCTGACCCCACCCAACTGTGACAATGAGAATGTCTCCAGACATTGCCAAAAGTCCCCTGGAGGGTCAAATCACCCCTGGTTACGAACCACTATTGTAAAAGCACTGGCCAGTTCCACTGAGGAAGCCCTACATCAGAGACAGTGCTGGCTGGAAAGGCCAGGGAAGTGGGTGGGGTGGCCACACTATGTCCTGTGTCCCTGTCCTCCATGGGGCTGAGCACTGGCAGATGTTCATCTTGACTGCTTCCCAGTGCAAACCTGTGAGGCCTATGTCCCTGCCAAGGGATAAAGCCTGACACAGCAGCCAAGGAGAGCCCAGGACTGAGGTCCAGCTTGCTGATGTCGGGTCTACTGATCTAGCCACAGCACAGCTCTGCACAATCATCTTGATCTCATTACAAAACAGTGTTCACTCAGTAATCTTCTCACATTAGGTCCTGAAACATAAAATGTGAGAGTTCTGCTTCCGCTCATCTGTTTAGTGATCACTCGCCTGCTCCAGGAAGCCTTCCTGGACCTCACCGA
This sequence comes from Cynocephalus volans, assembly GCF_027409185.1. NCBI lineage: Eukaryota > Metazoa > Chordata > Mammalia > Dermoptera > Cynocephalidae > Cynocephalus > Cynocephalus volans. The sequence continues at coordinate 21,360,045 of NC_084465.1, read as the reverse complement.
ACCCCAGCTTCAGACTACATGAGAATTTCCTTCTCTCCAAAGGGACTCCTCGCATGTAGTCAGTGCTCATAGAACTGGTGAAATGAATGAACGAATGTATAAATTAACAACTACAGAGAAATGTTCTGATTTTTTTAATATATAAATCCCTAACCTTAACTGGTTGGAATTGTTTTGGAACATCGTGCTGATCCTGTTTAGACTGCTAAAATGAAGGATGTGTAGGTGCTGCTTGGTACTGGGTTGCACATGTAAGAAGTCTGTTTTTCCTAAGGAGGTCAAAGCCAGGCCAAAGGTAGACTGGAGTCTGCTGGAGGGAGTTCTGGACTCCTGGGTGCTTATCATGAGACTTTAGTGAATATATGGAGGAATTCGTGAGGAGCAGCAGAGAAAAAAACACAGGCTGAGAAAAGAGGAGGGGAAAAAGAAAGAGAGAATGTGAGAGAGACTGACTGATGGATCCTGGGTCAGCAACTCAGAGGAGAGCATGCAGAAGAGAAGTCGGGCAGATGTGATTGTCACTCCCCAACTCAGTGATGGAAGGCACATGATGTCACCTCTCCCAGCCTCAGTCTACCCATCTAGAATCTGGGATGGTGGCCGGGGTACTTGTAGGCTCAAGTGTGCTGGGCGCATGTGGCATCTCGTAGCGTGCACCGTGAATGGGCTCACAGTGTCGTGGCTGTGACAGCTGGGTGGGGTCTTCCAGCAAGTTCACCTCACACCCTCTCAAGACCTCTTAGAATTTTCAGAAAGGTGAAAGAGAGGGAAGAACCATGACTGGGAAAAGCTGTTGGTTCTAACCTAGTGGTCTTTCTTCCTACTAGAGCAGGAGTCAATGTCAAAGACTGTTCCGGGTCTAATGACCTTCAAATATTCCAAGTTCTGTCTTTATATCAATGTGGCCCCTCTGAAGGTTATGGAAACCACTTCAGTGTCTGATTTAAAACACTTGCCTGGGAAATAGATTCTGCATGAGGCCTCCACATGAAAAGAAGAAGTCTAGAACTCAGAGCTGGGAAAAACTTGTGTTCTCACAGAACACCTGACTCTTCCTTTGTGATAACAATGTGTGACTTCCAGGGAGCTCAGGAGCCAGGAATGGCAGAAAGCACAGAGCCTGAGATAATACTTTGACCTCCATGATACAAACCCTTCTCTCAACACACTTGTTTTCTTCTCCTTTCTGTGTGCTTTGCTATCTATTTCTATTTTTTTCACCCAATTGTTTAGAAACATGCCTTTTATCGTAAACTCCCTCAAGTCATCTATGCAAAGAGGTGGGGCATAAAAATAAAACTAGCAGGACACAGCACGCTAAGAGCCCTGTGTGCCAGCAATGAATCATTAGTGTTTCGGTATTATGTCTGTATTAAGGACATATACAGGAACAAGTGACAGCAAGAGATATTTTAGAGCAGAGCTTCTCAGATGGGGGTGGGAGATGCCCCATCTCAGGACTTATCAGAATTGGGAACAGGAGAGTCCCTTGCTGGGGGGAGTCTGTACATGGGACTTGTATTAATGTTTCTTGCTTATCATAAAAATACTTGGAACTGGGTAATTTATTGTTAGGCTGATTTTGGAAAACAAAATTTATCACTTCTAGTTTCAGAGGCCGGGAAGTCCAAAGTCCAGGGAACACATCTGGTGAGGATCTTGATGGTGGTGACAGTGACCCAGTGTTTCACATGGCAGAAATGGTGAAGCAGAGAGAGAGAGACTCTCACATGATCTCCTTTTAAAGCCATCAGAGCCACGCCCATGACCACCATTATACCATCAACTTAATCACCTCTTCAAGGCCCCACCTTTCAATTACATAATAGGATTTCCTATCCTCAAGAGTTACAGTGGGAATTAAGCTTCTAATATATGGACTTTGGGTGACACAATTCAATCATGCTCAGCATTCCACCCCTGGCCCCCAAATTTCATGTCTTTCCCACAGGTAAATACATTCATTTCATCCCCAAAGTTGAAATTTGTTTCAACTCAAAAGTCCAAAGTTCAGAGTCCCATCTATGAAATCAAGACAAGTTATCTACTTCTAAAATACAGTGGTGGGACAAACAAAGGGCACATATTCCAGTTCAAAAAGGGAGAAATAGGCCAAAAGAAAGAGGTAACACGTCCTAAGCAAGTCTGAAACCCAGGAGGGCAGGAATCAGATCTTAAAGCTGAAGAATCATGTACCTTGACTCCATGTTCCATGTTCTCTGCACACTGGTGCAGGGATTGGGACCCCAAGTCCTTGGGCAGCTCCACTCCTATGTCTTTCCTAGTCTCAAGCCACACTTCAGCTCTCCCAGGCACTTGTTCTACTCTGGTAGCTCCACAGGTCTGGAGTCTCCATGGTGGTCCCAATCCCGCGGCTCCACTAGGCATGGCACTGTGGGGGGTTTTCTGCTGCAACTCTGACTCCACATTTCCACTTAGCATTGCTCTAGCAAAGGCTCTATGTGGTGACTCTTTCTGGGTCCCCAAGCTTTTCCATACATCCTTTGAAGAATTCCAAGCCTTCACACCTCTGGCATTCTGCCAGCCTGCAGATCTAACACCACATGAATGCGGTTAAGGCTTCTGACTTGTATTTTCCAAAGCTGCAGGTCCAGCCAAACCTGAGGCCAATTTAGCCATGGCTAGAGCAGCTGGAGCAGCTGGGGTGCTGGCGGGAGGAGCATCTTCCTGATGTGGCCCTGGGCAGTGAGCCTGTGGAGGGTGCCTCGGGCCTGTTTCCCAAGACCAATCTATCTCCGTAGGCCTCTGGGCCTGTAATGGAAGATGAAGCCTCCAAGAACTCTGAAATCCGTTCAAGGTCTTTTTTCCCTTCCCTTGATAATCCCTTTCTTCTGTACTAATCTCCTTAGCAAAGGGTTGCTGGGCTGCACCACTGCATTTTTCTCCTGAAGATGCTCTCTGCTTCCCTACCACTTGGCCAGGCTGCAAATTTTCCAAATCTTTACACTCTGCTTCCCTTTTAAATTCTGGCTTTACATCATGCCTTTGCTTCTGTAACTCAGTGTAGGCTGTTACAAGTAGCCATGCAGCTTCCTGAACACTTCGCTGCTTAGAAATTTCTTCCACTAAATACTGTGGTTCAGCACCTTCAAGTTCCATTCCATAAAACTTTTGGGCATGAACAGAATGCAGCTAAGTTCCTTGCCAGTTCATTGCAAGGGTGGTCTTTGCCCAAGTTTCCAATAAGCTCCTTCTCATTTCTGAGACCTCCTTAGAATGGTCATTACAGCCCATGTTTCCATAAGCATTCTGGTCACCATCACTTAACCAGTCTCTAAAACATTCCAAACTTTCCCTGGTTTTCTTGTCTTCTAAACTCCCACCAGCAACTAGGCTTTTTCTGGTCTGCTTCTCCAAATTCTTCCAGTCTCTCCTCAACACCCACTTGCAAAGCCACTTTCACATTTTCAACTATTTGTTATAATCAACACCCCACTTCTCTGATACCAGTTTTCTATATTAGTCCATATCTTGCTTATAACAAAAATACTTGGAACTGGGTAATAACAAATCAACAATAAGTCAGGCTGGTTTGGGAAAACAAGATTTATTGCTTCCAGTTTCAGAGTCTGGGAAGTCCAAAGTCCAGGGAACACATCTGGTGAAGGTCTTGGTGGTGGTGACAGTGATCCAGGGGTCTCACATGGCAGAAATGGCAGAGCAAAGAGAGAGTCTCTCATGTGCTCTCCTTTAAAGCCCTCAGAACCAAGCCTGCAACCACCATTAAACCATCAACTTAATCACCTCTTCAAGGCCTCACCTTCCAATTACATAATAGGATTTCCCACCCTCAACAGTTACAGTGGGAATTAAGCTTCTAATATATGGACTTTGGGTGACACAATTCAATCAGTCCACAGCAGGACTCACACAGTGGCAGAAGAAAGCTTTTGAGCCCCTTTGGGAGGTGGAAGGAATTCTTAATGAAGTACTCCGTGACAATGACCAATGGTTGGAGAGACGGGCCACGGCCTCCTCTTCTGGTTTGGAGATCAGTCTATCAACTCAGTACGTGGATTGTAATTTCACCATAAGACTTAATCAAAAGAGGTGTTCTGATGAGGCTTGGCACTTGACAGCACTTTACACTTTACAAAGAGCTTCTAATGCATCCTCATGTTTGAGTCTCACCACCATACCCTACCCCTACTTGACAGATGTGGCAACTAAGGCTGACCAACATTTCAGGGCTTGTCCAAGGTCACGGGGTCAGTGGGAGAGTGGAACCTTCCTCTTCTGGTGTTAAGGACAGTTGCCTGCAGCTGTGGCCCTGTGTGTACAAGGGACAGCCCTCCAGCTCCCAGAAGCAGACAAGCCGATCAGGAGGAGGCTCTGGTGCAGGAAGCACAGTAGCGACTAGGTAGGGGATCCCTGGGGGGAAGTTGACCACTTGCCTCCCTGATACCATCTGTACCCCACACAGCCTTCCACTCCCCAAGGCTCCACCTGACCTCAATTCATTTCCTGACACTGCCATCCACCTGGCTCACCAACAGGATTGTCTAGCTCTCTCCCAATGTGGACTCAATGATCCTTCCTCAGTGCCTTTGCTCGTCCTGGGGCCCATCCAATCCCCACAACTTGCTTCTTCCCCTGCTCCCTCCTTGGAAGAGCTCAAATGCCTCCACCAGCCCCCATCCCCTTAACCTTTCCTGATTCCCCTAGCCCCATGTGACTTTGCTCTCACGTACTCCCAGCACACTTGGTCCCTCTGGCATATACTGTCCCATTTCCTTCCTTGCATCAGAAATGATTTTTGTATTCCCCCTCTTGTCCAGCTCAGCCATAAGCTTTCAGGGCCAGGAATCTGTTTTCCTCATGTTTGTATCTGCAGGAGGTTCTAGAACAGCTACACACACACAAAAAAAAACAAAAATATCTCAGAACAGTGACTTCTCCACCCGGGAGCTGATCTGAGGCTTTGAGGAAAATGGCAGGAAGAAAGGCCACTGAGAAGGAGACGGATAGGTGTGCAGACCCTCCACTGCCCAGTTCGTCTCAGGGAAACCAAAAATGTGGAAAACACCACAGCCTTCAGAAAATGAAGTCTCCAACTTGTTTCCCCATACGAAAAAAAAAAAATTGGGGGGCGCTTCTGAGAAAGAATTCTGAGGTAAGGTGAGGAGCTAGCACTTTGGCCTCAGTGATACAAGCCCTCTCACGCTTTCTCTAAGAGAATGCAGGGGACGCTTTGCTGCAAAAAAAAGACCCTGGGCAGGGTCTGGCAGCTGGGATCTAGGGAACAGTCTGAGAGGTTTGTGGGCAGCCCCTGTCCCCAGACACCTTGGCAGAGCCTGATTAGAGCTGCAGCCCTGGCCTGGTGGGGAGAGGTCCTTTCCCCCTGCAGTGGCCAGCATAGGTTGGAGAGGACAGTGGAAGCGAAGGCTCAGTGACTAGCGAAAGGGGACTCCAGATGGGTCACTGTAGACTTATCTGGTGCCTCCTCTGTAAAATGGGAACAGAAAGGCTTGGAAGGAAGAACATAAGTCACATGCAGTGACCGGGGCAGACTGGCTCTTTGGTGACATTTACTTCTCTCTCTCTCTCTGTCTGCTTCCCACTCTTTCCCTTCGCTTCCATTCAGAAAGGCCTTCTGAAAAGAGAAACCTGAAAAACGAACATTTAGATTCAGCAGAGACCAACCTGTGAGTAAAAGTGCAGCAAACAGGCTGGTCCCCTGCACTGTCAGGAAATGCAGTCTTCCGCCTCCTCCCCATCCTCTGTCTCATATTCACACTTTAGCGCTCAGGGCAGATTCCATCTGTTGTGATGGTGACCCGAGGTGACAGGGCCGTGGGGGCGGGGGGGGCTAGGGTTAGAGGTGGCGAGGGAGCTGCCACTGCTGTCTGGTAATCTAACTCCTCATCTAGAGTGGGAGCCACTGTCCTAAGGCAGTAGGACTCCGTGCTGGGAGCACCTGCCCCCTTCCTCCTTCCCCTCCCCCCTTCCCTTCCCTCCCCCTCCCCCCTTCCCTTCCCTCCCCCTCCCCACCACCACTCACCAAGGGAGTGGGGCGCTCATAGCCGGTGATGGCAGAGTTCATGGCCATGTGGGGTCTTCTTCTGGCTTCCTCGGGGAGGCAAGACAGCGAATACTGAAAAAGAGGTGAAGCTGCTCCAGGAGCAGTAGATGAACTTCTGAAAGCCTGACTCAGCACAGAGGGCGGGCCCTGGGAGGGAGGAGCCTGCAAGCCCAACCTGCCTGCCAATCAATAACAACCCCCCCCCAGCCCTGTCCTGCAGGTGCATGCAGTGGTGGCAAATGTTTCATAATTTGATAAGTTTTAATAATTGCAAAGAAGGTCATGATCCCCCAGAACCCCAAGGAAACAAATCAGAGTACAGCCTGTCAGGGCCTGGCATGAGAGCACTTTCTGGAAACCAGGTTCCAGGGAACAGGAGATGAGGGGGGTTAGGGTGAGGCTCTGGGCTGAACATAGAGGCTTTTCAGTTTTCTAAGCTGATTTCTGGCGACTGGTTGAGCTGGAATGGAAATCACTGCAAAGATAGCCCAACAGCATGGCCTCTGAGACGCATTAATGAAATGATTAATTAGGGAGAGGGTATTACTTGTTCTCCTGGGAGCAGCCACTAAGGCCTCACAAGGCTCAGGTGAGAGCCTGGGAAAAAATGCTTCCAATCCTTTGTGCTTTTCTCCCTAAGACTTGGATACCTCTAACAACCCGCCTTTTACAGACAGAAGCCCAGGAAGGCATAGTTTTACTCTTATACTACACAGGGCACTTGAAAGGGTCTCTTCAAAAACTCTTGATAAACCCCACTCCATGAAGTCTGAAGCAAGCAAAGTACCAGCTACTACAATGGTGGAATGTTCTAGAAGAGGTGGCACTGGCTCCCGAGGTTCAGGAAACGTATGGCAGGACCCACATAAAGATCAAGGGAGTTGGTCCAAGAGGAAGCCCTGAAAAACAGGACACTGAGATGTCTGAAGATGGAGGAAACAGGCCTGGCTTGGGCTGTGACAGAAACGCCAACATCAGAAGAGAGTCAAAAGCCACTAAGTAGCTGGCCTTCATGAATACTTAACCATGCACACTGTGCTCCACCTTGGATGTTGTATCTTATTTAATCTTCACAACTAACACTTAAACCTAGCACTCACATCCTTATTTTACAGATGAAGAAATCCAGGGCTGGCCCGTGGCTCACTTGGGAGAGTGTGGTGCTGATAACACCAAGGCCACGGGTTCGGATCCCTATATAGGGATGGCGGGTTAGCTCACTTGGGAGAGCGTGGTGCTGACAACATCAAGTCAAGGGTTAAAATCTCCTTACCGGTCATCTTTAAAAAAAAAAAAGAAAGAAAAAAAGAAATCCAGGTGTTGATGAATCCAGCTCTCTGCCCAAGGTTCACAGCAAATGCAGGAGCTGAGATTCAAACCCAGGCAGTCTCATTCCACAGCCGGCAGGGTCAAGGGGAGGGCAAGTGGAGACACAACCCGCTGGGTCTGAAGATGGAAGGACCCTGTGTCTGCAGCAGGCGGGGCTCCAGGGAGGTGGCCCAGACAGGTCCAGGTTCAGGTTCAGTAGCTTGGCCGTGGAGGAAATGTGGCCCCCTCCCCCAATGGTGCCCAGGAGCCCACGTTCACCTCAGCAGTGACAGCAAGACCCTTGAGCTTCAGAAGGGCAGGGACCCCTGCAGTTGTAGAGTTCCCCTGACATCCCTAAGGGTGCAGTTCCCTGAGCTGAGAGAGCTGCCAGGCAAGGACGGAGGGCAGGTGGCAACATGCCTGGGTCCCCGCAGTGAGAGGCACCAGCGTCATTGCTATTGGAAGGCCGGGCTGGCATGGGTCAGTGTGGGGAGCCACCTCACGGCCCACAACAACCCGCCACCTTCATGGACCCATGGGCAGGGCAAACTTGGGCTCATGTTAGACATTACTTTTCCCTGTCACCTTCAGGGGGAACATGGAAGAACTTCTCAAAGACCCTGCCCTCCCCACACCTGAGGTCCTGCCTGCCCTGTCTCTGCCCCGTCCCCTCCTGGCCCACTGTTTAGGTGAGATTTAACACCCCCCACAGTGTGAGGTAAAATGTTGCAGGGTTAGCTACGCACAATTGAGGTAAGTCACAAAGATGGCCTCCCGTTACCTGCTTTGGTTGGTCGCCTGTACAGTGTGTTCCAGAACCTTCCTCATGCTTCACCCTCAGACCCTCTCCTCCGGGCCTGGCGCTCTTTGTCTCACATTGCTCTTTGTGCAAGTCCCTTCTGCACTCACCCTTTGGCTTGTGGCACTGCTGCTGTCCGTGTGGTCCCTCCACTCATCAGTGGCCTGGCCTGGCTTCTACCACCATGTCTTGCCCTAAAGCCACTGTGTCCCCCCCAACCCTCCCACAGCCTCTGCTGCCCCCATCTGGTGGCCTCACCCTCTCTCCACAGCTGGAATCATCCTGCACCCCATACACACACCAGTGTGAGATTACAACACACATTCGACCCATTCACATATGCTTATTTATGACTCGTGTTGCCAGTTATAGAAATCCAATTCTAGTAATTAGTTCAGTAATGAGAAGAATTTGTTTTAAGAACATGGGGTCTCTCTGGGAGCCTGTGATCTTTTCTCAAACACTTGAAGGAATCAAAACACCTGTTTTCACATATGCAATGGACTGAATGTCTGTTTCCTCAAAATTCACATGTTGAAATCCTAACCCCCTATGTGATGATATTAGAAAGTGGGGCCTTTGGAAAGCAATTAGCTCCTGAGGGTGGAACCCTCACAAATTAGAGCCCTTATAAAAAAGCCCCCAGAGAGCTCTCTTATCCTCTTTCCACCATATGAGGACACAGCAAGAAGGTGGCTGTCTGCAACTTGGAAGAGAGCCCTCACCCAAACCTGACCATGCTGACACCCTGGAGTCAGTCTTCCAGACTCCAGAATTGTGAGAAGTAAATGTCTATTGTTCACAGGCCACCCAGTCTATGACTTTCTGTTATAGCAGCCCAAACTAAGACAATAATGCAAAAATTTATAGACCCAAATTTAAGGCTATTCCTCAGGTCCTAGGCACTTTGGGAGGGGAAGGCCACTTGGCATCCCCACATACAATGCATGATGGCCCCTTTGGGTGCTTTATCCTTGTGTGGGGGGCAGGCTAAGTTTGGCCTAGACCTTTTCACTGTTGAGGTCAGATAAATCGGTAGCTGGCTGTTGTAGGAGGGTGTATGCCAAGAGACAGCCATGGGCAAGTCACGTCTAACAACAAGACTGAAGGAGGCCAGCAAATGTTCTCAATAGCACGTCAGGAAGTTGAAGGTGGCAGCTCTTGGTTTTGCCACTCAGGATTCATTTAGCTTTCCCTCAGTTTCTTCTTGAGAACCATCCTGATTTGCAGCAATCAGCTCGTGTGCTTCAGGCAGAGTTTACTCTGCCCCTGTGGCTGCCAGACATGGGAGGTGGGGCCAGTTAGAGCTCTGCAAACTCTGCAGACTCCACAGCCTTGGATTAGTGATGGGCATGGGCCCAAACAGAGCCAGTGAGATGCAGTGAGGCTTGGGCTGGAACTCTTGGGAGAGAAGCATTCTCTCCTTCCACTGAACTTGAACCTGGAGGATGCTTCTCTGTACATGCTGAGCTGCTGACAGTCATCTCACTATGACATAGAGCCCCAGAATGAAGCCAACATGGAGAACAGAGCTGAGATGGAGACAGGCTGGGTCCCGGTGATATTTGAACCCATATATCAAACCATATGCACCCGCCAATAAATTTTCTTTTCTGCTTACAATTTGATGTGTGTTTTCTGTCATTTGCAACCAAAAAAAAAAAAAATGAATCCACGAACTTATACTTTTATCTCCGATCCTAGACCAGTCCTTTTTCTAGAACTGCTTATTCAACACTTGGTAATTTCTCAGTCTTTACTAACATTATTGTTGAATTCCAAGAGCATCAGAAATAACTTAAACAATGCTAACACCCTCAACGTATTTTTCCACAACGGAAGTAATTGTCTAAAATGTAGCAAAAACAATCCAAGAGAGTATTGGGTAAACAATTTAAAGGCTATTTGTCTATAAAGTGCATCACTCAAATAAATATCTAATTTCACATACTCTATATCTGAAAGGTTAAGAAAACATTAGCCATGGAAGGTGGAGTTTTCTAATATCCTTACAGAGCCCTGGCTTGTCTCACCAGAATTGGAGTTGTAGGATTTTAGGTTTGAATTTGCCAAATTATTTACTTCAAATGTTGACATGTGCAGCTTGGGAAAGCTGCCTCAAGTGGCTTGAGGTGCTTGATTTACGACTTCATAGTCTAAACAGTTTTCACACTCATGCTTAACTGAATCTCACATGATAGCACAGGGGTTGGCAAACTATGGCTCATGGACCAAATCTGGCCCACTGCCTATTTTTTTAAATAAAGTTTTATTGGAACACACTCATACCCATTTGTTTACATATTCTTGGTGGCTGCTTCTGTGCTACCACAGCAGAGTTGAATAGTTGTGATAGGTCCACAAAGCCTAAAATATTTACTATATTTACTCACTTTACAGAAAGTTTGCTGTTCTAGAACACCAGTCCGAAAACTTATTTTTAATAGACTTTATTTTTTAGAAATGTTTCTAGGTGAACAGGAAAATTGAGTGGAAAGTACACAGAGTTCCCATACACCCTTGCCCCTACACAATCATAGCCTCCCCCACTACCAACATCTTGCACCAGAGTGGTACATTTGCTGTAATCAGTGAACATATATTGTCTCACCATTACCACCTGCTGTAGACTGGATGCCCCACAACCTCACTGAGGCTTAATCCCCACTGTAACTGTTGAGACTGGGAAATCCTATTACGGTAATTGAAAGGTGGGGCATCAAAGGGGTGATTAGATTGTAGGACTACGCTGTAGTGAATGGATTAATAATGGTGACAGGGGCATGGTTCTGAGGGCTTTAAAAGGAAAGCACACGAAGAGTTTTTCTCTCTCTGCTGCACCTTTTTCTGCTATGGGAGACCCCTGGGTCACTGTTGCCATTGCAAAGACCCTCACCAGATGTGTTCCCTGGACTGTGGACTTCCCAGCCTCTGAAACTGTAAGCAACAAATCTTGTTTTCTTAAAAATTACCCAGTTCCAAGCATTTTGTTATAAGCAACGGAAACAGACTAATGCATCACCCAAAGTCCATAATTAACATTAGTGCTAGGGTTTTTTCAAAAAAACAAACAAAAAACCCCCAAAATAACTCATTCAATTCTTAAAGTCTTCAGCACACAATTTGCATCTTTCTTATTAAATAATACACCATGTAGTTACAATTTAAATAAATGGACACAATTAGTATAACGAAGCACATTTTAAAAGCTATATTTTTTCCTCTTCAATTGATATCAGCTTTGGCTTCCTCTTCCAGGACTAAACATACTGCAAACTTTTCTTTGAGTTGAGTCCTGCAAGACACAGACATTACTCCAGGGCTGCTTAACAGGAACAGTCATAATAGGCAACTTACCATTTATAATCTTTTGTCTCTGCTCTTGTGGAACTAACTGCTTCTACTAACCCTTTAGCTTGTCTCTCTGTCTCTAGTTTCCAAGATCTTCTGTTGCACAAGCAGGGCCCAGGGAAGTATATGCAGGTGGGTTCCCTGGAACCAGGGGCAGACACCTGGAAGAAATGAAGCTGACCTGGGGCTAAAACCAGCTTATGGAGTGAAGACACCCAAACAGTCTTAGCAAAGTATCATTTAGAAAAGGCAGAAACCAGGTGCAAAGGCTCAGGGCAGAGGCAGAAGACATCAATTGAGAGCAAGCAGGTTCAGAAGAGAAGTTCAGAGATGGAAGCCTGCAGATTCCTTAAGGTGCCAGGACACAGAGGCCAGGGCCCAGCCCCAGCATTTCCTGTAAACACAGAGGGATCAGGGTTTACACAGGTTTACTTGCTGGCTAGCTCTAACATGGGATTCTCAGTCCTGGCTGCATACTACTTTACCTCCCAGAGAGCCTGACTTAACTGACCCCACCCCCATACACACAGCAGCAGCTTGTTTTTTAAAGCCCAGATTATTTTAATGAGCATCTAGGGCTGAAAATCCCTACTCTAATATAATCATGCAGATTCCAAAGTTGGAAAATAGGTTGCCAAATTTTTACTGCTGCTCCAAGCTGCCCCTTCTTTGTAGGAGCACATCCTGCAGCCAGCTTTGGTGTCTTCATGATTCCGTCTCCTCTTTTATAGTGTACTCAGGTCCCCATACCGGTCCACTGAGGCTCAGAGTGGAGGGTGGGGCTTCAGAAGGCTGGACATAGCAGAGACCAGAGGAAATCAGAACAGATTCTTATGCAGAGACGCATCTGGCGAGGGAGGTCCAGGACTAACAGACTCCATCACCTCCAACGTGTCTGATGGTGTGCCCCGAGGGATTGTTCACCCGGACCTGGGCGCCATCCTGCAGCTATCCTGTGTCAGCTTGCTACCCCATACCCAGAGGACTGCATTTTAGGGCCCTTCTTGGCAACTGATATGGACTGAATTGTGTCTCCCAAGTTTTATGTATTAGAAGTTTGATTCCCACTGTGTCTTTTGGGAGGATGGGAAATCCTACTGTGGTAATTGAAAGGTGGGGCCTTGATGAGGTGACTAGATTCTGAGGACCATGCCTAGTGAATGGATTAATAATGGTGGTCATGGGCATGGTTCTGAGGGCTTTAAAAGGAGAGCACGTGAGAGTCTCTCTGCTTCTACTGTCTCACAATGTGATACCCTGTGTTGCTGAAGTCACCACCAAGGAAGACCCTCACCAGATGTGTTCCTGGGACTTTGGACTTCCCAGCCTCCGAAACTGTAAGCAATAAATTTTGTTTTCTTTATAAATCACCCAGTTTCAGGTATTATGTTATCAGCAACAGAAACAGACTAATGCAGCAACCCATGAGCCACCCTGCTACTGGCTGGCCAGCAGGGGTATTGGAAATCAGAGGGTGCCCGATAAGCATAAACCAGAGGACAGCAGTTAGGGCTCTCAGTTGCAAGCCATGGAAACTGAGTCTGACCCACTTAAGCAAAAAATGGATACATACTTGGAGAACACTGGTAGCTCACAGAATAAGTTAAACAATCAGGCCCTGGGAAGGACAGAAACGGTGGCTCTGGGATCACAGTGGCAGGAATCCACAGACTTTCTCTTTTGAGGTGTCACTTTCAGGTGATGATGCTCTCCCCACCTTCCCTTCCTTGTGCCATCACTCAAGTCACATTCCAAGGAGATAGGATCTGATTGGCCTAGCTTGGGTTATGTGCCCACCCCTGCAGGCAGTCAACAGGGATTGGGCTGGAAGTGGGGTCCTGTGACTGGCAGCTCTCTAGGAAGCACATGGAATGGGGAAGGGGCAGTTCCTCCAAAGGGAAGGGGAGAAAGGCAGGAGGAAGACACAGGCAGGAGGTGGCCGCTCCCCAGATACCATGAGAGGGAGTGTCCAGGGTGGAGGAGTTTTCCCACGCAAATTCTGTGCTATGGCAGTGAGTAAACCAGCCACATTGTCAGTAAAAAGTACAAGGGAGGGAGTGTACCTGCTTGATACACTTCACTGGCCACCGAGGGAGCATTTTTCACCTCTCTCTCCCCTACTGAGCACGATGCTAGAAGGTAAATTATCTGCTGCCTCCCTGGAAAAAGGAGCTTAAGGTAGTTGGTGGAGACTATTTTTGAGCTATGAATGCACGTTTTCTGTGCAGGTATTCTCTTTCCTCCCCACCTGTCCTAGAGGACACCCCTCCAAGGGAAGCAGGGAACGGATCGAGTTTTAGAGCAATAAGGGTTAGTTTCTTGCACCCCTGATTTGTCAGACTGGGAGTCCCACAGAGACTCACCCAGCACCCTGCAGGCAAAGTATGTCTGCACCGGGGACGGATCACAAACCGAGACTGAGAGCCATGCCATTGGAAGCAGCAGGGAGCCCAGGCAGAGGCGTGTGCCCTGGGAGGCCTGAATTCAGGGTTCACTCCCCGGGCTGCATGGGACAGGGACCCTCAGAACACTGTAAATGCCTTCAGCAGATCCAGGGCCATTGGCAGGATGTAGAAAGGGGGAGATGGAAATTGTTTGAGGCTGTGCACTGGAGTAATTCCTGGTTCCCAGGAAAATATCTAGGAAGAGAAGGGTATGGAGGGTGATTTTTTAAGCCCTCTATGCCAGACTTGGAATTTCTAAAAGAACTGACCAACTCCATAAGCACCTGCTGGGGGTCTGCCCATGAGGGCAGAGGGATTTTAAGCCATAATTGGCAGCCCTAGCTGGCGTGTGGCAGTGTCACACTCCACTGGGTAGGGGCAGCTCTAGCTGAGCAGCTGAGACCAATGGGCTCCCAGGACCCAGCAAATGGTCAAGGAACCAGGCTCAGTGCAATGACTAGGGAAGGAATCTGAACCCACAACAAGGCTGGAGGGAAGAAGGGAGAGGAGGAGGGATGGGCAGAGCCCGCACGAGGGGGAGGGGACTCTGCCCAGCACCCAGGCCCCTCCAGCTGTCCCTGAGAGGCCCGAGGAGTCTTACCCACAGAGCCAGGCAGCTTGCATGGGGCAGCCACTGGCCAGGGAGACTCACCCGGAGGCAGAGTCCCGTTCCCCCTTCTTTGTGGGGTGCAAGACTCAGGAAGAAAACTGTGAAAATAATAACTGATTTTTTTTTTCCTTCAAGGATTGTCCTCTTTTCCTTTCCCTTCTCTTAAGAGAAAGTGAGCCTGGGTTCAATGCCTCAGAGGAGGTGTGCGACAGGGCAGATAGCAAAATACCTGTCACTTGCTTTTGAAGGTTTTAACCCATGAGGGAGCTAGTGCCAGATACCGCAGGGAAAACAGCACTGTTCCTAGAGAGAGGCTTTGTCCCTGCAGGTGAATAGTGAGACAGGGGAAATGGAGAGAGCAGGTGTTGGTGTGTCCCCAAGAGGTGGCTGTGCCCCACTTCCTGGGTGAGAGTCCAGAGGGGACAGCCAGACCCCAGAGAGGGGACGTAGTATGATGGGTCCAGGTAGCAAGGGCCACAGACAGTGCCCCCACAGGACACTGAAGCAGCTGAGTGATTGCTGGGCCCTCAAGCCCCATTAAGAGGTGGTCAAGACGGCTGATGGAATGAAGGAACAAGGGCCTTGTCAGTGGGGACAAATGTGAACTGAAGAATGTGGACCACATACCCAGTAGACACCTCATGGGACATCTGTGAGGACAGGTGACTCAGGGCCAGATGGGACCATCTCTAAAGCCTTGGCACCACCCAAATGATCTGGAATTTAGCCACAAACCCCAGGAGAGATGGAGAACCCAAAACTGGAAGGTTGAACTTCCACCACCCCAGCAGATTGGAGGTTCGCCATAAAAATTGATGATTTGATTTTACTTTTTGCCCGCTTGGGTTTTTGACTGACATTTACACTTGTCATGGACACCTTCAGGAGAAACGAGGGCTGAGCCACGGGTCACAGAAAATTTCTCCAGGAGGAGCAACTGTGGTCATGTGGGCCAGCAATGAAACGGTCAGAGTGTTTGTCCCCACTGCGTGCCATGTCCATCAAGTGCTCAGGTTGGGGACCAGATCTCAAAGATGACGTCCATGGTCTGACCTCATTGCCCCATCCCCGATATTGTACTGACACTGGTAGTGCCCCTGCGCTGGCCTCTGTCTCAGCTCCATCACTACCCAGGGACTGAATGCAACTGAGCAGTGTGGCAGCCCAGGGCCCACGTCCCTCTAAGATCCAGCATGTAAGGGATCCCTGTGACTGACTTGATAAGAAGAGAACAGTGGTTTTGGCCTCTGGGCTTTCCCACTCTCCCTCCCTGAATTCTTCTCCACAGGAATTTGACATAAATGCATCTTGCACCCAGTTACATCTTCTCTTCAATCACTTCTGAGGGGGCTGAGTAGCACTGGGGCTGGGTTACACACAGAGAGCAGACCCGCTGCTTCTCCTGAGGGGCACATGAGATGGTTCTCATGGGTGGTTTCTGCCCTGCTGTGACCAGGACTCTGCCCTCAGTCCTGAGCTGAATGCCAGCCTGGCAGAATGTGCAGAGGTTGACGTCAGGGCCCATTAGCCTAAACATTCCTTCCCACTTGGTGACCTTCACCTTCCTGCAGAAAAATGTTCTTTCTGGGAAGTAGAAATCTAGACTGTGAAAGTCCAAAGAAACCACAGAAGAAAGTAAGGCCCATAGAAGGAGGAAACCTACTTGGTCCAGTCTCCTCATCTTGGTCAATGACACCGACATCTACCAAACCACCCAAGCCACAGCCTGGGACTCATCCTTGTTAATTGTTCCGCCATATGCAGTTCTTCCCAAGTTCTTCCAAGTTCACCTCCTAAATATTTCTCATGTGAGCCAGTTCTCTCTGATGGTAGCAACTATATTAACTTTGTCTAATCCCCTTCACTTCTCTCTTTCATCTTCCTTATGTGTCTCATCACAGCCTATTTTCTTGCTCCAATTGAATTTATGCACAAAACCTGGTCATATCCTTCCCTTTTTAAGACCTTTCCTGATTCCCCTGTTCCCTGATGATAAAGTAAGAATAATTCTTAGCATGGCCTGTGGTGTCCTTCACAATCTGTCTCCTCCCAGCCTCACTGCTCACCACGTCCCCTACCACAGTGCCTGGTCCCAACCAACAGCATTTGGATGGAATCGAATTATCTGAGACTACTCAGAATGTCTTAGTCATTAAGTTGTGTCTCTGATCTCTTGGGCTAGGTCTTTTTCCAGAATGAGGCAGGCCTCAACACTCTCCCACTGTCTAAGGCTCTGGCTGTAAAATGACAGGGGAGCTCTGAAAGCACAGGCCAGGTTCTGGTCTTCTCTGCCTGAGCTCAGGACTGACAACATGAGGCTGACCACTTGCTGGGCAGACCCCCAAAGCAGGAGCTGCTGCCATCATTGCCACAGAGGGAGGCACAGGACTGGCTTTTCTCTAAAACTTTAGATATCTTATATCCATTTCAGTGGGTGAAACAGTCCCTCAGAAAAGGGCAAAACTTAGTCAAGATCTTTGACCTCCTTGCTTGTTTTTAAATGTACCTGAGGTTTTGTTACTGTTGAGGTATGCTGAGGCCAGCAGATCACAGAGGATGACAGTCATTGAAGAGACAGTTTATTACTCACAGTTCCCAAGAGGAGGGGGCATGCCACACCATGCAGGGCCACATGGGGGAGCACCAGGGTTGGTCAGGAAGGAGAAGGATTCAGGGGAAAGTGTAGACAAGAAACTTTATTGTGGTTTTCATGGGAGAAGTGGGCAAGACAGGGTAAGCAGCTGAGTGGGTTTAGGATTGGATAGTGTGAATAATTCTGGCAGGCTCTAGGGAATAGGGGCTGTCCCTAGTTGTCTGGTACCAGGCTCTGGGATGATTAGGACATGGGAATCATGGCCCAGCCTGATAAAGGAGGTGGTTAAGGGTATGGGCTCCAGACTGGTTAGTACGGAAATGAAAGGCACCCTTGCAGGAGAGTCATTTGCTACCTCTAAGAAGTGGCTAGTCCTAGGAGGGCAGACTGTCCCCTGGCAGGAGCCCCAAATGCCAGAGAATCAGGAATATAGAAAGTAAGAAAATAGATAATACAATGGTGAACAGAGCAGCCTTGAGTTTCTCACCAGCCCATTGCTCAATAGAGCAGCTGTCTGGTAGTCTTCACCTTGCCACCCTCCCCTTTGTAATGACCTCAAAAGTCCCTTCTCCCATAGAAAAAGCCCATGGAAAAGGGTAAGGAAGACTTTAGGGAGAGAGAGAATCAAGAGTGTGAAATAAAAGCTTCCCCTGCCATTCTTTTCAAATAAACTTGGCACTTGGCAGGAAAAGGAACTGACCTTGGAGTTGAGAAGGAAGAGAGAGAGGGTGCCAGAGATCTCAGAGGAAAATGGGCACAAATAGCTTAGAGACTAGGAAGGTCACTGCAGCCATCTGCTTCTTGGTCACTCAGCTTCTGGTCTCTGGATCAAACTGGACAGTCACAAAGATCAGTACCATGAATGTCTCCTGCCCTCCCTTAAATCTGTTCTGGGTCGAATCAATGTGTTTAGAGGGCAGGAAAGGGGGATACAGCTGCTACCATCAAAGCAGCAGCACACTCAGGCTTAGCAACTTGGGTTGATGGACAGGTAAGATATCAAGGGATCGCGTGCACAGCTCTGGAAACTTCAGACAGCAGAGGGAGGAGCAGGAGGGAGGTTCTGGCGGTCAGAGTGACTAGAAGGTGAGGTGAACCCAACATTCCCACGCTGAACTCAGAGGCCCGGGCAGTCCAGTCTCTCCCAGAAATTCCTTTGCAGGAACATGCCTAAGCCAACAAGCAGGCACACACTCCCCTCCTGGCACTGTCTTGTATTTGTTTTTATTTCCCAAGGCCATGAAAGTGTGAGGGGCTGGACCCGTATCTGCCCTGGGTCTCATGTCCTGGCGAAGTCCGAAAGCTGCTCCGGATGTCGCATGATCAAGAGTCCCCTAAGCAACGCCCGCTCTAAGGGATGTCGCCCATGTGGTCAGAGCTCCTAGGGTGGGGTCTGAGAGCCCTGAGCCACTGGGTCAAGCACACTTTTTCTGAGACAGTTCAATTGGCTTCACCGCCAGGTCCCCCTCACTGAGCAGAGGGTCTTCGGTGGGGTGCAGTGTGCGTGTGTGTGTGTGTTGAGGGTGGAGGAGGGATGGGGGGATGCTGAGCTTGGCTGGGGCAGCAGGCAGGAATAAAGATACTCCTCACAGGAGGTTCAGCTGGAGGCATTTGTGAAGTCATGGTAAACTTTAAGCTTAAATCCCACCCTCTACAAGTGGAAGTGGAGGTGTGGAAGCCTCGAGAATTAGAAGTATTTTGACATCAAAAGCAGAAGCACGTGAATGAGCCAGGACCCAGGCAGGGGCAACCTAATAAGAGGCTCCCAGCTGAGCTGTAGTGTAGGTCTCCTCCTCCCTGTGGTCTCAGAAGTGGCAGCCACCGTCCTTCACAAGGCATCCCACCCCCTCCACCCCATGGAGTCCTGATCCCCTCATCCCTTGAATCCAAAGTCAGTTGTTTTAATGCAACAGAGCATCTTGCTCCTGAACATTGAAAAGATAAATATGCCAGCACTCAGAACGGTCACAAAAACCTCTAATAATTAACTTAAAGTTTGCTCCCGGACCAATGACCACTCTGGGAGACCCAGTTAGGACACTGAGCACATTAGAGAATAAAACAGACAACTTGAATCCTGCAAAAATGATTTTTGGAGGGAACAAAGAAAAACGTACTGTGTGGAAGCCTGCATTTATGCTTGGCTTTCATTCAGTCGGGGTGAGGGCTTTGTAAAAGAGATAGGCTGGAAGGAGCAGGAGGGAGGCTGCAGAAATGAAAGAACTGGGTGTTGGGGGGGCACGGTGCTGAAGGCTCAGAGAGAGGTTGATTGCCTGCTGTCTGTGTTAAATCACCCCAGTGTGTCCCCATGGAGGTGGCTCACATCACAATTCAAAGGATGGCCTTGTGGGGTGAAACCACATCTTGGTCCCAGTGGATGGCGCTTTTGTTGATTTCGCAGCTGATGACATACTTTGTTCCCCAGCTGCTTCCTGACATAGAGATAGGAAAGTTGCTTCCCTCAACTCCAGGTCTGGCTAACAGAAGGTGGAACAGATCTATATTCCAAGTCGGGGACAGAGGGGACTGTGGAGTGAAATCATCAAGATCATTTGGAATGTTCTGCAATTGAATCCCTTCTGAGGTTTTCTGTCCAGAAGTATGTGTTCTGCAGTACTGCAGCGTTCTTCCTTTGGGGCCACTAGTTCTCTGCATTCCGGCCAGTTCCTCTGAGTTACAATGAGGATTCCAAGTGGCCAAGCCTCTGCCCTTCCCCTTTCAGCTCCTACAGCATCAGGGCAGGCTCCAGTCACTCTCTGGGCTCTGGGATTAGTTACATGTGGGAGGCTGAAAGGGATGTCAGCCCACAGGGAGCACAGTACCACCCCATCCCAAGGGGGACAGTGCTGCCGATCAGTCTCAGAGGGTGGGTCCACACCCTTCCTCGATGCAGGAGGCCATGACAGGAAGTCACCCCTCCTCTTCCTTATGCAGTCTTTGTCCCAGTAACCCCTGAGCCCTCCACGATGATCTCCGTGGAGGAGTGAGTGCCTCTCATGTCCATGGTGCCATCATCCTGGCTGGTTTCATCTACTTGTGAGCTTCCTCCAGGAGAAGGTGCCAAAGAGCAGCTCTGTAGCTGCTCATTCTGTGCACATGCCCCTGTCCTGACAGGCTGGACACACTGAGCATGTACCAGCCTGTGCTGACCCTTTGGTGCATGGGGGCAGGGGGTGGCAGGGGAACTGAGCTTCCAACACTCCTTCTCAGAAGTGCTCATGCCCACTGCCCAGCTCAGATGCTTGCATGAAAGGAAGACCCTAGAGCTGGCAGAGTCCTGGTTGCAGCAAACAACTGCAGGCAGAGGGTTCCATCAGAGAGCTTCCCCACCCTAATCTTACCACTGAGCCAAGCAGGGCCTCTGCATGGTAAGTAGCATGGGAAGACTAAAACTCATGTCTGGGCCCCCAGCCAGCATTCTCTACATTGATACAGGTCATTTCTTCCCTGTTCCTTAGCTGGGGGAGGGGAGAAGGGCATCCTTTGATTTCTAATCTGCAGCCTGCCAGAGCCTCAGGTGATAGAGAACAGGGTAGCAGCGACACCCAGTGGAGAAATATGTACCAGCTCCCCACCACCTAGAGACAGGAATCGGCCTGCCCTCCACTTTCCCAGAATTCTGAGCCACACCCCACCTTCTGGGACTAGGACTGGGTCCTGTCCATGGTGCTGACATCCTAGGGTGGGAGGAAAGGCCGGCTGGACTGGATGGAGATGGAAAAGCCTGACAAGCAACATCTGCTGCCTCAGGCTCTTCAAGGCCACTGCTCATGCAGCTGCCAGCCACAGGTGACTTCCCAATCCCCTGGTGCTGTCTCCCTGAACCAAAGCCCAAGTCCTGGCCTTTATCAAAGAGTCTATTCCTCTTCTATCCTCCAAGACGGCAAACAGAAAAGCGATATTGTTCTCAATTTACAAAGCCATATCAACTCCTAATAAAAATCTGAAGGAGAGCATTAGCTTTGGGGCTTTGTTCAAGCATGCCTATTAAATGGGTGTCCTGTCCTTCCTTGCATCCTTCCTTCCAGCTATCCACCCATTTATCCATTCAACACACTGTAGAGCACTTACTATCATTAGTATGTGTCAAGTGGGTGTGATGGAGGACAGGTGAATGTTGCTATGTGACTTTATTACAAGAAGGTTTTTTTTTACCTAGTCAAGGATGTCAGAAAGAGATTCTCTGAGAAAATAATGACTGTGATTTGACATATGTTGATGAGTTGAGAGTGTTTCAGCAGAAACACAAAGGCCCTGGGTCAGGAGCGAGACAGGAACACTCAGACAACTGAAAGAAGACTGGAGCGCAGGGAATGGGGGGGCAGCGAGTTGCAAGTTGAGGCAGGAGAGGTGGGCAGAGGCCAGACATGCAAGGCCTCACTGGCCATGTTGAGGGTTTTGTCTTTTTTCTGAAAAGCAATAGAAAGGCATGGATATGCTTTAATAGGGAGGTGACATGAACAGCTTTATGTTCCAAAAAGATTGCTCTGGCTACTGGGTAGAGAATAGACTGGAAAGGGGAAGAATGAATATGGGGAAACCAGATAGGAGGCCCTTTCAGGAG